>NC_060878.1:33941015-34560515 GCF_021901495.1 Neodiprion virginianus | reverse complement strand
AGACTGCGAGTATATTTCATGAATATTTCAGCGGCTAGCGTTAGCAATAAATACGAAGCTGCGGTATTATATTCCTGAGATAGCCCTCTGCCTACATGGTGCTATCCGTAGCCAGAGCCAGAGCCAGAGCCAGAGGCCGACGTCGACGTCGACGCGGAATACTAATTGACGCAACGACCGCAAACAGACCCACACAATATGTCCCGCTTTTACTGCTCCATGCATGACCCTCGGTATTTTTCATTAATTCAGCTGATATAATGCCTGCGCCGTTGTGGAAACTGCAGAGCAGATACGTACGAAAAAACGTTCTCTGCATCGCGAAATATCGTGGATGTATATATTTTTTTTTCCATCACCTTAAAGTTGCGGGTGCATGATTTGATTTTTGACGAGTGCGGGAAGACGCGAAGATCAGCAAAGAATTTCGTTGCTCTTCGTTCAAAATGACAGAGAACGATCAGTTTTTTTTTTTTTGCCTGTAATTTGATTCAAATTCATCGAAATATATACGATACTTGCTCTTGCAATTATATTTATCTCGCAATGCGCTGCATTTTCGGACATTTTTTTTAAAACGATTCCGCAGTCTATCAGGACGGTAAAACTTGATCTGAAGGTAAAAGAGGACGTCCTTTTTTTAATTTTTTTTTTCTTTTGTTCTATTTTTTATCTACCACCCAACGACAATTAATCCGTAACGGATTTTATGCCGCGCGCGAGATTGTGTCTAAAAACTACAAGGCTCCATTGGATGTGATAAAATAAAAATAAAAGTGAAGATGTAAAGAGAGAAAGAGAAAGAGCGAGTGAGAGAGTAAAAAGTAGAAAGAGAATAAAACGAACGATATGACGTTGAAAGCCTTTTACAAAAATGGACAAAAGCGCGGGAGAAATTTGGTTCGTATGAATTATAATGCGCTACTCTTCGTTGTGTCAATGTAACGTCTGATATAATTTTCTCACGAAACACAACGTAGTTTATTTTCAAATGCACGTTAATCGCTTGAAACACTTTGAATAAAATGAGAACGAAATGATATCTGTAATTGCGAATGAAATTTTCGTACGACAATTGAAGGGGAATTAAATTTTTTTCACAAATAGTAAACTGTCTGTGTCTTATATGTATTAAACTAATTTAACAATTCGAACGGTTAATTTTTACCCTATGAATTGAAAAAGCCATGAAAGAGGGAATCCGAAGCAGCGAAATTCAATTTTCGTTTCTTTGACGATTATACGTCTCGAATGCGGTAAATAATTTCAAGAGCCGTCAGGTAAATCCACTGCGAATGCGGCTGATATTCATACCTTACGAATGTGTGGGAGGAAAAGAAAGAACAAACGCCTTTGGTCGCCGAAGTTATTTTTTTACTTTACTTTTGTTCATTCTTATTCCTGCCAACTCCACAGATTTGGGAATCTGGATGGACGGCGAGTGCGACGGAAGCGTGGGAGTGGAGTAATTATAAAAATCCTCCCGAGACGCGGGGGTTGAAATTGATCCGACATCCGTGATCAGCCTGGGAAACTGAAACTTAAAAGATTGGAGTTCATCGCACCTGTAAATCCCGTTCATTAGTATCCCCGTAAAGCCAGCTACTCTAACGATAAGTCGCTTAGCGGGCGACTGAACCAGCGATATAAAAGAGAGCGAACGCGATCGGGCTAATTAATTAATCGCGAGATTATGCAAGATGCTCGGCGAAGCTCGTCGTTGTAATTTATCACTTTGCATGGATGTAATTACTCCCTCGTAATTACCCACGTTTCAAACCACGCGTGCAGGGTTTCGCACGACGTTCCGTTTCGCGAACTGTCCGCGTACTTGCAGAGATATTAACTGAACAAATGCGATTCGCGTTTGGGAATGCGAAAGGGTCGATTCTAGCGGAATGACGCTAATAGCCGGGGCCTGAAATTGTCCACGTCGCGTCGAAGCGGCAACGACGAAAGCAGCGAATCGGAGTCCGAACGGCGATGTTACACCGAAATATAACGGAATCGTTGTAACATCTAACTGCAATAACATCGCAGTCAGGTGAAATCTCTTGAGTGAGCTTATGTATCTTGTAAGCTATGATGGGAGTGAATCCTCGAATAAAACGGAAATTTCAACACCGAGCAGTTGTTCTTAACACGATCCCTTCAAGTTTCTCGATCCTTTTTCAGAGTAAATTCTGTCGTACGATAACCGATATAACTGTAAATCGGGAATTTTTTCGTAAGTATGAAGGGTCAATCTTTTTTTCAGGAGCGAACCACTTCAAGGCTCTCCAATATTCCAGAGCATGGATATCGGATTGATTTCACGAGTGGCGTTACTGCGAGAAGATTCTGGTTTTAGAACTCGAGTAAAGCGGCAAAGTTTCTGACTGGCAATCTCCTGCGTCAGTCTTCCATTAGGACTGACGCTTACTTTGCCAAGTGGTAAACCAACAATTGGAGAGAGCAAATACCGTTGCAACTTAAATGTTGAGAACGAAAATGGCAAGACGTTGAGTTTTGATCAATTTTCCCCACGCGTGTTTCATTCTTCAAGGAAATTCAAACAGCATTGTAATTGATCACGTCGACGGATGAAGTATCAGTCGAACCGTTTGTAACTTTACGTAAACGATGCATTTCTACGTTTAAACTTTTGCTAATTAATATCCTTCCGGTGGAAATAATAAGAAATGTCAGAGTAACAGAAAGGAAACACGCTGCAGAGCTTGCAGGGTCTGCTATTTGTGAAAATTAATTGTCTCATTAGGTTAATCCTAGAACTAGACCAAGCTTCGCGTGTACCTTGACGCGCGTTATAAATCTGATTTCGTAAATGAACTCCGGTAAAACTGATCGATGCCTATAATTATTTCTCCTGTTAACGTTTACTAATTACGGTGAATGATTATATTATTACTATAATTTGATCCACGGGAATGAAATATTGGAAGACATAAATTTCTAATTTTTTATTTTTCCCCACTTTTCTTTTTCCGTCGACTGCGAAATAATTCCACCATAATGCGGTGACAAAAAGACTGGAAAAACGAGTATGAGATAAATGACTCGAGGAATCTACTCCGAATGATAGTTTTAATAGTGAACCGAGGGTAATCTCACTGCCAGCAGGTGCAGAGCCGAGTCGGGATCGTTAAGTGACCCGTAAAAGCTAAAAGCGTACTTCCAAAATCCTCGTTTTGGCTTGCCCGCAGTATAAGAATCACCCGTGCAAACCGTTGGTCTCTGCCTACCGTTTCTTTTCGCCCGTCGTTTTAACGGTCGCCGTTAAAATCCAGCTACCGTTTATTCTCATGCCAGGGGCATCAGGGGGTCTCAATACCCCCCACAAGGCGCCATAAACCTCCCGAGAACCGCCGAGCGAAGCTGCAAGCGTTGAGTTTCAAAAAGTCGGGAAAAGTCAATACTTGATTGAAAGGACAATTCCACCTCGCAGTTTTTTTCTTTTTTCTTTTTTTTTTTGACTACCGCTACTCGTTGATAACAATCGATATCCGTGCAATGCTGCAAAATTAAACATTAACGATGTGCAGAAAATTACCATTTCTTACCATTAACAATTTTCAAGCGCCTTGAAGCAGAGCATCTCTGGCCAAGCTCTCGTTTATAAATAAAATATTTTCTATCTTTAGACGTTTGAAGAGATCCTTGTAGCTTACAAAAATAATATATGATAAATACTCGACGAACGACTATTTCGCAATGAAATCGATGTAAAGTACAGATTTTCTGCGAAACGGTCTTTTCCATCAGCCCCAAACGTGGCAACAACCCCGTCACTCCGTGCAGCTCTATTGGCGAAAGGACGACGCGTTTCTGTTGGTGCGAAACTGGAGAGAGAGACGGTAATAACGAGACTTTCTCGTGAAAAATAGAGTCGCGGCACGCACTGTCAACCCCGCCAGATTGGGGCAGGTTATTACGTAATTATAGCTCGGCCATTTCTCTCCCTTGTACGTATCTGCGCACATTTTTACGTGGACAGCAGCGGTGAAAATTCCTGCCCGTCACCTTAACTCGACGTCACGTCTTTTTAGTCGTACCTGTAAAAATTTTGCTCATTTTTTGTTTGCTTCCTGCAGCGGGTTCGTTTCGGAAGATATCGTATTTTTATACCTAGTAAAAAAATCGTCCGTATACATGAAACTCTGGAAATGTTGGTCTAAAAGTTTCGGCCCGTCATCTGTACATAATACATGGCATCTTTTTTTCTCACCCGTACGGTTTCTGCAGCCCCAGGGGGGACATTTTTGCCCCTGCCATTTACCATTTTCAGGACCCGTCTCTGGCGCTCGCTTGTTTCAGGACCACGGGTAGCGAACGTTATCTCATCCACCTAGGGATAAAGGACAAATAATGAAAGATATGTAGGGTTGAAGAGCGAAGGGAAAAGGGAACTTTGTCTCAGCCGCGCGTGTCGCTTCAAGCTTCGTCGCATTTATTATTATCTTTCTCATTATCAGCCGAGATAGCTGACGCTACACCTTTATGCTCGGGCAAAGTTGTGAGATTTTTCGAAAGACAGATCCCATCTCATTTCCAAAGTAACCTTACGTACAATAAATAACAGAAGCGAAACAAAGAAGAAAATCCTTTCATTAAAAATATCTTCGAACGTAAATCAGGGATTAAAAATATACTCGCATCGATGAAAGCTTCGTGGAATTTGGCTGATTAAATATTCTTCCTAATTTTCAAGTTTTTCTCCATTTTTCAGGTTTTCTTCACTTACGATTAAGGGAAAGTGTAATTAAAAATCATAAGAAAAAAAGATTCTACGCTCCGTAGAGGTTGTTGAGTGTTATTGCATACTTTTACTCGGGTCATAACGAACGGCTGCATTTCATTAATTGAAATGAAAATTCATTAGCTTAGGAGTTAATTAAATTAATTGCAAATAGCGAACGGAGAGTTTCTTTTGTTGACGTTTTTTTTTTTTTCTTAGAATTATATTTCTCTCGCAGTTTCGCAGAGCACGGTTCTTTGCTTCTCCTCCCTCGTTTTGAACCGGTTGCAAATAAGAATGTATAAAAAAGGAAGGGAAACATGTAAACAATTTGCGCCTGTTGTACATTGTGCAGGTTTGAATTTCCATTACGTGGATTCAAGTTCTACCCTAACGAAACATAATTAAATTTTGATTCGAGGTTCTCCTTGCGGCAGATATCAGAAATGGTAAAGTAAAATAACAAACCATTTGCATATTCATTAAAAGTAGGTTCTTTGATAATTTTTATAACATTCGGGGGAAAGACAAGAGAAGAAATAATGTATGTATAGTAGAAACAGTCCCCTGCGAAGAAATGGGACCCGTGAATTTTTTCTCTCGAAGTAAAACAACAAGGACGAAACTGACCAGTGTTTTCGAGCTATTTCGTCCGGTTCGGCAACCACGTAAACCGCCATAATTTTTTTCATTCTTTTATCCGCAAATTCTGATAGTTAGAAAGCTATTAGACACGAAAGCGGCGGCGTAGGTAGCGATTAAGGTGAAAAAAAAAGACAATTAGCGAACTGAGCAGAACATTCGCTGCGTCGAATGTTTAGGCCTATACAACACAAGTAAGTTAGCCGTTTGATTTTTCACCGCGAACGATCGTACGCGATGGTCGAAAATCACCTGATCGTTAAAACACCGTGACCCGAAAGAATTCACGTCTACTCAGGACTTGGGTAAGGAATGTTTGCAAACCTTGATGGCGGTCACGCGAGGCCGTTTACAGTCCGACGAAATGCGGCGGAATGTTTGAGAAAGTCGATTTATTTCACCGAAGTTTGCACGCTGCACGTGATAATTACGTCAATTATTATCCAAAGACTAGGATTCAGAGAGGTAATTTTCTCTCAATGAACCACTACAACCATACCGGATACAACGCGTATGTATAACAATCACGCCGCGTTTAATATACTGCACCAGTTTCGATCCGGGGTGAATTATTCTACATCGATGAATCCCTGGAGTGAAACTTACGGATTTGATTAGGCGAGCGTTTCATAATTTCTCAGCGCAGCCTCGACGACTCTTTCAGAGTAATTTGAAACACCGAGACCTGCAAACCTGATTTGGCGAAATCTCGCTTTGACACCTCCCACAAATACGGTACGTTCTCCATGCATATACGCACGCGTGCAATTTATCACTTACGGTGGTACGAGTACAACAAGTATAAAAATAAATGGGTAGCCATTTTCGCGAGGGAGTATCTGTCAGCAACAGCATTTTCCGCATATTACGCTTACCGCAGTTTTTAGGATTACTCTCTCGTTTTCCGTTTTCATTTCACAGTTCACCAGTTTTCCTTTTCCGTTTTTTTTTTCTTGTTTTTTCGTTGCACTTTTTCTGTTTTCTTTTTTTTTATTTTTGTTTTTTCTTTTTTTTTCGTTACTTTTTGCCGCGATACTACGTCGCTCGTTGTGTCGCCACTCCTGCCGCTGCTGCTGCAGAGCCTGAGTCGCGCGGTGTTTATTTAGGAAATTTCCAGGGGTGAAATTTACTGGCCGTCCCGCACGATATATGTATACGTATAACGTATACTATACGCGAATGTTGGACCGCTGAAAGTGGATAGGAGCAGATATAAGTATAAAGAGGAACCGGATGAATACAAGGGGAGAAAAAGACGGGGGCGGAAGCGCAGTCGGAGGGAAATAATTCTCTGAGTGCGGGTTTCTATACCTATAATGTACGTGCAGGCGCTGAAAATTTACTCTCCTATCATTTCGCCGGTTTTTGTTTTTCTTTTCTGTATTTTCTTTTTTTTTTTTTTGTTATCCTGATTCTACTTTGGACTATATGTGTACCGCGGACAGGTATGCAACCCTTCTAAATTTTCTTCCATCGCATCTGTCGAATTTTCTCACCATACCCTTTTTTCAGATCGCCAATGTCGCTTAACGCGTGGCGATTTTTTTAGAAAGAAATTTCAACCTTAAACTTAAACAGCGGATGGAGTATTGAAAATTAATCAACAATTTATTTTTCAAGGCGAATTTTACTATACGTATCACTAATATCGTCGCTATAGCTGATATCTCGACACATAGTTGCGAGTCCGACACCTGATGTAACCATATTACGTGATGATGTTGATTTGGACGACTGTTGAATAATTGCCTGCGGTAATTAGAGAGGAGGGGCAATTAATCGAGCGGTTAACGCATGTCGTGAAACTGGAGATTATTTCGACGAGATGGGAAACTAAGACCAAAATTCCAAACATCCAATTTTCAGCTTACCGCTTTCAGACACAACTCGCTTCGGAATTTACGCAGGTTTTGATGTGGGAGTAAAAGCTAAACGTTCGACGGCGACGAACGGCACGTGGGTTTTAATTCAAGCCGCAAGCCCACCTACTTGCCGATAATAAAATGAACACCTCGTCGTCAGCCGGGCGTTAGAGCTTTCGGTATAACCACTTTGCGGAAGATTTATAGCCGGCGTAGCAGCCTCGATTTTACGTCTAGCGAAGGATGAGATTTAACATTTGTAAAAATTAAACAGAATCATCGGCAATTTCGCGTGGCTCAGCCCGTTTCTGCGATCGTAAAGCAGAGAACCTGTCCCGTAATTCGGGTATAAGGAATCCTTCGGAGAAACTCAAGTTCATGTTGTCGGGTATTCGGGAGCCCGAAGGGGTGGAAAAGTTTACTTGAAAGTTAGAGAGGTCTAAAACTACCGGGAAAGCTCTAAGAGAATCCGATGCTTGTTTAGTTACTCACACGTGCCTCATATACCTAACGCTTGCAGATGTGGTACGTATATGTATATGTGGGCGTAAGATACTACATCCGCATAGGAAAGTTTCGCCCATTCGATATAGTTGTACGTATACGTCTCCTTTTACTTCATACTTTTCTTCATCCCGCACTGACGTTGCAAGGATTTCACGTTTTATCGTAACAAAACAAACAACTCTCACCGCGCACTGAGGCCTGTATACATGTATTAGGATACATGTATATACATATATACACATGTACATATATACAGCTATATAACGTTAAACGTATACATCCATATACACGTATACACGAGATTTTGCCCCCGGGTAGACGAGGATTTCACCCTGTGTAAGAATCCGAGAAAAATCTCTTCTCCTTCCTCTGCAGAGGCTGCAGTCACTGCGCGATTGTTCACCTGAGGAAAATCTTTCGTCTGGAATTGATACTGCGGAATATCTCTATCCTGCATGTGATATGAGAATACGCGGCTGCTGGTACAGTAAGCCGTAGAAACGGCGAGTTATTGATTTCCTTTTTTGTTTTTCATTTATCTTCTACCATATCGTCTAAAAATCAGGTCAAACGTGAATAAAAAAAAAATTACTTCGCAAAATTTACCAACCCGTGTATAAATGTATCTGTGTGTGTAAATAACAGTATCGAAAAAATGCAAATCCTCCGAACAAAGAGTGCGGAGTAAAAATAGGCCAAAAGTTATTCCGATGTTTTTCGAAAGCTATTTCTAAATATTTATCTCCGTGTCTCATTACTCTCTTCACGCATCGCGGTTTGAATCGCGTGGTAAAAAAACGTGAAATTAGTTGCACCCCGCAGATTGCCTTTGCCAATTCCTTCCGCAAACTCGTATGCTGCAAGAAAAACGTATAAAAAAAAAAAAAAAAAAAAAAAAAAAAACAACTCCGGCAAGCGTGTGTATAAAACGACTAGCGAGTGCAAACGTGCGACGAAAAAAGGTTTAACCGATTTATAGCACTTCGTTCGAGAGTTCTCTTTGCCACGCACCCTTGATGTCAAATCTAAGCCAACTCCAAACAGATTGAAAGTTCAAAGCAAAGCTGCACTGATTCGATCTTGCGAAAATTTCCGCCAATCTGTAGAAAACGCGGGGGATTTTACATGACAAATCCATTATATCCGTGCGCGTATATCGCGCCCAGATAGACACGCGGCGCTTGAGAGGTATGTCAAATTTCTCGTATTATACGGTTCGGTTTTTGAGGTGAGGAGGGGTCGGGTCCCCTCAGCTGTTGAACTTTGCGACACGGGGCGAAGCGCCACGCGCCCAAGCATCGCATCGATACGCGGAGGAACGAGAGGACCCGAGGAGGACCCTACTCCGTGCTCCTGGTAAACTGAAATGACAGTTGGGTAATATAATTTCCCCAAGTGTCAAACACGTAAGCCGGAACAAGTAGGCACACACAACCGTCTGGTGTACGTACTCGCGGTGCGGAGGGTTGTGCATGTCGGGGGTGGGTATATAAGTAAGAAGTTGCGCGGAGCCGGGGATGTAAAGGGTGACGCCTGTTCATACTCATAGGCACATCATCAACACGGGAGAAATTTATACCGACCGCGGTCTGCCGCCTACAATGTATGTAACACGCACAACTACGTACGTACGAGATGCTTGTACATATGTTGTATATACATCGGTGCCTATGTAGGCATCACACGGCACTAATATTGGGCCGTGATTACTTATCTGCTTAGCGTTACATCGCGGTATGTATGCATGTATGTGTGTACCGCGTGTGGGTGATAGACGGAAGCCAGCCAGCCAGGCTTCGAGGGTGCCGAAGTGGTTTTAAACCTCGACAAAAACGCTAATGGTACCCGCCTCGCGTCGCAGCCGGTTGACGCGCAACATGTCGAAAATCTGATGAGGGGGACGATCGCGGTAACGAGAGAATGACGCGAAACGACGCATGGAAGGTATATATGTACGCCTAAATACATACCTATACAGTTATACACGTCGATCTCAAAATCCGCTCGGAGAATTTGTCCCTCGGCTGTACTTTGGCCGGGAATTTGAAACAGGCTGAGGAGAGGAAAGCGTCCCGTGTTTTAAGGTACCTAATACTTTGACGAAATCGACTTCGGGGGAAACGGTTCTCTCAAAATCCCTTCGAACTCCCCCTCGCCCCCCTCCCTTCTTTTTTTTTTTTATCTTTTTCAAACTTTTAAAAAAGCTCTTATCCTTTCGGATCCAGGTTTGACGTTCGTTTAATGTGACTTTTTGGCAGTGCGTAGCTACGGTAGTATCGAAAATCGTTAACGATTTCCGGGGAGAAAGTAAAAAAAAAAAAAAAAAACACACACACACACACACAAAGACAAGGATAGGTGAAATTTTTTTCGGCTTGTTTCCTGCAGGATCCTTTAGCACGTGGCTTGGTCTCTCCGGCGGGAGATTATAGAGGATTTAACGGTTCCGGTATAGGGTTGCCAGGGGATACGTCACGGATTCAATGACTGGGCCAACGTTTGTCGGAGAGGCTTGGCCGAATTCACCCGATAAAATTTATACACGCACGGGTGTATATGTATATATATATATGTGTGTGTGTGTGTGTGTGTGTGTGTGTGTGTGTGTGTGTGTGTGTGTGTGTGTGTGTGTGTGTGTGTGTGTGTGTGTGTGTGTGCGTGTGTATGTATAGGTACATATATAATATAAACGTACACACACCTAGGTGGAATTTGAAACGTTCTCAGGGCGTCGCGTCGATAGGCGATAGAATTCGGCTGCGGTGGCGACGTCGAGCAGTTTGGCCGACACGCCCCCGATTAAAAATTGGCGGAGATGAATTGGTGGAAAAAGAAAGGAAAAAAGAAAAAAGAGTTTCAGGGGAATTGGGGATTTGCGGTCGGACCTCAAGCAGCGCCGACGACGTCCGGCGTTGGGAGGGGTGGAGGGAGCGCAGAAAAAATAGAGTTAGAAGAGGAAATAAAATGGGAGGAGAAAAAAAGGAAGGGGAACAGCCGGGCGTCGAGCTGATTGTGAGAGTCGCGTGGAAAGCGGAACTCGACGACGAATTACGAGAGAGAGAAAGCAAAGGGTGGAAACGGCGGCCGCGGGACTGAGAGAACCGCGGCTGGGAGCCGATAAATTTCAAACAAATGAAAAGAAAACACTGCCTGCACTGCGAAGATATCCTCGACGTTTCGAAAGTTAATTGCGACTATTTATAAGCTGTAAAAGACATTCGACGATGGACGCTGCTCGACGCCCCGCTGATTCAACACTTGACTGCCGCGTTTAGGGGCGATAATGATAATGAAAACCTGCTGCTGCTGCTGCTGCGGCTGATATCGCGCGTTTGGAGTAAAAGAAAGAAAAAAAAAAAAAAGAATAAAAAATAAAAAATGGTTCTCCGCGTTGTTACTTCTCCAACGCCGAGCCTCTACTCTTCGAGATAAAAAAAAGTCTTCTTCTATTCTGCTGAGCGAAGAGTGTTTCTCGAATTTTTTATTCATCTTCTCATTCTCCATCTCAGACCTTGACCCATTTCGCAAAACGGTTCTAAATTTCACAGATATCGTGTTGGCAGAAAGGTTGGCCCATTATCGGTTCCTGACCCTCGATCAATTAATAACAATCCTCTCACCTCTCGCCAAGCAGTTAGCATGTGACGATCGATTGATTCGCCGGCGCGTAAAATCGTATCTTGGCTGTCGGGGCTTTCGGCGCTTACAATTACCTGATGAAAACGGCGAAGCAACCGTTGATCCACAGCTTTGCAGGGTATTTGAATGAGGGTGGAAACCGGGGGGGGATAAAAATAAATCCAAATTCGGTCTCCTGGATTTTTCACGTGTTCTATTTTGTTGAAAGGTATTTGTGAGAGGGAGGTTAGAATTAAGGACGATTAGAATGTACCTTTTATTCCGCGGAAGCATCCGCGTAGAATCGCGAGAAAAAAAATCTTTCGTATTCTCGTCACGCCTGTGAGCGTCGAGCGTGTCGTCGTTTAGCGACCTTTTAGCGCTCTTTTAGCGCTCTTTTAGTGCACGACATTGCCTACAATCGTTATACGAGAGGAGGGCTAACATTTCACTGCGAACGGACCGCGTACAAGTTGTGTAATTGAATGCGATGGTGGACACGTGTAAAACTGCAGCTAGTTAATCCCGTTATAAGCACTGCAAAACGCAACGACAGTTTGCAGCTCTCTGTCGCAAGTTGTGTCTTGTTTCGCAACCTATTTTTTAAATACTTTTTGCTCTCTCTCTCTCTCTCTCTTTCTTTCTTCGTTTCAACACCATGGAAATCAAATACGAGTGATTAAAGTCTATCGGAAATAAATTACGCTCACGGTAAAAACTGCACTAAATCTGCATATTATAATTTCAGTGTGAAATTATACTTCGGATTGACCGTACAGCAGGAATCAGGGTGAATTAATTTCGAGGTAGCTACAGGAAGCACGAGGCCAGAGAAAATAACGTATCAGAGACTACAGCGGGTGGAATTTTTATCAATATTCAGAGGAAACTGTGGAATATATAGTATAAGTGAATGTATATGCAAGTATGTACGTATATACACACATATATACCTATATACGCGGCTGGAGGTTTTTCCCCCTGCGGAAAAATTCCAGTGAATTTTTCTTGTTTGTTCATGGTAGGTAAATATGGGTGAATATATATGAGCGTCTATGGGAATGTGCGATGGGATTCACATGCCTTGAGCAAGTGTATTAATATGTACTTGATACGAAAAAGGAAAATTCTCTTGCGATATTGCACATTATATCTATGTACTTGTTTGTCTTTAATATCATACCCGCGAACATTGAAATCACACCAGCAGAAGCTTTCGATTTCCTCGTTTCGTTTTCTGTTGCTGTGTTTTTTATTTTTTCTTACAACGTACCGCGAATAGTTGTATAATATTTGCAAATGAATTCTTCCACTTTTCTCTGAACGTATATATATGAAAAAAAAGAAAGTTAAACGACATTTTTTCAATCTTCCTTCGATCAATATCCGCTCGAATAATTTCTCTCCCCCGCATTTTCGTCAACGTGTTTGTGCTCGCGTTTCCGCGACCCGCGATCCTTGTCCACCTTCGGGTATGTCCGTTTATTACCTTTGCCACGGAGTACACGCAACGGTTTTACTACCGTAATGACGGACTGTTTCTTTACGTGCCGCAGCACTCGGTACCGCAGGGCTGCAGCATCGGGGAGAATTTGGAATGCAGCCACGGTTACTTTCTGAGCTATTCTAACCCTCAAAGAATCCCGGCAATGTCTCCAATTAATTCGCTCTATCCCCCGCTTGCCCCTTTCCAAGATCCCCGATACAAGAATTTTTAATCAGTTTCGGCCTCTTGGAGCTTGCAGGCGATATCAGGATGCTTCGTTTTTATTATTTTAGCGGTTGAAAACCACGCGTCGGTTTCCATTCTATTCGCGGCTAGTATACATCGTCGTGCGTTATTATCGAATTACGGGCATCGGACTGATTGTGAGAAAAATTTTATACGATGTTGTTATAATAGGAAATTCTAGAAAAATTTGTATCGTTCTAACGGTACGATTCAATCATTTTTGAAATTACAAGATAGTACGCTTTACAACTAGCTATGCTTAGTAGCGATAATTATAGTTGTTAATACGACATTTTTTAGTTACAGAAACATTATAGATATATTTAATTAGCGTACTACATTTTTTCCAGTTAAACGAGGCTTCATTAACATCAATTTATCGTTGCATCTACGTCAAATTGTCCGGAGCAGTCATAAGAAAATATAGCCATAGTCAGAAAGAATGTACAGTAACGCAACTATTACTTTTTTCCTGTGATTGAAGCTAAAAATAAGAAACTGACTTTCATTTTATATCCATAACAGAAATTTTTTTGCAAAAAATGGCAAAAACTAAAACGTCGTAATTTAAAAATTTCTCCGACTGCTCGTTCAGACACGTGAGAAATTCAATTTCCGGCCGTCAATGCGACCGCGGGATTCTGATCATCCGACCTTTCTATAAAATTACTGCTCCGCGGTGAAAAAAGGGTGAAGCACATAAGTCGCGGGGGCAATTCTCCCCGAAGAATCGTGCGGAATCCAACGAGACGACCTACACTATTCGGCAAGTTGCAAAATGGGGCAATAGGCCTCTTCGACCGGGGTTTGAGAATCGAAAGAAGCGGGGTCGCGGCTTTTCGCCGCAAGCCGTCCGAGGTAGATGAAACGGAGAACGCCCCGCAGGATTGAGACGTCCTCGGGAAGACCGCGCACCTCCTGCGGTACTTTTCCGGAATCCGGGAACCGGAGGACGGGAAAGCCTGAGGGGCGATGGGCTTAATATTTTTGGGTGACGACAGAGTCATCTGGAAGCTTAGCCTTCAGGACCGTCGTAAAACCGATCCTATAACTTCCGCTGGCAGCGGGTATATGTATGAGGGGACGGGGCGAAAGGTCGAACTATAAAATGAACGGGGTCAATCTGTACTTCGTGCTATATGTACATACGGTATAGTGTAGTACAGAGCCGCGGTCGCTGTTGTGTATTGGGAATTGGTTGCCGGACGAACTTTCGCTGCTGTTCGATTGATCGTTTAAGGTGCCTGCGGTGATTTTTCTTCGTCGCTATATAATATGTCGCCTACACAGTTCGTCAAACCGACTCGTATTGCCTTCTAGTTGGAATAATATCTCATATTTCTCATTTTTGTCAGCACTATTTGTATTCCCTCGTGGCTCGAATAACGTTTCATAAGTCTCATATTCGCTGAAAAATTTTCAACCAAATAGGGTCTGTGGGCGAAAAATAATAATAACGACAATGATTACCTGATTGCAGAATACGTGATTGAAATTGCACTCTGTGGGGTAAATTTGGTAATAATTTGTACGTATAATTTTTCGACAGAAATTGTTACGGGCCACATAAAACGCACGTACGTACACGCGAGTAGTCAGTTTTGCAAACGATTGTTTTAATTTTTTAATTTTCGTTTTAATTATATTTGCCCTGCATACGTGGACGACATTTTTCATATCGTAAAGTGAATTAGCGTTGAATTTTATTTATCATCGTAACCATTTTAATTTCTGCAGATTGAAGACAAGGTTTTTGTGAGTCAGTTTTTCGAGAATTGATCATCAGATTTCGATAATTTGAATCTCAACCAATGCAGATTTGCTCAATTGAGAACTGATTGGATTCTGGACGTTGCAGATTCAATTATTTTCAATCATATGCGAATTCCAAAAACCGATTACATTTGGCAACGTTCTGTGCGTTCGAAACAAATTTGTGCTGTGAGTTCGTAGACTAGCTAATTCTGGTCTGTCAAAAAAATCACCTGTTTTTAATTTCGATCAATTTTGACGCCCTTGTACACGGAACGACTTAAAATTAATAAGTCATGCTTGTGTACAGATATTATTATCGATCGGGTATCAAAGAAACAAACTTACAGGAAGAAAAAAGCGAATGTATAGAATTCAGTGACAGTATGGAACTGTTTATTCATCTTGATGCCTATATTGGCCAATAATAATCGAGACAAAAGTGGAGACAGAGATAGAAGATGAGAGAGAGAGAAAAGCGTTTGTTAAAAAATGTCCTGGAGCAATATGCCCCCTAAGGACAACACAAATGCGCTGACCATGTACAGCTGTCGGTGAAAGAAAAAAAATAAATAAAATAAAACAAAATAAAATAAAATAAAAATAGAATAAAATGAAATAAAAATGAAATAAAATAAAGTAAAATAAAATGAAATAAAAATAAAAAATAAACATATAACAATATATAAACAATATTTAAATTAAATCTGCGCTTATTAAATAGAATACGCTAATCAGAGGAACCTTACCAAAACTAGTCAGCTAAAAGCTAATCCTACAAAGCATATACTTATACATATATATATATATATATATATGTATTAGTTGTGCATCAAGTATCAACATATTAAATTAAATTAGGCAAAGGTGATATCAGTTAGCAATTAAACAGTATCGCTGGCCAAATATTCCCTAAGTTTTAGCCTAAAGACATTTACGAAAGATGATTCGCGAATTGAGGTAGCCAATAAGTTCGAGAGGACACAAGCGAGAGAGAGAGAGAGAGAGAGAGAGAGAGAGAGAGAGAGAGAGAGAGAGAGAGAGAGAGAGAGATGTTGTTTTATGAAATAATAAAGGGCGATGGGTACAGTTGGCTGATTCGGCCGAAGCGCTCCGGATGTAATCATGTTGGGTATTGAAGTTAAGACCCGGTGCGGTCAACTGTACTTTATTGCCAGAGAAAATCGGGGAAGCATCCGAGGGATCAGAGAGGACCGTCCGCGTCCCTCAGATGTATCGAAGTAATGCCCTCGAAATTCTACGCTCAAGTATTGCGCCGCGCGTTATGAAACTCCTGAGAACGAGAGAGACGGCGGCACGCCTTTCATTTTCGCATCTACCGTAAGCCATCCTAGCTCCGTACGTTGTGAATACTGCAAGGAATCGAGAAAAGCCGATATCGCTGCGGCCCGACACTTTTGCTGATCAGATAATTTTCTATTCTCTCTAAATTGAAGTGGAAAAATATTTATACTATTCGTACATCGGAAGTAGATTCGAGCAGCTTTTCATCATATTTTCTTTTCTGCGAATGGTAGAGGTACCTATTGCTATACGGAGAAAAAGTCGAAGCCAGTGCATCGAACCTTCGCGCAAAGCAGGGTTTAACTAACCGATAAAGTAAGCCGTATAAGTGTCGGCCATAACTCATAAATACACCTATCCCGTGAACTAACGACCTTCCGGATGTCTTTTACCCTTCGTAGGGTGCTGAGCTCAGGCCCGATACGAGATTATCGAATGTATCGGGTAAGTAGACGGGACCGCGGAGTGTCCGTAACTGACGAGTGATTCGCTGAAAAAATTCCGATTCTGATTTTGATTTGATTTTCGAGCGGGACGCGGTTATACGAGCAGAAATTGATAAATTGCGGTTAATTATTTTCGGAGCAGCGCTAATAATTCACGTCCCGAGCCGGTCAAACCTGTCGTTTTACCCAGGCAGCAATAAAAGCTGAACGAAAACAGCGCGGAATCGGAGATGTACACAGCCCGTCGCTTGCATGCAGTCCCGGAAAATATTTACTTGCTACACGCCCCGAGAAACGCATACAAGTAGGGGACAAACTGAATTTAAAAATTATATTTACGCCAAATGCAGAAGCCCTCAGCCACGCGCATTCGGTACCGAATATTTTCCATGATTTTTAATCGGGGAAAAAACATAAGGGAAAATATTGTAAAAGTAGGAAATTTTTCTCTGATTCCGTCGACGATGGCGAGATCAGTTTTGTTTTCTAAATCTATAACAACGAGCGGTTGCGGTTGCAATGTTAGATTGAAACAGTACGCAGAGTTTTGCAGCTTCGTCCACGAGGTGTTCGACGCCTTGTGCAGTAATATATAATACTAGAAGAGAATTTTATTTTTGGATTTTAAGCGCGTTTTTAGAGCCCTCTACGCGCGCATCGATGGTCGTTGAAAATTTTATTATTGAAATATACCCGCACCATAAAACAGAGGTACAAAATGTAAAAGTTTTTTTTACTACTCCGCGATAAAAATGGAAGGAAATGAAAAAACGCTTGACCAATATTCAAGCACAAGGCAATATAAGAACGAAAAGAAACGAAGCAAAATAGATTTTGTGCAAAAAGCATCAATATACCTCGCAGTATCCGTATATACAGATGACGTTGCAACAAATTGGGTTTCGCGGTAATTTCTTTTACGATGTCAAAAAGCGATTAGCTTCTCTCGATCGGTTCGTTACGTTACGAGCAGAAAACAGCAGATTGATATTTTAAAGATCGGGTTAAAGTTGAAATAAGCGAAAGGCAGGAAGACGGCGACGATACCGTAACAACGCGCACGTCATCGCTAATGATAACGTGAGGTGATCGTGTCGAGTATGGCGAACAATAACGAGCGCAATCAACTTTCCGTTTGATCGTTAAGGGTGGAGTAGGTAGGCGCGAGAGCGGAGGTGCTTAAT
The DNA here is from genome assembly GCF_021901495.1 of Neodiprion virginianus. NCBI lineage: Eukaryota > Metazoa > Arthropoda > Insecta > Hymenoptera > Diprionidae > Neodiprion > Neodiprion virginianus. The sequence continues at coordinate 34,542,732 of NC_060878.1, read as the reverse complement.
TAATTTCTTTCGGAAGATTAGGCGAAGGCGTTCGCGTCGCGCAGAGACGAGACGACGCGGGATGAGCCGGGAGTCGAGTCGCGGGTCAGGGAGAGGAGGACGGACGGCATTATCAAAGCGCGTCGAGTCCCATTGTCAAAGGTGTAATTATTGCGAGGAACTCGGCGGAAACGGGGCTCGGGGGATGCGCGCCAGGAGCGAGAGATGAGACGGGCAGGAATCGCGTTCGCGGGGATGAACGGGGGATGAACGCGTAGACGAATTACCCTTTCACGCGTCCCGCGCATTCTGGGACGAGGATCCGAAGCCGCTGAAGCGATCGCGGAAAAATTTACCTAATTGCTCCGCAACGCTGCGGGAACGGAGTTGAAACTCGTCGGCATTGTGTGAAAATTTGGCAACCTCGCGTGAAACGACTTTCCTCGATATCTCATTTATGTTTCTACTTTTTTTTTTTTGTTACTTTTTCTTTTCTTCGCTCATATCGCAGCTTATAGAAACAACGAATTTTTCATATTTTTGGGAGTCGACTTCGGGTTTATCTGTTAGCTAGGATTCCGTTACTGAAATTAAACCGAAAAGTCCGCGCTTTTTGAGGGAAGATTTTCTGCTCAGGGAACTTGCAATTTAATACCGAGGGCTTCGGTGCGCATTGATTTTCCTACTGCAAATTTCAGAGAAATAGCCATAAGAAGCAAGAACATAAATTGCAGATTTTAGAGAAAAACTTTCAGCCTTACAAGAATTTACGCGTCACACAAGTGTCTGATTTTTTCTTGAAATTTTCTCCGACGTTTAAAAATCAATTTCAGAGGGTTATTCAGATACTTTTAATCTCGTTGCAAAGTTTCCTTAACGTTTTAGAAAATGTGTAAATTATTTTTCAGGATTTACTTTGACACGATGCACAATTCGTGATTAACGATGCTTGCAAGGATAAGCGACAGTCACTCGGTTACCTTTGCGTATAAATCATCAACCGAAAGGATGCAAGGAAAGAGGAAAAGTTCTTCCGCGCAGAATGTCGAGAATTAATTCCGGGAGGATGATAAAAAATCATAAATAACAAGACAAAATTCATCTATCACGCACAGATACGGGGCCGGGAGTGGCGAAAGATTTGTTTAAAGTTCGGGACGTCAGCGGAGCAACGAGTTGCGGTGATAACGGAGAGCGAGCGCTCAAAGAAGGGACGCGTCGCGGCGCCGGGAAGGAGCATTGTGCGGAAGGGGTGGACCTCCGAACGAGACAAGGCGAGCAGAAAGCAGCGCAGAAACCGTCGAGTTACAGGGCCACGGGTTGGCGGTTCGAAACAATACAACCTCCTCCTCGTTCCCGGTGACTTCCGCGGGTACGAGGTCTGCACCTGTAGTTTGGAAGCTGCGGCGTAACCGGAGCACCACCGATGTTTTCACACCTCGTGGAGTCAAACAATGATGAAGCGACCTGCCAACTCGACCCCCGCGCATTGTGTCAGGGCGCAAAACTCACCGGGGCAAATCAGAATTCCGTCAGAAATTTCCAACCCCGGTTACGAGAGGAGGAAGAAGGTTGAGGGGCACGTCGATGTTACGGATTCGATTCTTCGTACACAAAGCTCTGAATGAAAAGGCCACTTGAACCGCTGTAGCGGATTCTTTGGAATTGCGTTGAAAATACAACGTTCTCCTTTGAGAGGATCGGGAGGCGACGTTGCGGGCCAAGAGGACGGAACAGGTAGCGAACATGGTACAAGTGCCTCTGCATCGCGCGCGCGCGCGTGTGTGTGTGTGTGTAAAAATGGGAAGGACGTAAATCCGGTTAGTCGGTCGTTTCTAGCGGGGATCTAGTTCGGCTAAGCTTTAAGCTCGTGGCTTCGAGCTTAGCTTACTTTGGGTAAAGTTCGTCGCATCACGTTCGGGCAGGGAAATTGCGTGGGGTGGTATAGAATGTAGCAAACGCAGCGTTAAACCTGCAGCACACCTACGGATGACCCGCACAGCCAGCCTCGTGCCGAGGTGATCTTGTCAGGTAAAATTGAGGCTTGTTTTGTGACGGTCCAACCCCTTCGCCCCAAGCCCTTCCGACCCCGTTCGGGGTTGACGAGCTTTTTTCGCTTTCATTACGGCGACGGGTCTTTGAATAAATTTGTTATACGCGTTGCAGGCAGACTGAAATTATCATCTTGCGCCGCGGCGAGTCTCGGCGCACGCGCGTGTCGTGCGAGGCGTGCAAAGACGTGTAATTGACACAATTGAACCCGGGCTCTGCCGGGCTACAATCAATTACGCCGCGCAGCCTAACAATAAGCGTCGGTCCCGCCGGAGTTCGGTATACATATATTATGCATCGCGTCACGGCCTCGGCGTCGAATGATACCTGGACCGTAAATTCGTCCCTACACGCGTGTAATATAACGTTACACCTACCTACGCGTCACGCCCCCGACTCCTCGCAATGTTCCGAGTTAATTTAAGGCCATTTCTATGCACGATGCGCATAGTTATAACAGGTCACGGCTCATCTCCGAGCGCTTCGAGAATTCCGCTTTCATCCGCAGACCAGGATCAGACCTGCCCGGTTTTCGCCAAAGGATTCTTTCCGCGGGTTAAAATCGACGAATAACACAAATACAAGATGCAGCTACGCAGTCTGTAAGCCTGGTTACCATCCATCGAGAAAAATGTGGCGTTACAGGTATTTGGGTCAAGGTGCGATCGAACATCGCTGCGTTAGCTCAGGGCGCCGGTCGGTGTAACCGCCTCGGTAAATTGACATTGTTAAATTTAATGCCATTCATTTTGGAGAACAGTATAGGCCCGCCGTGGCAGCAATCATTCCGTATGTTGCACCAGATGTGGCTCGGCCAGTTCGGGACCGTGCGGTTGCCCATTAGCGTTGATGGCAGGGAAAATGAATATAATTTGTCACCGGTTTCTAATTGAATCGTTGAGCAAAGAAACGATCGCTGACCACCGTGCCAAGAGCTTCGAAACGCTGTTCCGAATATCGGCGCGAGAGTAATTTTCGTGTAATCGAATCAACGCCGACAGCGGCTACTGGAGTAGCGACGATGATGGAAGGTCAGTAGCGTTGATCGAGTCATTCGTTTATGGATTAATAGACCGGCGGTGAGGTGACAGCGGTATCGTTCTCAACTTAGTTAGCTCGGCTTCGTTTCACGAGATTTAATCAACTTTGTAATAAGAATTTGATAGCATTGTGATAGTAAATAGTCGGTTGAGACACTGTGGAATACCTGAAACGTTTCAAAGGTAAGAAATTTTACGCCATACATATTACAACGATGAGATTACAACGCGGGGAATTTCTCGTGGAAAATATGAAACAGGGAAATTCCTGCTAGACTATTTCATGATTGTCGTTAAAAAATAGCTTTCTCTTTAAATAGCTTCGCTGTAGTACGAAGAAAGCATAAGGAAACGGCGGGGCGAAGAAAGGGAAGGGGTGGGGTAAATTACCCGGGAAATAGCGAACGCCTGTGTATAGCAACGCGTCTAATAAAACGAAATAATAAATAAGAGAGAACGGTAACGCAACGACCTGGCGTTGGAATTAAAAATCGCAAGACCTTTCTTTTACGGCACTTCTCTGACATGGAAAATTTCACCTCTGCAGGGTATCGCGTTGCGTCTTACGTATTCAGGCGTTCCATGTACGTATCAATCTGCGGAAAGTGCGCCATGCGGTGAGAAACGTTGATCTCTCGTAAGGTTCACAAAAGTTTTCGAATTAAATTCACACGACGTCGTGAGTAGGTATACGAGTATATTGTTTTTTAACTTGCCAATTTAACTGTAAAATAAAATTCAGCGAATCGTTTGAAACGAAGAATAAATCTTCCGTTCAACTTACTCGCTAACAATAAGCTTGCATCATTTTATTATCCTACCAAGCGATGTCTTCTGATGCGAAAATTGCACGAACCGTCTGACGTTCAATTCTTTGACAGGGATTACATAGAAACGTAACTTGTCTTTGCAACGAAGCGACGCAGAATAGCGGAGGGAATTTTATCCCATTCCTGAAAGGGCTGCTAATAATACTTTGCATCTGTTTTACAAGTAAATGATATCTCTTGGCTCCCTCTACTGGATATCTCAGAGTTACAATTTGGCCAAATTTAATACGGCTCCTTGAAAATTGAGTTCCTCAGGGCGAACAAGCGCTCGGACCATATTCAGTTAAGGAAACATGTTTTACGTATCTATAGGACGTAGAAAATAAAATGGGGGATAGAAATTTTCGAATTTGTTATTTTTATTCAACTTTTGATAGCGCGATTCAGGCGACATAACGACACTTCCGGAAGTTGGCACTCGATAAATACGCGACCACCGATATCGGCGTCGGTGAGTCGTGAAGAAATATGTCGACTGCAGATCGAGTTGCATATACGTCTGTCTCGGTGTGAAATATGTCGGGGCTTTTGGATCGTTTAAAATAGTGAAAATTACCCCCAGCGAAGGTTCATAGCTGGTACGTATTATGCAGGTTTTATCTCCGGCTTCCGTTGACCTAGAAACTTTCTCGTGCATTGTCCGCATATCGCGAAGGCGCGGTGGATTAACGTTGGGTGAGAGCCAAATCCATTAAAATAATAACGAAATAATATTACTGACAATGGGTATGATGATATACGCTTCAACTACGATTATCTCGCTCCTCCAGTCACGCCATTTTTATTTATTCTTTTTTCTTCGCCATCGAACACCGAGCACAAGAGGAGCAGCGGCAAGAACGCTTCCACAAAAGAAAACGCAGCTCAGGTTTCAAAATTGCGGTAATATTTTCGGACCGTACTTCGCTCCTCTACCGTTTTTTCGGAAAAAGAATACCCTCCGAGTTGATGAAAATTTTCTCTTTGCTTTCTTCTCTCAAAGTACGTATCACGTGAAAGAACAATTTTCGTAGGTCCAAAAGGAGGAGGCGCAGAATGCCCCATATGTATTCGCAATGTCTGCCGTAGCGTATCGTCGAAAGGATTCAAACGCCTCCACTGGCGCACGTAAGACGCTTTCTGACAAACCCGGGGTGACTCGGCGGGATAATAAACATTTCTGAACCGACACTAGAACCTTATAGCGCGCCAAATGTCCATACGTTTGGCACATTGATGCCGCTTTATTTCTGTAGCTCATGAGCTTTTTCCTTGCATCCGCAGTGTCCTGTAAGTATTTTATACCCCATTATTATCACTGTCATATTTATGGATACGAAGATCCCTCGGAAGTATGTGTCGAAAATTGAGAATCTCCGTAATTCAATCGAACGTTGAATCAGTTTCTTAAAGACGACTCCACGTCGGCGCGTAAAACTTGCTATTCACGCGAAGCACTTCCTAGACCACGGATAGACGACTCTGCGGGCACTGATCGAAGGAAGGATAAAATACAAGTGCCTTTCCAGCCGGTGGGTGGCATCCTTTGTGCCGGACGTAACGGCCAATTCAATATCGGCGGTTGCAATCCCAAACAACTACGTAACAGCGAATGAAATTTTTATGAAAGTGCATTTTTCGCAGCGAGTCTTTCGCTGCGCTGAGCCCTGCATGCAGTCCTACCTAGTCGTAATCGCTGCCGAGTTTCCCGTCTATATATCGCAGCTCCAATTCTTTTCGCCTCGAACTTGGAGTCCGGAGACACCAAAGTCTGTCCGTCTTTGTCTGCAGCCCGGCAGACTCCACACTTCGTGGCCTCCATTCTTCGGGAAGCCGTTAAAAGCAGTTCATACTTTATTCCGCTCTGGCTGTCCTCACCGGTTTGAATTTCGCCCCGGAATCTCGACACTTTTAAACCCACCTTCACCTTATAACAGCCCAGCGCTCACGCCAATACGCCAGTTTCACATTTACGATTTGTCGGATTGTAGCTGCTCCGGCTTTCCTTAATTCTTTTTTCCTCCCCCGGTAACAACCGTCTCAACAGACACTTTGCAGATACCGCAATTTATTCGTTCCCTTCACGATGATCGATAACGGTGAACTTGGAACCCGGGCTTAATGAAGGGCCGGGAGTTCTCGCGAATTGTTGCCTCGGAACAAGGTCTTCGCTGAAACGTATTGCGGATGGACAACAGACTGCAGTTCCCGGCCGTCTGATTACGCTGCACACTTCATTTCTCCCAGATAACGACCGGTCAATTGTTGGCGGAATCACGAACGCGAGATATTTTAGATTTCACCTCTATCACCGCGTGTGCTCAAAACAAATGTGGCCATCCATATTCCAGCTAAATTTATCGACGGTCACGGATGGATTCGCCGATCCTGAATCAGCTTTCGTGGATCCGGAAAATTTCAGTCCGTACATGTACCGATTGTTACACGTTTTGCAAAGTGCGGAATAATGGAGAATAATTGATGCTGTAACAGGAGCAAGCATGCAACGCCGAAACGTTGCATAATATTACAGTATCCACAATTGAGGTTCGGTTTGAATTATATCCCCTAGACAGAGGTTTGATCTACAAACGAAATATACTTTTCGCAAATTCGATTATGATAGAACACGGGCGTCGCTTTCTATTCTTTTTAGAAAAAAAGTTTCGTATTATTACCGCGCAGCCATTGTACGACGCTGTACCGTATCCCACACTTGCAGCGCATTGTAACAATTGAGAATTTCGCCCAGTCCTCTAAGTTTATACCAAAGTGGGTACATGCAGTGCGAATGACTACACACGGAAAGCATTTGCTGCCGTTGCGACGAACCGGCGTCGACATCCCGACGCCCATAGTTGTCATCACGACCACCGTCATACCCTGCACCAAACCCCAGACCCGCAGCTGAGAGGATTATATAACTTTCCGCGGAAGTTCCTTCGCTTCATGCCAGCGCTTATTCTCTTTGAGAAGTTCGATTTTCAAACGCTCCGCTTCTTACCTTCGGAAATATCGTCCGCCTTTTCAGTGGCTTTGCAAACGCGTCGAGGGTAATTCTATTCTGAGAAAGAGACAACGACGATAAGAAGCGGAAAAATCAGAGCTGCTCAACTCTTTAACCCTGGCATCTCTTTCAGGCTTGAGGAGATATCGAGGTTTGCAAGATGACTGGAAAATAAGTTGACTTGTTTTTGCATCGTTTATTTTCTTTCCAGATGTTTTTTTTTTAATGAAGTAAATATTATTCTTGGACATTTTTTTTAACGCCTGATAATGTCAACACGCATGATTAACATCACGTATTTCCGTCTGTAACGCCTCGAGCATCAAAGGGCTACCCTATATATTCAGTTTTATTTTTCACAACTCTAAAGAGAAGGAACGCCCTGCAAAATGTAAGAAACCAACAAACGATGCTTAAATTTATATACGCAAAGGTTGTATGTCTTCGCAAATTTATCGAGAGAGCATGTGTTCAACTGACAACAACCGTTCAGGGGTTCGTAGTGGTGAAAAGGAGCGACACGGAAGCTTTGACAAAGACAAGCTCGTTTCGAATTCCCATTTTCTACAATTCTCGACGTTTCCCAGGTCTTCTCGACCGTAAACTAATGTTCTTTGCACATAACGTTTAGGGCCGATGAAGAAGTTGTGTAATTATTCTTCGAATTCTATGGTATCGGAAATCATAGCGAAGTACGAAACGATCTGCACGAATGAACCGTGTTTGAGCCACTGTTGAAAAATAGAAAAAAACCTGCAGTAGCATCATCCGGTTTCCATATTTTCATTAAAATTCCCCGACGTTCCGTTACGGTTTTCAGATCGGCGCAAACCGCTGAATCAAATTTTCGATCGTCGCGCAGAATACCGCAACAGCGCAAAGTGGATAATAAGCATTTGCAGCGGTGCAATAGAAGCGGAAAAGTTGGCTTCCGATACTTCAAGGCCCGGAAGCTTCGCTCCTACGTTTAGGGCTCGGAGAATGTGAGATGATAACATGAGCCAGATAAGAGGGAGACACGATCCTGGTAGGCATGCGACGAAGTTACGGTCTTTGGGGTAAAACATATCGATGTACGAAGGTATGTATGGGATGTACAGGCATAGCCGAAAGGCGCAGGGATGATAAGAGATGACAGCTTATCCGTGCCGCTCTGAAAGTGGGTCTTATAAAATAGCTATCAGGATTCTTCTCCCATCGGGATCAAGGCATTGGGAAGAATAGGAGAGATAGTAGGCCATCGCGGCGTTGCGGGAAGCGTGGGGGGGGGGGGGGGGGGGATGAGTAAGGTGGGGTGGAAAAACTATTCCGAAACTCAGAACGGGGGAGGATTACGAGAATGCAGCCTATAAAATATATCTCCGGCAAACAAATGTTTGCTAACATAAAATCCCGCATAAAAATGCGGAATACAAACTCTCTCCCCGCGGCCTGGCCGGCTACATGCTGGCTCATACGGCTGTAACGGCCCGTGCGATCCCTCCTTCATCTATTATTTAACCTTAGATACACCAGCATCTGCCTTCTTCCACAGTACATCGGTTTTATGTTTTATACGAATTGTGATGCGGGTATAACTTCATCCGTGATTTTCATCCCTTGTCGTAAAAAATTGGTATGTACGTACATACCTATGAGGTATAGTATATGATGTACAGCGATGTCGTGTCTAATTTTATATCTGCACTGCAGAGTTCTGTCATCGTATGTACGTAGGTGTGTCGGTGGTTTACCTGTTTTTTGCAAATTCCGAAATCAAATGGTCATCTCCTTTTAAATGCAAGCGATCCGCAATTTGTGAAATTGACCCTCGAGCGGCCAAAGCTGCACTGTAGTGTGGCAATCGCGTTCCCGCGTTCCACGTGTAATCTAGATTCATCCCACGGCCACCTCGCGAGATGTATAACGTTAATTTTTCACCCATAAATGTGATGCTTATGCAGATGGAAACAAAGTTTCTTCGGAGGGAAATCCTGAAAAAAGTCTAAATTTTCGATGCCCGCGTGTTTTTCTTTTTTCGTAGATTTCAGGACAATCCAATGTGCCTTGTTCGCTTTAAAGTTACAAAAATTCCAATCCGTATTTTCGGTTGTACGCTTTTGCGAAAAAGTGCATAAAAAATATGAATTGATTTGTCCGCCTACGTTGAATTTGTCAATTAATTCTGACGAGTTTGAATAATGAAAACTCTTCGACTCGTTACATCAGCTGACAGGCAAAATCCCGTCGAAGGCAGAACGCGGACCGGGATGAAGTATGCATATGTGCAAACAATTTCGTTGGTTTCGTTACTCGATGTGTGTAGTTGGTAGAGCAGCAGTAGTGCAGCTGCGGTCAAAGCCGCACAGGGATTTAACTATTAGCGAAAAACTCGCACAGTGATGGACGTATTTTTGTGATACTTTTATTACCTCTCTCGTGCAGCGGAATACCGCATACATGTGTGCATATATCATATACCATGTGCTAAATAACCGCGAGATGTCATGAAGGAATTTTCGCGTCGGTACAATTTACATACCAGAGTCAAATTGAATTACCTCGCTACAACCCTGTTGTCATAATGGAATGATAATTCGACCAATTCATAAAAATGAATCCACAGATTCTTCGTAAGAGTTAAAAAATTCAGAATCCTGTTACGCCTGTAGACAGACAACCCAACGTACACCGACGTTCTTGTTGACGCCTATCCTTCAGGCGGAAAGCGTCGTAGTGTGAATGTTGATATCGTAGTTCGTACTTTGACGGATTACAATCGTGTTAACCAATAAGAGAAAAACAGGCGAAACATCGGGACAATTTTGTCCTTCTACCACGAATGCGGTTCACTTGAATAATTGAAAAACTAGACACTGTGAAGAGCGGAAAAAGCGTACCGAGGAACTACAATTTGAGCGATGAATAAACGATGAGAATATGATGAATTTATAGTGTAGTATTTTGCGTGACGCATAATAGCAAAGGGGCAGAAGGTGAATCGGCAGCCTCCGACGTTTTCAACTTATTCATAAGGGCATTACGAACGCGCCGGGTACATCGCGTCGTCATTAATAGTAATGATCATCGTGGATATAAAGGTCTCCGAGATCTGGTTGAGAAAACGTAATAATTTGTATTCAAAAAGCGTCGGGTAACAATGCTGCGAGAAAATCGTGAAATAAAGTGACTCGTAGGTTGCAAAACTGTACGGGTAGGTCTCGCAAAAGTTCCGTATGCCGTGTACTTAAACAATGTGGATGAATAAGTAAACGGCATACGTATGTTCTTACGTCGTCTACTTATAGCCACGTGGATACTAGAGTCTTACGCTCTAGTTCCAATTCAAACTATAAAAGTGAGTCGGGCACTCCTATATATCTACCTATTTTTACTGCTGCGTATACATAGATGCATATTAAAACAAGTACCCTGTAGTTCCACCGTATTTGACAAAAGATTTGGTTCAGTAAACAGATGGGTATCCCGTTCCTCGATCTACATCTGAAAACGTTTCGGTTTCTTCTTTTTGCCAAACAATGTTTTATATACCGTATTTGTGTGGTTACTGATTTTTATAAAAATTACGCAAATTTACCCTGCAGGTCGGGTAATTTTTTTCTTTTAAATCAGCGAAAATATGTTCAAAATTTGTCCACAGATATCAAAATGAATTTACAGGAATGAAACATTGGAAGCAAACCTGTCGTGATGTATCGATCAAAACGAAAGGTCAGTTAAAAACTGTGTTAGATTAGTGACGGATAAACATATTTGATGAATAAATTCCGTACTAGCGAAAAATTGATTTCCGTAGAATGTTAAACTGTTGAGACTTTATCTCCTGCAAATGATCTAAAGCTGAGAATTCAGCTTGTAAAATTCGTTCGATATTCAGAAATTATGCCAAAGTAAAAACTGTATTGCCCTTCAGTTTCGAATTCTGCGCAAGATGGAGAAAAGTACTTTTAGCATCTTGGTGTTTACTTTCAGAGCGGCTGTTCTCGCCATTTTCTCGCAGCAATTTACGATCTTCAGTGACTGATATATCGCGCAGTTATATTAATATAACGATGAGCGAAAGGTGAACCGTAAGGCTGAAACCCACTACAGTGAACTCAGTCTGAAGTTTCAGCCAGTGGTTGTATGGCTACGTAGTAAAGTGAGTGCAGTATTCAATCAACAATCCAGCTAAACATGTTATACGACGTAAGGTAAAGGTATGCATAGGCTGCAGTCTGAGCGAAGCACCCAGGGCACATTATAAATGATGATAACAAGTGTACAAATGGGTGCGTGAGTTGTTTCACGTTTTTCCTACATGTAGGTATCGCCGATTTGAATGGGTCAGAAGTATGAAACAATGTAACTTGACAGGGATTCAGTGACGTGGATGAATGTCCTGAGTATCTGTTCTACAATTGTCATATGTAACTGGAATACTGTAGCGTCGAAAACGAGGAAAAACATAATGCTGAGAAAATGAGAATTGTCTACGATTACCGACCTTATTAGGCGTTATCAGCAATTGAATTTCGAACCGCATGTAGTCACATCTGTAATAAGTGTGAACTACTGATCTGGTGATGCAATTTGAGGGTGAATCGATTAAAATCTAAACAGAGTGAGAATGAAAAATGGATGGGTGAGGAAATTTGTACAATGATAGCTGGACAATGGATCACAGACAATTTTTGAATAGTGGCAGTAGAGGGAAAAGGGTCTTACTCTGGGTATATATAATATGAATAGCACACTTAAAAAATGTCTGCCATGTGAAGTTATGTCGTGATTGATCGTGATAAATATTGATATGATAACTAAATTCACCCTCGATAATTTAGAAACATAACGAAGAGACCGTCGGTGGATCATCAGAACGGAATTGTCTGGTTTTTGAGCAGTAAATTTTGAAGCGATGATTGCGGTAATCAAAAATCAAAATCAAAGCTGTGACCAATCGATTTCTCTCGCAAAATTAAGTCGATATAGTCCACCAAAGAATTTATTCCAGCACTTTTGAAAATCGCAAAAATTTTCGCCAAAACTACAAAGGGGTTAGCCTAATTTTTTTTTACCAAAAAATCTTTAGTGTTTCAATCGACTTTTATGATTTTTGCTAGAATTATCGGATCCTCATAAGTCCAAAAACAAGATATTGAACAGCAAACGATTACCAGTTGAGGAATTAAAAAAAAAATCTTGCGTTCAATTCGATTCTTTATTTGTCACACAGGTTACATAAAATGTAGATAAGTTAATAATAAACATCATACATTGCTTCCTGCAGAGGCGAGGAGTACTGGTACACACGCTGAATACTACACTATATTCTTCAACCATGATAAGATCTTTTTCACATTCCAATTCTCATATTTTGCTCAACACAATACATGTATACTGCTTAGTAATTGCTACATAATAATTTGATTTCTTATGTAATGTGTAATCAAAAATCTTTGCGTCTCTTACTTCAATTCTACATGTCAATCAGGTAAATTACTACACACTGACACTCGAACACTTGTCTATCAATCAAAGCGTATTGAATAAACTGAAACTTCAAGCGGTGAGTTCGGAATTCCTCGTCTTCACCTTTTTGAGAACCTGTTGCAAATTTTATGTATTTAGGTCGTAACTTTTGATCCGAGTTCATGGGGTGAACTTTACGTGTATAGCGATCTTTCACCAAAAATCTCACCCCCAAAATGGCAAAATAGACGCTTGAAACAGCAAAAGATCAACAACCAAAAAAATACCAAAAAAATTCCCTTGTTTTTCTGCTGTAACTCTTGATCCGTAAATCGCAGCGTATTCGCACTGCGCGCTATTGATTTTTATCGCAAAATCATCATATGGTGCATCAAAGTATTAATTGTAACATTATTAAAATTCGGCCAAATTCCATGCAAAGAAGTTCGACGGGTTCAACTATCTTTTCAATGTGATTTGTGAAGTGGGAAATTTTTCTTAGTTATTCATCTTGGATTTTGGTTGTGCAATCATTGCCTTATAAACTCTTTAATCTAGCTTATTATATGTGTATATTACAGATAAGATGATTGCCTTTTGCCGGAATGCGACATTAGGTTGATCGCTGTAGAAAGAAGGACGGGTAAACAACTTTTTCCTTCGTTCGTGGCATGAAAATACTTTGTCACGGTTCTGCACAAGCCACAGACCCGTATGGAAAGGTTGATGTACTTGTATGCATATAACGGAGAGAAATATATCGCCGTGTAATGTAACGAAACAGACGCTTCAGATGCATATTTTATTTTCAATTTTGTAGATGGCTTAGCTCTACCTGAGGCACCATCTATATGCTTTCTCCGGCCCGATCCACCTGAGGTGACTGGAACAGCATGAAAAAGTAACATATTAAATATTGCACACTGTCATTAAATAACTTGCGTGACTTGCGGCTGGGGTTGGAGTATGTTTAACTACTCTTACTTCTGATGATTGTCTAATGACGTGTCGAGTGTCGCGCTAACATTTTTACTACCCATACTTTCCCATAGCCAGGCATTAATGTCGAAAAGCGATACTACTTTGAGCGTTCCGAACCCATCACATTTCTTATATAAAATGCATGACAAATACACCGTTATGTCCACATAAAGACACATATTTTTTATCTTTTGGGAAGAGTTTCGAATTATATAGAAGTGAATAATTCCTGTTTCAGTGATATTCTATTGTTACAATGAATAGAAGACCAATCGTTAAATACGTAATTGTATTTTAATCCTAATCAGGATCAGAAGAAAAATAGTGCAATAATAAAAGAAGAAACTCTTTCATACGGCACTGACGGATTTGAATGATGGCTATGAAAATCCCCCTCTTATGTGAAAGGCAAACGGTATAACTCATGCAGTCACTAAAGTTCCCCACAAATTTTTGTCAATGTTCTGATTTATAACTCATTGAATTTAATGCAATACATAAGCACAACTCGAATACAGCGAAATATGCTAGAATAAGGCTTTGCTTCGACCATATTTCTTGTGGAAATGCATAACAGCGAATCTGGCCACGTACTCTTATTGTTAGAGTTAACTGACTTATCAATCTATGACCAGACCCGTTTTCACCAATGCATATCCATTAACCATATACATGCGTATATATTCTACGATTGACGTACTGTACTGGGTGGATTTCTAAATAATTTTTCCGTTGCAGACTTTCATTGGGAACTTGGAAGAATTTCAAAATTTTCACCGCAATACAGTTCACTTAGCTTCTGATGATGATCCGACTTGATGACTGGAGAAAATAAAGACTCTGGTGTCACAACCGGAAATCGTCGTGCGCTTGCGTCCCCTGAGATGTTCCAACCGTAGAGATTAGAACGTATTACAGAACATCAGAGAGTTACCGATTTCGACATGATGTTGGCTGCATTCACCTTTCCAGTAACACAGTCTTCGCAATGGTATGCTTAAGGCAGTAGTTAGCATGTGTGTACTTACTGGCTTATGGGCGATACACAAAATTATTATTGAGAATAGAAATGAGAAAGAGTGAGGCTGACCCCTTTGCATTTTTGGTGAAAATTTCCGCGATTCTGGAAAGTACTGGAAAAAATTCTTTCATGAACTCGTCCCACGTAATTTTGCGAGAGAAATCGATTGGGCACAGACCTAATACGCTGCGATCAACGCATCAAAAGTTACAGCAAAAAACAAGAACCTGGGTTTTTGACATTTTTCAGCAGGTTCTTTTTGGCTCGCCATTTCTCTCCTGTTGGTCCTACGCGCTATTTGCTGCGTTTTCTAAGTTCCTGAGGGACCAATCAGTCAGGTAAGGGTCGTTCAAATCGAATCTGAGACCAGAAATTTTTGGCTCCAAAAATGCAGAAAAACTAAGGCTGTCCGCATTATTCTCGCTTCGTGCACCTGCAGCTTCCACCTCCACGTTGCGAAATCCAGGTGAACTTGTGCTGCCCCTTAGGCATTCTGAAGCTTTTCGTCAATCCCTGACGGTCAGGGGCGCTCGACACTGGAACTCTGTACCTACCAAACTCAGGTCTGTCTCGACGCTTGCTGTTTTTAGACGCGATCTATTTCAGCATCTCTTCCGGACGGAAGAGACACGCTCTTGATGGTGACTCGTCAATTAGTCTTCTCCACTTCCGTTTTCGCACGTTTCTTTGTTGCTGCTTTCTTGGCTTTAGTCTGCTTTCTTGTCTTTCTTTTCTTTTTCGCTTGTTTTCTGACATTGTCGTCGCCGTCTTTCTCTTTTCTATTCTCTGTTCTAATTTTTTATCCCTAGCTGTTAAATAGTAATAGAGAACTAGGCTAAGGTTTAGGAATTAAGACTTTGTTTATTTTGAATGTTGCAATAATGTTTTCCAATATTGCCATGGAAAAGATGTAAAATAAACCATTACACCATTGAACCCCTTTGCATTTTGTGCGAAAATTTTCCCAATTCTGGAAAGTGTCGGAATGAATCCTTTCATGCGCTATTCCGACGTGATTTTGCGAGAGAAATCGATTGGTCATAGTCCCAATACGCTGCGATCAACGCATCGAAAGTTACGGCCTAAAAACGAAAACCTGAATTTTCGACATTTTACAGCAGGTGCTTTTTTCTTCGTCATTGCTCTGCTGTTGATCCCACGCTCTTTTCGCTGCGTTTTCTGAGTTCCTTGGGGTCCAATTGGTCGGGCAAGCGTCATAGGAATCAATTCTGAGACGAAAAATTTTTTGGTCCAAAAAAAAGGAAGGTTAACCCCTTTGTATTTTTGGCGAAAATTTTCGCGATTTTGAAAAGTGCTGAAATCCATTTTTTCAGGCACTATTCCGACGTAATTTTGCGAGAAAAATCGATTGGGCACAGTCCCAATACGCTGCGATCAACGCATCGAAAGTTACGGCCTAAAAACGAAAACCTGAATTTTCGACATTTTTCAGCAGGTGCTTTTTTCTTCGTCATTTCTCTGCTGTTGATCCCACGCTCTTTTCGCTGCGTTTTCTGAGTTCCTTGGGGTCCAATTGGTCGGGCAAGCGTCATAGGAATCAATTCTGAGACGAAAAATTTTTTGGTCAAAAAAAAAGGAAGGTTAACCCCTTTGTATTTTTGGCGAAAATTTTCGCGATTTTGAAAAGTGCTGGAATTAATTCTTTCAGGCACTAGTCCGACGTAATTTTGCGAGAGAAATCGATTGGGCACAGTCTCAATACGCTGCGATCAACGCATCGAAAGTTACGGCCTAAAAACGAAAACCTGAATTTTCGACATTTTTCAGCAGGTGCTTTTTTCTTCGTCATTTCTCTGCTGTCGATCTCACGCTCTTTTCGCTGCGTTTTCTGAGTTCCTTGGGGTCCAATTGGTCGGGCGAGCGTCATAGGAATCAATTCTAAGACCAAAAATTTTTTAGTCAAAAAAAAAAGGAAGGTTAACCCCTTTGTATTTTTGGCGAAAATTTTCGCGATTTTGAGAAGTGCTGGAATCCATTCTTTCAGGCACTATTCCGACGTAATTTTGCGAGAAAAATCGATTGGGCACAGTCTCAATACGCTGCGATCAACGCATCGAAAGTTACGGCTTAAAAACGAAAACCTGAATTTTCGACATTTTTCAGCAGGTGCTGTTTTCTTCGTCATTTCTCTGCTGTTGATCCCACGCTCTTTTCGCTGCGTTTTCTAAGTTCCTTGGGGTCCAATTGGTCGGGCAAGCGTCATAGGAATCAATTCTGAGACGAAAAATTTTTTGGTCGAAAAAAAAGGAAGGTTAACCCCTTTGTATTTTTGGCGAAAATTTTCGCGATTTTGAAAAGTGCTGGAATCAATTCTTTCAGGCACTATTCCGACGTAATTTTGCGAGAAAAATCGATTGGGCACAGTCCCAATACGCTGCGATCAACGCATCGAAAGTTACGGCCTAAAAACGAAAACCTGAATTTTCGACATTTTTCAGCAGGTGCTTTTTTCTTCGTCATTTCTCTGCAGTTGATCCCACGCTCTTTTCGCTGCGTTTTCTGAGTTCCTTGGGGTCCAATTGGTCGGGCGAGCGTCATAGGAATCAATTCTAAGACGAAAAATTTTTTGGTCAAAAAAAAAGGAAGGTTAACCCCTTTGTATTTTTGGCGAAAATTTTCGCGATTTTGAAAAGTGCTGGAATCAATTCTTTCAGGCACTATTCCGACGTAATTTTGCGAGAGAAATCGATTGGGCACAGTCCCAATACGCTGCGATCAACGCATCGAAAGTGACGGCCTAAAAACGAAAACCTGAATTTTCGACATTTTTCAGCAGGTGCTTTTTTCTTCGTAATTTCTCTGCTGTTGATCCCACGCTCTTTTCGCTGCGTTTTCTGAGTTTCTTGGGGTCCAATTGGTCGGGCTAGCGTCATAGGAATCAATTCTGAGACGAAAAATTTTTTGGTCAAAAAAAAAGGAAGGTTAACCCCTTTGTATTTTTGGCGAAAATCTTCGCGATTTTGAAAAGTGCTGGAATCAATTCTTTCAGGCACTATTCCGACGTAATTTTGCGAGAAAAATCGATTGGGCACAGTCTCAATACGCTGCGATCAACGCATCGAAAGTTACGGCCTAAAAACGAAAACCTGAATTGTCGACATTTTTCAGCAGGTGCTTTTTTCTTCGTCATTTCTCTGCTGTCGATCTCACGCTCTTTTCGCTGCGTTTTCTGAGTTCCTTGGGGTCCAATTGGTCGGGCTAGCGTCATAGGAATCAATTCGAAGACCAAAAATTTTTTGGTCAAAAAAAAAGGAAGGTTAACCCCTTTGTATTTTTGGCGAAAATTTTCGCGATTTTGAGAAGTGCTGGAATCCATTCTTTCAGGCACTATTCCGACGTAATTTTGCGAGAAAAATCGTTTGGGCACAGTCCCAATACGCTGCGATCAACGCATCGAAAGTTACGGCCTGAAAACGAAAACCTGAATTTTCGACATTTTTCAGCAGGTGCTTTTTTCTTCGTAATTTCTCTGCTGTTGATCCCACGCTCTTTTCGCTGCGTTTTCTGAGTTTCTTGGGGTCCAATTGGTCGGGCTAGCGTCATAGGAATCAATTCTGAGACGAAAAATTTTTTGGTCAAAAAAAAAGGAAGGTTAACCCCTTTGTATTTTTGGCGAAAATTTTCGCGATTTTGAAATGTGCTGGAATCAATTCTTTCAGGCACTATTCCGACGTAATTTTGCGAGAGAAATCGATTGGGCACAGTCCCAATACGCTGCGATCAACGCATCGAAAGTTACGGCCTAAAAACGAAAACCTGAATTTTCGACATTTTTCAGCAGGTGCTTTTTTCTTCGTCATTTCTCTGCTATTGATCCCACGCTCTTTTCGCTGCGTTTTCTGAGTTTCTTGGGGTCCAATTGGTCGGGCTAGCGTCATAGGAATCAATTCTAAGACGAAAAATTTTTTGGTCAAAAAGAAAGGAAGGTTAACCCCTTTGTATTTTTGGCGAAAATCTTCGCGATTTTGAAAAGTGCTGGAATCAATTCTTTCAGGCACTATTCCGACGTAATTTTGCGAGAAAAATCGATTGGGCACAGTCTCAATACGCTGCGATCAACGCATCGAAAGTTACGGCCTAAAAACGAGAACCTGAATTGTCGACATTTTTCAGCAGGTGCTTTTTTCTTCGTCATTTCTCTGCTGTTGATCCCACGCTCTTTTCGCTGCGTTTTCTGAGTTTCTTGGGGTCCAATTGGTCGGGCTAGCGTCATAGGAATCAATTCTGAGACGAAAAATTTTTTGGTCAAAAAAAAAGGAAGGTTAACCCCTTTGTATTTTTGGCGAAAATTTTCGCGATTTTGAAAAGTGCTGGAATCAATTCTTTCAGGCACTATTCCGACGTAATTTTGCGAGAAAAATCGATTGGGCACAGTCTCAATACGCTGCGATCAACGCATCGAAAGTTACGGCCTCAGAACGAAAACCTGAATTTTCGACATTTTTCAGCAGGTGCTTTTTTCTTCGTCATTTCTCTGCTGTCGATCTCACGCTCTTCTCGCCGCGTTTTCTGAGTTCCTAGGGGTCCAATTGGTCGGGCGAGCGTCATAGGAATCAATTCTAAGACGAAAAATTTTTTGGTCAAAAAAAAGGAAGGTTAACCCCTTTGTATTTTTGGCGAAAATCTTCGCGATTTTGAAAAGTGCTGGAATCAATTCTTTCAGGCACTATTCCGACGTAATTTTGCGAGAAAAATCGATTGGGCACAGTCCCAATACGCTGCGATCAACGCATCGAAAGTTACGGCCTAAAAACGAAAACCTGAATTTTCGACATTTTTCAGCAGGTGCTTTTTTCTTCGTCATTTCTCTGCTGTTGATCCCACGCTCTTTTCGCTGCGTTTTCTGAGTTTCTTGGGGTCCAATTGGTCGGGCTAGCGTCATAGGAATCAATTCTGAGACGAAAAATTTTTTGGTCAAAAAAAAAGGAAGGTTAACCCCTTTGTATTTTTGGCGAAAATTTTCGCGATTTTGAAAAGTGCTGGAATCAATTCTTTCAGGCACTATTCCGACGTAATTTTGCGAGAAAAATCGATTGGGCACAGTCTCAATACGCTGCGATCAACGCATCGAAAGTTACGGCCTCAGAACGAAAACCTGAATTTTCGACATTTTTCAGCAGGTGCTTTTTTCTTCGTCATTTCTCTGCTGTCGATCTCACGCTCTTCTCGCTGCGTTTTCTGAGTTCCTAGGGGTCCAATTGGTCGGGCGAGCGTCATAGGAATCAATTCTGAGACGAAAAATTTTTTGGTCAAAAAAAAGGAAGGTTAACCCCTTTGTATTTTTGGCGAAAATCTTCGCGATTTTGAAAAGTGCTGGAATCAATTCTTTCAGGCACTATTCCGACGTAATTTTGCGAGAAGTATCGATTGGGCACAGTCTCAATACGCTGCGATCAACGCATCGAAAGTTACGGCCTAAAAACGAAAACCTGAATTTTCGACATTTTTCAGCAGGTGCTTTTTTCTTCGTCATTTCTCTGCTGTCGATCTCACGCTCTTTTCACTGCGTTTTCTGAGTTCCTTGGGGTCCAATTGGTCGGGCGAGCGTCATAGGAATCAATTCTCAGACCAAAAATTTTTTGGTCAAAAAAAAAGGAAGGTTAACCCCTGTGTATTTTTGGCGAAAATTTTCGCGATTTTGAAAAGTGCTGGAATCAATTCTTTCAGGCACTATTCCGACGTAATTTTGCGAGAAAAATCGATTGAGCACAGTCCCAATACGCTGCGATCAACGCATCGAAAGTTACGGCCTAAAAACGAAAACCTGAATTTTCGACATTTTTCAGCAGGTGCTTTTTTCTTCGTCATTTCTCTGCAGTTGATCCCACGCTCTTTTCGCTGCGTTTTCTGAGTTCCTTGGGGTCCAATTGGTCGGGCGAGCGTTATAGGAATCAATTCTAAGACGAAAAATTTTTTGGTCAAAAAAAAAGGAAGGTTAACCCCTTTGTATTTTTGGCGAAAATCTTCGTGATTTTGAAAAGTGCTGGAATCAATTCTTTCAGGCACTAGTCCGACGTAATTTTGCGAGAGAAATCGATTGGGCACAGTCCCAATACGCTGCGATCAACGCATCGAAAGTTACGGCCTAAAAACGAAAACCTGAATTTTCGACATTTTTCAGCAGGTGCTTTTTTCTTCGTAATTTCTCTGCTGTTGATCCCACGCTCTTTTCGCTGCGTTTCCTGAGTTCCTTGGTGTCCAACTGGTCGGGCAAAAATACGAATCAATTCTGAGACGAAAAATTTTTTGGTAAAAAAAAAGTAAGGCTAACCCCTTTGCATTTTTTGCGAAAATTTTCGCGATTCTGAAAAGTGTCGGAATGAATCCTTTCATGCGCTATACCGACGCAATTTTGCGAGAGAAATCGATTGGGCGCAGTCCCAATACGCTGCGATCAACGCATCAAAAGTTACAGCGAAAAACGAGAACCTGTGTTACGTCGGGGTGAGAGTGTACTGAATGGTGGTAGTCAATGAATGATGGAGTAATCCTAGATGCTCCCACGTAACGACAATGAATAAAAATTTAAACTAAGAAAGACCTACCTTTCGATAAGCCGGTAATGTGGGTACGTTGTTGCCTAGTCCTATACAGGTCTGTGAGAGTTGTTCAAATGGTTGAGGCTGATTCATAATAATGAAAATGGGAAAAGGACCTTGTTCAAAATAAATGATTGGAAGTGATGTAACTGGTAAAAGTTAAAGTTTATTTTGTAACAATGAATGACGATGATGACTTAGATATCGAAAGTAACAATTTATAAAGTGTTTGAGTTTATACAACAGTGCACGCTGACGGACAAATTCAAATTCAAATGCAGAGAAGCTGCAGAATCACTAAATTTGACCGTTTGCGTGTTTGAGCAAATCGTGTGTTATTCTATTCTAAACGATACTTATAACTAGCTGGTCGTGATTATTCGATATTGTATCCCTCTTTTTAGATTATCCTCCCACTCCTATTTCTACTCCTACTTCTACTCCTGCTGCTATTCCTACTCCCACTCCCGATCCTACTCCTTTTTTTACTCGTACTCCTACTCCTACTTCCATTCTGTTGAATATTATATAAGTGGTATATTTATAGTACACAAATCCTCGTCATCCTCGTCCTCCTTCTCCTCGGCCTCCATCTCGTCCACCTTGATCACCCGCAACCACCCCTAACCACCTCCGATCACATCCAACGACCACCACTAACCACGTCGGGTTGTAACTCAAATCCTAATAAATATTTTAAGTATTAGAACGCATGAAAAATATTCTGTAAGGATTAATATAATTTTGTTGTTGATAGATTTGACGAAGAAGATTATGAGAAAATTATAAAAAATCATAGAAATCTGAGTAGCCTATTGAGAGCTACTGAACGTTGGCTTGCGCAAAAAATGAATTAAAATAATTGCTAGTAAACGTGACAAGTTTGAAAAATTGTAGATAAAATGTAAAATAAAAATTGCCATTAAATATTATAGAAAATGTTATTCTCACCGTACACAAATCCCTGTCATCCTCGTCCTTCTTCTCCTCGGCCTCCACCTCGTCCACCTCGATCAACCGCAACCACCCCTAACCACCTCCGATCACCTCCAACGACGACCGCCAACCACCTCGAGTTATAACTCGAATCCTGTTAAATATTAACAATAAAAATCAGAAAACATCAAAAATATTGTATAAGGATCAAGAATTATTTGTTTATTGTCACATTTCAGCAAGAAGTTTACGAGAAAATATGAAAAATTATTGAAATTTCATCAGCGCATCGATAGCTACTGATTTTGGTCTTGCGCGAAAAATGAATTGAAATAATTTATTGTGAACATGACGAGTGTAAAAAATTTTTGATAAAATATAATCACAAGTGCCAATCAATAATATAAAATAATTTTACTCACCGTGCACAAATTCTTGTCCTCCTCGTCCACCTTGTTGTCCTCGTCGTCCTCGTCCTCCACCTCGTCCATCTTGATCACCCGCAACCGCCGCCAACCACCTCTAACGACCACCGCTAACCACTTCGGGTTATACCTTGAAAATTAATAAATATATTAAATATTAGAACACGTGAAAAATATTGTGTAAGGATTATTACAATTTTTTTATTGACAGATTTGACTAAGAAGATTATGAGAAAATTATAAAAGATTATAGAAATTTTTTTAGTGCATTGATAGCTACCGAATCAGGGCTTGCGCGAAAAATCCACCTCGTCCTCCTTGTTCTACATGTCTTTCTCGACCTCCTCGTCCTCTCCTTGAAGTCGAGTTTCGCCGAGTAGTGGACCTGGAGCGCAGAAACAACGGAGTGCTTGTCCTGGAAGTCAAGTTGTATCAGGTAGAGGACCTGGAGCGTAGAAACTATGAAGCAATTGTCCCTGGAGTCAAGTTTCACCAGGTAGCGGACCTAGAGCGTAGAAACTACGGAGCCTTTGTTCAAAAGTCACCAGGTCAAGAATCATGACAGTCAGAACTACAGAGCGCTTTTCCTGGGTGTCAAGATATACCAGGTGGAGGACCTCGACAGCCAGAACTACGGAGCGCGGGTCCTGGAAATCGAATTTTACCAGGTAGCGGATCTGGAGCGCAGAAGCTATGGAACACTTGTCCTGGAAGTCGAGTTTCACCAGGTAGTGGTCCTGGAGCGTAGGAACTACGGAGCGCTTGTCCTGGAACTCGAGTTTCACCAGGAGATCCATGGAGTCAGAGAACCCGGTACTCGAAATCTGCAGAGCGCGTTTCTCACACGTCCGCTCTACTGCGCCGTTATTTCCAAACTGAGGAATTCGGCTAGCTGAGTTTCATGTATACATATAGATCGATGACGTCAGGAGCAAAAAAATGTTGGGTGATGTTACTTCCTGAACATTTCAACATTCAAACTCTGGTTTCGAACTTCAATACTATGCATGATGTATGATATACGGTATATGATATGACAAGATGTATAATGATTCTAATTTTCACATCACAGACATGAAATACGCACGTTATCTTACCTGCCGATTCAAGCGGCTAGGCCCTTGCATGGTCAGTCAGCTTTTGACGAAAGATATGTTTTTCAGTTAACGGATCTGCTAAAACGCTGCCGTTCTGCGACAGTTGGATGATAAAAATTTTTGCTCGTACCTTTCAAATGTGTATTAAAATACACTCGAAGTTCTAAGAAACTTCGTTCTATCTCTCCCTATCAAAAAAAATCGCCGACAATCACCTTTTTAGGTCTTTAAATCAGGACACCGCGTTAAATACTGTCTCATATACGAAGCATCCATTTCATCTCGATCAAAATTAGCGAATCCGTGACGTATTACAGTTACTCTGAATTTTTCTCCATACGAACGCTTTTCGAAAAACAATTCTGCTTCTCTACCCAACGTAGATACTTCACTTACGACTAGCTAAAACAGCGTTTCGATTCTATGCCTACGAAAATTCAAGATCGAGAGAGTAAATGAAAAGTTGTTGCCATAATTATGATTATTAATGTTACAGATGACATGGTCGAACAGGGGGATGATGAGAAAGAAGGTGGTCGGAGGTGGTCTGTGGTGGTTGGAGGTGTTCGGAAATGGTAGGAGGTGGTACGCAGTGGTAGGAGGTGTTTGGAGGTGTTTGGTGGTGGTTGGAAATGATCGGCGGTGGTCGAGGAAGACGACGACGACGAGGGGGAGGAGGAGGAGGAGGCGGCGGTGGAGGAGTCGGAGACGGAGCGAGACGAGGTGGTCGAGGAGGACGAAGGTGGTCAGAGGTGGTTGACGGCGGTTGGAGGTGCTCGGTGCTCGGAGGTAGTTGGTGGTGGTTGGCGGTGGACGCGGTTACGCTTCTTCTCACGGGGATGAGCGATCTGATCGACCCACCTGGGCCCACTTGCCCGCCGAAAACTGGTGACAAAAATTTACCCAGGGGTATTCGTCTCTGTATTCTTCAGTCAACGTCCGACTCATCCGACAGCACCTCAGTCGGACATGCAGAGAGTCTGCTTGAGCAAAGTTTGGCCCCGGTCGAACTTACCAACCGTATTATGCACAGCGTCCATCGATGCTGGATGGCTTACCGATCGTTGAGAGGAAACCATGCGTCCTAATCTCAAGTCCGGAAGACCGCCGGTCGATAAGACATCCAGAATGATACCATGGTTTGGCACAATTTTCTAAAGCTTGGACGAATCCGATGCAGAGGGCAACGGACTTCGGGAATATTTTTTTAAACCATCGTAACTAATCTGGATTCGTAGTTGCGAATACATTTTCTACGAATTTATACGGAGAAATCCAATTAGTCGTAGCATTTAAAATTTAATTAACAGCAACAAATTATACCTGTACGCATTTTGTATTCAGCCTGAGGTTTTACGACAGTCCGTATTTCTCTTACTATCGTAACGTGGAATGTATTTTCGTCGTAGAGCGGTAGGGGAAAAGGTGAAAAACCGAGAGGAATAATATGAAGGAAGATCGTAGGGAGGATTAACGATCGGCATCCCGTCGCGATTAATAAGTCGTAAAATGAAAACGCCCATTGGTGACCTTTATTTACCATGTACATCCACGTTGAGTCTATATAGGAGGAGGGGGTTGATCTCTCGACGGAAAAGTATTTAGTACTCGGCTTGATTACAAACCATGCGAGAAGCTTCACCGTATGTATAATCATTATACGCCCGTGTGATACACGTAATATGATGTAAAAGTCCGAGAGGAATGAGACGGTAGTGGTGGACACAACAGCGGTGGGAGATATAGATGAAGATAACATCTTTCGTGAGCAACATACATAGTGTGCTAGCTGCAGGGGGTCTCCCTGACCACTGATCACTGACCGGTGACCACCGACTCGCCACAGTTCCGGTAGTTATTTCTACCTGCTTCTGCCACTGCGACTCACGAATTAAAAATACAGGACAGAGAGCCAACTTTGCCCTGTGCCTCGATATTTATTGAAATATTGCGTTATTTTCACATCCGATTTCAATCATTTTCAAATATCTTTACTTCTTCTTCGTGACTAAGATTTTTGGAAAAAATTCACTTTAATTTCACTTTTTCGCCATCCCTTTTTTTAAAAATTATCCCGTATTCGCTAGTTTAACCGGTCAGCATAGCGAGCTGTTACATGGATAATTAGTAACGTCTGAAATTCATTCATGAGAGAAAGGATTTTTATGGAACGCTGTTTGAAAACTTGGTTGCTTCCAGACTAATAATTTGTCAAAACACCACTTGACCCGACGCGCTGATCGCGAGAAAAGCAAACACTTTCTCCCAGTCAAGCCTTTATTTCTTATTAACAGTAGTATACAGTAAAGACATTTTTTTTTTCTTGTCATGTTTTTTCTATCGACAGTGAGAAAGCCGGAATTACTACTACTTTCTAACGAAAAAATAATGATAACAACAACAATCTTAATAATATTAAAAAGCACTTTCTATCAAGCTAAAAGCATAATATAGCCACACGAGGACGGATCGGTATCATTAGAAAAATTTATGAATTCCGATGAATCGGTTTTGCTCGTAACCGTCAAAGCTGTTGAATACCGGCGTTGAATGAAATTTAAAGAATTTAATTGAAATGTGAAAGCCAGGGAGCTGAGGAGGAAATAATCAAGCGAAGGCGTCTCAACTTTCCTGCGGTTTGCCATCTCGCCGATTGTCTTTCCTGTTCAAACAGGGGGAGAAAAAAGCTGTGGCCCATAAAGCTGCGGTGCGCTTCTGCCCGGTGCTTCTATGGTGTTACGTCCTGTGCAGAACTAATTCTGTTTTATAACAGAGCTCGAGTACCACATTGGTACCCTGCTGTCGCAGTGCCGCATATTACAATCTGCACGTGCTTACCCGAAGTGCAACTGCGGCATGTCTCGGCGTTCATGCTCTCTCTGTATCCGCTCGTTGCCTCCCCTTGGCTGCAATGCCGTTTAATAGCGTTACTTGTTGTTATTTCTATTAGGAGTTACTGTCCCGACTTTCCACCGGCTATCTCGACAGCGTCTAGACAGCCCGCGAACGACTAAATGGAAACACGGTACAGCCTCATGAAACACGCCAGTACCGAGATCCGACTTATCAAGAGAACAAGACTCACGTCGAGAGACTCGTCCGCCGATATCACCTTCTCGCGTCTGATTCAGAACTCGCGATTTCTCGTACCTTGGCCCTGAAACTTTTGTCCCGTGACTGAAATACAAATGGAATCAGACTTGAATATTTTCTCAAAATCAAAGTTGACGAAGAAAAAGTCTTTGGGGGGTGATTCCCACGTACGTTATTCTAGGAACAGGTATATGTTTCTGTACGTCATGGAAAAGGAGCGATTATCATCGAGAGTTAACGAACGATACATAAAGCCCAAGACAAAACTAATTAGCCGGGATTATCAAAGACAATATGGCAAATTGCGCTTACTCACCAGAGAACCGCCAGCGATCGTGCGGCCAGATAGACACTTGGAGCGTCGTCAGCACGACTCGGTTCATTAATTATACCGACTTATCGTCGTCGATTACAAGATTGCCTTAATTACAATTACACAATCAGTTGCACTCGATCGATATTACAGGAGCGCGGTGATGAGTCCGATGCACTAATCGAGCATTGCGCACCCCTTCGTCGCACTCGTGTGCAGAAAACGTGCGGTGGTGTCGGAGGAGGGTCCTCGGACGGAGTGCGTCACGTTCGTAAAACAGACCCGTATTGAATGAGCAAAATTAAAAGGCACGTACCGATCGATCAAATCGGTCAACAGTCAACCTCGATCTGCTCGAGGTAATAAAATGGCAGGTACCTAAACCGTGGAGTGAAGTGAGGCTGGAGAAAACACGCGGTGCACGGCACACGCATGGCGGGACCTGTCAGAGAGCGAGATTGGCAACGGCGGTGATTTTATTACGTAATTATTATTTATTGGCTGCAGGACACCTGCTGACTGATTGTACTTTCGGTCCACGCCCAGGCAATCCCGAGCGAAATGCTGGGTTCCAACAGGAAATACATACAGACGGAAGCACGCATGCGTGTACCTGCTCATTGTTCGCCGTGAAAAATTACCATTTTCATTTGCCATTAAGATAGGGTTCGATTTTTTGCCAATGCGAGTCACGTTACGCAATAAGGAGTAAGAAACATCCCATCAGGAACAGGCTCACTTTTGGGCCGTACACCGAAGGCAACTTGCCTTACTTTTCTCATCGTGCTTTTTCCCCCCCGTTCCCTTATAGAGCACGGAGATAGGACTTTTTTAGGGCCGCACCATTTCGAGCGCGGACGGTGTATTTGCTCGTTTGTGATTCAGAACAAACGGACACACGCGATACTGAAATAACATCAGCAGCTGCATGGACGTGTAAGAAAAAAACTGAAATACAATCGTGGGGAATGAAGTTTGCTCGGTGTGACGTACTTAGCTCAGCGTTCGGCTCGTTTATTTGGTCCAATACAATTAGAGCGGGACATGTGTTTTGACATGGAACAAGTACATGGAGAAATGAAGGAAAAAAAGAAAAAAAATATTCTACCTGCCTGCAATTTCCCATGGGGCTGGGAGGCAAAAAGCCCTTTCAACTATTGACCTCGAATTGTTGAACAAAGCTTTCCTGCGACTACTTGTCTTGATCCTTACTGCCATAGGTCGAAGTGCCAATGCCCACTCAGCTGCACTATCACATAACTCGGCATCTGTAATGAGATTATAGTTATACTGAATATAAATCAGCGGACTTCAGTTACGGTACCCACCATTTATATACACCTCCGTCAAAAATCAACCTGTCAGCTGCGTACAGTCTGCACAATCAGATAAAAGTCCGTGGCTAAGTAGGTGGCCGTAAAGGATACTGCACGAGCTGTTGTCCACTTTTTGTTCTCTCTTGTTCTTTCTCCTTCTTTTTTCCCCCATCTGCGCGGTAAGCCAAATTTGCAAATTTGTCCAGAAGAGAAATCGCGGTCAAGGTATAATTTACAACAGCCTACGTATTGATTTACAAAGATTTGCAGTCGTTGGCAATAAATGGTTTTTTTCAATTCCTTTCAATTACCGCACGTGCACGAATCTCCGGCGAAATTATTTTCAGTCCCTTCTTCTCCGGTCCCTTCTCCCGTTTTTTCTCCTCTTTCACCTCTTTTTTTTCTCTTGTACCGAGGACGAAAAAGGGTCAGTTTATTGCTAGCATAAGCTCGCAAGTGCAGTTCGTCCGAGAGTCTTTGTCTTAATACGCATTGTGTGCAAATGTCCATTAACCTCTTACGTATTATGTAATGACTTCATTCATACACATATAAGTCATTACACTTTGTAATTATAACAGTTACGCGCAGCGCGTGGTAGGTGTAACGGGGCGAAGCGGGAGACGACCTGGACGCTGCAAGACGACGCACTTAAATTATTATTCTATGACTAAGATTAATTTGGCGGTGTTCGCGACTGGTTCCCCGCAAGATGGACCAGAGGAAGAGAAAAATAAGAGACAAGAAGGATGGAGCGGCAAGAAAGCCGGGATCCAACCAAGGCTCCAGTCTTTGCGAGAAATGGCGCTGCAGCGGAGGCTGGAGAACCTGCATCGGGGGGACAGAATCATAGTTGTCGCGAGTGAATTCCAGTCCTCCGCAGCCATAAGTCGCTAGCTCAGCGTCTGGTGCCTACACTTCCGGTCTGTCGTGGGTCGAAGACTCGAAATTACGCCATGATCATTACACGTGCACGTATAATAAGGCTGCATGCATCAACGTTCCTGCGATGATTCATCTGTGTCTGGGAAGTCGTAAAACCGTCCGAACGTCTTCTTCGGTACGAAAAGTTTAACCGGAATCATATCGACGATGAGATTGAGTGAGGTTGTATTTTGATCGATTCCAAAAGCTCTGACGTTGAAGTCCAATGGGTTTTGGAAGGCTACGCGGGCTGCTTTCATGGATCGACGATTTCCTCATTTGCGCGACGAGGTTTCCCGAGGTTTCATATCTGAACAATCGGGAAAAATCGTAGCTGCATATTATGAGTTTCGAAACGGGTCGAACGGATACTATCACCGCATGACTGCAAGTTCAGCAATCGTGAATCAGCATCTGTGTTACTCATATACGCGTGCAAGTTTACATGTCTCGACCGAACGATCACGAGAACGAAGTCGGGGCTTAAAATGCGCTGTAGAAAAATTAAGACACGCCTTTGAAAGAGCATTAACAGGCCATTGTCTCATCCTGAGAACATTGTTAAGTGTCTGTTTAGCAACGGACCAGTGACATATCGTGTTTCTGCACCACGGCGCGCCCTGACCGCCGGCGCCAGGGTAGTAGGCCGCAGCCCGTTCTTTCGAATCGCGTTAGACGCGCCGACGGCACCCAGAGGAGACACGCACACACTCCCGCTTGGACCCGGTCTCCACGAGCTGCCTGCAACAATGAACTCCTCCCCACGCAGAGCGTGTTTACGCGTGATTACGCAACTCGGCGCTTGTTACCGGCACAGTCTCTCGGAGGAGGTGAGGAAAATCCTGGAAATCCGAAGGACCGGGTGCGAATGGCACGGTAATTGGTAGCAATCAGACCGCGACTGACTCTGACTAGGTACGAAGCGTTAATAGCTGGGATGATTTTGCCAGAGCTCTCTTCGGTGAAGGAAATTTTAACATCTTGACGCTCAAGATGGATATCGATTGCTACCACGATGCTGGAAGATACTGGTCCGTGTCAAAAACAGACACCGGCAGTTACGTGGCTGGATCAGAATTAGAAAGAACGGTAAAACGGTATTCGGGTCAGAACGAAGCGGTTCGTTGATATCCTGCGACTGGTTGAATCTCGAGTGGTACCGCGGCTGAATCCTGCGAGCATGAAGCCGAAGAGGTAGAGTAAGTGCGCTCCTTCCTGGTCACCCCCTCAATTTATAATGTCGTTAAACGCAGCGCTACATGGTAGCGTGGCTTATGCTGATCCGCGAGCCTTACCCACACTGTTTTCATGCTCGACAAGTAAGATTTCACGTGAAAAAAGAAAACAGTAAATAAATCTCAAGTGAATATAAATAACGGGCATTGCCTTCAGCGCCAGTTACTGTCCGTCTTGTTACCTCCTCGTATCTCCATTGTGCTTGATTGTGTACACGCGGAACATGTCGTTTCAATTTGTTCGGGGTTATAAAAACTCATGACAACGAGAGCTTCCATTACCCACTATTTCGATGTCAAAGGAGAGAATCGGAATTCGTTGCGGAAGAAATCGCATGCGAAAATAGTCCACTGACTTGTTCTTCTATTTTCTGCTCGGTTGGTGGTTACTCAGAGGTGCAGGTAGCCGCACTGTTATGCGCAATTTATTCATGCAGGGGTTCCCGGGTCAACGTTGGCCGCATGGTTGAATCGCTTGAATGTGAGAAAGGTGTTATTACGACTGAGGATTGTTATACATATGATCCCATTACACCTGTTCACCCACAACGGCTAGTCGCGTTTGTCGCAGGCATCAACCGATTCCGTTACACCATTGCTCACCTTCGAGTGTTACCGCACATTCATTCCGCACGAGCCCAACAAACGTGCAATGAAATCGGGTAGGTATGTACGCGCAGACCGCGGAGAAAACGCGAAATCGATTCTACTGCCGTAGTGGAGATCTCCGCCTATCGTGCATATGTGATAATTGAGCCAACTCCGTCCATAATTGTCACGAGACGTTTTTATGCGGGATTCCCATTGAACACGGCAACGCGTAATCGCGGCTTCTGCAAAAAGAAACACGCGAGCGCTCATATTCTCCGCATATCGTCTCGCATGCAACGACTACAGAACTCCAGCAGCTCTCTCGAAGCGTTGCACTTATACATTTTAACAATGACAATGGCCATTTCGGCCCACGCACCTTCTCCGCAGATTAAACTCCTCGCGCACTGCGCTCGGTTCAACCTGCGCAAATCCTTCGACAAGAATCTCATTTACGATTTCCCTTGCAGTGCGCCTGTCTCTCTCTTTTCTTCTCCTTTATTCTCTTTTTATCCACGGCTCTTCGCAACGAGGGGAAATGATCACCGATGAATTATCGGTTCCCACTAATTTTTCACCGCTTTTCATCGTATATTTCTAGCCATCAGCAGGGCTGCGAGAGAAATCAGTCGCTGTTGAAGCGACGCCGAAAACGCCGCTCGGACGGGATTATTGTTTTTCAACCGGGCCAGGTTTCTGTGGGCATTGCATTGTCGTCGAGGAGACAGGAGAATGGCGCGAGCGCGTGCTCGCCAGCTTGCGGGATTTCTTATCTGAGCTCGCGATGATTCACACCGGAGACACTCAGACGGATAGGGTTCCTTAGATACACGGAGAAGGTGTCACTTCTCGTATGCATAAGTGCAACTCATTATACACTGTACAGGCTGCATGCCCGGTGCCCACGTGTCCCGTGATCGGAATATGTTAATCGGTACTCTCTTCGTGCGGAGAAAAATTCACTCGAGAAAACTGACTATTTGAATATAAGTTATAATTGGACGATAATTCATCGCTGTTTCAGAACAAGAGCTTGAAATTCCGCCTCGTTTGAGTATAAGAAAGGATTGTCGACAAAATGGCCTTTGGGCATTTTTTTTTTTTTTTAATGGAAATTCTTCTTTCGCCGAGTTCGGAAAAATTTCTTTTCTCTCCAATTGTTTTTGACATTTTCAGAAGTTTCTGTGGCGTATTTTCTTGCGAGAAAAGAAAATTTAATGCATGAAATATTATATATATTATATGTATGTATATAATATAGCAGGATCCAGCCTCGGCAGACACGGGCAAACTTGACTGTATAATATATTGTTGTTAGGCAACCATTAGTCACGCATGGCAGCGGGCACCCGGCGCGGATCAGTCTTAACAACGGCGTGATGACTGTCAAAAGTGAAAACTAAACGCATCCCGTTTTAAGTACCAAAGACTCGCCGACTCTCTACACCCGGTCGATCATCGTTGGCTCTGACATGCGTCTGTAATATTTAAATCCTTTCGATTAGGAAGTGTATACATCACGCGATCCGTAGAGTTTTATTTATTTATCTGTTTATTTAAGGAAAAAATATCCAACAGACGAACCCAGGTAGGGCAACAGCAATTACTTTGAGTCCAATCTTGATATAGTAAAATATACATACGTGAGGTACAAACAGTCTGAATTTTTATCCACGCCGATACTGCGATTTACTCAATTAATCGAGTCGAAAACGTCGAAAGCCTGATTCATTTCGAAACATCAGGATTTTTGTTTGCATTCAATATCTGTGAAGACAAATCGCAGTCACAAATAAAGAAGTTACGGGAATGCTGAAGCCCACTTGCAGCGCAAATATGTCCCACAGAAGTGCAATGAAAAAAACTCGTTACAATATATCCAATAAATCTTCATATATTTGCATACGAGAAACGGTGTGCAAGAAACTCACGTTAATGTTATGTTTCATCACGCCATCCATATTAGGAAACTTTTTTACTGGAGTCCATCCTCTATCAAATGTATGTATAAAATTCAAGACCATGCGAGATTTTTGAAAAAAAAAAAAAAAAAAAACGGTCGGAATGCCATTGATAACATTGCTTGAAAAATATGTTAAGATGAAGGGAAAATGCGACAGCGTTCGACAGAGCGTATAATTCTTGAAATAAATAAAAATAGTTCGTCGCTGCGCCGTCTATACATATATTTTAAGTTTCGATTTATGCTTATCTTTATACCGTATCGAAACACAGCCTATTCCTCGTTCACAATTATTCGAGGCCTACGGATATCTTTGACTACTTTTCTACTGACGCCAGTTTACGTTCCAATCCATTTATACAAGGTGGTCAACAAACACCCGTGTATAAATCCAACTTGGATCCATGAGAGGTAGATGTTTTGCTACTGAAAATTATCCTTATGGCCACCGAAAAAATTTTTTCTATTTGCTTAGTCTTTAACGTTTGCACTAATTGCGCATCACCGTAAGACTTTCTTCAAAGTCAAACGGTCCCAGGCAACAGTCTTACGCCTGGCGTCAAAATCGTGGTTCGAGAGCACCCCGTAGGTATACAACGAGTGTAGAATTGGAATACGAGGCATACGTTAAGCGGGCATCTATCCACACATGAATGAACGAATGCGGCGCCAAGTGAATGGAGTGCGTCTGATCGCGGGCCTACGCATATCTATATGTGCGCGTTCTGCTATCCCAGCGCCATGCCATGCCGGTGAGTGATGACTAATTTGTGCGTGGTTAACTTGCATTGTTCTTGATTTGTCTCGCGGCCCGCAATTTTCTCGGTATTGATTTATGTTGCGACGCATATTCGCGACTCACGAACTTCGGAGACTTCTTGCAATCGCAGGTATATCGCGGGGGAACTCGGAACGAGACGAGCAACACAGCAAACATCCGTTATACTTATAAATATCCGTGTCCACAGGATGTTCTTTCACCATTTCCGGTCTCCGTCTGATCGTATATTATTGACAATTGTGCGATCAGTGATTCGTGAGTAGGTACGAAACCATTGCTCAAACATATGCTGTTCCCGTCACTGAAGCGAGTCAAGGGCATCGCTGAATTCGCATGTTGCAGGAATTATTCGCAAGACGGGAAATCAGTTCCGATCATTCGATTGTCTTCTTTAGCACCGATGAAATTCGACACGCTGAAAAGATACTCTTACTACCTACTCATAGTTATGCTCTGCCAATAGTGAATGTGCAGATGTTACATATTTGCGAAACCTCCTAGATGCGGTACAGGAACAATGCGTAACGGAAAAGTTGACGAGATTTTGAGCGATGCCTGATCGGTGGATTGTCCGTCACCTTCACGTTGTACGTGCCCTGATCTCGCGAAATTGCAGCCCAAGGTAGCTGGCCGCAACTGGGACGATGATGGTGGAGCAAATCGAGGTGTTGAAGGAGTAAAGGGGGTGTGATGTGACGGGAGAATTGATTCATTGCTCCAAGCTGTCGGGCAACACGAGCTTACGAATCGCGAGTCTAATTACTTGGGACGTTGTCTGATTGTGAGACGGCGGTTTGTCGATCCTGACTTCCACACACCGTCACTCGTGATAACCTCGCCATGCGCCTAGGCTTCAGAGTCCTCCTATCACCCGGGTTAGTTAGGAGGCAATGACGTGATGTACGACTCACGTGCGCATTCTGATTCGACACGGATTTACAGGACTGTGAATAGTCGGGCGCTAGCGCGTCTCCAGACTCCACCGACTACCTCCACTTACCCGCGCAATGGCTCGCCGTTTCCATTATTTGATCCCCCTAAGACACCGCGAAACGGCAATAGATTTCAAAACCGACGGTTTGTAACTAATTGTCCGCGATATCGGACTGCCGCGAAAGGGAGAGGGAGAGAAGGCGAGGAGGAGAGGTGGAGAAAAAGAGAGAGAGAGAGAGAGAGAGGAGAAGAGAAAGAGATCGAGGATCGAGAGCGACCGTCTGCGTCTGCAGCTATATCTCTGTGCGATCCAATCGCGGTCTGGTAGCTTGACTAGGTACCGGCTTATACCTACCTTCGCCTGAATGACGAGCAGGAATTGGTTAATTACTTGTAGCTAAGCCCTTAATTGCTAATTACTTAAGGGTTTAGTCGTCCGTCGCTAATTAGCGTAACTATTTTGTCGGCGATCACAGTGCACCGCGATTGATCATCGATATATCGAGCCGATATTTTTACACCGCATCATCTCTGATCTCTGCGCACGTGTATCTACCGTATGTGGGTGTCGGTGCATTGTTAACTTTATGAAAGTTATACAAGGTAAAAAAACCGACGTTCTGCACCCTCGGGAAGCTGGATGGTAACCTTAAGCTGAATCCTCCATCCCCACGAGCGGCAAACCGCGAGCGTTTATCTCGCTCACCAACTGCTATATATAGAACGATGCACAGTGCAATTATAACAGGTACGAGAGGATGCCTGGTAATTAGGTGAGGTCGGAAATTGAACGCCCACGCAACGCTGACGCACTCTGAACCCTGTATTCCATTAGGACGTCTGCTGGTACCTGCATCTGTGTTCGCAGGTACATTATACATATGTATTTGTACCTATAGGGCAGCTCGAAAGATCCGCTGCGCGATCTTTGCTCGCAATAAAGGATCAAAAGATATTTAAAATCAATTCGAGCTCAGTTTGAATAAAGTTAAAACAATGAATGTATAGTCTGTTTTTAAATTTGCCATTCAGTTGTGATTTCAGCCGTCATATAAACATCTTTCAAGGATTCTAGAACGCAGTTACAAGCAAACAGTCCCTAAAGTGTTATTTTTGCAAGTTTTCATTCCAAGTAAAATTCCAGGTCTTCCCGATGAATTAAAAGTTCGCATTAGTCGCGAGTCCCGTAATTTTTCCTCCTGGATGAAAATTTCTGAACGATCCCGGAATGTCAGATGATCAAACGCCTGTGTACAAGGGATGAAGCGACCGTCATACTGCACACGGTATACGGATTACAGGTACGAACCTATTCCGAGGAAGGGACTGTTGGCCCACGTTATTTATGTGACGTGCCATTACAAACTCTTAATTGTTTGACTAATGTGCCGCTAAGTGCGCCGTGACCCGCACGCGAGGTCCGGTTCAGAGGTCTGCTCGGCTGGATGGCCTCTGTGCCGTTGCGGGAACATTTAATCCTCATCCCGCACTGTACCGCTCGTGTTCCAAGTTGATGTCCCGGTTGTAATTAGAGAGGACGTAATTGTCGGACGGAGCTCGGCTGCCGCGTCTCGGGTTGTTCACTGCGGTTCACTTGACGCTTCGAGTTTCTCTCCTTTCCAAGAAACTAATGAATAAAATTCCAATTTCGTACAACCGGTGATTCGACCCCTCTCGGTTCAGGCTAACGACTCAAAAG
This sequence comes from Neodiprion virginianus, assembly GCF_021901495.1. Classification (NCBI taxonomy): domain Eukaryota; kingdom Metazoa; phylum Arthropoda; class Insecta; order Hymenoptera; family Diprionidae; genus Neodiprion; species Neodiprion virginianus. The sequence continues at coordinate 34,506,526 of NC_060878.1, read as the reverse complement.
GAATGCTAATATTTCTTACCGGTTACGTAGATCGATCAGCCCCGATATCGTTCACCCAATTACACACAGCACTACGCACCTATTATCCGCGATCATTATCTCAGGCCGTTTACTAAACGATTCACACCCCACCGACAGCTAAAACCAAAAACAAAACCGCACTAAATCATGTTGTAGATAAAACCTGGCCCTAAGACAACGCCGACATTTTCACACCTGCCAATTGACTTCTGGAAATACTTCAACGTCTCCAGGAATACCTCGACTCGCCATTCAAGGGGTTTCCTCGTTCTCGACGGGTAACTCTTCAGAGCTTACTACACGAGGATTGTCTGTATGAATTACAATTTCATTAGCTTGGATAATCTAAAAAATGCTTGTACGAATTTCAGAAACTCTTTCGTTCAATGATGAATTCCTTACTGTACAGTTACGTTCACTCAAGGCTCATCTGACTACGAAAGGAACTGCAACCCATTATTTTCCAAAACATGCGTAAAATGTTGTATTGTAGTGTGACTTGATAATATAATTCAATTCGAGACGTAATCATCATTCTTTAAATACCCTCCTTTTTGTCGTAATCAACGACACTGTTCAGGTTGTAATCAATATGTCACTCTCGTCCCACCATCACCATCTTCGTCGTCGTCGTCGTCGTTGTCACCTGCCAACGAGAAATGGATGACTAGCGAATGTTCGTGTACAGAGTAAAAAGTGATTCAATTGCAGTTTATGATGTTGAAACTCATTGGCCAACATAACGTGTTCAGCGGTGGTCGACCTGTTCGTGGACAGGTGAGATCGCGTAGGAAGTGTCTTGTTTATAGTCATATCCTTTGAGAAAAGGTGACGCCCCTTCACGTGTTCTCTTGATACCTGGGTATAACACGCGTCTCTGACGTCACTTGGAGGCAACAAATTTCCAAAGGGAATTGCATCACGTTTTCCGCCATGCAGACATTTCGCTCTGTGTAGGATGAACGTGTTGCGTATAGATGTGATCGACCGCTGTTGTCTGGAGCACAGGTGAGTGAAGGATCCAGAAGAATTTCGTTCCCGGCTCATTGTCTTGGCGAAAATTTGTGCGCTGTCACGGTTCAGCCTTTTCGTCCCTAAAACAAGAAACCCGCAGGGTCCTAGATCAATTCGAAGATCCTTAGATCCCTTTCAAGATCGGCAACCGTAAAATCTCTCGTTAAACACTGCCCGGTCGGAACGCGGCACCTCAAAACACGGCCTTCGACGTCCTGGATACCTACGCTCACTGATTTCAAGCTTCGTTATTCCACACACCAACATCCGATTACCAACCTGCACCCTTCGTCGAATATCTTATGACCGTCTCGAGTGTGCCTAATGGTCATTTTTCACCTGTATTATATCCTCGATAATCCAAACCAATAATGTAACCCAGGTCAAGACTATGTACAAGAAACAAATTTCTTTCGTGAAATTAAAAATTGGGACTGTATTCAAGAAAAGCAAACATCTCATTTCTGACCACTGCATGTAATAAAAATCACATTCCTACATAGTTAGATAACGGAACAAATGAAATTCCAAGGAAGACTGGGTTGGAGGTATCGAACAAACGGTGTCAGGTATCGCCTTATCACCTTAACCTTGACTCGTTCGATAAGCGCTCGAAAACAGGAAGGAATACGACACGAGGGTGACCACCGTCTCTCTCAAGCTCTCTTCTTCTCTCCCCGTTTCTTTGACCAGGCGTTCAATGCGGGGAGAGAGAGAGAGAGAAGGCAAGAACCTTGATTGGTGCAGTACCAGCATAACAGTTTGGAACACGCGTTCCACTGACTCGAGGAGTCACGCGATCCGATAAACGCGCAATGTGCGTCGTCCGCGAGGAAGACAACCGAAGCCGTGTTTACAGCATGAAGAACGCTGATCGTTCCCCGGGTATATATGCACCCACACGCATACCCGCCGCATGCATGGGTATACCGATGCAGGTTTAATGCAGACGTATAACGGTGTGCCCTGACGCCGGGTTCGGATTACTTGTACGCGTGTGCTTCGAGCGGCGAAGAAAAGAACGGTGCCATGCAGCCTGTACTGCACATGCCGTATCCGACGACACGTGCAGATTCCTGATCTGGCCTGACTCGACTCCTCCGGATTAAATATCCTCGCTGAAGCATTCCCAGAGGATGATACTCCGCCGCTAACCTTGCACGTCGTCGACGATGGACTGCGATCGGGGATCGAAATTCTACGTCTTACCTAACTATTTACCACTCATAGCTCGTCAGTCGCAGTTCGTTAAGTGGATTCAATTTCACTCTCAGACAGTTCTGGTTACCTACCACTTATTATTATTTTTTTTTTCTTTTTAACAGATAGGCATCTATCTCAGCCGCATTGTTGAGATCCAAAAACATGGACTTCATGGATTGTGATCATTCTTACAACTCTCTATAACTGACATTCCGAGAGATTTTGCTAATACCTTTTGTTCTCCTTTCCTCCCGCGTCCTTTACGTTTTTTCAGCTTATTTAAAAAACAATTGTTCACGTCTTTCTCCTTCCATCCTATGGTTTCTTGTTTCTCTTCCACGACGACTACGACCACGATGTTCGTTCCTCGTGTCCGATGCAGCGTACCGTTAATAGCGCACACGCGCCTCAACAATCGAATCTTGGATCCAGCAACTCACCGAACCTATTGTCCTCCCTCGGCCTCTGATGCAGCGGTTCGATTCAACCCGCAGGTTTGTTCAGGATCAACTGGAGGCAGGTGCGCCACCACGTAACTCTAACGAACACACAACCATGCTGACCTGTCACTGGTGCCGAAAGATATTCCTCGTCGTCTTCTTCGTTTTTTCATTTAAATTCTGACTCTTCTACTTCATGATATTCTTCTTATTCTTCTCGTTCTTCAACAATGTATCTGATCATAATTTTCCGACCGATTGTCATCAAGTGTCAGGAATTCTTTCCAAAACTCTTCAGAGGCTTTTGATTGGTACCGCATTTTGATCCACCCTTGCAACTGTGGTGGAAAAAGTTTCCCGATCGAATGACATACGAGCAAGAACCTCTTACCCTTCGTATCTCGATGGACTTCAACTTTGTGACGTATAGGTTACGCATCAAACGCGCATAGTTATGCGGTGGGCATGTATGATGATTTTTCAGTTGGCCTGAACGATTGGGAGGCAGTTCCTTTGGGGACGGTCTACTCCACGCGCAAATCCATTCACCGGTGTCTCTGAGCCTGCGTGACTCAAAGGTTCATTCAAACCCAGGCGTCGCCCACGCGACAATCCTATTTGCATAGATTTACACAGGCGCGCAGCAGCGCTGCAGCCTCTTATCCCTCCGCAGACGTAGAAACAGGCGCACAAACTGCGGCTCATGGGAATTTACATACTAGATTCTCTTATCGATGGCGCGACGTCGCATGACCCCTGCAGGCTCGGATGGACGCGCTCGACGATACAACCTATAACGCAACGTATTCTATGCCCTTAGCTACCTTATACCACTCCATACTCGTAAACTAACGTCATTGTAAGTCCCCATGTTTCGCGATATCCAGTTATACATGCGTAGACACGAGTGTTATTACACTCTTCTATGATTGAGAAGAAGATGGAGCTTCTTACCTTATCCCCTTTTAACTCCGTCCATTTAACGACAGATTCATTGTACATGTTGGATCGACTAATTTTGGGCTCATCAGTTCCCCGGAATAATTTCAAGCATCATGAAATTGAATAAAACCTAAGTTCTAACTTACGAACTTCAATCCTTCAAAACTTCAAGATAAGATACATGGTAACGACTCCGCATATTTTAGAGAGATTGATCCCAACTGTTCTGGCAAAGCTGATTTCCTAATAGTACATGAAAGAAAAAAAAAAAAACAGTGAAAAAGCTTGAGTCAAAGTTGAAAATCAAAATAAAATTCGTCCTTTTTTGAACCGTTATACGTAGTTCTAGCGACGTAACAAATAGCCATTGACAGTGTTAAAATGTGAAAATCGGTAGACGTAAGTTGGTATATGAAAAAAGCTGTTGACGATAAATCTCTCGCTAGTCGATCAGCGCGAATCTGTGTCTTGCATTCCAGCAACGGTATTCTCTTCGCACGCGATCGACTGCAATTATATAGGCGGGCGTCCCTGGACACTATAGGCATTTTCTATTTACCATACCAGACTTATCGCGTAGTGCCATGGTACAAATCACTGCATGGAGAGAGCGAGAGCCGTCCCTCCACTCCCCGTGTCTGCCAATCGTTCGAGAGCGTTACAGCGGAGCCGATCTTCCGGTTCGGTTCCCCGCGCGCGTCAACGTTGCTGCAAGAGGACGACTTTTCCCTTTTCCTGCAGACGACGACGACGACGGTCCCAGACTCCATAGAGAGACCTCGGAGTGTCCGAGATTTATGCGCGCCGGTGACGTAGCTGTCGCAAATCACCCGCTCGTGGGCGTGTCCAACGCTTCTCAGCCTCGCCGATTGGCCGATCGTCAACCTGGAGACACACTCCGTAATTATAGAGACGGTATAAATTCTATTTCTTTCCTCTCTCCTCCGCTGGCTGGAAATCCTGCCTCCGCGAACCGTCGGCCGCCTCTGCAGAATCACTGAAATCGAAACGATTTGCAGCTTGACGATGACGTCCGGGATTTAGGATCCGCAACCGGTGTCCGGAAAAAGTTTAGACACTCTGTTTAGTGCGCTTGAAAAGGATTTCGGCACCTAAGATTCCAGCAACCAGGAATCCAGGAATCAGACGATTTTACCGGAACGGTCTTGCAGCGTGTATCGCTGCCCTCGGTTTTGACTAACGACATAATTGCCGTTCTTCCATTTGTAATTTCAAGTAGTATTCATACACACCGTTCGTGCATTAATAACCGTTATACATATATCCGCAAGTGTTAAGTCTCCGGAGCAACATGGGTGGGATTCCTATTTACAGCAATCGCTTGCTTTATTGTGTAAGGCCAGCGGTAGTAGCGCGGAAACGCCGGGTACAATTGCAGCACACAACTCACAGTAACAAAGCGGTAATCAGAACGTTGATTTTATTACTCGTGTTGAACATTAAATGCTCCGTCCGTGCCGCCGCGTTTCCTCTTTCTCTCGCCGGGCTGATCGTGAGATCTGTTACACCGACGCCTTACGGAAACATCCGGTGTTCTCCAGCTCGAGGAATGGCACAGCTTTGCTTCAAGTCGACGGAAAATGCATCGGTGCATCGGGAGTGAAGAGCCCATCTCAGAAGCGGTACACCTGTCCAACGGATAGCTGCGCCTCTTGCGCAGCCGGTCAAATACCGGAGGTCAGATGATGCAGGGCATAACGAACGATGGAAGAGATACCTTAACCGCGGTGCGTGCATGGCAGCGTGCCGCGATATTGTTTGAGACGAAGAGGCGCGAGTGCAGGGATTGGTGCGCTGGTCGGTTACAGAGAAGAGGTGATCACACGGCCATTCAGCCTACGCTGCGTTATTCAGAGTAGAGATCATTAACCGGGTATTATGTGCTGCGGCCAAGAAACTACTTCTAATAGTCATTGAATGACACCGTGCACCACGCCGCGATCCGCGCCATCCTTTCAATGTCCCTTCCTTCCCCTCTCTCTTATACACTTGTTTTCTATGCTTTGTCAGACTTGCCATGAGTTTCTGATATATTTATACGTATATATTATACACACGTCGTACGGTATCCAACCGTATTCTGACCCATTATTCATTTTAACGGGTCGTGTGGATCTGCCTCGTCGGTAGAAGCTTCACTCTCCACGTATTTTCCAAATCGTTTTTTGACAGGCTACAATTCTTGTTCGCTACTTCGCTCGTCGCAAGCCAACACGGTCTATACCTTATTATTTCCTCGGATTCATTCATTGAATCGCATTCCGATGCAGATTCCACCGACCTGAAACAGATTCTCGTACTTTCTACTGTGCGGTATCGTTTTAAACCAGAGTTAACTTCTCGAGTCAATCGGTAAGTTGAGTATCAATCTTCACCACTATTCCGAACGACCGCTGTTCTCTCTTCAAAATAATTACTTACCCATCGAGGCAAGATGGAATCTAACGATTATTGAAAACTTATGTGAACATCTTGCGAGATGTGCGTTAACCGGTCTCGAATTCGACCCTTCCAAGATATCGAATATAGGGCGAGGTTGGCGGGTTTCGGAACCTATTTGATCAGTTTCCTCGTGTCTGCTGAGCACAATGAACGACGAAAACGGTTTTCCTATATCCGAATGGTCCTCCTCCGCCTCCTAAACTCCTTGGCATCATCTCCACTCGAATATCGATCGATCAGATTTGAGATATAGGATCCGCGGCTCGAGAAGAATGAAAAAATGCATTCATAGAGAGATTAATAAATGCACGGGGTTAAATCGCGTTATAGTACGGGACTTTCGTTTGCGGGAAGGACTTCCGGCGCCCGGGACTAAAACCGCAGGTGATCGCAGGATGTAGACAGTTAGACGATGCCGAGGGAGGGTTCCGTTATGAGTATATTATATCTTCCAGACAATCCTCTCTCCTTCACTGTATAAATAACGAAAAACGAGGGCTGTTGACAGGAAAAGCTGACGCGGGCCCGCGTCTCTACAACTTCATAGGATTTTACGGGCTCTGAAAGTACGGTAGAGACACCCTGGCGATGCTGATTTAGTTAGAAATTCAAACCGCATATTTCGATCCCCGCTGCTCCATGATATTGCCGTATGTCCAGACGTCGGGGTAATTTTTTGATATGCTAATGCCCTCAACCTTCGATTATCATAAATATTTCTTCGAACTCTTTTGTATGGGCTGCGCATGAACGTTTCGTTTCCTACGTATCATAGGTATTTTATTTCACGCCTTTGACCCCGCATCGTAACCGACGGGACTTTTACTCCGATAAATGATTGAGCACTGTTCGATCTCCCACAGATTTGAATCCAATATAAAAAAAAAAACCATAAATCTCTGTAAATTCTCAATTCGAGTTACGGGATTGACTCGACCTTTGAACAATTTTCTTTCAAGATTCAATCATAACTGTTCAACATCGGTCTGACAAATAAAGGAACAAAAAAAAGGAAAAACCAAACACTCTTTGCAGGCACGAATGCTTCAATTTCAGCAGAACAACTAGGTGAAAAATTTGGGACATCGAGGATGGACATCCAGGCCGTTAATGAGTTGTCTCAATCGGAGGAAATCGAGCGTGATACGGAGGCGCGTCAAGCGAGGCAAAAAGAGGTTAGCGTGTGCATCGGGCTATTCGCGTCGGGTTTGCGAGTGCCAACTAGAGTTGATTACTTACTTCAGGAATTACCGCGCATATATGCGCGAGGCTAGAGACTCTGGGACCCTCGAGTAGGTTCCAACGTTGAACGTAATACGAATGTGGAAAGGTGGTCCCAGGTAATGAGACACATTTCTTACCGTAGCCAGTGCGGTGCTTTGTTCGAAGCCGCTCTTCACGAGCGTCTCAGACGCGCTGGATACGTTTGTACACGAGCCGGGTTATTACGAGGCACGGATTACTCACCTTCACAAACGCCGTTACGAACATTCCTCGATAGGAAGGTTAAACGTCGCGGGCAATCAACAACCTGCAAGATTTCGAAGATTCGCACAGCAGCTTGCCATTCTCTGAAAGGAACCATAATTCGATCGAAAGTGCACGCACGCCTCGATCGACGAATGACCCGTGCGGGTCGCACGAACCCCTTTGAGAAGAGATGATGAAGAAGACTCCCGTCCTTTCCAGGCAACGCGGTCGGGTGGTATAATCGTTAGGCCGAAGCCTGTAAGACGAAAGCTTAACCACGCGACGCCCCGCCAGTGTTTTCAAATTGAGACATTAGTCAGGTGTCACGCGAGGTCGGCCAGGGTCACCCATTCGGGTCATAGTCCACGTTTAACTTGCTTATTAGTTATCACGTGCACTTAGTTAGTCACACGTCGGATAGCCGCGCAACCCGACTCCGCGTGCATGAAGGAAGGCCGAATGAATAACAAAAATGGTAATTACTCCTTGCCGGGGTAATCAGTAATCGGAATTGAAGACAAGAAAATTCAGAGATAGAGCGAGAGGGGGGAGGATGGGGGGAATCCATTTGTTTCACTGACCCTCGCTCTGCCCCTTGGCGAATCCTCGAATGGCTATAACGCGGAGTGTACATGTATTATAAGAGAGTGAAACGAAGAAGTAACAACAAAGAGATGGACAAAGAGCAAACACCTAGGAATAAAATGAGACGGAAGGACTTGATGAGTCGAACACAGGTTACGAATTCATTATTCATATTATTTTCGGGTCGAAAATTTTCATCGTTTACAAAAAATTTGACTCACCATTCTGTGTTTCCATTTTCCTTGCAGATTTGTACTTTTTTCTCTTTCACCGAAACCCGTGAAACCGACGCGTGGTTGCGGCTGTAGGGATAAAACAACAGTCGATGATTTCCAGTGAACAACGACGAGGAAATCCGAGGGCCGAAATCACTTAAATTCAATTTCCGGTTATCTCATCGGGCATCGCGATCGGAGCGGCCGAATTCCTTGCGCGGTGTTGAATAACCCTATTTTTGAACGGTGCCGTTACCTCACTGTAGGACGCATCTGCCACCCACGCGCCTTAGGACAGGTATTACCCTAATAGCTAACTAAAGTGTTATAATGGTTGAAATTGATTTCGATGCCTTGTATTTTCCGGATTTTTCCAACCGAGTTGCGGCCAGACCTGGAGAGAGAAAAAAACTGTAGATTGTATGCCTGAACGGAAATATAAAGTTCCGGCTTAAAAGGAAAACCGTACAACTTCGAAGTGATAAAAAAATTGAAAAATTTCACGTGAACACAAAGTGTAATAAAACCAGTATCACCATCGATTTGATTCTCGATTAAAAATTTCGCGAACGGCCGTTTCGTTCCTCGACTCCCCAGCTCTTCCTGCACGTCTCTCCGCTGCGGCTGATCGCTTATAGCTGTTTCGCACAGCGCGGTAAAGATCTTGGAGATTGCGGTCGTGTCAGCTCGATTTGCGATTGTGTACAAAGTGAAATATAGGGAATATCATCCGATCTCTCGACAGCTGTGACTCGCGTTGGCGCGGAGAAACTACAGATACATGGACGCGTGTGGATACGGGATAGGTAAACTCTATGTCGCACACGAGGTGCAATTCGTTCGGTCCACGCATTCGACCCTTTCTTATTCGATGAAAAAACGATGAGAGAAGAAATTACCTGGACGCGTTGTTTCAGCGAGCTTTACACGCGCCTATAACGTACAATACGCCCTCTTGCTCTATAATCTGCGTGAAAAATATGATTCACAAATGAAAAAAGACCCGCAGTTGTGTTCGGAGACGACATTCCTGATTATTGAACATACGATTTATGCCGTGGGGTTCGGGGTGAAAGAAGAAAAAGAGATGGGTATTATTTCGGGTGCGTGTGTGTCGCTGGTAATAAACGGGTTCGAAGATTTCAAGGTCGTATAAAGAACAAATCGGGGTGGTAATGATTTTGGGCGCGTGTTGCGAAGGCCATAAATCCAGGCCTATTACAAGACAGATGTTAACGCGGGTAGGCATATAAAGTCGGGCAAGAAACTGTTCGCTTCAAAACCAATAATTACACCCCAACCGATGGTTAAGCTTGCAGCTTTCGGGTTGTCTGCCAGAAAGAAAGCGCAGGTAGCAGTAGCGGGGTTTTGTGTATAACCGGCGAGAAAGAAGGCCAGGAAGGTAGGTAAGTAAAAGGTTCCGGAAATCATCTCAATTCCACAAATTCTTTATCGCGAGATATTCGTTCATCTTTGTTGTTTATAATTATTTTCATTTTTATCAGGTCAAATGCGCAAGGATAAAAACGTCATAAATCCAATTCAAGAATCGGATCTATCGGTTATTTTGTCGCAAATAAGAAAAAAAGGAAATGATGATTTGATAATTATGACGCGCAATGCAGCAAAATATCTGTATATAATAATGATGTAAATATTTTTTTCCAAGTGCCGCCGCAGATATCGGTACAACGATTTATCTAGGTTGGAATTCAATCTCTGAAAGGATATAGCCGCACCGCAAAGTTCAACAAGATCAATTAACCTGTCAGAAAGAAAGCAAGAGAGACAGAGAACCGGGAAGTTCTGCACCTGCGGAACCTCCCACGAAGTGTACAATTGTAGAATAGAATAAGTGCAAAAAATGTTATATTTATAAGTATGATGCGCGTGGAGTCGCTGGGTAAAGAAAAAGAAAAGAGGTAAGCCGAGGAAAGAACGACAAAATAAAAAAAAAGAAAGAAAAACCACGGTATTGATTGAATAAAATGAACGATTCGAGGAGGCATCATCGCGAGGTAAAAGAGAAGGAAAGGAAAGTCACATGTGGTGAGATCCCACAGTTCTAATTAAACTTTTCTTCTGTGCGCGGCACCCCGCAGCGGACGGGTCGGGCGCATATTGAGATATTCTAATTATTGTTTCTTAATTAAATATCATTGTTAATGATCCCCGTGTCATTGGGGAAACTAATGATACCCAACTCGACATCCCTGCAACTCGGGTCGTCGCTCTAATGAAGACGCGGGACTGGTTTATAATGCCCAAAGGTGTCGTACTTATTAATCATTTTTTATTACTTCAATGAATACATACCTTTGTGCCATAGGTGCGCTCTCTGTATCAAACGAATTAATTAATAAGACATTCGTCTTTATTCATTCGAACTCGGGTTTATCCGATAGGTTTTATTATTATGTTATACCATCAGGTACCCATATCCTAATTATCTCGAAACATACAAATAATCATTAATTACTTAGACTCCTGATACGTCATTTCTAGAAACAAGTATTTTTTGGTTTAAAAAAAAAAGAAACTTTCCCCGAGTTAAAAACGATCGAGAATTGATTTCCGCTTAACTGCATCGTGAGAATAAAATTCTCTTCCCTGTATTCTTTCGGTTTTTTTTTTTTTTATTCCTCAAGCCATTAAGAGGCAAATATGTTAGGAATTGTGAGGTGAAAAATTTCGCGGAATACGAAGCTAAAGAAAAAGAGGCTCACGGTGGGTATAAAAGAAGACCGATTTCGTTCGTAACACGAGTAGCGGCGGTTCAAGAATCACTCGTGCCAGCATACATATACCAAACGTAATTACCTGTTTGCAGAGCGAACTCGAGGAGCGTTATTATAGTTCTTAGATTCGCTTTCAGTTCTGCACGCAATCCTCCTCTCCGCTGTACAAACCAGCTGGATATATTTCAACCCCATGGTTATCTGTTCTACAAAGTACCCAAAGAGAAAAAAATTATGAGAAAATACAAGTTTAACGTGAAAAAATGTTGCAATAAATAATCATGTGTATGTACGAAATTTTCAACGAATGAAAATAAAAAATATTCAGTACAGATATTAATAAGAGCTTTTTTATATGAATATCACTGTCCGAACTTACGCTTGTCTAAAATCTGTCACTTTCGTTGTATGAAAAATGATTATACCTGTATAGATATTGATTCTCACGCGTTAGCGATCGGCATAATGGCAGCCGGTAATGTATTGCGCTGCATGAATGTACACCGATAAACACACGGCCACACATCACGGTTGAAGAATGCAGCGCAAGATGTAATACACGTGTAATTATACGAATGGAAACTCGTTCGCAAAAGCGGCCCCGTCTAGAGATATTCCTCCCCCTCGATTGTACCTACTTATAGCTCCATGCGCATATAGACACACCGTAGATACATTGCATAACTCACACGTGACGTCCATGTAGGTATTTACTATCGCAGTCGAGTTAGCTGCAGATATACTTTGCACGAATACATGTTTATTAAAGTTTAGTGAGTTTCACAGGTTGGTCGCATTGCTCACTCCTCGTGTACCTACAGTAGAGGCCCATCCGACTCGCCACTGAAGCGATTTCCCCGCTCTGTGCTGCGAGGCGCGTTCAAACTTCCCGCGCTTCGAGTTTCGAGCGCCGATCTCGAATCCGCCGCGTGGAGGCACTCGCTAACTTTCCGCCACCGCGAATCATCCGCTCCACCGACCGGCGGCGGAAACTTATCGAGCTTCTACTGTATAAACAGCGCTTTAGAGGACACCGCGTCCCTCCGCTACGTGTATTACGTACATTCGTGTGTCTATGAATACCGCGAACGCGTACGGCATACATTGTAAACCACGGTATATGCGCATACATATGAATATGGCTGCACGTCGGCGTCATTAGCATGCCTGATCCCGCTGGAACTTAGAAGATATACCTAGATTATAAGCGTGGGTTAACGTGTTACTTTTAAATGTCGAACAGCGTTGAGCTTAGGCTGTAACCGGAGGATCCCATCGTTGCAATATATTCGTACATGCCACTTTGCCGTGATCTGCATTTCTCGAGATGAAATCCGATCGCTGAAAAATTTTTACGCCATGCTGCGAATCTGCGTTTTCCCGTGATATTTACCCTGCTCACATTTCACCTTAATTCGTAGCAAAAAATAGACGATTTTTATACTAAGTATACGTATAAATGCAGTGCCGAACTATTTGAACTATATGTAACATAATTAGCGACTCTTGTCATGATTGGAACTAATCGTTTTCTTATTTTGATCAACCTGAAGCTACCATATTCCAATAAAATCGAGTTCCTGTTACTCTCAGCTCTGTGTAGGAGCTGGCTACAACTGACCTCCATGCGTTAAAGTCACGGATCTGATTGTGAGTTATGCTTGTACCTGTACGCACTTTCCGTTGCGGTATTTTGAAGGTCGGCAAAACGACACGCGCAAAAACCTTGGAACAGTATTGATCGACAAATTATTACGTAGCTACTATAAAATATTGAAATCAGGTGCCATCCAGACTGTTTAAAAAAATATATATAAAATAAAAAAGGTATACCTGTATCATTTTTCCCCTTATTTCTATACTCCGTACTCAACCGTATTCTCACAGTCAATTGCTGCATCAAAGCGTCCCGCGTCTTCGGTATAAGCAAGTCTTCTATTCTGACCCACGATATGCAAATACTGCAATGCGAAGGTACATTGCGCGGATATCCATGCAGATACACGCAAGACTCAGCCGTAAACGCGTAGGCGAACCGAGGATTAAATTACGCTGGACCCCGGACGCAAACGCGGTGGCGTAACGTCACATCCTTTCCAAAGATCGGCACTTTGCGACGACAATGTGGATAACCTGTGCAGCACCTACGTTTCATTATCAACAGGCACAGGCATGGCGGAGACCGTTCGATGACATTTAAAAACCGCACCTGCTTTCCTGGCTGCGGTTGCAGAATTATTTTCAATCTATCCCCGCGCCAATGATGAGATAATAACGTGTCTGTGAGTTTTTAATAAAATGAAAATGAACAGCTGAAATTCTTCGACCGAACGAATCGTTGCCTTTGATTTCTCAGTTAGTGAAGCAAAAATCGTTCTTTATGAATAAACATAAAAATTTGTACTCTGTATCCTCAATATTCTCTTCGTGCAAAAGTGAGATTGAATTCCACATCACTGAGCCTTATACACGCAGATGAGAAGAGTCGAGGAAGAAAGATGAACGGAAGACGTGGGGAGGGAGGTTTTCACGAAGAATTATTATTATTAAGACAGCGTGTAAAGACAATAGCGACGTAGGCACGGTAATGGCGCGGCGCCCGAGATAATCAGCATAATCGGGCGTAGGCAGTTTCGGATCTGCCCAGTTGTTTGGAGATAAAATCGCGGCTCTCTTCTCACGTGCTTCGGCAGTCGTCAAGTTTTTGGGCACGAGCTGTAAGCTCACGGCCGACGACCATCAAAGGCCCATAAGCAATTGGGAAGAATTCTTTTCTAGCCTCGTTCAATGGGGGGTTTCTATTCTTAATGGTCGCCCATTTACCGCTGTGATGTTAACGAATTATAAGTGAAAAATAATACCCGGCTTACAAGTTGTGCACACAATACATGTACCGTGTATTTTTTTATTTTTTTCAACATTTTTTTGTTATTTATTATCAGACTCTTCGAGGCGCGGGCGTCTCTTTGGTGTTTCGGGCGAAAGTAGTTCCGCTTTGGTATCTTATATACTTTTATGTCTACTGGCAAATGTATATAGCAGATATACGAGTATTATACACCAATGTGGGATGCGGTAATGGTGAAATTACGTCCTCGCTTCGGGGGGGCAAGGTTCAAGCGAAATAGTTCTCGCGTTATTAATCGTCTACACACTACCTGGTTACAGAAATGTTCGTCGAATTTACAACGCTTTCGGCTCACGCCGTGTGTGTACACGTACATATTGAATTTAAGAATCGTCGTGATTGAATTACGCATAATTAGTCTGGGCAACGACCACCTGTGTTGCTGAATCACCGCCTACGTATTGTTACACAGACCGGTGCCGTTTGATTGGAAATCAAACTCAACTTTGATGTGTCGGACAATTTTCTAAACAAATTCGCCAAATCAAGGTAGCATTCAATTGAGAAACTTGAGTACGCAAAAATTGTTACCTGTTTAAACTATTCAACCTCGCTTTCGTCAGAAAATGATTTCGACGTTTCATTTTCACAGTCTCATTGTTGACTCTACTATATGAACGAAGAATCTAGCTGGCTTCATAAAATTACGATTTACTTGGTAATTTAGTTGTTCAAAAGCTAAATTTCAATCCACCGATACCAAATATATTTCCTTCGAAAGGGTCAAAGGGATCGTTCGATGTCAGCAAATGGTAGCAAAAATAAAACAAAAAATGTACAGACTAGATTCAGCTAAAGAAATATTGTGTCACTGTGTGAAATTTTAAGAAACATGAGAAGCTCGTTTGAAAAATCAGTGAAGAAGTTTTTGAAAACTGCACTTTTCATTTTTTCCTTCGCATTCGCTTTCAAACGAGTTTCCATTGTATTTCACATTATAAATTACATCACATCGCTGAAATTAAACCCAGGTCTCTTCAATCGACAAAATTTTAGCAATATTAAGAAATGTGGGCTTTCTTTTTTTTTTTGGGACCTTTTTCGGGCGGTACGGCGATCAGCATAAAGAAAGAAGAGAGGAAGGAGCGTCTTGCGACACTGTCTATCTCGGTGTAGCACGGGGCACGAGATTGACTGGTGAATACATTAAATCCGGTGAACAATAATTAATACCTTGAGTCTCGATCGTATCTGTGATCGCTGCTGATCGACAGTCGAAACGCGATCGTACGATCTCTGCGATCTAGGAGTGATTTAGTGATTTATCGTGCCAAGATGCCATCTATCATCCGACGGTGTGACGTAACGGCAACTACTTCTGTTCCTTCGTTGCGGTTCCTGCTTCAGAGTTATGCTCTCATTACCGCCTCTTTGCCTCCTTGTCCGATAATCCCTCTCTCCTTCTTTCTCTCTCTCTCTCTCTCTCTCCCTCTCTCTGCTTTACTCGAAGGTTAGGAGTACTCTAGGGCACTGCGGGACCGTTCGAGATAGAACCGATAGATACGGGACTTATTGCTTCCTATTTTCTTCGAGGTTCACCGCGCTGCGTATAACGCCTCAAGACCGCGACACCCCGCCTCATCGAACCCCGCCATCTTCCTCGTCCAAAAAAATGTAACGGGCATCCGCAGTCTCGCATTTGACTCATAAACGCGACACCGCCTTGACCGGGTTCGAAAAAACATTTTTCCACGACGTTGTGAACAATTCTTCAGTGTTCAACATCTCCGACCAATCGCCGAACACCTGACGAGGAGACTATTCCGCCCATTTCTCACACCCGCAATGAGCTGGTAACGCGAACGCACGAGGCGTCGACGCAGCTCGAACCGCGTCAAAGAATCGTGGCACATTAGCTGCTGTTCGGAGGGTGCCAATTATTGCCCGGGGTAGATGATGGCCTGCGATTTATCGTACCAAAACGAAAGGGTCCTGGGCGGAGTTGGCACCTCAACAACCGAGAGGCTTCGTAACGCAGCGCGGCGCCTCGACCGAAGTTCAAAATCGGAAACTGTGCAGCTATGCTACACATGTAGGTAACGAAATACTCGGGGCTCTAGTTTTATCGCTTACTGACTTGAGCTATAATTATACATATTATTTAGCCCTCCCCAGTCCCCTTGGACCAGACGGACCTCTCCGACTTTACGATCTAATTTTCACCACCAAACCCGCAACGGTGTCCTAAGGCACACACGGTTATCCAGGTGGGGTGAAAAGGTGCGGGTAAAGATTTTACTCGCCGCTTTGCCTCCTCCTTTATCTCTGTCGTTTGGACTCTCCTGGGCTCGAATCTCGTTATTTCACACACACAGACACAGAAACACATACACACACACTCTCTCTCTCTCCCTCTCATCCTCGCACTCTCTTACAAGCTTATGAAGTCGTTACCGAGTGGCAAATTTCCTAATTACAAGTTAAACCCAAGCCTAACGACGTAATTCCCGTGTAATAACTGGCTCCACTTCACGCCAAGGAGAAAATACGGCGATGTGTAAACTTCAGGCCATCAAAGGGAAGCCGTTTAGTTCGTCGATTCAGTATACATCACTTCTAGGTGTTGCAAGTGCCCGAATATGAAGGAGAAAGAGACGAAAATTTTCAACGCCATATTCGATCGCTGTTGATTTTGCATGCAGATTTTCCCAGCTTTACCGCTCAACGATACTCTGACCAGGTTTGTAGTTTTTAATTACTGGGAGCCGTCTCACAGTTGAACAGAATCGAACCGACGAATTGATAATACCGCCGACTACTGAAGGCGTTTGTGCAGCCCACGCGATAATAACAAGGTCCAGCAGCAATTCTGGTTGAAAATAAGATCAAAGTTAGCCGGCAATCAGGTGTCCGGCGTGTAATGTGTAAATAATGAAACTGCTGACAAATTGATCGAGATTGATATTGTAAGTTGATTATTAGCGCGCGGTAGGTCCCGATCAAATCTAATTAGAGATAATGATTGTAACGAGTTTTGATTGCTGGCCTAATTTCGTAATCGGTGAAGGCTAATTATTGTCATTGGTAGTTGTGTCGAGGTGGACTCGGCGTGCCGTTTGTCGAGTCGCCGGGGAGTCAGACTCTGGACAATAACGAACCCGCGGACACGGATAGGCAGGTAGGATATCACGTAGGTACTACGTTGCAAGCCAACTTCAGAGAGTGCTTATCATGTTATTAGGCGTCGATTATGTCCTGCCTTGTGTTTATTCACAATCATACTGAATCACAACTTTCATTTGCACTGCGAGCAAAGCGGGCTGTGCACGTATCTGCTGCTGCCAGCTTTACTCTCGATCGCATTGCTGAGTAATAATTTTCAACCATTTTCAACACAAACGAATCTGAACTGCCGACCTGAGGCTCACGTGAGAAACGACAAACGACAAAAATGCAGATTCAGTCACGTGGCAGCTGGAAGAATTCTCCAGCATGATTGTTCCATAAAAATTGTCTTTCGATCATTGCTATGTTGCAGCAATATTTCAGATTATCTTAAACTTCGGATCTTTCGAATCCAACGGCAGTCGCGTAAAAGGAACTTTTCAAATCGTAGTGAAATCTTAGGTCTGCGAACAAATTGGACGGAACTGTAACAAATGACAAACGTTTAATCAAGTTCCGAATCAAAGAGGAGGAATGACCAACTGGACGAAGGGTGTGTAGGTATATGCTGATCAAGATCGAGAACACGTGGCTACCCATATATCCTGGTATAGGTATCAAATGTGTATAAGAGATGCTGCGGGGAGACTCGCACGTCCACGAACTGGAAGTACCACGCCATCTTTTATTGGTTAATTGCAGTTGTCAGTTGGTAGAGATTTACGCGTCTGCAGGCACCTCGTAAGACACAGTGATATCATTTTACCTGCGCCTCCAATAGCGCCGCTATCCATTGATTAAACCGTCGTTAAAGTTGAAGAAATAATTGCTCGGGGACGAGTCAATTTTGTCTTATACTATACCTATAGATTACACGAATCCTTTGTTTAAAGTTCTCTCATACCGAAAGAGAAATTCGCCTCGGTGATTAATTTCCTCTCTCCTTTTTTTGCTCTCGAACTTTCAACCCGGTTCCATAAAGGATTTTTTTCAAGTCAATAAGAACATTCCCATTTGCCTGATTTTACAGTCATTCTAAGATAGTCGAATTGTTACGAATACCAATTAGTATAATTATGGTTCGCTCAAAAATTTGAGATAAATTGGGATTTTTTTCCCGAGCGCTTGTAGTTCGCGCAAGCGTCGCCAATTTTTTTCCCGAGCGCTTGTAGTTCGCGCAAGCGTCGCCAATTTTTTTCCGTAATCCGTACGAGAGACTCGTCAAATTTTTTAGACCACCCCTTCGACTATGGTGAAAAATGGAAAAACTCAGACAGACCGAAGTTAAGCAGGGTTAAATGGGGCCCGGTGAAGGAAGTTTGAAGAATCGTTGCTGCGATCGCGGCTCTTTTACCTGCGGGCTCTGGCTGATCGATGATGGCTGTCAGAACGTCCGGGCGCGCACTTGACAGCGTCAGAAGTTTTTCGTACGGTAATATTTATTAAAGGATGTTTAAAAGAGTATAGAAAACGGCTCGCATCTTCAGCGGCATCGTTCGCCGTGCGTTAGGTGCGGGTGCTTCTTCTCCGGTGTTGGATAATAGAAAAAGTAATTGCTGGCTGCTGCCTTCTAATATACCAGCGCTGTTACCACGTCTACTGGGTTCAGCGTTAAGAACGAGGAATCGTTTTGTTCGCGACGTGTAAGGGACTCCATTTAATTGTCAATAGAGCGGTGGTGGCGTTTTTCACCCTGTGTTTTTTTCATTTTGTTACTTCTTTGCTTCCTTATTTCCATAATTAATTGCGCGTACACTTTGGCTTGGCCATAATTCAAATACGTATTGATTTTGTACAAAGCTTTAATTACACCAGACGAAAGCTATACTCTCGCCTGGTACCGTGGAGTGGCGCGGGGAAAGCCGGACGTTCTAAATCAAATCGGTTACGATATTGGTTTAATTGCCGGTCTTGAACCCGCGGAAATATATGAAATTTATTTCCAATGGTTAAATTGAGTCACGTCGTCGTTGCGGGTCCGTCCGCAACTCCCCCATACAACTCGGGCAGAGTACCGGCTGAAATATATACCCGGCCGTAACACCGATCGAAAAATCCGTCGGCTCGAAATCGGTGTGGGTGCCGATATCACGGCATTGCACAACCGCATCCGAGGTAAAACAGTGCTCTCAACAAATTGACCGATAATGTGATTAGAATAATAATTAACTGGCATGTTTTCATTTAAATCGGGCCAGAGCCGCGGGCCGATTGCGGCGGGTGGAGTCACGCCGGTGCTCAAGCGCAAGGTGTTAGGTAATATCGAGGAATTATTGCGAGCCTTTAAGAATCAGAATAAACTATATAATAGATCGATTAAACGATCTACGCTCGGTATTTTATCCTCTGGCTTGTTCACGGTCGTAATTCGTTCACGGCGCTCGTTCCTTACGATAAGAGAATCGTTACACATCGGCATCAAGGCCCCCGGAGGTAATTTCATTCAACGGACCAACCGCCGGCTGATTACGAGAGAGATGGAAAAAAAAATAAAAATCACACCGTAGTTTGTTTTGCAAGAAAGTTCGTATGTCCGGATGATACTGCGGTCAAAATTATGACAGCAGACGTATCGATAAATCGATACGTTTCAGCCGAGTGTAAAGGCGCCGACGAGCGCAAAAGCAGATCTCGTGTTGCATGAAAGTGATCAAGAGTACGGAAGGCAGTGAGGGAGGGAGGGAGGCGTGTTGACCATTTGGCCTGACCTTAACTTGATCCAGTCGGTCTATGGAATTTCGCTTGAACCTGCACGATCGGGCTCAAGTATATCACAATTCCTTCGGACGATCAGTTGCTACCCTATTACTTGCTTCTGATTTAATTACACCGACAAGATAGTCGTGACGCGGAATGAATAGTTCAAGGAACCGTCCCTCGCTCGTCATCGAGGCTCCATATAGGTACATACCTAGAGCCGAGACGTGCAATTACCGAGCTCAGGAAGCGGGCCGAGAATTTGCATTGTGTTCCAACGATAGGCTGAATTACTCGCCAAAGCTCTTTCGTAAGACGTTAATTATGACTCGAGTCCGTTGCAGCTTCTAAAATAAGGCGTATCGATTCAATTTCTGTTTTCAAGTGCCAACCCGAGCCTCCGCAGGTTCTCTGTGCAACCGATGCACGCCGGCGCCACGGGGAGAAACTCTCCGTTCGGCATATAATGTCTAAAACGCCAGAAGGTGTTCCATTGTGCAGCGGCGAAACCCCCACGGGCAGTTAATCTACTGATCGAAACAACTTTTATCACTTTGCGTTACGATCACTTTTCTGTACCAGATATAGGTATATATAATGATCTTCGTTATGTATCTTGGCGGTCTGGACACGCGTAGAAATCTCTCGCATGTAATTTACCGCCCTCTACTACAGTCCGCGTATAATACGTACGTAGCGTTGAAACTTTCGATCCGAACGCCTACAAGGATGCACCTCGGACTTGATACGCCACGGATATAAATTTAAGGAAGTAGGGGCACGATCTTATCTCATTCCTACGGTATTTCTGACAATTCTCCGTGAACTTCTTGGAACCTAGCTTGTACGGTCTCCGATTCTGTCAACCTACAGGACGAAGAAGCGGATATGATTTTCACTTCGAACATGTCCGATAAGCTTCCGACCGTCAGACGCGAAGCGCCTCAATCACTGATTCGCAAAAGTCTATCACTTTTTTTCTTTGGAAAAAAACTGGTAATTCGGTGAACAATTCCGGTTCACTCCCCTACCTTTCACCGGGGTCATACTTGACAGGGAATTCTCGAAGCTATGATTTTCATACTTTCACGTCAGGTGATTGTTTGACTAGGGCCACGCCGAGGTCTGCGCCGTCGAGCATGAACTATCGCCGGTAATTAAATTTATATTGGATCACTAGCTACAGCGTGCGCGTGTGTCCGTACCCTTCGATCCATGTAATCTAACGTAGATTCGTTTTCCACCGTTTTATATGTATACACAAGATCGATCAGGTTACGCCGATATCGAGGTGCCACGCGAACGATCCGCTCGAGACTCGTGTCGAATTCTGTTTTATTCATCGAATCGTATAAGAGAATACCTGCCACGACTGAAAAACTTCTCGTCACATCGTGGCTATAAAATGCTTGAGGAACTGGTATCATTCTGGAATAATAAAGAGAAAACAAACCCTATTGTAGTACGTGACCCAATAGTCGGACATATTGGCCTCGATGAAAAAATAAAACTGTAAGCACGACACTGGGACATTCACAAGTGACAAGATTGATTACATTTCGGTTGAAAACTTGACGGATACTTGAACTATGCCCGAACCTACTCCACCTCCTTCTTCGCACCCAGTTACATGGTACACGTGGTTAAGCGTCCAAAGTATCGACCCTCTATCAGGCTGCCTTAATGCGTTGTTTCGGTACACCAAACCGAACTGCCTCTGACCCACTGCGCCAGGAGTCACTCGCATGAAGCAGCATAAGAAGTAGCGTAAGCTTTGTCGATACGCAAGAAACTCTTCGTTCGCATTGGAACTTGAAAATTTATAGACAGAGCGTTGGAACGGAGAGAGGCTGCGGCATGGTTCAGGGATCGACTTGTATCGTTGGCCGCATTCGAGGCGATAGCAGGCTTATCGTGGAAAATCGTTGCCAGCGGTAATTGGTACGAGGCGGCGGAGAACTTTGCCGTGGGTTTGAAGGCTCTCGTTGTCCCGATCTCGGCTGGTCTCCTCGCGGTCTCGTTGCTCGGTCGTTAGTCAGAAGTCGACGGTGCGGGACGGGCGGCTCTTGAGGACGATCCGATGTCGCCCATCCCGTCAGTCGGGCCTGCAGGCGGTGCCCCGAAGACACTTCCTCCGAGGCGACAGACGCGTACCCCACGAAACCTGTCGAGATTGACGTATAGAGATTGCGCTGTTTTGATCCAAGCTATCGATACCGTCTTCTCGGCTCTCGACTCACGACGTGCGGCGTGCACTAACGCCTTCGCCTGCAGTATAAATTCCTTGGAAATATTGTGGGCATTACTTTTGTACGGTGGGGATTTGGTCGGCAGTCGATGCGTGCGCGTCCCATACTCAAACTGATTCATTCACCTACCGATCGTTACGTCGTGGTGCGACTGGATACTTCGAGATTCTCGGTCTACGGGCCGTTTTTCTTATCGCGCTCGATTGATCGGTATAATTGAATGAATTATCGACCCAGGCGAATGGTGTTATAGGTGCTAGAAAACCTTTACGGCACCGTCTCGATCTCGGCCTCGTTGTCAATAACGATTGTTCAACAATTTATTGACAAATCGTTGACGCGGAAAATTTATATCACCTACTGGTTTACAGTTTGCTTATACGATTGCTCGTGCGGATAACTCGCGTACGGTTGGTCAATGATCTGAAAAAATCCTTTGACCGAAATGTTATGGTCAACCAGCCACCGGCGATTCGTGGTCGGTTTATTCGCTGGTTCAAACCACCGTACGGTTGACCGATGGATCCATTTCATGGGTCGACGAGTCTTCGCTGATCAAAACGATATGGTGATCTGTGTTCAGTTCTGCTTTTTACGCGTTACTTCTAGAACAAGACCTCTGGCACGATGTTTTTCTACCGATTCACTTGACCCGAAGCATGGAAAATAATCTGGAGCATCTGTCGAAAGAACTTATACACAAAGTTCAAAGTTGGAAGTTCATGACACGACATCAACGACGACGGTGGAGAAAGAAGCCCGGCTCTGTCGTTTTTGCAATGAGAAGTCGGTGAGTTATATGGTAGTCAGACGGTGTTTCTTCCTCGTCAAGTCGGTATAGATATATACAGGTCTCGTAGAGCGATCGAAACGATTGTGAAATCGAAGGTAGGCTGTATATACATCTATCTGGTCGAGAAGAATTGAGATCTAATCAATGATCGTGCCTGCCCGATCGTCAGTTCCGCGAAGATGATCGCGGGCATGCATGAGACTATTACAAGTCATAAGTTACGGCATACGTACCTGGTGTTATCTATATACCAAGCGTCAGCGCTGCAGGTGTACGTGTGTGTATCAACGACTCTTACATAGGTGTACGTACTCCGGTGTAGGGTACGCGTAGCAAAGACGGCTATTAATCTGCCATTCACGGGAGTCCGGTGACTTTTAATTTTCTCTCTATATACCATCTCCGTCCTCCTCTGCGACCGTCTCCGGCCGGTGTCTCGGTCTTTCTCGGTCTTTGATGGCTCGCCAAGGCGTGGCATAATTCAATCAGGTTGAACGCACTACCGTTAGGTACCTACGCGCGAGGTGCGCGGGTGGATTCACGGACTCCTGAATCTACTTATACAGATGAATTTACTCAGACAGATGCCAGCTCTGCGTGTGCACGAACTTACACTCGCTGCCTGACCCGACACCCAGGGCCAAATATTCAAATCGCTCTCCAAGCCTTTATACGGATCCATTACTCAAGATTTGGAACTACTCGTTGTTGTACCAAATGCGGAGACAATTTTTCTGAATAATTTCACGTTCAATTGAACTACTTAATCAGTCTAGAAATCAGTAAGTATATCCAAGTTTTTATCGGATTCACTTTAAGGTCATGACTTCAAGTCACCGATTAAAAGTACCTTACACTTGAAGTCGGGTGTAAATCGAATCATCCATCGATAGTGTCGAGATGACATCCGGTTCTAGTTACACCTGAATTGCCATCGGATTCCGAGGCGTGCGAAAATTTGTTGAAGTTCCAGACGACGATCTGCAGGATCACTCACCTCGTGCTATCAATGAAAATATCACAGAGTTACTAAGCATCACCCGACGAACGCGCTTGATGAAACATTCCCTGCTCCATTTCCTTCGAACAATTACCTGTTCGATACCTGCGCACGAGATCTCGGCGTACAATCACGAGTGTGTGCGATGAAGTCGAGGGAACAGCCGGCAGAGACAGAGGCGCGCGTAGTGACCAGCGCTGATATCCGGGACCGGGAGTCGAGGCCTGTCACTTTGTACCGGGCCTCGTGAGGCTCCGGTTCGTTACCGAAGGCTCTGGTTCGTAGCTCTGGGTTGTCCAAACGGGTAATTTATCGTAGAGAAGGAATTCAGCTCGCAGGTAGCGGGCAACGCTCCATCCTTATCAGGTGCCGGACCGACACCTCCCGCCCGAGACGTCGATCGTTCCTTAATTTTATTCACGTGCTGCCGATGTGCTTCGTTCCTCCCGTTTCCCTCCCGCTCTGCACCTTCTCCAGGCTGAATCAAACGTCCTATGCTCGATTACATGGCAAACAAACATACAGACGCACGAGTTATAATTAGTTAATGAATAAATTGATCCGTCGATCGACTTATTCCTTTGGATCTTCGCCAGTGCACGTCCAATTGTTGGTATATGGAGGAAGTAGCTTTGGAAAGAGTTGTTAAGGTTCGCCGGGCGCCTCGCCGTATGAAATGTCGTTTGGGCTTGGCGTCCGGCCGAGCACTGAATCTCCCCGACGCCCACCTTGTGTCATCGACGAACTTGTATAAACACACGTATGTTAGGCTATCTATTTGTATACAGGGTGATCACGTAGTCCAGATTACGTATAAACACGACCAAGTAGAAGGAAAAAAACATAATTCATAAAGCCCGAGCTCGGTTCGCTTTGAACGGTCAATCGGGTGTGGGAATGACTTGGTTTCAGGTAACAGTAAGACGGACTTAACTTCCTCAGCTGATCCCGTCGGTTTTCAAAAACCTCGGGAAACTCGATTGGAATGTTATTCATAATACTGCGGTGTGATATGATAATAACGTAACACTGTTTTATAACAACACCTTCGAGCGGTCAAACAGTGCGTTCCCTCCCGTCTCTCGTTCCACTTACGTCACAATGATTACTGTTAAAACAGAGAGCGTTATGTACCGCGGCAAGACGTTTTGCGTAATTTCTCAACTACACGTGACTCAGACGCGACTCGCGAACGCCCAAGACCACGAAGCCTCGAACTATAATCCGAATCCACCGTATGTGTACGCCTGTGCTCCGCAGACGTGGATGTAATCGGTTGGAAAATAAATTAGAAGAGAGATTAGAAGCGCAATTATATGTAGGAGGATCTGCAGCGTTCGAATCACCTTCTTCGTATATACTCGACGGTATTTCCATCCTCATCGGATAATCAGCAATCAAAATTCACGCGGGTGCCTGTAATTGATACCTTTCACGGTATATCACCAGATCATTAATATTCCACGAAGTCTATTTGATGAATAATTGTCGTAGAAAAAAAGAAAAAGAAACAATTCAAAGTGGGTCAAAAAAGAATTAACGATGAAAACCGCGCCTGTATAACCCGGATGCTGTGGGAGAGGAGCTTCGATCGTCTATAATTCTACTCTAAATATTGACGTCGCACGTTTTGTCAAGCCAACGTGTCACGGGGAACGACACTGAATAAATGAATAAATTATCCAAGTGATAAGAACGTGTGTCTGTGCGGTAAAAGGAGTAAAACGGAAGGAGCTACGTAAAGCAAAACAAGAAATCTCCTTTTTAGTCAGGTATTTTTTTTCCTTTTTCCCTCCCTGCCTCTCCCTCTATCTCTGTAGTCTATCTCTCTCTCTCTCTCTCTTCATTTCTCGAACGCTGCGGACCAGGAAGAGAGTAAGAACGACCGAGATGCTGTGTACAGAGGTAGATTTGATCAACCTGCGTCGGGCAGGATCGCGCGATATAGATCTGATCGCGAGACACACACGCGCCGCCCGCTCTTATCCGGCCGGCTCTGATCCAACACTTGGCCGTGCAAGATAATGCACTATGATATACTGTTCCTTTAAGGTAGCGGTAGACGGCCGGCTGACCGAGACTAGTCGACGGTTTTAATATACGTCTACTTACCTGCAGCGAGGCTAGAAGGCTATCGGACTACCATCATGAAAAGCCTTTATTATATACCCCGAGCTACAACACGCCGTTGTAGCTGACCAATATCTTGTTCACGGCTGGCGGGTGTTTAGCTACGGAAAGCTAGACAAATCGTCGATCTACCGTCCCGCCGCCGTGAAGGCAACTCCCTGAGACACGGCGCAAATCGTTATTACACAGGCTCCTACAGGGTGTACCGTGTCTTTGAACTCCAAATATCGATCATGCCAATCAAAGCTCGACACCCGGTGCCGCACTCCAGGCATACACTGTAAATTTTATCACTCAAATTTTACAATCACGACTTTTCGACGCGAAGGCACTTCACGATTCAAATCATGCTTCAGCTGAAAGTTTAATATTAAAAATAAATATTTAGTGCCACCGTACTCATTTTTCCAATTAATTAGTTTCACTGTGGAAGAACGGAGCTCGCATATCCATCTGGTGGTGGCGGAGAGAATTAGGTGGCAAACCGAATGCAGTACCTTCTTCTTTTCGAAAGGAAAACACGTTTCGATCACGCTGCGATTCTCCGATAGTAAAATTTTTATCGATTGTTATTCCAGTAGTCGAAAGTCGTTTCATAACAAGACCACCTTTCAGAGAATTGGGATAAAAACAATACGAAGACACAGCGAGCGAGCAAATGCGTGCCCGCGTACGTGTGTTTGGTATACGCGATGGGACTGACGGGATAGAATTTGGGCCGAGTGAATTGTTGGCCCATGTATCAACCTGCCTTAATTGCGAATCGATTAAGTCGCGCACGGATTGATTCCTGTTAATTAATAACCGTTAAACCTGTCGGATTCCTGGTTGCTAGCGGGTATCTTCGTGCCGGCTCGATACCTTCTGCCCCGAGGTCGTCGTAATAAACAACCCGATCACCCGCTATTATCTAATACGCCATCTAATACTCATCCTACATTCGGATTAGAGCCCATTATCTATGACACTGATCGCTCTCGGTCATGCTTTAAAGAAGGTTGTCCCACCTCCGCTGCTCGTAGGACGACGCTGCACGTCCCTCGCAGCTGATATACGCGGTCTTGATCAAGCCACCGCGGCCGGCGACGCCATCTTAGATTTTGGATACGTCTCATCCTGTCAGAGAAGGCCTTTCCACACCCTTCGCAATTATCTTCAAGTGACGTAAGAAACGAAATAATACCGATCATTCCTTTCGTCGCAAACTTTTGGCACTCGTTGATTTGCTTTTCGAACTACAATCGACGGGTCGATTATTATTCTTGAAAAAAATAGCAACGAAATTGACGATGCATATGCGGTAGCGATATTGGTAGCAGGTCCAGCACGATACACCTTAAGCCTATTACAGAGGTTTAGTCACGAAGCGAGTAGACCGAGAATCGATAGCCTATTAATGAAATCGGTTTATTGGCTTTAGACATGCATGTCATTTCTTATCATCTACCTGCTACTCGAGTGAGGCAGGTCTGCTCGTGACTTTAATCCTCAACAACTTCTGTTTGAACGTTGGTTAACAGTAGCCACTCCGCCACTCCACACTCTTGAGATTAATCAAGGTAAGCTCATCTCCGATGCCTGCAACAAAAAGAGAAAAGAAAAGTAGAAATAATTAATAAGCATCCATCCGGAAAGTGAATTACATTCAGTGGGGAGCAAAATCAATGGACACTCGCAACGTAAATGATGTACTTCAGACTTCATCAAGCATACTAAGGCTCTTTGCTGGAAATCTGAGAAATCTTTGAAGCGTCGTTAAAAAATTTGAAATATCAGGTTCAGGCGAGACCTTGTTCTTATATAGGTACTTTGCCACTCTAATAAGTCATACGCAAGTACAGGGGGATGCATAAGCCGGCATCGATTATTCGAAGCAGTGTTCAGGAATGAATATCCGATACATCGACAGCAAACTAACTTTGCGTAAAATCAAACAACGCTCGTTATTTTTGAACGACGCGTATCGATCGTATAGTATATACGAATTATTCGCACCAAAGAACAAATGTACAGAATGGCGGATGCATCCTGCCTTGGTAATTGTGCAAATTAATCATACACAGGTTATACACAATTCGTCGAGAAGGTGATTCAAGGTTAATCTACTAGGCGAGGAATCGATTTTTCATATTTCGCGTTCACCATACACCGATCAATCTTTGCGAAAGTGATACGACGAAGAAAAAAGATGGAAACAAAAAAAGAACGACATGCGATCTCGCAGTCTCCATAACCGGTAAGCCATGCAGGTGATCTAGAAAGATTGTTCTACAAAAAACCAGCGACGGAAACAGCAGGTTGGATGTTTATTACGAATCCGTGGATAAAACGATATCCTGCGCAATCTACATGTATCTGATCACCTTTTAAGTGCCGGCCGTATCCAGCGCCAGGTTAACAATTTTCTTGCAATTACATGACCGTAGCGATCAATTCCATCACGTGCAAAGTGAGACTTGTGAACTGGTAATAACAACGGTGGTATATGGGATAGAATACAGAGGCATGTTACTGCAACCGGAGATATCTGAAACGCAAAGAGATAGGTATGCGCGTAGGTACGTATCGGCGTTAAAAGTGTAACGAAACGACTACGACGCGGAGTGGCCATACACCCGGTTATCACCGTCTTGAACACACGGAGCTATCCCACCCACCCAGGGACACCAACACTGTCAGAAGAGCGAACCTGTCAAGGTGTGCGACTCCGGCATGTGCAAATAAACAACGAGGTCCACGTCATGCTTCCTAATTATGCGTTTCAGTAGTTGATCTGTGGTAATGGTGGCGGAGGTTGTGGGTGATATATGACCGATCTAGAGAGGGAACAGCACGGCGCGAGGCGGTGGTATTGGTGCAAGTGCGTGGCGCAAAAGTTTATCCTGTCAAAAAGCCGTAAGTACCGATAGGTGAAATACTCGTAGTCCGGAGCCTCGGGCGGGCGGCGAGGTTCGGAGGCTTTCGCCGTGTTGTTGCTTCCAAGCGGTTGTAAATAGTCGTAGGAGTCTGTAAGTAAATTTCGTAACGCGTGCGGAGTGAAGGTATTAACCGTTGTTTAAATGATAGCCGGCCCCCTTTATCCGAGCTCTTTGATGATGGATTACAATTAATTACATTTCACGATGGTATCTGGTTCGGTGTTGCATTTTCAAACCACCAAAATCTCGGCCAGGCCATCAGCCGCACCGTGTACATTCGTAATCCGACCGATAGAACCGGGAACGGAACCTGGCCGTGCGGACTCCTGCAGGTCGTACGTACACATCTATCAATCTATCACCATTTCTCGGCTCGGCGAGGTAGCGGCATCGGCAACGACAGTTCCTCGACTCGTGTACGAGGCTACCGGGCGCAGGTAGAAGCACCGACCTCGTAGAATTCCACCGTCACTTCTGGTCCACCCTGTGTATCTACGTACGAGCAAGTAGGGTGCTCGTGAAACGATGTGAACTCTGGCCTGCCGCTGACACTGACGAATTAAACACATGCCGTCCGGTTCTCTCTCGAGGCACGGGGAACGCATCCTCCTTTGCGTTATAGGTGCCCATCGTGGACTGAGGATACGCGCATTGCCGGGTACCGGAGGCTCGTGTGAAACCCACCGCCATGTGGCCGTGTCGATCTTTCATTAAGCGGAGTCTGCGGGAGACGCGTTGCCACCTTCTGGTCATTAGTGGACCATCAGGTGGAAAGTTTCACGTTATCCGAACCACGCGTGGGTGGCGTGTATTCCTCCGTATCAATACGCACATGTCCTCGTTCCCCGACGGGGACCAAGCCTCGTATGCCGAGGAGAATTCAATGTCACGGTTACTGCGGGAGCCTCCGTCACGTGAATAACCTCCGCGCAATTCGTGATCGTGATGACGATGAAAAAGGTTTCGTACTCATGGGGCCAATTTCAACTCATCGTGCGGGAACGAAAAAATAAAATCGTCGCCTTCGCCTCCCTGTCAGAACTCGCTTACACTCGCGACAAAATTACTTTCACCCACATATCGACGTCTCGCCAAATGATCGCGCCAATCAAGTTTGAATTTCATTGTCTTACAGGACTGCACAATTCCAACCTGGGTTTCACTTTTTCCCCTCTAATGAAGCGTTACGAAGTTGTACGTATAATCTTCAGCAGTAGGGAACTCTAATTAGGTTTTATTATAATGGTTGTGCAATTCAAGAATAAATAGATTCGATCAAGGTTTTCTCAGTGATAATCATTAGTTATCTTGGGCAACTCAATATTTTTCAACGAATATAACAAAGTAGTAATAATAATAATAATAATAATTGTAATAAAAATAAATAAAAAAATGGTCAGGGACTATTATTATGCGTCTGCAGCCCTCTCAAGATATTTAATAAAAATACGCACATTCGTACAAGGGATAAGGAAAACTGCAGAAAATCTTGCCTGGGTGTAGATAAACATTCTTGACTTTTGATTCAACTTGAATTATTTCTCGTCATATTCACTTCAATAACAGCATGCCTGACACTTTTGGGTCACAAATCTAGGGTCAGAAATAATCGTGCGACGCTGTGACCTGAGAATAGAAGTGTACAAGGATCAGATTTTATTTATACTAATCGAGAAGCGTTGACCTCCTTTGCTTGTCGAATTAATCTTTCCTCCTCTCGACGCTCCCGGTCTCGTTCTCCATCCCCCCCCCCCCCCCCCCCTTTCTCCCTCTCTGCCACTCTTTCATTTTCTTTCTCTCTCCCGACTACCGATTAACTGAAATCTTTCGCGTGACGTACGTACCGGCGATGAAATTTTCACCGAGTAAATTAATACCCGGATAGCGTGCTCTTCCACTCCGCACGCTATGGAAATATGCACGTACGTATAGTGCGTTTGAAATCTTTGTCATGATCGCCGATGTCCTAGCCCATAGTAATTAGCTGCAACCTTTTGACTCTTGTCGTTAGACGTACCGCGTCTTGCGTATTGTGCCATGCCGGTCCGAACGCCGCGTAGGACTCTCTATCCACCTCGAACTAGCAGCCGAAGCAACTTTCTTACAAATGATTGATTTTCTACTCCCGCGTACAACGAATATGTCAGATCTTTACATGGTTGTTGGGCGGTTGGAACAGTCCTTGTGATCAATGATACGATATTTCTTATTTTCGTCCGAACAGGACAGTAATATTTTCCATACGTGATTCGAGTCCATTCCTGTCGTCGTCGTCGTCGTTTGTCCCGTTGTTCGTACACCAAGGCACAAGTGTCAAATATATTACTCGCAGCGGATGACAGCGATCGAGAAAAGGAAGCGCAGTGATCGCTTCTCATCAATCCCTGAGGCACAAAGGCCATCCTCGCACATTGAGCGCACACTCCGAAGCACTTTGTTCAATTGTCTAGAAATCCTTGGGTGACGCAGTGCATCCGGGCGGTGAATCAGTACATCCTCTGGAGCGAATCTGCGTCGCTGACTGGGAGACCCGGCGATCCGTTCTTGCGATCGGAAGCTGAGTCTTCCGCCCCGGGCGAATCAACCCCTCGGTACGTTGAAGGCCCGCCATTTTTGCGTTGCGCGATCCTTCGTACGCGGAGAGTCGGTGCGTCTGCTTCAACCGCTGGACACCGAGCGTCGCCAGTGACTGTTGCAGGTCCTCGTGCAAGCTGCACGTGACCGCCGTGGGACCAGGACTATCGGGGTAGAGATAATGTGGCACGCGACATATTGCCAATTCAACCCCTCGAGCTGCTCCGACCTTTGATTCATCGCTCCCTGCGCCAACACCACGACGAATTACGATGGCTCTTGTGCCTTTCGACGCATGAGAAAATATTTGCGGGGCTTCGATATCGGGAAACATTTCATTCGGGCATCGTGCCCTCTGCAAACCCGCGGGAACCGGTATAAGCGCAGAGATTTTCAATGGAAGTTACATCAAATGTCCACTTCCTATGATACAGTTTTTTCTTTGCATAACCCTTCGAGTTCTTGATTCGTGTATCATTTTTCTTACGACTAGCCGTCAGATGAAAACCGAACAATATTTTGATCCCATCGTTTAACCGGGACCGTTTACCAGGAATTCATACGACTGCGGCGCGTCTTTCCCAGTTCCCAAACTCCGACGTTCAGTCCACTTTGATCTATAGAGTAGACCATTATGCTATACCTGCATGACCTCGGCACCCTCGGGCATTTGGGTATACGTAGAGAATGAATACAGTGGAATCGTATCGCGCCTCCCTTAAACGATGGGCCGGGACCCGCATCGGACCAGGTGTAGTGGGAGTTTAAATTTTATTCCATGTCCAGACGTTGAAGTTGCGGTGGTCGAGAGCCGGAGTGCAGATAGAGATCAAGGTGGCCCGTATTGCTTCATTGAGCCAAATTGGTTGAAATTATTTAATAAAGATGCAGATAATGCAGTCAAGTATTTGGTTAACGAAGTAAAGGTGATTCATGCGGGAGGTAGAATCATGTTTCTCAGAAATTATTCGTAGTCAGGCGTTCTTCACTATTTCGGGAAATTAGGGTAAGATACTCGTGTGCCTTCACAGTTTGTATGTCAAAGCTGGTATTATAGAAACGGTGTACCAATCGCGTTACACTAGAAAGATTTTAATCGTTCACAGAGAAGACTTCCGAGTCTCATGGTTGTAATTTAAACATAAGGATTGTTTTCGATTCGGAATGAATTTTCAAACGGAACGAAAACCGTTTAAAGCACAGTACGAGCAGTGGAACGCGATAAGTGGAACTTGAGGCGAAGTAAATTAACACGTATGGAGTGCTAAGTGCGCTAACGCGGGTCGCCACGTCGGGCTCCCCAAGGACCGAGTTAGGGTTGGGTTTCGCACGGGGTGAACGGAGAGTTGGCTTACACAGGGGGAGTGTAAAGCCTACAGGCGAGTAACCGTACACACGACGCGTACTCGACTATCTCCCATAGCTGGTAGCATATGTGCGCGGTCCATTGTACTATAGAGTTTCACAATAACGAGTAGGTGAAACGCTGCGAGAACCGCGGATGAACGCGTGTGGGAAAGACACACAGGCGGGGCGATCCGAGTACACACAATAAGTGGTTTGACCGTGTGCCAAACATTATTAGTTATAACCGGTCCAAATATTCGCGAGGGAGTCGTTTCGTTGTTCGCACTCGAAAAGCCGCTGCTGCAGATTTCGTATCTCAACGCGTTCGTCTTCTCACCCGCAGCGCTCTATATCTGCTGCCTTGCAGTTGGCACTGTCAATCTTTACGGGTTACAGTAGTAGGCTCTGCTATCGCCGAACATGCCTTACACCTCGGCTCGAGGTGCAGCACGCAATTCTTAAACGAAAGAAAGAAAGAAAGAAAGAAAGTGGGTTGGTGCCTACCTACCGTTAACTTTATACTCCCGCATATATCGCGGAATTACTCGGCTGTAAGTCGCACCGTCGATGGTGTGGCGTTGGCATCACATCCTCCACTGGTGTAGCAGTTATATTTATGTGCAGTTATGGAACTAACTATTTTTTTTTTCGCAGAACGAACTCTTGTCTCTATTTCCTATCTATCGGGATTGCCAATATTGCGATTCGCCGTGCTCCGAGCGAACTAACGTTACCAGTTGCAGTAATACTCCTGAAGTGCCGTGTACCGAGCTCGGACGGTATTGCTTCGAATTATCACTACGCGGCACGGTTTTAATTGATGCGATTACGCAAAGACTTTCAAGGAGAGTATCTGCTGGAATTTCTAGGGATGATTTGTTGGTTCAAAACATGGAACTTTTAGTGGGTAGTTTTATCTCATTGGCCTCTCTTCGCTCTGCTAAAATTAATAACATCAGCTATTTGACGAGCAAAATGTTATGACGAATTAAACCTGTTGTCCATTTTTACTTTCAATATCAATTGTCATTATACGTTCAAGTCTCGATGACAGGATTGATTCAATGGTAAACGGGTATATTATTATTTCAAAGCTATACAGGAATACATATAAACTGCGAATCTTAGACAATCTAATCTATTGTGAATTGCGCGAAGAAAGGTCCGGAAAACAGAACTAGGCATCAAAAGTCCCATACTTTTGACCAAAGAAACACGGTAGGAAGTTTCAGCAGAATACATGATTCAGAGGTCTGATACGCAGGCTCTCGGAAGGTTCTCTTCGCACGAAAATGTTGTTAAAAATTTTATGGAAAAAGTTTCGAATATAAAAAACGAGGGAACCGAATCTGAACGCCTTACGGATTTCGAGCGGAGAAAAATGGTTGACAAATTTCTCCGGAAAATCAGGGATCTGTGAAGGAACAAAAGGAGGACAGTATAAGAAAAAGAAACTCGCCGGTTAAACGGAAGGCGGCGAGCCCGGCAGCCCGCGGGTATATCAGAGGATATATTTTTCACGTCGCCGGCGTGCCGTGAGGCCGAAGGTAGGTGCCGACCTAACCTGCCTACCCAGAGACCCTGAAGAGGTGGTCTTTCGGTCTCTCGGATCGGCGGCCGTTGCGGTAAATTGTTCACGGTGACACGTTCGGAGATAAATTTGGACAAACGGATCGGCGACTCGTTTGCGTCCGGGTCGCGCGCTATCTCGGTTTGGCAATTGAATTATCTTCTGCAGGGTACGCGGACGGGTCCAGGCTCGTGTCACCACGTGGCAGCTTATTGCCAGAGATATCTGCAAACAATGGCACTAGCCGGGCTGCAGCCGCCCTCGATAAGCCGCGGGCACCGGCGTTCGTCGAGTTTGCCAAAGTGGGCAGTGATGCCTACGTGTTACCGGGAGTCAGGGGACCCGGAATCGGCAGCGTTATTGCCGAAAGCGTTCTCCGGCTCTGCCATACTTCCCACGATCGACGCTTCTCCGTAGCAAATTTCAGGGCCATCGAGGTTTCGCCCGGCGTGCGCTTCGCTCCGCATTCATCGCTCCTGGAGCTGCCCCGAGGGGTTGGGAGAGGGGCCGGATGAGGGGAGCCCGCAGGAACCTGACACGGCGGGTCGCTAGGTCAAGAGACGCGAGCGTCGAGAGCAAGAACTTTCCTCGCTGATTTCGGAACGAATTTTGAATCAGGAACTCCGAGAAACCGAAGGCCAGATTCTTCGCGATGTCTCCCGGTGGGACCTGCCGAGCTTCCGGGGTCATCCCGGGTCAACGGATTGCCAACTGGGTTTATCTCGTAGCTCGGATAATAAATTTATACACTATTCACCTTTCGTAAGTGATGTTCCTTCTTTTTTTACAATAATAAATGTGGAATAAATTGACGATGAAAAAAAAAATTTAAATTAATAAAGGTGATGTCCGACCCAAACTAAGGATGTTTTACTTGTGAATTTTCAACCCTGGTCTCGATTCTTATCGAAGTGATCAATTTTTACTGACTCGGAATTAGAAATTAGCGGCACCGTAATTGGCTATGTGTAAAGTCAACCTTCAGCCATCTCAATCCACCGGTCAATTAAAGCTCTGGTTTATAACGAGTTTCATTGGGTTTAAACCAGAAGACTTTTTCGTTTCGTAATTTTTCATTTTTCACCTGTCTCCCAGAGGCTCAGGTATCCATATGACGAATTTCCTCACAGTTGGGCTTGGGAATGATCGTAACAAACGCCGGTGTAATAACGTCGCATATGTATAGTGTAAGGTAGGTATAATATTCACCCCTCGAAAAAAATATCGCGAATGAATAAGTTTATTAGGATCGATTCCCAGCCTGGGTTACAAGTTGTTCTCATGGGTCCTTAGCCAGCTCCGCAGAGAGCGGTAGCATATTGCCGGTGTTGACAAAACCCATGGGGGTCCTGCGGGGTCCCATGCATGCACCCTAGAATACATCCCATCGGGCCCGTATCATTCCACACCCCCGTACCAGGGTGGGAAACCATGACCACCATCTCATTACTGGTTCCCATGGGCCCATCCCGTAGACCCCACATGCATAGCCTCGTTCCGGGATGGTCGTGTGCCTCGGATCTCGACTGGGGTGGAAGCGAATCGTCAGAGGGGCGAATTGCATTATGTAATTGTAATGGGGCACCATTCTCGCTACGCAGTACCACTAGCTACGGGAGGCGGACCTGATTTTGCGTGTGAACGTGATGGGAGCGAGGCTCTTCTGTCAATTACACAATCCTGGGGTGCAGTGCATTCTTTGACGTACGATCCTTTTTTTCCTTCTCTCTTTCATCCTCTCTAACTGCCGTTGATGACCATGGCAAACCGAGTACGCCCAATATGAATTATTACCGACGTTGTCACGCAATCCGTATCGCTGAGATTGGCCCTAATGATCAACGCGTATTTTGCACACAGTGTAATGATAAAGACACTGCAGAGATAATAATGTTCGGCAAAATCGAGTTCTCAAAACTAGTTAGACGACGCGAAAGATCCTTTGCTCTTCCCGATGATCCAGACCTAACACGCACTCGACCGATAACCGGTAACCGATAAGAAGAATTCCGCCTGCAGATACTTTTTCGGACGAACGGACTTATGCCGAACGAGTGGCGTAAACGGGGTTTGAATAATAGTGTGTGCATACCAACGCGTGCCCGAGGCAAGTATACAAGTGAGTCACGGGGAGTATGCACTGTCAACGGTTGGACGTGGGTAACTCGATCCTTCATTTTTAATTAGTACAACTTCATTAGGGAGCGATATCGATGACAGTAGCGCCAGTGGGTACAGCATACACAGCCTAGGCTACACGGTTGAACCACGCCTGGGTCCGCCTGATGTCTGGGAGTGTGTGTGTGAGTGTGACAAAGAATCGATACGGGGCACTATTAGCCTAACGCGATTGTACAACGATCTGTTAAACGGACGTTGGAGAGCTAATTAATCTGGTATTATGACCCAGTTGGGCAGCAGTTGTCGGTCGGTCCAGTCTCGAGACTGGCACACAGCAAGACTCGAAAAGTTACTTAGGAGTCTTCTGGTCGGTGTAGAAATGCAGATATTGAATGGAAGTGAATCGGCTTAAACCGATCGCGGTTATCTCACAGTTAGCGAGTGATCATGTAATGGTGGTATGGGTACGCGAATACACGAGATAAACACGACGCGGAATGAGGTGCACGCTCCACTCTCACTATTGCATCTCGGGATCGAAACTATGGAGTTGCAGCAGCGGGTATCGGGCGTAAGGACTGCCGCAATGGTAACAGTCCCCCTAACGAGCTGGATTAATTTATACTCGTTCGTACGTACCGCGTCGGTGTTGTGGCAGAACTGCTTTTCAACGAGTCATAATGGCGCTGCGGTACACCGATCATTTAATACTTGTATACCATTTCCGGAATATCTCCGGCTTAATTATACGCAATTTAATTTATTTAAACACTCCGCAATTATACCCTGCAAGTAGCTTCTTGGTATTAGATTATCGCATTTGCACGCCGATCTCGCGATTTATCGAAATACGAGACACGAAAAAAAAATCAATTCCAGCTGAAACGATCTTTGATAAAGTTCGTGCGGATCTACGATTGTCGTTCAATTTCTTTTCTGCGATATCTTTTTACGACAAGTCAATTCTGGTGGCAGTTACGGTTCGCGGCGCGGCCGGTGCAGAGACCCTCGAATAATCTCTGCGCACAGCTCCGTGAAACTGAAAGATAACAAGACGAAATAATCACCCGGACCTGAGAAATATTGCGCGCTCGTTTCGCCGCCGAGTCCCTGGTACGTGGGACAATAATTGTTAGTCCGTGATCTACGAGCAGCAACAATGGCCACGCGACAACCACGTGCTGCAAATGACAGTTGACTATCGACACGTGACGCCGAGGAACGACACACTGCATGCTGCACGGTACGCCAATTGGGAATTGTTCGATAAGTGAATCGGTGAATATATTAATTACGGCTGACCTCGTGCGGTAATTTTTTTTCTCTCTGTTCTCTCTTTCGTTTTTTTTCTTTTATACTCCTTTGAAAATGGCGAA
Organism: Neodiprion virginianus; assembly: GCF_021901495.1. Classification (NCBI taxonomy): domain Eukaryota; kingdom Metazoa; phylum Arthropoda; class Insecta; order Hymenoptera; family Diprionidae; genus Neodiprion; species Neodiprion virginianus. The sequence goes on along the minus strand of NC_060878.1, from coordinate 34,468,647 downwards.
CGAGTTTCAAAGCTTATCAGACGGCTTAGCGCGGGTTGTTAGAATTTGATTTTTCGTCAAAGTTGATACATCGAATATCGGTTGTTTTATCGAACCCCGTGCTATTATATAAATTTATTTACAGTTCACTATCTAATTAAACAGCGAGAAATACCATCGCGCGCGGCTGTTGCGTAATACGGTTGTAATTAATGTTTAGGAACGCGTATCGATGTCGTGAAAACATGAAAGATTTCCGTATAAAACGTTGCCTTGCACCAACACAGACTAGACCGATTCAATTAAAAATTTTTAACTCAAACTTGGCAATTTGTGATAGACGTTTTTTTCCGGACGCGTATATTGGTCTTATCTTAACCGAATCGGTGGCGGCACGTTCGAGCATTGCGGCTACCTGTCTACTTATTACGAAGATAATTGTACGGAGGTAACCGAACGAACCACCGGGGCACAAACTTAATACATTACACCCGGGTAAAAACAAATCGCAAACACGAAGTGGGCAGCGGTTGTAAAATGTAAGGTAGAACGAGAAAAGTGGGAGTGGTTGGTTTAACACGGTCCATTCGTTCAGCGGGGCGCTCCTGCTCCTGCTATTGCAGCCACGCGATACATACGTCGGAGTTACGCGCACGCAATGCATCACGGGTTGCCCGACCCAGACTGGTACTCAGCCATCTCCATCATTTCCGGTATGACGGAAGAACGAGGGACGGAAATCACCCCGATCCTCGTAAGCGCGGGGAGACAGAATTATGGACACGCGGCAGAGACTGAGACTCGTTTTCACGTGTTGTGGAAATTCACGACCAAGTTCCAAAGTCGAGTACAAGAATAGTAAGAAATATTGTACGTATAGTCACGTTGCTATTATTCCATGATTGAAACCTATTTGCTTTCAAGCGGTGAAAAGGAAAAAATCGAACAAATCAGTGAGATGAGTTAGTTAGCTTTATTGAAACTTGGTTTATTATTATATGGATGGTTGAAAATTGATTAGATCAATAGTTGATCGTAGGGTTTCGTGTCAATGGTTAATCTTGCTTCAATTGCAAAGCTCATTTATATCACTACTTGTTTGTCCGAACGAAGGCTTCTTTCCAAAAACATAATAAATCAACATTTGTTGAAGTGATTTACTGATTATACCGGCTTCTGAGAAATGAAAGTTCTTCAAAATGATGCAATAAGAATATGAACACCGACGAAGAATTATCGAGTAAAATTTGAAATATTGCGAAACGGGTCAGATGTAAGGTGTTTACCAATTTCATGGCATAAGAGAAAACGGCGAGTCGCGAGTTGTCCTGATGTTAAATTCTAGACACGTGAATCCGGAGTAAAGTCTGGAGAGAATTATTGGCCGCTGTTCTTATAGCGTCACAAATCTTTCCGTAGCAGGATCCGAGTTGAGCGTATCCCTTGGCAACTAATCTTTGCCGCGTGGTGTAATTACCTCGGAATGAATCATTCCTTGACTTGACCTACCAACGTGTCTCTACTTCAGCACAGTTCACTGCCAGAGCTGTACAGGCTAGGCTAATGCAGGAGGCGCCTACGAACGACAATCCCACTAAATCATGCCCCTGTATTTTCCTCCTCGCCGTTCTAACAACGTTATACGTAAGTTACCTCATTGTCTCTCGTCTGGCACAGCTTGACCGTGCAACGAGTTACGCGTCCATTTCGGCGCCAGCTTCCTACATCCCAGACAAACGGTGACTACGTTGCGTTAGAGAAGCGGTTCAACCAGTGCAGATTAATGGTAACATCACCCGGGTCTTTCGCCGGGGAAGCTAAACTCGCGGTCTGTCATTAAAATTTGCATACAATCGGCTTTATTAATCATTGCCAAAATAGTCCGAGTTGTACAAATTTCGACTTCAAACACTCTCACTTGCACTTTACAGCTCGTTATAATTTCGGCTAGTTGTACGTACTTAATACCTATACTAGCTTTAAAACCCTCGCTCGCTACAGCTTGCTCGGGGTCGGTTGCCCCTAACAGATTTGAAACGAGACCCACAGCAATTTTAGCTCTAATTGAACGACGTTATTGTCATGTATTCCAATGTATACTATTCCAACTACTCACCAATTGTAATTTGTTGATCCTAGTCGGTCGGTTTTTTTTCGGATTCAAAATGTTATCTGAAGCATGCATATTGTTTTGATAGTACAAGACATGGCGTTTTCAATAATCAAACTTGTACACTTGAAAATTAGTCCTGAAAGTCAAAAGTCACCAGGTCAAGGACCCGAATAGCCAGAACTACGGAGCGCTTGTCCTGGAAGTCGAGTTCCACCAGGTAGCGGACCTGGGGAGCGCAGAGACTATGGAGTGCTTGTCCTGGAAAGTCGAGTTGCACCAGGAAGCGGACCCGGAGTGCAGGATCCACGGAGATAGAGAACCCGGTACTCGAAATCTGCGGAGCGCGATTCTCATACGTCCGCTCTACTGCGCGGTTGTTTCCAGGCTGAGGAATTCGGTTAGCTGATTTTCGGTTGGCAAGAGAAAAAAAATTTTGGGTGACGTCACTCATTGAACATCCGAACATCCGAACATCCAAACTTTGGTTTCGAACTTTAATACTATGTATGATTGTCCTAGTTAGTACGATTTCAGTTTTACGTATCTCCACACGTTATTTCATATGATGCTTAGAAAATAGCGTTTCAATGCATTACTGCCAAATACAGGCAAAATAGAATAAGTAAAGACACCTAACAGTTATGATAACATACGTCAAAAGTATTGCAACGTGTCGTATGCCTGCATGTATATAGGATAAGCAAGGACGTAATCGAACGTTCGAAAAATAAGAAAGTAGAGAAAGTGATAAAACTGTCGTTACGTTCTAAGTAATGAACGAATAATGGTAAAAGTACGTCTAATTTTCCCGCAATACAATTTCTGTTCCACTCACGAATATATCAAAGTGAATAGCAGCATGCAAACATTTATTTTATCACAACCTTGTACGTGAATGTTACCTGCACTACATATTACAGTATTTTTATCTCTATTTCAGCGTTAGTTCAGCCTCATGTTATGACCGGATAATTTTTGAACAGCGAAATTAGACGAAAAGCATTGCAGGCTGAGAGTTCTTAAAAGTCGAGTATCACTATTCTGCTTTGATCAAAATTCAAAAGTCGCGGGTGCCGAGGTGGCCAGGGTTATTCGTTCCACACTGACTGAACAAAGGCGTTTCGATACACTTTGCGGTATTCAACACTGATGACATACGATGCCTGCCTCATCCCTTTTCATCGTTCTATTACACGTATATGACAATATTTCGACGAATCTCAGTAACCGGAGTTCATTATTGTTGTCCCTTTATTTGCCAGCTCAAGCTGTTTTTGCCTGCTCACGTCAGTCCGTCGGCTAATCAGTAATCTCGTCTACGGTTAACGAGCTGCGTCATAGCGCGTCGTATAACGCGTAGGTAATTCTGTCAGGCACAAATGCATGTAAGCATTCACACCGACGTACTGACCTGTCAAGTAAGGATCCACCAGAATACTACAGGCAAGTTGGAATATGGTTGGTTGATGACTTCGTTTCTAATTGCTTTATAAACCTTTTTACTATGTTTCTACGTCACGTATTACAAAAAGGGACATTCAAATCTACGCAAAACTGAATGCCCACGTACAGTATTACGTAGTATTACAGAGTATTTGATCGGACGTCTCCAATGAATTGAAATGGTATAAAAAAAACTTGACGATACAAGTTCAGTCACTGTAGAAGTAGAGACAACGTTGATCCCCGCAGATCAGTGCTTTATCTTTACTTCCATTCTATCGCTTTGTCGATAGTCGTGTAATTAAACAAGTTTGCAAAACGGTAGACGAATTGGTTGGACCTTTGTTTTTATCTGGGAATTTTTATAATATTCGCAATCATACACATTTTTTAAACTGCAAATATTCCACTCTATTCGTATCACAATTGTACGAGCTAACAATGTATCCCGAAAAAGCACCTCTGGTGCACCACATTTAACGTACTTGGCGAAAGGTTTTTGCACCAGAGGTGCTTTTTCGGGGGATAGAATTGTACGGATAAACGTGACTGAGTCAGTACACAAAGACTCCGAACGTATCCACGTACACACGCCAGTGGTGAGCAAGAGAGAAGGAGAAAAAGAGCAAGAAGGCGAGAAGATCTCGCGTGGTAGTCAATGTAGGAGTCGACGGTAGGGATGCTATTTGTCGAGATCCTGTCTAGATGGGCATACTGAGTTATTGTACCGAGTTCAAACCAGCTGAAAATCGCTCTTCGCGATTTAGCCGTGATACGTGAAACAGAGTTTGCTCTTCACGGGCACGAATTCCTATCGATTTCTTATTCGAAATTCGATTTAAAACCAACGTCAGACGCCGACGAACTCTTCATATTCCCGTGCACGATGTGACGTTCCGCTGTGATGCTGATATCAAAGTTCTCGATAGACTTGAAACACTGCAGAACGAAGATTGACCCCCTACTAATAATTGTTCTCCTTTGTTTTGCGATATCGCCATTTGCTCCCGACGCGTGCCTCCACGAGACGTTAGATTAGACTAATTGTGAGGCACACTTTGGCGCAGTGAAAGAGGGCGAGAGTTCCCGACTGCTGGAACGGGTGCCCCGGTTGTCTGGTGTAACTGGCGCCAGTGTCCGATCGGGCGGGAAACTGATAATTTACTGTGCGCAGACCTGAATGGCGATATATACGCACGTACATACAATAACATAACCGGTCCAAGTCTGCTGGAGTGCAGCCATTGTGCTCAAGACAGCCCTAAGAATCCGTTGACAGCTGTTTCTCAATCTCAACCTATATGCAATACCATTATCAGGAGCTTGCGGCAAAAGGCCGCCTCGTCTTGCCGCGAGAAATCAACAATTTTTCTCCACCGCGTAGCGTTTGCATTCTCGCGATTAATTAAAGGAGTTATCTTGAACGAAGAGGAAGAGCAAAATTTGCAACGCGATCATTTGCTTCCAAGTATGCAACGCGATCGTTTCGTTCTAGGCATGAGACGCGTGCTGATACCGCAAGCTCGTAAAATGTGACCCAATTTCTAAGCCTTATTATCGTCATGCCTTACGCACTTCTGCCACCTGCGTGAACGTGGTTTTAATTGACGAGCTGCCTGCAACGGTGCAATTAATCTGACGAGAGAAAATTTATGTCCCAGGTCGGACAGATTCTTGCGCTTTGCACACCGCGTCTCCTTGAATTGTACCTGCTTCCGTTTTCCTTACACAAAGATACAAAATGCTAGCAAGTGTAATCCATTCTCAAATGAATTCTAAAATCAAAATATTGGCAATTCTAATACATTATTTGAATTACAACCGAACATCAACTATCGAGAATATGAATTAGCCTCGTGGATGCAAGACTAATTTTTCCAGCTATAATTTCGTGGTAAAATAAGACACATTTCTGCAGAGCTTATACAATCAGAGTATTTTTCATCCCCTAGACTCTGAATTCCATAAAGTTCCCTACGAGATTTTCAAACAGCCTCTTTTCCTACCGTTTCGATTTCGCTACTCTTGTCTTTTTTCGTTCTACAACCATATACCTGTGTAATACCGAGCCTTCGTGACTATGGAGCGTGATATAGTAGGCGGGTCATACTCACACAGCCGAACGTTGGTATATCACGTCGCGGTTAAGAATCGAGCAACGGTACCCGATTACTGATATCACGTAATTTATTACTCTATATTCGCAAAACGCGCAACGGGCAAGGCCCTCGTAAATACTTCTACCTCTGACTCAGCCGATTATTTTCTCTATTTGATTTAATTGTTTTTTGTTTTTTTTCTTTTTTACCATTTTTTCTTTGTTGCTTATTTTCTAACATGTATACTACTTTTATCTGTTTTTTTTTTATCCCCTTTTTTCTCGTCCGCGGCGATGAACGTTCATAGATGCTTGTTCGCGACCGTTCGACCGATCCGCTCGATGGCCAATCTCAAAAGATCCGGTATATCGATGTCCGGAAACAAGTTTGCGCGTTCATTTATCAAAATCCCAGCATACAATGAGAGTAAAAAAAAAAAAAAACACAACAACAAAAAATAAAGACTAATGAAAAACAGACGTGAATGAAGTCGTTCTCAACCAGACAAGAAAAAAAAAAAGAACAGAAAAGGTAAAAAAGATCCGTTAATTTTTTCCCCATTCTCATTGTTCCTCTGCGGCAAAACAACAAGTTCATTGCACGTACGATCCCGCAGGGTTTGAAATCGATATCGCCAACGGGCAGAGATTGGGTCAGCTGGGTAGTTCGGAACTTCGTCGATAGCCGATGAATTAAAATGGAAGTAAAATAAGGCGTGCAACGTGTGTGTGTGTGTGTGTACGTTCGTGTGTAGCTACAACCGGGTGGTTTCAGGGCCCGGCGGTAGCTGCAGGAGCCGAGTAACTTATGGCAGCCGATCGTATGTACGTCAGTGTGCAGGACCGCCGGGCGGTTAACGAAGTGGGTTTAGTATCTAATTGTTTTGTTCTGTTCGACCGGTAACGTGCCATTACTGGTTCGACATTGTAAAACACTTCCCATTGATAGGCCTTTAGCCCGATGACTGCAAGCCGTCGCAGTAGGCCTATTGTTCGCCTCGGCTGACCCAGCCGCTGAATTTATATCGCAATTAATATCGTCCGTTGCGCGCCGTTCGATTCGCCCGCTTCCGCCCCGCGAGCTTGGATTTCATTTTCGGTCCAAGAAAAAAGGGACGGAGAACCGGGCGCGAGGAGGTTTCCCCCCAAGATCTCTGCTGAATTTTAAACAATAAAAAGAACGGCGATATTTTGTTTTTTGCCTTTTTCTTCCGCCAAACAGATTTACCGATAACCCCGCGCAACCTCTGCGCTCTTGTCGCGTTATTGGGCAAGAGTTTAAAATGTCACGAGCCTGCAAAGCGCGCACGCGCCGTCTCCGCGTGCCGGCAAAAGAGTTGACAGTTACCGGACCTGCGCGACATTAACAAACGATCATCGCCGAGGGCGACAGGTACGAGTCGCGCCATCTTGCGCGCACCGGCGACCGCCAAGAGTCGCGTAATTGCTGGTAAGTAGTCCGTAATAATCGGCAACAATTGATCCAAGCATAAAAAATTCTCGACGTATATTTTTTTTATCCATTTTCAAGACCCGTTCCCGCTCACCCTGCATTCTCACCATACCATGCACCGATCCGGTGGAGAAATGTCTGATGTTGCACGTTCGAGTCGCGGTTAAAAAATACGGAGGCGAAAGCGCGGAAGTGCCGCGGTGATCTAAAACGCAATCGCAGCCTCGGCATCCAGGCTTTATTGTTTAACGATCGTCCCTCGCACGTAGAGGAGTTTGTCCATACGCGCGCAATAATTAGCGAGGTGTTACGAAGCACCTCTACGTGCAACCGCACTCTCGTGAACAGCGCTGCCCGAGTCTAGGAGCCGTTTGCAAGCACGCGGGTGGGTGCAGACAGGATGGCCTGAATCCACCGCGCGCAGCGGTGACGCCTCCGTTATTAATTATAATAATTAAATAGGTGGGCACCGACTGGCCCGCGGCCATTTCTGTGCTTTGCGGATCGTTCCGAGCACCGCTTCGACCCCCCGGGTCCAGTTCGCGCCTTGGGAGTACGGAGAATGTTGCTGTAGGTACAAGGCACGCTGGTTGTCGTTACGATTTTTTAAAGAAATATGTATAGAGGAATTTTCAGCTCTCACCTCTCGGCGCTGTCGTTCATGCCTTCGGGACCTGCGTTCACCTGTTGAAGGAAGCCAATCCGTGGAAGCGGCTCCTCGCGTTGGAGATCGGCGAGTGTGGTCCACGGAAGCGGCGCCTGGACGAGCTTTCTAATTGAAGAGTCTATTGTGGTCAGGCTGGGAAATCGGCTTCTACGAAGCGAGACGGGAACGCACTGAAGCTGTGGACAAAGTTCGGAAGCGATTTTGAAACGGGCGGAAAGTTCGGAAGATGGCGATCAGCAAGCGAAAGAAAACGAGCGTTGGATCGTTTCGGCTTGAAGCCTTCTCCAGTCACTTGAGAGCCGTTATTGACGGTATGTTATAGCCGAATCGACGAAGCCACTCTTCGAAGAGTCGGTCACGACAGCTGTCGATTCATCGAAGGGGATCACCGATACATATGGTACTTCAGGAAGTCGATTTATTAGGCCATCATAGTCATCGACAATTACGTCAATTATGATTTATGATTGATTAAATCGATTTCAAGCTGAAGATTGGACCTACGTATCGCCAAGTTACGGAGGAGCAGCTATTACAATTAACTGTAGGTCGATCGAAGAAACCAGTAAACTGTTATTGCACAGTACAACGAGTCGATAAGCTCGAGCTTACACACATAATGCCTTAGTCGGTACATTACACCAGGATGTAGAGACGAATGCTTCTTCAGCTGGAGATCGGAGAGAAAGATGATGGGATATTCGTACCGAAAATGGAAAATCTAGCGAGTCTCTTCGTTCCTAGTGACAAAGGATGAGTAGCAAACAAGGCGGTACGAAGCGGTTGGCGAACTGTACGAGTATAAATGTCTCGGTACCAACCTGCCGATGAGGTTCATCGACACGTCTGGCGATAAGTCGAGAAACAACCTTGCCCGGTTCTTTCGGAGGAAAGTTGCTGCAGTGGCGACTAACGAATCCAATAAATTAAGCCAAGGGACGGACATTAACGTATTTCATACGCGTACCTTATACAGAGATAAAATTTCATCGCAATGGCTTGTAGATACTGGCAATAAGGTGTAATCTCAGGTGGAGAATAGCTGCGCGGTGCGTATTATAACAGCCGGTTTGTGCAGCATGGGTACCTACGTGCGTACGTAAGTGTGTCCGCATCGCGCCGCCGCGTTACATCTGTACGTATAAACGCGCCCAGGTTCTACAAGTGCGAGTTCAGTCGGCGGCGCATGGATATGCAACTGGTAAGTTACGAGTTACGATGCGACGCAGATCCCCGCAGCCAAGTACTAATGGGACTAGTCCTAGCCGCCTAGCTCTGCAGTGACCGCATACTCCAGACTCAGGAGTCATGCAGAGCCGACCGTAAGCCACGGCCATAGCTTTATTATACCGCGACTTCTTCGCCGCTTCTTGCATTCAAAAATTCGGGCGTCGGCCGGCTAGGCGCACCCTTGAGCCCAAGGCGAAATACTGCGCCTTGTTGCTATACGCGGACGCGAATTCATGATTATTCCTCGCCTTTGTAATTGCAATTTATTTGGCAAGCAAGAAATCTCTCTAATCCAATGATGAACGCGGATTGAAATTGCAACAGTTTTCCGATTAGCGAGAACATCAACAAAATTCATTTACAGAATACCATTTCCGCTATTCGGGATCGTTTTTTTTTTCCCTCAAACGGTGAATTTTACTTTGTGCATGAAAATAATTACTGTTTACCAAAAATGACGCTTGTAAAATATATTGTATAAAGACCGATCTCGTTCCGGATAATAACGTGCTGTGATTGTTCTTCGATCGTGTAACGATTCAAGTAATGGGCAAATCTTACGGTCGTGTGCAACAACTCGAAGTACCCGTAAAAAAAAATTCGTACAACCGAAACGTTTGCCGCCTTGAACACCGTGATTCTCGGTCTGCAGTTACGGTTTTCACATAAAAAAAAAAAAAAAAGAAAAAAAAAGCTGCACGATCCGCCTGGCAATTGGCCACATACTTACAATTAATATTCACATTTTGTGGGGCGTTAATGGAGCCATGATTACAGCCTTAGCCCAGACTAGTGGCGTGCGCGGTGATTATTCTAAACGACTTTAAACCAAGCGCGCTGGTTGAGATATCGAAGAAGGTCAGAGGCGTCGCGAGGGTCCAACGACGTCGGGCTTCGTGCGGGCGAAACGACGCTCTTCGCCGCCGCCGCCGCGGCAATCGCTTCAGAATTATCGCTTCCAGGGTCATCCGTCGTTCCACAACCGGCGCTTGCGGGGGTCGTAACTTATTCTCACCGAGGTAAACCTGCGCCGCGTGTACGTCAACGATACCCGATGCACCTTGTGTCCGTCGGCCATTAATGCTGTAATTCGGTTAATCGAGCCTGAAACGTGTTAGATTCCCTCTTCTTGTCTCGGTGTATCCTCTTTCTATCTCCACCAATTTACAGGTAATAGATCGTATTCGGTATAATTTTATGGATCGAAAGTTACGATCAAAAAATAAGAGATATACGTCCCACGAGTGGACCATTTTATTACCGAAGATATGATCGATGTTGAAATCCTGTAACGCGTTACTTTTCGCGATAAAATATGGTAACGAGTCCGATGAGACATATTATTTTGTTTCATCCCTATACGGCAAATCCACAGAAATTACAATACGGAAGTTTAGTCCTTGCGGAATTTTGTTCAAATAGAATCATTATTCGAAGTAACCTATGGATTCTCTAATTTATGGGTTCTAAGGAAAAGGTGGATACAAATCCCGGTTTTATTACAGTCTTCTATCTTCGCCAAAGACGAAATTGTCTACGGGCCGGGACATTCTTCATTCTTAAGTATCGATTACGAAGATTTCCATAAAAATAACCTCCGTTAAAAGAACTCGCCAGCGATCAGTAATTGACACGGAAGGTGCCGTGTGCACGCGTGTCGCGGCGACACCGAGACACGGTCGTACATAAATATGAAGAATGTATTTCAGGCTTATATAGTATAATATAACTCGGGGATTAATCCCTTCCGCAAACTGCAAACCGCGTGTGAGCCGGTAATCCGTATTAAATTGACAATTTACCCAACTGAATCGTCGACGTTGGTTCACCCTCCCGCCTGCAATTACTCAACCGCTACGACGCCCGTGTAATAATTTCCCATACCAGCCCTGTTCACCATGCAGCGTTACGTGCATACATATTACAGCCACGAATACAGCGCGGCAAGTTGCAACCTTATACCTACTGTGCACGTCTGCAAGTTTCGCGCACGACCGAACTGACCGAGCGATAAGTCCCCGGTAGTGACGTCACTCCGTCGCCGCGCCGCGCCAACTTCACCTATGCGCCGGCTAGTGGACCCAGTTTGGGCCCACCCCGTGAGTGACGGACGGGGCCCGCTTCCCGGACGGATCGGATGACGACGCGAGGGGCCATAAAGCGAGACGAGACGTGTCTGGTGAATTTTTAAGGCCTGTTGCGGAGCGCGGTAATGTCCTGGGAAAATATTGGCCGAGGTACGAACGGTTTGCCTTATCGAACAATGCGGTGCTGCCGGGAGAGACGCCGCTGGGCGAATCGATGCACGACACTCGAGGTGCCGATGCCGAGAAATGCATCGAGGAGAGCGGCAGCCGAGAGAGCGAGTTGGCGGGTTAACCTGACCCGTAGGTACGTGTAAACCTGCTGGACGTTATCTAACTCCTTTCGAGTAATAGAGACAAATAGTGAATTCAGGTACGCGATTGCGCCAGGCCTCTATTCTTGGACCGGTAGAAGGAAAAGCCTCTCCCGCTGCTGCGTGAGCGATAAGCCGTGAAAATATCGCCGCGAGCTTTCTGCTGCGGACGATTGCCGTTTTACAAACGTCACACCTGAGCTTTTTATTCCCGCAGTTATCCCGACTCGTATCGCGGATCCTCCGCGTTTCCATTGTCTCTCCGTGTAACTCTCTCGACTTCGACTTATGTCTTCTCCTCTTATCGGCAGCCCGCTTCTGCACGCCAGCCTCTCATTGTCGCTGGACCAGCTATCGCCTGGTCTCTCCGTTTCTATGGAGTAGCAAATTATATATTAGATCCAAGGGTACCCACACAGCTCCGACAGTCACTGCGTGTTTCTTACGCCCTGCATTATTGCAATCCAACGACAGACTACCGGTAACGATAATCGGCTCCGAGACTCGTCGGTGACGCCGCTGTGCCATCTGATGGCGGACAGAAGTTTATGGTTACTCGAAAAAGAGTAAAATCAAGAGAAGCCGGCCCATGAAAATTTAAAACGACTGTGTACGACTTAAACTTTTCAAGCACACACGCCAATTAACCATCTCTGCAATCAGCGGCTTATTGTCCGTGGATGAAAAAATATCTGTACGCGAATTAAAATTTGAGTACCTACGCGCGATGCGTAAATCGAAAAGTTATGACTCAGTGTCCACCGCGTGCTTAGATGAGCAACTAGGTGGGTGGGTTTGAGTGAAATCGCTGTCGACAACCGCGTGGCGTGGCAGAAAGTCCGAGGTGCGCGTATCGTGTGTAAGCAGCGAGTGCACATCGCCCCGTGCGATGGTTTCTCAACGTGAAGTAGATTTTCGCGTAGAACCGACGCAATTTGAAGGAAAGGCTTCTCGAGGATCAGCCGTGTACCTATCGCGAAAGACGGGCAGTCGCGTCTAATATAAATAAATACACGCATTCCAATGAAGTAGCCTGAATGAACGAGGAGCAGGATCGGTGCTGCCGAAGCATTGCCGTGTGTCGTCGTCCGATGTAAAACAACAGAGCACAAGAGAGTCCCTCTGTGGCAGTGGCCCATTTTTGACCATGTTACAAGACCATTATTACCAGGGACATTACCATAACACGTAGATGTTATTCAAATAAGTAGCTCCGAGAGAGACGTACTTTCGACTCTAGTCTCCGCTGACGGGTATAATGCGAACTTCGCCAAGGAGATGAGCGACCACCGCGTGTCCCGGGATCCTGCAATTGATACCGCGTTCGCATTCGCGAGCAGAATATCCATCTCCCGAGTCGCGTAATGGCGAAAATTCGACTCCTGATAGCTGCCCGCCAGGTCGGTCGACCATTAGGCCTTTTCCAGACCTTTCCGGGACCTGGTTGAGGCGAGGAGAGCGGGGAACGCGCGTGTTCACAATCTAGCATCTCCGACGGCGCGGTCGGTGCCGGCCGTGTATTATATGCCCGGCTATTCTAACTCGGGTATAAACGTGCGACGGTGGCGGGGGCGGGGGCCTACGATGTCCACCAGGAGGCAGCGATATATCTTCGGGCCCCGAGGAAACTTGGAGGACACAGAACGGCGACGCGCGTACCTCACCTCACCGTCGAACTAACAACTACTTTATTTTTAGGAGCGTAAGCCGGCTATTCGAAGCTGCAGGTACAGTTAAACACACGATCCGAGCTGCCTCGCGGTTCCGGCGGGTGTCGGATACTTGAGGAATTTCATTCTCAAGTTTAGGAATTTCATTCTCAAGTTTAGGAATTTCAAAGACATACAAGCTACCTTACGCCACGCGGACGGTTGAGGAGTATAAAATTCACAGGGTCCGTGTACGTGTGGTCGATTTGTCACTTTCAAACTAGTTTCACATGTCAGCGTACAAATGATCAAATGTTATTCGACAATGGTTAGACACGTGCGAAACATTTTAGCGACATGATCCGCAAGCTGCAACGTAGATATAAGGCATGTACATAAGTTCGGGGATTAGAATTAGTCAAGCGTATATGTACGACAGATTTAAATGTCATTCGAAAGAAAGCGGCGGTGATTGTTAATCCTTGGTGAAGAATTTCTTGAATATATGGAAGTCGTGGGAGGATACGAATCTTCACTTTTTTACGTTATCGCGTGGGTGGGACTCTGTCATTCTCGTGTGTTGCACGAGGATACACGTCTACTTCAGAAGCGCCGCGATGGCACGAGAAATGGTCGAATTCCTGAATCCCAACACCGTTTCAAAAATTCGTTCGAAAGCTTGAAATGAGAACTCTGTTTCACGAAACTTTGGGTGCAACACCTCTGATCGCAGGTCGAATGAAGACTGAAGGGAACCAGCAATTTTTGCACACCGAATCGAAAGACCTGAAGCCGAGCTTGCGCCCGGATTAATTTGATGCTGGGTACTCGTCTCATTGTCTTCGAAGCAAAGCTCGGCAATTAACGCAGTACCCTTTATCTGCGATACGGCAGCAGAGTAGAAAGTCAACGGGCACGCGCTGGTTCTGCTATATACGAGTATAAACGTACATATGTATACAAGTATAGTCTAATGCACGCTACTAAAATATGAAAAATTCCGACAATACGTGTTATATACCAGCAGCGGAGTGTGCGTGCGTCCGTCTGACGCGGTGACCGGGTTCGCGCAAATCAAAAGATTGCATCTCTCCGAGGCTGAGCCAACTGTTGCTCCAGCCGAACCTACTTCGGCGCAAGTATAATCCGTGTAGAGTGTAAGCAGGTATTTGCACATACGCAGCACGTGCATTAAAGGCATGAACGTAGGTACGTAAACGAGTGCGACACACGAAGCCCCGTTATTATTGTTGCCCGTTATCACCGTGCTTTTTTCCTCTTTTTGTTATCACCGTCATTATTGTTATCATTGTTATTACTGTTATTGTTTTGTCAACCGTAACGTTGCTTGGGAGCTTGTAAGCCTCGCCGCATTGGTGTATAGATCGTGGCCAACGTATATCGCGGTGCTCGGCTATAATACGTCCCGGGGGTCAAGACGGAGAAATTGCTGCACTCTTGGTATACCTACGGTATGTTATTTCGTGCCGGAGTGCAATATGCGCGCGAATGGATTCGTCGCGTGCGCAGGTAGTGTACGTTTTAAACTGCGTTGACAGCAACGCGGACTGATTAGAGACTGCCGGCCGCGTTAGCCGCGTATTATACACAGCGCAGGTATGCGACTTTTAACGGTATTATATCTTATATTATTCATATCATTTCGGCGTTGAATTTCACTCGCGCATATTGCGTTACAGCGCTGCTCCCCGTATCCTAAGCCCGGGCACACGGATGGTTATTTTTATCGAAGACACTGCAAAATCCAAAGATTCAACGATAAGCTGCTTACAGCGGCTTATTTATATTATTATACCTACGTAGGTATTATACATACCATACACGTGTTATAAACTATTCGTCTCTATACGCATACCTCTGTCTCGGATTTTCGGAGCAACATTTCACACAAGATTGTGAAGCAATAAAACTTCGGCCCGATCAGCCTACGAAACTAGTTTTTACAGCCAGCTTTTTATTCAAGGAAATAGCCGGTCACAGTCCGAAAAATTCCATTAGCAAAAATTACTCAAACGATAATTCGACGATCGTATTTCTGACTCTACAAGTTCTCGGGTATTTAAAAAATGAACGACAACTTTTATTCAAATCGTCTTTAAGCCCTCGAGATTCACTTTTGCCTGCATAGACTGCCTTGTGGTAACGAGAGAAAATAATAAAATTTCCTCTAGACACTTGTAAATTCGATAGATTAGAACGGAACACCCTATGCAGGTGATTAATTTATTATTTAATTACATCGAGACTCGTTATAGTCATACACGCTGTATAAGGATGATCCGCGGTGTTTGGTCCGTTGTTTCACAAAGGCGCCGCGCCGATAGATCGATATAAATCGATTTACGAACGCCGAGGATCATTATGACAATGATGGTCCGTGCTCAGAATTTAATTGAACCCTATCCGTGATTGTCTCGGTATACCGGATTAGGCAACGTCGAACAATCCACCATTATTAGGTGTATTTAACATCACACCAAGTACTTTTTCACTCTGCTTGTATAATTTGGCAAAACACGTTCGTCTACTTTATTCCTTTATTCAGCTACCGCGCAATATTTACAATGAGATGCTCGTATCGAAACAAGCATTTTGTTTTCGCCTAAAGACCGAAACAACACCCTTGGTACTTTCAAGTGAGGCGGGTCGCCTGCGAACAGGAGTTGACTTGCAAATAGAGGGTCAAATATTTTCGACGAATATCAGAAATTGCCATTGCTTCCGTTTACGCAAAAATTTATTCTTGAAATATTTGCGGTGCAGTGCAATGTAGGAAAAAAAATATTTCTTTTGTTGTAGACATTGTATATTTTGAGTTCATTTCTTTGAGAGATCGAACTTCGATACTTGTTATTTCAATTTCAAGTCTGTACATCCCGGATGAACCCCGGTCAAGTTTACCTGCAGATTATTTCCAGAAAATCCTATCAACCAAATGAGCGGAAGCCTGAATATAGATGATCTGACCCAAGAATATTTTCCCGAAAACAGAAATTGACGAGATAAAATCAAACACTAAGGAAAGCTTGGTAAATCATTCGATACTGTAAATAAATAGATGTGGAGAAAACGCATCATTCTCGTATGGGATTCAATCTTGTACGAGGAACGTGTACGACATAACGACATCGGTATTTCAGTATAATATAAACGACGACAGCAATGAGGTACCCGGAAAGAAATGAAATAATTAATCTGGTCGATTAATTAGACCGTCTACAATTTACATTCCTATCCGCAGTAGGTAAACGTGCGTCGTAAGGCAATGCGGGCTGTTGGTTGCATCTCCGATTATTTATAGATTGTACAACATATTAATAGAGACTTGGCTCTACGTGACGACGATTATTAATTTCCAATATCAACGCGATCATTCGTACGGCGTGCACCGTGCACGGCTCGTATAAAATTCTCCCCCCACGCGATAGGTCGGACAGGTAAATGTGCACCGGGCATACGTATAACAGCTGTAACAAATATCATCTCCACGCATCGCAAAGAGGCTGCACGCTCGCCGAGCTCGACGGATACATACCCGTACTTTATACCTGTGCCTGTATTCACTCGTGTGGGGGAGTCGATGGCGGTCAATGCCACGCAATGCGGAGACAAGCCCGATAACGGCCAGGAGCAGCGACTCCACGGAGGCACCTTCCTTATACATACCTGATTGCGAGCTGCGTGTGGAACGCTGGGTGCTCCGTTCGCCGTCCGTATGGGTGGAGGAGCGTGCTTCGGCAAACGGCATCTGAACTCGTCTCGAGCTCGGCCTGGTCTTCGAACGACTTCATACGTGCGGAGCGAGAGCTTCGTGCGCCAGCCGTCCGAATCCCCTTTCTCGCGCGATTCTCGGATCTGAAATCAGTCGGTGATGACGATAACAAAAAATCGACAACTCGACGTGTTCCGCGATGATTGCGATTATCGCTAATTCGAGAGTCTGATACGACGAAGAAAATCTTTCACAGCTGAATTAGAACGCTGGTACGGAATCAAAATGGCTGCCGATCGCACGCTTCGGATATTATTCCGGCCGTACGACCGTACTCGGGGATAATCATTCGTCGAGAGCTGTTGAATGGTGAATAAAATAATAGCTGGAATACTTCGTTATTCGTTCAACTGGAGACCGAACACTGGAAATTTTACCTCATGCTTCCGGACAAGTTCATCGAGTACCGTAACTTCCGATCAGAACAGTTAAGCGTTGCCGGTGAAAGAAGCTCGAGAAATCGTCTTATGAAACGGATATTTATCTCGAAAGATTTTCAAGGATCGAGCCGGCGGCTTTACGGCAGAATCCCCGCCGTTCGATGCTTCCGAGAACATTACCGGCCTTGATAATCGCTGTCTTGTAATCTAGTGATCCGAAGAGAGCCGCGTGTATAACCTACGTCATGCGTCTGCGAGCAGCTGAAAACCGTTGCCCGATACTTAAATGATATTAGAAAAAGGAGAAACAAAAGTTGTCGAACAAAACGTGACACAAGTAATAAACGGGACGTCATAGATGTGTGTATAATACTCCTGACCTCTGATCACTCGATCAAGATCGATTCAAAAGAGCGGGCGAAATTCGCAACAGCGTCGGCAGAGCTCATTGAACTGCACGAGATCAAGCAAAACATAATGCTTGCTAGCCGAACGAAGGCAAGGAAAAAAAATAAACAGTCAGAGTTTATAAAAAGCAAAAAAAAAAAAAAACAAATGCGGTCAGCGATAAGCGGGTACAACGTCAAATTTGGCGGGAGATTTGAATCGAGCCGAAGGAGCATCGGACGATAATGAGAGAATCGATTGTAAGTGAATACGAGTGATCGGCTCGCGGGCTTTCATCCCGCATTACAAACGCGTAGACGGGTAATAATGATCGCGGGGGATTTAAAAAAAAAAAAGTCGTTTCGAGTCAGTGGAGGCGGCGGCAATGGCTGCGGAGCGCGCACGCGTCTCGCCTTCCCGCTCCTCGACGACGCGGTAGCCTCCGTTAATACCGTCGGTTTGCCGGCTATCGGGAACCAATTGACCGGCATTATGTCCGCCGCGTCAGGCCGCCCCGGGCAAAACTAACCCTTAGGGCCCCGGTCATAAGTTTTGCCGCGTAGGGCGTAGCTCGGGCCCCGGATAAGATCTGTAATCTACAAGGAAACCGAGGCGCCTTTCGGTGCGCCCGTATCCGTGCGTTGTGCCTACCTAGAACTCGGTGCTCCCGGTGCCTCGAGGAGATCGACGCGAGTGCCAGGAGCCAGGACCGCTTTCCCCTCCCACTGGCACAACAAACTCGTAGCTTGTCCAAGTTTCAACATAACTTAACATAACATAACTTCAAGACGAATTGATTATACGCGGAGCACCGAGTCCGCCGTACAACGTTCTACATTCTGACACGAGATTCTATTATCTTTGTGGTGAAAAATTACCCTCGAAGCGATGCGACCCCGACTATACTCGGCTTATTCGACAAATATTAGCAGCTTACTTTATAACAGGGAGGCCGAAGCCGTGTAACGTATGCAAAACTTCATTCACCGCTACCTTTTTCGGTCTTGTGACCCCCCTTCGTCGCGAAACGATCTATCGGAATTTGACATTTGTTTCTTTGTTGTTCTTATTTCCTTCGCCGCTTAGATCGGTAAAAAAAATTAATCTCACGATTTCATGTTAACACCGTTGGTAACAAAATTAGGCAATTTTTGTCACCTTGTCGAGGAATCAATACAAATAATCTTTTCTCAGTAACAAATTACAGCGACGAAAAATTATTTCCCTCAACGGTAGACAAAAGTTATATGTATTGAATATACGTAGCGTGAAGGATATATATTACAGAACTGTCAGTAATCGTGTTAAGCAGTTTTGAAAGACGTTCAACTTGCAAAGTGACAAAGAACTGTTCATATAATTTGTAAAAATTAGAAATTGATTCGATCGATAAAGTATATAAATGTAGAAATATTAGCCTTGGCTTGTAAATATAATATTTTTTCCTCCGCTGATGTAGCTAATTGATTTGTGTATAAGACGTCAGAATTTATAATGCATCCGCGTCTATGAGAATGCATTAATATTGGTCACGGTGATACAAGATTTGGTTGAAAAATAGAAAAAGAAAAATACGCCTATCCTGCACCGATACGCGCGATTCAAAGACAACTTATTAGAAGTGAGGAAAGGATCATTGAAATGAGAGGAGAGATGGGGGGGGGGGGAGATGTAATTCCCCGTAGGCCGCAACGGATCTTTCCAAAATTATTAACGATAATTTAGAATCACTGCACAAACACCGGGCGAAGCGACGGGTTGCGGGCCATCAAGTCGGTATGAAATCGTAAAAATAATCTCCCATAACGTATATCTTCTCTTCCACCGTCTCCACCGCGGTCATGAATCAAGGCGCACGGACGAATAGGGATATGAGTAAAAAGTAGTCGCAGACAAGTTCAAGCTAAATTATAATGTTTTTAAAATGCCGCCTCGGCCAAAGCTGCAGCGCCCGGTGCTTTTCTCTCACCCTCTCCTGCAGGGTATCTCGCTTGTCTATACGTATAAGCCGCGGTATATTATCCTCGCTCACGTACAGCAGCAGCCCTCCTCTCGACCAGACACGCCGATCGTAAAACTAACACCATAAATCGCGCACTGGTTATAAAATTCACCGAAATTTTATCGCGCGAGAATAGGACCCGCAGGAGCAGTTGTAAGTGCTTTCATCCTTCGAAATGATATTGCAACCGGCAGCGGCGTAATATCGTTTACACGAAAAACATGCAGTCCAATCGAGAAATGAAAATTAAAATCCAAACACTAGTTAACCGTTCTATAACAAACTTGAAAGAGTTTGAGGTGGTAAATTGCTGGTGAAAGGAATCACGAAAAACCTGCAACTCGAGTTTCGCCAACGATTATACATATTTTCCACACAACGCGATTGAAACGAAAATCAGGAAAATTCGAGGAATTGGAAGAGGCTTTGAGAAATAAGGCTATAAACCACGCGGTCAAATCCAAGACGGAAGCTGTCAAGGATCGGTTCTCCGGTCCGGCCCTAGAAGTATAAGGAGATTTAAAAGAAGCCGTGTCTGCGGCGATGATGCAGCATCCGTAAAGACGCGGACTCCGACGTTCGTTGGTACAGCAGCTGACGGTTTTAGCGGCACGCTCCCGAGGTGGCGGGGCGGGGGACAAGATCCGGGGGCTTTCAGTGCCAAAACTATTATTGTCCCCCAGCGATCCGAGGACGAAAGAAAAATCCACGACATGTGATTCCTGCACCTGAACGCCGCCCGGCTGAGGCTAGATTCGGGACCTTGCGACTTGCGAGGGGAATAGAGAGGGAGGGAGGAAAGGAGCACAGGCCCAAACGCCGGCCGAAGGGCCTCGAGGAACTGCGGAGAGGGAAAAGGGGGCCCTTGGACCGTGACAATGTCTTCGAATCTCGGTTGGCGCGGGCAAGTATGCGTTTCCGTGTAGGTATACGTTATACCCCTGGGCACATATCTTGTTCGTTCAAACATTAAAGGTTGTATGGCAATAGCCGGATTCTTTATGAAAGATGCAACCGTGCAGAATCCATTGAAAATCTTTGCCGAGGTAGCGGGGATCCAGGAACATTTTTACGAGTCGTACAATAACTATATATACCTTCGGAGTTTAAGCCAACCCGGCTGAGGTACCTGCAGCCAAAGTGGTGGTACAGCCAGCCTCGGGGAACACTGCTCAAAAAACACCTGCGCAACAAGACTTTTGATTTCTGTCCCACTATACTACTCGCTATATACACGAACGCGTATTCCCCTCGTCGCGAGTGCGTTTGCCGCACTACCTCGCGTCGGATAATTTTTTTTGCACCCTTATCGATCCGAGAACGTCACGAAATCGTTATGAAAATTTCGTCGCGTCTTCCTCCTGGCGAAACAGGAACTTTCTTAGAATTCAGAACTGTCGAACGTGTTCTGAATATCAGAATGCGATTATAATATGAATCGAGGTGATGAGATACGAATCGACAGTTTCATCATCGAATGGTTATTGGTAAAAAAAATCACGAAGGATTTTATAATCGGTAGGTATCGGGTGGTCTTTTCACTCCTGAGAATCGTCGAGGTCAAGTTTGATGCCGCTCGTATTTACCTGGCTGGTAATCCTTTCGGGCCGATAAAAAGAGGTCGACGCGGGTGACCCCGTGGCCGCGAGTAGCAAAAAATAAGAGACATGAAAAAGGTCTCGAAACCCTTTTGGTGCTCCGGACCCCGGTCGCTGAGAGTAGGTATAAAAATGTGCGTCAACTCTCGTCCTTTGGATGGCTGAAATACGGTGGTGGTAGCCAAGCATTAAACGGATCTGAATAAACACGCGACAGACAGATCGGGTGCATGCATGTATACCTACACGACGAGAGGCACATTTCCTGCACCAGCTGGGCGGACCCGTACGAGGTTTCTTCTCCCTTTGACCCCTAAAGGTTAGCTGCACCCGAACCTCGGAAAAGGTGCAGCGGCTCAGCGCTTCTGGTTTGGGAATAAAAATCTAAAAGGTTCGAAACGGTACTTCTACCGATGAATGGGGCTCGTGCTCTTTCACCCTACTCCCTCGAAGGAGCGCCGATCACAAACGAACCTGATATACCCACCACGCTTAAGGCCGAACGGAAAATCTACTCCCATAATACCTACACCTTGAATCCCTCGACGCAGGCTTATTTTCCTCGATTCACCGTTACGAATAATCACCCAAGACCAATTAGCGCTGAGCCAAGCGTCCGTCACTGCGCTTTCTCGAACGTCACTGCTACCCTTGGATTTAGTGAGAAGAGCAGGGACTCGATCGCTGTTTCTGATCTGCGAAAATTCTGGAAACTGAGTGGTTTCAGTCTCTCGTGAAGAAGCACGCGGCTCGCTGATCATCGTGCACTTTATTATCATCCATTTCCGAGTCTTCGCGAGTCCGCCAATAATTTTCCAAGAAGTGCGAGAGGCGTTTGGTATCGGGTTACGACGTACCTGCGCCTACTTATCGGGACAGAATACAACCGGAGGATCAGCGCACCGCAGCGTCTTAGGCGACGTGAGAGTTTAACGCGAAAAGCAAATGTCTTACGCTAATACTAGTTATTTATCGGGCTTATCCAACGCTCAAGCTGCCAGCTTGTCACCGAGTCAGGTAGCATAATCGTGTGTAATAAAAGGACGTATAACCGATCCTTGGGATCGCCACAGTTTGCTTCAAGGTGAAACACGACCCGGCGCCCATACGCCTTGATCTTTATGGTTCAAGGTCATTCCGCATTCTTCGAGCAATCTAACCGCCACTGCCTAGCCGTCAGTCTCCGCTTACCGTAACAGTAATTATGAATATAATTAGAAACCGAGCGACGGCCGTACAGTAGGACGGTACTCGACGAAAGCGTTTGTGTTACAGGTACAAAATCAACGCGACGCCCGATACCAGCTACTCTTTTTTTCCATCCTCTTTTAGTTCACTCCGAGCATGATAACACAGGTAAGTACAAAATGTCCTCAACGGAACCGGGATGAGAGCTGTCGTCGCGTTATCTCCTCCGCTTCTCAGTGGGTCCCTCATCTCCGTTATCTCGTCATACGATTCGTCCACTGCTCTGTCTGATCCTTCAACAGAATCCGGTAGTGGTCAAGGGATTGGCCGGAGGCTGATTCAAGCGGCTGCGGGTCCAGACGATGAACACTGACGATGAGCCGAGTGCCGAGCAGACAGCTGACGGCACGTGCTTCCGTATGAATCCAGGGGAGCCGCTGTCCGGAGGAATAGCAGCAGCAGCAGCAGCAGTAGTCCGTGGCGATATGGTGCAATGCTATTTTATTTCCTCGCACATCGCGAAGCAACACAACGACGGTTCTCATCTCAGCTCGTAATGGTCTCTTCTGCGTACTGTAACCTAGATATTGTTTCCTTGGTCTGTTCTACCGATCTTTCCTTGTAAAGGCCTGTTGTCACAAATTTTCATAATTCTGAGGTACTTGCAAATTATTATCTCACAACTGTGGCTCAGTGCCAATTCGTTGGTCATCGATTTTCATACGAACGTCATCACGACGAACATTAAACGACTGTCCATAGTTATATCCAACTAAATTTGGATCATCAGCGAACGAGCTCGGAGAACAGATAAAGATGGAGCAGCGGATGTAGTCTGATGTGTCGATACGTCACGTAAGGATGTGGATTGAGAACCGTCTCTTAGAGTCGCGTGGTTCAACCGTCTCTATCACCTGCCTTCAGTACACACAATAGAATATGTTCCATGCTAGGTAAGGCCCTTGGCACCACCCATGCTTTGGCGTATCGCGCACCGCTACGCGCGCGGGGAAGGGGACTGAGCGGGAAAAAAGGGCCTTATGGTGTGCGGGGACCCCTTCCCCGTAAAACTCTCTCTCTCTCTCTCTCTCCCTCTCGCATGCATCAGGTATGTGTGCGGCCCACGTACGCACTTTATATGCGCATACGTGGAGAGCGGAGAGGAGAGGAGAGGAGAGGAGAGGAAAGGTACGGAAAGGCAGAGATTGACAATGCAGGGGGCCCACCTGCCCGGCCCCCGGACCCGGGGTCGGAGCCGGCAATAGCGCGGGACACGCGCCCCACGTTACTAGAGAGCCAACTGCAACACCTGGTTCTTGCGGCTCGGTCGCCACTTTGCAAAGCTCAATAATGCTGCCCTGATCCCGTCGCGAGCTTACGGGCTCCCTCTCTTCGCCGGGTCACTGGCTCTCGCTTACCCGTAACCATTGTCGGTGATAGACGCACCGCCGATTCTAAACGCATGGCTCGCCGTGTGCGACAATCCCGACACGGGCGATCACTTCGTGTACGGACCGAATGACGCTCGTAATGATGTGGACCGGTTAATTACTCGCACGTTGAGGGTGGTGGAAAGCTGTCTGTTGATTTGTACGTAACATCATTGACCGAGCAGCGTGAGGTCGAAATAAATTGTCCCATTTCCAATGTTTCAGAGTGTTTTAAATGATGGATTCAATTTGATCAACTCGTATTTAAAGTAGGTACTTCCGGTTGTAACCAATTCGGGTTTGCCTAAAAGCTACAGAAATTGACAAACTTTGTGATTTTGAATTCTATATGCTTCTGGACATTTTCACAATTTCCGTATCAAAATTTATAGTAAAATATTAACGGTCGAAGTTCTTCGAATGGAACATGAGATTATACTTAGAGAAACATTCTAATCGTCTCCTGACACATGTTAAATCCTGATGAGAATTTCGGTAAAACTTCGACAATTTAAGACCAGGAAAATTACAATTACTCAGAATTCATTTTCCCAATTGAGAACGGTGAAAAATCAGGTGAATTGAAACGTACAAATTTCAACGATCAATCTAAATTAAACAAGTTGAAAAATAAAATCGGCTATATTCCTTGAAAGATTACCTCAAGTTAACATTCAAAATAAACAATGAAATAAATTTATGCATAGGCTACACTCAGCACGAATTGATAGATTAAATCAGCGATATAACATGTGCAAGCCACAAGCACCTGACAGCGTGACTATAATTATTTCTCGAGTCGGATAACTTGACTGATATTCTTGAAGAATCGAGACATCGAGAGAAACAAATTGAAAAAAAAAAAAAAAAAAAAATTGACGTCATTCTTTCGGAAACGTTAGATTGCGAACGACTGCAACAACTGAACCAAACGCCAAAATCGGACGCAAATTTTTTTTCCGGCGTATCTGCGTGACAGCGGGGTGAAAATCGTAAATCCAAAAACAGCGGTAACTCAGAAGAACGGACAATGCGCCGAGTCGCGGAGGAACGCGGTTCCCCATACGGGATCAGTGAGAGAAGACCGCCTTGGTTGCGTGGCCAATGAGATTACCTCTCCAACGGTTCCGTCAAGACGTTCACGGGGACTGCACGTAGCCTCACATACGTATGTGGCTCCAGAATTACGTAGGCATGCCTGTATGCACGTGCCTTAGGTGTAAAAAATGGTTTAAAGACGGTTATTGATTATTTGCGCAAGCCTTCTACGGTAATCCGTCGTGGATTTCCTATAATTTTTTTTTTTTCTCTCTTATTATCTCTTCTTGATTCAAACCCTGCGGTGCACCTACTTTTCAGTTTTATTGATCCGAACCAGTTTTACGTGAGTCAAAAAATGCACGGTGGTATATTACTGCAAGCATAAATGAATTACGTATGATAAGTTTTCACCCATTTTTCAACGCGTGCTCCGATAACTTCGGGTGTAGCAAGGTCTGCAAAAGCCTGGCTCAACGCGATCTTGATTCCTGGAGATCAAACTATCGCCGGCTCTTCAACGCCCCACTCGATTGATCGTCAGACAATGGGCTTCTCAACGGTGTCTTAATAGTGAAACGAACTGGCGGAGAAGCTAACGATAAGACAATTGCTCGGGCTTGGCCCATCGCGTGACTCGCCAACTCCTGGCTACCTACTATTCGCCGCTTCGCGTCGTCCCGACGCGATGCCGGCTTATGATCGTCTCACAGCCCGTCGACATTCTCCTAAACGGTTCCTTCAGGATCCGTGTCCATCCGTACCTTCGATTTTGAAAAAGAACTATATATATATATACTACGGGTGAGAATTTTCTGAAAAATGTCAAGTCGAGAGAGATTCGTGGGAGGAAAACACGTCGAATTTAAAAGAGACCGAGGCGCGGTAAAGGAGTGAAGTGTGATTTTTAATCACCCAGTAAGTAACCGGCGCGAAGTTGCTGTGGGTGGTATGAACGAGGCTTGAGAGTATAAGCGTAAAGGAGTAAAGTGACTGGACCATATATTGCAGCACTGCTTTCTCCGTTCCGTTGTGTCGGCTCGGCAGACGGTGGTTGGTAGTCGCGGTAGGAACGGGTGCTACCATGGTAGCTGCCTGTGACCTAATACATTCTGAGGCTATCAATCATAAATCGACCCCCGTGATATGGACTTTCTTGCATAACAATAGTAGAGGAGGAGATAAAACACGACAGAAGTATAGGTGTCGGTCGGAGCAACACGTGCAAGCGTATCGCGCTCTCTGCAGCACAATCCCGTAATTCGTTTAATCTTCTTGCGCGCGTCGTTTCCAATCCTGATTACGCTAACTTTGGCGAGGACTATTTCTCGATCGGGACAAACGTCCGGAGCCACAATAACGGCGAAGAATAAGAACGAATTGCACCGTAGAAGCAGCTTTTGCCGATCGATGGAGATAACTGTATACGAATATCATGACCCTGTAGGGGACTCCGATTAAGTGACGGATGTGACGAGCGGAGGGCCATAGTCGTAAGGCATCGAGCGAACGGTTAGTCAAGTACATTGTTCAGAGTTGAACACACAGAATTTCATTTCCGGAGACGGCGGAGCGAGTGTGTGCTCACTCTAAAGGTAGCGGGAGCTCAGGCATCTGTCCGCAGATGCAAAGCAGATGCATGCTGAGCACACTGATTGAAACCCTTTACAGAAATTTGCATCGCCATTCATGCGCAGGGCGCATAATCGCGTAGCGTCGTTTGTGTGTATGTATCTTGCGGTGGCAGTCGATGGTCGAAAATCGTGATATTGCAATGAGGACCAATTGGCCTGACCTGGATAGATAAAAATTGATAACGAGTGGTGCAAAAGTTCCGGTTGTCAAATAATTCACACAGATTCGCTATGCGTCGATTTAACGGCAATAGTCACGAGTTCGGCACTCGTTAGAAACACGATGGGAATTGGTTTTCAACCAACGTTCCTTAAGACAATTTCTGCTCATCCGTGGCAGCTAAGGCTGAAACACCGTACATGTATTAATTTCAATTGAAGCTTCGGATTAGGAATACTTTTTTGATACTCAATTTTGGTTATCCATTGATTACCCGCAATGTACAATACCGATCGAAAGAGAACGGAGAGAGCGGGATTTCCGAATAGATTAAAGCGTGTGGAGAAAATTTTATGTTCCGCTTTCGTTCACCTCTCCGTGACTATTTTGGGTGGCCCAAAGAATAGGCGTAGTTTGGCATGGAGCGTGTTTGCGTGACTTGGGACGGCGCGCGTACAAGGTACTTCTGGGAATCGAGGTTTCTTCAGGTCTTTGAGCCGCGCACCCTATACGGCGCGGGGACAGATGCGGAAAAATCACTGCAGCATCCAGACTCCTCACCTGTCGACGCGAAGCTCCGCTCTTCTCCTCTCTTCTCGCTCCTTGAAGGGGCAGCGTCGTCAGGGCCGCGAATGAATTTGGTCTGGCTGGAGGCAGATCGGTCGGGTCCATGGACTGGAGCCATAAGATTCCGGGGACTGACAATGAGCATAAGACGGGATAAGTTGTACCTGTAGCTGTGTGTCACCTCGACCGGCAGTGCCTACCTCACCCCGACAAAAGAAGCTCCGAAATTCTTTGTCGGTTTCTTTGCATCGCGCTTTGTACTCGGCCCTATTCATCCATTCATTCATTTCACAATCGCCGCTGCCCAGGAGACGGCAAGTGCGCGGAATGCTTCTTGCGCAAACCCCGCGCCTTCTGCACAAGTGCAGCAAGGATCATCCGCCGAGGATATTGTGTCTTGATACCGCGGTGATCGCCGAGGGGCTATTCGCTTCGGGGTTATACTCGCTTCTCGCTACCTCGTTTAACTTACTTTGCCTATCTATCCAAAGACTCGTCGGTGCTCGCCGATAAAGTTAAAACATTGCAAAATAAGTTAAACAACGTAGTTGAGAAGCGAGTATACTCGGGAGTGAATAGCCACTCGAAGATCGCAATGTGGCGAGGAAAGATCGATAAAAAATAATTATAACAACGGAAAAAATCTGGCCGGCTGAATATATTTCTTGGATTTACAGGAGCTACGGAGGGTGAAAGTGAAATCCAGGCTTCGAATCTGAACACCGTACGAATTTATTCGTGCGGTGCAAGTAAGCAGCACCTCAAATTACAGCATTAGCAATAAAAACTTGAAAGATACCTACCGCTTTCGAAATACGGGGAATAAGTAGTCGGCTTTTGCCGAAACTATGAAAGAACGCTTCAAAGTCTGAATGAAGCATTTGAGAGGGCAAATATAGAATTATAGGGTCGCGAAACAGGGGCCGCAAAATTTAAGACTAAAAGGTTAAAAACAGTGTAACGGTCTCTAATTCGAGGTAAGAGCCTCGTGGTAAATGGGTCCGTTGGTGAGGGCGGAGACATTGGTCCGGGGGTCCCGAGGGATGAGGGGGTAAAGGGCACAGGGCACGCTCTAGACACGTGTCTACGCGTGCCGGAAGTGACCAACCGGATGCAGACATCCGAGACGCCCTCGGCCAACGAAAGCTTCGTTTCGCTCCGCTTTGTTCTTCGGGAGCAGATTGTAATGCAGATCCTTACTGCGGCTGCTGCTGCTGCTGTAGGCTCTTGTTTCCAGATCAAATCGGAGAGAGCAGATCCCGGCTGATCTCGTAAGTATAGGTACCTCTGCCTTCCCGGCGGACAGACGAGCGCAGATTCAAAAGATTCGGCAAATTTCAAAGTCAGCCGGCTCCTGCGCACGAGCGCTAAAAGTATATTTACAAAAAGTGCAATAAAAATTGCGTACTTGAAAATTCTCGAGCAGTTGGATCTTTTCTTAGACTTCATCTTCTTCTTCTTCTTCTTCTTCTGCTTCGTCTGTCTTTTGGGACGAAGAAAATGAGAGGCCCTCGTTTCGCTCTCTTTTTCTTTCTCTTTCTCGGATAGAGGTAGGTGGGTAACCTGATCTGGGAGCTGCTGCACCGGCTGTTTCGTTTTAGCGGAACCAGTGCCTTATTAGCAAAGTACTTGAGTGGAGATTGGTTGGGGGCATGCGGCGTGCGGCGCACTTGACCACAGGAAGCGAGGATCTCGTATATATTTTACCTTCTTTCTTTTTTTTTTCCTTTTGCCTTTCCTTTTTTCTCTCCAACGCTGGACAAACAGGCCGTCTTATTAATAGCTCGCCCGCGACGCAGCGTGCTTTCGGCCAAAAAAGCTTTGTTTGAGTTCTCTCTATTTTTGAAACCTGACGTAGGTACACCGCAAACGTCGAACGATATTTCCGCGACATCTGGCTGAAATTAGCAGTGGATGAGTAATTGGCCGACCTTTTTTTTTTGAGGGGGGGGGGGGATTGTAGAAACGAAGATCGGGAGAATCGATCATTCGAGGCTTGACCAGCTGCACGCGGCGATACCCAGAAATTAAAAATATCTGAAACACAATGTCCGAGCGATAATATTTTTCGAGCAAACAACCCTTTTTTAAAAGCGTCCGAGGTTACGCTCAAGCCCTTAAAAGTAAAACCTTCTACTGACGGGGCCCGGCCCTATGGCTATAGCAAACACATTTTACCTCCGGCACGCGACCCTGCAGTGCAAAATGCGATATATACCCACATTAGAAAATCCTGCATACGAGACTCGCCGAGTCCCGAGATATATCTGTACTTTTGTCTCGGCAACAGGCACTGTATGCCTCGTTTCTATACGTACGATCGTTCCAGTTCGTTGTCGGTTAACGGTTGCAGAGCTTTCATGGCGACGACGCGCACCGTCCCGTTTTTCGTTTTCACCCCCTCAGGAGCCCCTTTTGTCACGTCTCTTTCACCCCCGCGCAAATTATGTACGTTGTAGGATCAGAGTTCGTAGATTCAAGTAAATAAGAAATTAGCATTATCGATCTTATGGATCAGGATAATTTTATTTGACTGGAGAATTAGAAAGGAAAAAATCCGAGTTATCGGTGCCTGCTTCTTGCATAATCCGCGATGCATATTTCGAGCCGTGTACCGTTCAAAACACAAAGCATAACGGAACCCGTAGTTATGAAAAATGATACCACGGGTCGCGTGTCTCTCGCAGTACGCGTATCGAGAAAACCATGACCTAGAATATATTCAAGAAAGTTATTTGGCGGAAGCCCACCGGGCAGGAAATGGGCGGAGTACAGGAGGAAAGTACGTACCATAGGTGAAAAATACTTCAAGTCTGATAAAATCGGCGACGTATTGTTCCGTGCAAGACGCAAGCGAGTAACTTCTCAGCTTACTATCATCTGCCGCGTGCAGTCCCAGAGAAGGACAGACGAGGTACACGAGGCGTGTTTTGGCACCTCCTCGATGTCACCGAAGACAAGCGGAAACTCTGCTCGCATTTGGCGATAGCTAACATAATTCCGCACATGTCACCCCGTGGCGTGCGGCGGCAGATGCCTCCGCATCCCCTGCATGCGGCCGAAGAGAGAAAGAGAGAAGGAGAGGAGAGAGCGGCTCCCCGGCACACCCTACAATGCCAATAATAACCGAGGCGGCCCCCCCGGGCCCCCGGCGCAGCACCGGCACCACTGTTGGCAGCACCCGGTTGACCCTCTGGCTGCAACGGCAACTGCATCATCCCTTGCGGATTCCGGCAGATGCCAAACTCCTAGCTGGTCCGGTTTTGTCTAGGAGGGTGCGCTGCTACACGAGGGCAGGTGTGGATCCACGGGGCCTTCTTTGGGCGGGCGCGTGCCCCACACGAGCGAAGGCGGGCTTCGCCGAACCTATCCCTATCCCTCTTACGAGCTCTCCCAGCATCTCTTCGGGCATTTATTTTTCGACCATCTAACGGCAGCGCGGTCTCTCTCCTATCCTCGCCCTCCCTGCCCCCATTCCCTGATCCAACCATTATGGTGTTCTCTCTTCGGCCGCGCACCTCCCCACGAACGGTCAGTGCTACTACCCCCTACAGATCGGGGTGGAAATGAACCACGCACGATAAGTACTCGGCATTCCGACACTCCGAGAGTTTTTGACTGATTTATCTGACGGGCCCGACGCAGTCAACCTCAGGCTCTTTTTTAAATATTTAACAGTATTGTAAATTCACTAGGTAATTGTTCATTCTTGTCTTTGAACGTTGCAGAATTTCCAAAAAATCTTCTCGATTCTTCATGGAATTCAACACGTCAAAGTTTCCCCCTGTAATTATTCGATTTTGAACAGCGCAACGCTTTGTGCGAAAAATCTTTCAACATCTCTATCTCGACTATACTTAAACTCTGAATCGAATCAAATATTTCGGATACAAAATTTCCTACTCACAGAATTTCATATTCACCAGGGCTACTGGTAAAATTGTATAATACATTTTCTATAGATTTACGGTGTCGGAAATTTATTTTTTTCACCGTTTAGTCATCTCTCATTTATCGAGATAACTCTACTCTCAAAATTTCCCACCTCTGGTTTCGAATCGTAGTGTAAACAAAATTTCTAACAAGCATATTTACGGTTAGAACTTACGTCCAAGCATCCCGCATTGCATCATCGCGCATGTCAACGTACGTATATTAATCATGAGAAATAAAGTTTCCCAGCTTCCCATCGACGAAGCAGGTACGCATCGACAATAGGAATAATAACGATAACAATAAGTCCCCGAACAATATATCGATAAAGAATTGTAGCTGAAAGCTATTAGCGTAGAGCCGAGTGGTCCGGTAGCTCTCGGCTGTTTGCTCGAACATTAGCGTTTACAAGCTCGTTGTCGACGGACTTGAGCGGCTCTCGGCGAGAGGCGAACCAAGCCCGTATCGCCCGACACGCGAAGTATCAAGATTCGTAATATGCTTACATCGTTTGTGGTATAAGTATTTCGAGCGGCACCGCCACCTGGCACCACTCGACATCCAAGATTTGCAATTACCCCATACCTCGCATACCGCCCTGCCGCTGCACCGGCATACTAGGTACCCACTTTTGTCCAGAGTCGTACAATCGTCTCAACAGTCGGAGAAGGAAGTTGAAGATTTCCGTTGAGCTTTTTAGAAGCTCCGAGCGTATACGCGTACCGCGGACCCCACATTGTTGTAATCGCGTATTCAAGCCAAGCAACCCCCTGCCGCTCTCAATATTTCGGACGCTGACGCTGATTGAACAGGTTACAAGTTGCGGATCGCACGTCACGCGTGGAAAAGAAAATGAACGGGAATCGATCCGTTCTCCGCGCCTGGGTCGAATTTGAAGCCCCCTTCGGGCTCTTCGGCGCTGTGGTGGGGCCGAAACAGGCTCGTTTCTGGGTTAGACCGCTGCGAGCAGGTAATTAAAGCAAAGGATACCGTCCAATGAAGGTATCCTTACCCATAAGTCAAGGTGCTAAGTGGGCTTGTCTGGAAAAGATTTCTCTAAACACAGCCTTCCTGATTGATGCGTTCTTTTTCATCCCTTTTTCTCCTTCGTGTATTCTCAGAAGCACGACTAGGCACCCACCCGTACGGTGAATCGTATCGATTACTCGAAAACCGATATGTAAATATCTGCGCGTGGAACACAGCCAAGTACTCGTATATTTAACGGTTTAAATGTGACAGAGCTCATTTTTCCAAAATAACGACTTCGACTTTGGTTTCGCTACATATTTTTTATTTTCCATCCATTTTGTTTGTTGATTCGTCAACGTCCCTCGTACTCGAATGCCCTTTTACCGAATTTTCCAACATCGCACACTCGAGGGTTTCACGAGTGAAAGAACACGGTAATTAAGATTTGAAATAAGTCATTAAAACTAGGAAAGCAGCGTTAAAAAGGTTGTCGCAGTCTCGCGTCCGCGCAGTCAAAGCCCGGGTTAATTTCATCCCTTAACGACTGCGAGTGGAGCGAGTCTGGCCCCTCGTCTTGTCTCCCCGGAAAAGTAGGAAGCGTCTTCAGGAATAAATTGTTCCCCTCGAAATCGTTCTATTTACGAACGGCGGGTACGTGCTGGGGTAAGAGTGTCGGCTTCTCAAAGAGGACGTGAAAGAAGAATACGCGGGGAAGCATTCTTCGCCGTTAGAACGATGCCCGGATAGGTGATGTCGGAAAAACAGGAGATTGTTGATGTTTTGCTCAAATTTTAGAGCGCCTCACCCTTGCTTTCTATCCCACGAATAACACCGAGAAACGTCAAGAATTCCTCCTTCTCACCCTCGAGATAACATTTCCAAAAATATCGTGAAACAATAAATGGATTTTAAATACATACGCTAAAAAGAGAGTGGATCGTTTCATTCTTATTTTAATTTTTTTTTTTTTGCTTCGAAGCAAGAAAGAGAATAATACGAAAGTCTTCCGATTAACGTCGAAGGAAATACATTGTAATTACGGTGTCAAATTCGAGTTCCTTTTAGTCAAATGTCGAGGAGACCCGATTCCGTGGCTGTGACCACACGCGTGCGTGTCCCGCATCATCTTGACGTTCAAGCACGAAACCACCTGCCGTCGCTGGTGTATCACGAATATCAAAAATAATCAAGGATGAGTCCATTGCTCGATTAGGCCGCATGATGCATCACATTATTAGCCTGCTGTACGCCGGTAAACACGATGCCATTAGCAGCATTGAATCGAACCGGAGGGTGGTTAAGAGATGGAATGAGAGAGGAATGAATATGTGTACGAGTAGAAGAAGAAAAGTCTAACCGTGAACCACGTCCGTCGCGCTACGTATGTAAGTATGGGACGTGCGTGTGTGTGTGTGTTTGAGGATGCTTTAAGTTATCGCTGACTATGGGGCGACGCAGTGTATCCACCCAGCACGCATAATACACGGTACGTCTAGTTCTCATATTCCAAACATCTGCTCGCGCGCAAACTAATCACTAAAATCAAAGGCGTGGCCAAAATCATTGAATTTCATCATCTGAACCACTTTAGTTCGCTTCCTGTATCCACGAATGTATGGCGTATTCTACTCGTTCGTAACGTAGACATTTTTCACCAAGATTTTCATAATTGTAGACGTGAAATTAATCGTACAATCGTTTTACCAACGCAGCGTACAGGAGAAGAAACCGTTTCGTACCTACTTTGAGAGTTCGAAAATAATTGAAAGGATTCGAAGAACCGATTATTCAACGACGAGTAGAAAAGTGAAAGTGGGAAACCGTCTTCTTACTTTTCAGCCCTAATTTTGTTAAACGTGATTGAGATGAGAATACTTGAATTATCGAATAATTGTTATGAAAAATGATTCACGATTCGCTGGCAATTTGGTAATCGCCGCGTTCGAAAATAAATTTACATACCTCTAGGTGATATTATTACGATATACGAATACGATGTTGCACGCGTCGCCTTTTTACTAAACCAACTTTCTCGTACGTAAATACCTAGCAACGAATACGGTTCCTTGGGTGAGGCCTCTATATAATCTGTAAGCTTCTACACACCTACATATAAACCCATATTTCTACGTGGCCTTGTGCGGGTACGGAGTATAGTCCCTCAAAAAAATAGTAGGTATCGATAAATCAAGGCGTGACAGCTGTTTAGGAGGGCAGGTGATATGTGGAGGTAACACCACCCGCCACGAGACTTATCATAACTCGATTTCGACATGTGCGCAGGGCAAGACACTAGTCATGAACCTAAACGAATCGATCTATCTGTTGGACCTGGTACGCAGGTACGCCCGGATCCTCGACTCGAGATTTCACGTCGCTGTCCCTCAAGAAATCTGAATGAATTTAAAAAGTCTCTATTTTTTTATCCGCATCATTCGGAGTCCACTGGGTGGGAAATTGAAATGAGCATCGACAAGAGTCTTACGTAGTAACTGGTAATTGTTACGAATGAATTGGAGGAAAAAATAAATTGACCTTACTTAGCAGGTTTCTTTTCCCTTTCTCATCCGGGCAATTAAAAGTTCGGTAGTTGTTCCGTATCGGAAAAAATCACCTCGAGCATTTAAGGAGAGGCGAACGCTTTCGTTGCAGGCTGCGGGTCTAATGATTACCTTCACTGGGGCACCGCAACCAACGCTTTAACAATCTTAAAGGGTTTCCCTAACCATCACTTGGCGAGCTGAGCCGCGTCTCAAAAGTTTTCACTACGTATACCGAGCGCACACATCGATCCTCGCCGTTTTATACAGACGCACCGGTTCAGCTGCTGTAATCATTTTAGGTAACCGATCGCACGTGCCTCGTTTATAACCTAACCTCCCGCTGTAAGGATAATATTATCTCAACCATTGTACGCGAGAAAAGTGTTTTTATTTTTATCCTTCATCTTCCCTAGGAACAGTGAAAAAAATCTCGCTAATTGCGATCCGACATCGCTAAGCAATATGGCGGCATAGAGAGCGAACAGCTGATCGTTTGGCGCGAATTATACGAACGTTAAGCTAGGGAAACTTTGGGGCTTTCTATTCTATCGCGGCAATTCGTTGTGAATCGAAAAGTTCCTCGACGATTGATTTCTACCATGATATTTTCTACCGCCGGATCGCGTCTCCCCGACGAGGTGCAGCTTGGCCGGTTATTTGACCAAGATTATCGCGCCGCGTGTACGTTGTAACGGCGCGGGTCGTCGGTCGCGGTATGGAAGGAAATTTACATCGACAATATCTCCCAGGGTGCGAGGAGAAAGGTCAAACCTGACCTGCAAATTCATAATATACGACGACCTCAATAGATTTCAGTGGGTCGTATCGTCTTCAAATATACATAATTCTTAGACTCGACAACGCATGTGTACCCGAGCACGCACCGCTGTTAGGAGATAACTATCCTCAACGTTTCCAGGAACTAAGGCTGGGGAGAGCCGATCTTCAAGGGTGACGTGATAACGCGCGCGGCAATATGGAAGAGAAAACGTTACACGCAAGAAGAGCGACAAAATTTTCTGATAAAGTAGACCGCGCGACAGGTCGGTATGTTGGCATATCTATACTGTACATAATGGAAAAACCTTCGGCAAATAAACATTTACGCTTGCACCTCGACTAACCCGGCTTTACCTGTCTCAAAAAATAACCTCATCGTTCAGCCCGAGGATCTTGTACATATATGCCCAATGGCTTAGCGGGCGACAAGATTTTCAACAATCATTTCAAAAATTTCTTACTCTCTGATAATTTACGATTTCATTTTTCTGTAACTTGTTTGTAGACTCGCTTGAAAAATCTCGCGAATCAATTCTCAAGATTTATTGAAACTTTCGGTTACTCTTTGGTTTTCTTTTGGTTCCGGAACAGAAAAAAAAAAGAAAAAAACAAGAAATGATTTCTATCCCGGTGAGATTCGGATAATATATTATGTAGACGAGTGGAATTTTTTTCCATTCTTATCGACACGTAGTTTAATAAACTGAAAAAAAAAAGTTGTCGGTAAATTGGCAGGTGAGAAAGACGACACGGTTCTTCCGAAGTTATCAAGGTGACAGCGCACCTTGTGACGCATCGAGATAAGGGAACCTTGCTCGCCACGGGTTTTTCTCGGGGGGAGGAGGATAAATAGGTTCGCTTATAACGCATTCAATGCTTGCGGCTGGACGAGGCGAGTGTAGGAAACCATCGGCTTACCCATGCGCGAGGGACCAGCTATGACGACGAGATCGAGGCGACGAGCAAACTGCGGATCGACGAAGAAGACGGCCGCGAAGCGATCACTGTAAACCTGAGGTGTTTGTAATCTATGACAAACAGAAACACGTCCCACTCACTCACTCTCTCTCTCGCCCACTTTTTTTTTCTACTCAGGGTGCTATCTCGCCGGAGATAGTCGCTACAGGTATTTCCTATTTTACCTTGAGATTGTAGGAGGAGGACAGCATGCACGGTCATTCGGGGCGCCTCCCTCGGGACTCCTCACCCAATCGATATCGACCCTGGTCCTCCACACTTTGCACTGTACACTAACTTTGAGAAATTGAGAAATTTATCATTAACACCGACGACGTTTTAGACGCGGTAAAGTGTTCCATCATTCGTAGCTTAATTTTCATGTTCGGTAACAGTATTGGTATTCCGAGAAAGTTCGGAGAATCTTCAGATGCTTGTGAACCGTCTAGTCCGTCTAGACGACGACGATTCGTGTGATAGGTATTCACCAAAATACGGTATAAGAGCCCAATGAGGGATCACGTCGCGATTACCTGGACGGGTAATACGGTTACGTACAATATTTACCCGCAAACCACCAGGTAAATATTTGCCGTCCAATCGCTCATCCGCATCTCTCACGAGGCTCGAACAAGCCGCTAGGGACAAAGGAATTACTTTAATCGGCTTCCACCGGCTGATGGTTGACGCGTATTTGGCGCCTAAGTGAGATTACGAGCCTGGACGTCGAGGCAAGACGAGTAGGTACCTTAAATACACCACCAATCGGTGGATAATCGAGCGTTTGCCAACCGCGGACATCCCGACGTCTCACGGCTGTACAACGAACTGAGAATAACCCGGAAATCCTGTTAACGCCGGTCGTTCTCGGTTCACGCCGGAGGTACCAAGCCCGGCGTCTCTCAGGTACAAACGACACTCGCTGGTTTAACAGGTAGAATTTCGGAGAGCGGATATTGTACGTGCGAGCAATTCTGGAGTCCATTTTAAGACGATGTTGAATTCCGTCGCGATTAACCTATGCTCGTGCACGGTCTTTAAGTATATTCAGCTTGAGTTTATTCTACGGCGTACAATCAACACTAATTCGTTGTTTACCCGATTTGACGAAGATATCCGAGCTACTCAAGGTCTGTTATCAAACTGCTCGGTGTGGTCGTACCCAAGTTCACAACAGTCCCCCCCTACCGCTGTTCATCGAGCATTCATTCAATAATCTCGCGTTTGTCAACAGAACTTACGTGCCGCATCTTCCACGGCACAGATTTAACGTTTCGTGAGTTTTTAGGAAATCACGCTGTTTCAGCCAATGACGATACGTTTGTCGGAGCGACCGTGAATTAAATCTTTAAGCATACTTGATAGTATGTAAACAAAGCGTTATTCGAATATCTCAATTCCTAATCAGTGAAAGACGGTAACGCATATTTTTTTAACTCTTATCGAAAGACGGCTTCTACTCGTTGTCAGTCCTCAAGGAATGAGATCGCGG
This sequence comes from Neodiprion virginianus, assembly GCF_021901495.1. Lineage (NCBI taxonomy): Eukaryota > Metazoa > Arthropoda > Insecta > Hymenoptera > Diprionidae > Neodiprion > Neodiprion virginianus. The sequence continues at coordinate 34,430,763 of NC_060878.1, read as the reverse complement.
ATTACGAGGCCCGCGAGTTTGTAGGTGCGGAAATGAACCATCTGGCGATGTCATCTACCCCAATTGACACGTGTTGCGGCAAGAGTTTCTTGAACCTCCGCTACATTTGACGATGCAGATATAAATATTCGTATATAAAATTCTGTTCACACACGGAGATAAGTCGCTGTGTCAACTGCAGAATCGCTGTTGGAATTTGACCGGGAACCCGTGTGTCAATCTCTCCCTGCTCCCCGACATCCCCGGGGATCGGAAATCGTATAATAGGACTTTTATGCTGGAAAGTAACGCGTGTACACGATAATAACAATAAACTCACGAACAGGACGTACACGCATTCCTCGGTACAAAAATACTACTGTTCCGAGGCGAGGATCAGCTCCGTCCTGCAATCGACGGATACCCACGCTCGCGTCAACGTGCACTCCTCTCATAAAGAGAGCCCTGTAACGATCGATTACGCACGTTTATCTGCATCCGTGGCCGTCCTTACGTCCACGTGTTTACACGAAACCGCGTCACGTGGAGAAAACCCCTTGTCGATTGTTCCGTCGAACAAACGTCGACAATTGGGTCATCGGAAAGGTATCGAGCAATATGACGCAATCGCCAGGAAGACGCGAGCGTAAGCTCGTTGTCAGCGATCGGGATAATTATGACTCGTTGCTCGACATCTCCGCAGACAAAGATGATCCGTCCGATCGCTCTCTCTCTCTTTCTCTCTCGACGAAGACGCAAAGTGAGAAATCCGGGCTGCGGAGAGATGGCTCGAGGTCGGCGCAGAGACGCTGGTTCGTCAGAGGGAAAATGATGCATGGACGGTATTAGATTTGATTGTGAAGCTCTTCTTGCAAACACGAGGGTTGCCCAGGATTTACGAGCATTACGAGGCGAGAAGCAATTTGTAATCGGGAACACCTACCGATGCAAAACGGCATAATTATCTCGTCTCTCTCTCTCTCTCTCTCTCTCTCGGCCTATCCGCTCGTCGACAACAACCGCATGCACACGATCCTCACGACTCCATCGAGCACTGAACCCACCAGCGACTCCGTGAAAGCTCGGAGAATATTATTCAAAAGCACTTTATACGCGACTCGAGATTCAGCTGTTAAAAGGTTGACCGATGGACTCGCCGTTTCCTTAATTCATGCGTTCAACGGCCGGTCCGGCGGTGCTTCTCGAGGACCGGGCATGCAGGAACATTGATCAACCGAGTCGGCTTCGGGTTTGCCGTAGCTCCGGACAACCTGTTGGCGAACCAACGGTTGTTCCCACAGTCACCTGTGTCCCTGCGAAAAGTATTCGAGCCCATTGTAATGAGCCCTAATATCTTTAAAAATCAAGTTTCACCAGTTCGACCCTTTGCCCTCGCGACACCTTCCTTCCTTCCTTCCTTCTCATCGTGAGCAGCGTGTTTAAGTAGGCAGGTACGGGAATGGCGCAGGGTGGCTTCGCCCGTCTCCGTTCTCCCAACTTTCAACCCTCCAACGACAGATATCGTTCTTGCGGGGCACAAGAGGAGCTGCCCGGGTTTTCAAGTGAGAATGCCACCTCGCGCCACCGTCGAAATGCAAATATCCGTGAGTCCGTGAACGGGGCGAGGGGGGACGGAATCTTGTTACGATTTTTTTTTTTTTTTTTTAATTTTTTCCCTTTATTTTTCTTTTCGTTTCATAGCTGCACGCCTCGCTGATCTTAACTTTATTACCAACCTCCTGACTTTCGGTACCAAAGGATCAGGCTAACGCGCTCTGTGTCTTGAAATGTATGTACATACTCGAAGTAAGTAGTCAAAGTAGCCACAGTGACATCTGCCAGTCTCTTCAACCAGTTTTCTATATTCTTATTATACTCTCCACCCGGCGTCGCTCGACATCGGACAGGAATTAAGTTATTGGAATCGGGACACCGTGGGGTTGGTGTTGACATGATAAAACGAAGAAGAAAAAAAAAAGACCGTGAGAAGAAGATCCCCTTTCACGACTCTCGGAGGAATCAGGTCTCCGCTGCTTATGGTTCCGGATTCTAATTCACATTCGATACCAGATTGTCCAAGTGTCAACCTAATTCTACGATCTTTCCACCATCCGCAAATCGGCTCAAATTTTCTCAGCTCCGCATCTCCGATTAGGTCTCGGTTCTACCCTGTAATCTTACCTTCAACGAGGCGCGCATAATCGCCGAAATCTTTGGTTCCTGCAAAGGGATCCACAACGCGATCGTAAAAGCGACTCACGCATCCGTTCCCGCGATTTCCGGACCTCGTAGACCGGGCGCCATGCCACGTTTCCACTCTTTTTTATTCCGGTATTTTGATCTGGCGGCTGTTTATTTTTTTATTTCTACAATTTTTTCGTTCTCGTTTTTGTTTCTTTCATATCCTTCTTTTTCTCCTCCTTCGCGGCGCGTCCGATCAATTAGTAAGCTATTGATCTTCGCCGGAGGGCGGAGGATGCCTGGGTGGCGGTAAGGGCAACTCTCCGGCACCTGGCCGACCCCCGCAGCAGGGCAGATGCGCCGTCGCCGACCAGTCATCACTCGCCGATGATACCTACCTGGTTAAGTTAATTTCACGACTGCCTTGGCGATGACGCGCGAGCTCCGCGCCCTCCGCCCGCAACGGACCCATCCTGCCACCTATACGTGCACGAGCTTTTGATATTGTAATTATTATTATTAGGTGCACGTGGGGCCGAGTCTACGTTGCAACAACCATCCTCAAAATCCGAAAGGCTTCTATTTCGAATTACCGTCTGCCGCAGCATCGAGTTAATTGGAATTGTATAAACTTGATAAAACGTGCTAGAATTTTTTGTTTCTCACTATTTGTAACGAGTGTAATGAATTGTTGTATACGTGCTAAATAAATGAGATTGTACCGATCTGATGCAGAAACTTCTGATTCGTAAGAGTTGAATTTGCACGTTCAAACGTACGGCAAAAATGAGAAAAACGAAAAAGATAGCGACGGTCAAAGTATTCGCAAAATTCAATCTATCTGTGCTACTTTTCCCGTATCGCAATCACAGCTGTATAAAATGCGATAAGATTTTCGACGCTGTAAGTTTCGAAACGCAGAAGCTGGGAGACAAAGCTGAGACTGTTGAGAGTTGTACAGAAAGTAAAAGACACACCCACAGCGGAGTTATCAGGCGGTTCATTTGGTGTGACAACGATCTCTGATCGCGGATTCAGATGGTCGATCGGAGCTTTGGTCAGCCTCACAATCAGCCACGAAACGAAGCAGCTTCGGTGGGAGCTCGTGCGCCCATTGCACCCGTAATACCCAGGAGTTCGTATATTATTGTAATGTTTCAACGGAGTGGAAGAACCGGCGCGTTGATCGGCGGCGGTGACCCATTGTTGCCGATGAAATATTATAATATTTTATTGCAAAACACAACAGCTCTCCAGTCGGCTGACCGCCCGACTCGGCGCCACCGTTTTCAGGGCTGTATAAAATCCACCTAAAGCCCCGATATATTCTCGAGGCTAGAATATCCAGGGAGCGAGTGAGTCTCGGCTCGTTTGGACGGTGTGTAAAGACTCTACGTGTTGAAATATCGAACATACACATGTTATCGCGTGTTACCTACATGCCTCATATTTTACATGCCCACCGGTTTCTCTGCGCTCAGGGAACCCAGACATGCGGACGCTTTGGTCAGCCCTGTCCTAGACAATAGCGATAGCATAAATCTGGCTTTGCTCGCTAGTGAAAAAGACGCGTGATCCTTTATACGGGGTGTCCTGTCGTCGTCTTCCCGCAAGCTGGGGGTAATAAAACGTTCAAGATATATAGTCGCGAATATAGGAATATGATAGAAAAGATTTCGATCGTGTCGTGATCGAATTGATTTCCGACGGAATGTGCAAATTTTTCTTGGCCCAATAAACGTTCGTTCTCGCCAAAATCGTTTACGTTTTTTTTATTTTTTCATTCAACTTCCTTAGTCCATTTGGCATAAATACGGTCGTTTATGCACGTTTTGGATTATGGCCATGACTGAAGGTAAGCGCCGCGAAGCGCGTATAATGCATATATATATGCTTAGCACACAGTGTCGACTTACGCCTTAATGGTTAAGGTACGTCCAATACGGGCAAACTACTATAAAACTAAATGCGATGTTAAAAGTACCGCTGACTCCGCAATAAATTGAAATTGTCAAGTTACGCACGATACGAATTTTCACATTTTCTTTTAGGTGGTACGGGCTATACCGAATAGAAATAGAAATATCAACTACACTAACAAACCATAATTTTCTCTTTTTTCACCTTTCGATTTGATATAAATCATGTAAATCTTTTTTCAAGTAAGCTGTGTATCATGAATTCGGTACACAAGTTTAATAGAAATTCAAGAAATGAATATTTAAAATAAATTTTCACTACCCAATTGACCACATTAACGTTGAGTCGGTAACTCAAATTTGAGGAGCAGGGACAAGAGTATACACACGTATAAGGTGGCTTTGTATCTAGGCGAATGACAGACGAGGAACGAAGTCGTCTGGCCACCGATCAAAGATTTATAGCTTGGGTATTACGGATTAGCGGTTCGCGCGAGGCCAATTCGTCAGGGAGCTTACGATTAGGAGTAAAGATTGACTGATGCTTATTCTACAATCTGTATAATACATCTTCAGCGGTAGAAAATCGTTGCTCAATAATAATTATCGCGTGCGTTAAAACAAAGCGGGATGCTGGCTTTAGTCGGCAAGGTGAATAATAAAACTAATACGCTTTTACGTGATTTCTAAACTAGAATTAGAAGAAAAAAAAACGTTCTCCCGCCGTCAAACGCCGCCAAGGCAGACAATTAAAAGCATGCGAACTAATCACGAATCGCAGCCAATAAAAAGTTTTTGGCTTGACAAAAATTGAGATTTTCAAACCTTCTAAAATGAGTTGGAAATATTTTAACGCGTCGTACGTAGTATTACGCACGAAGAACGAAGTTCGACGAAGGAAAGAGAGGGTCCCAAACCTCTCTCCCCGAGGGTGATACTTTTCCAGGGGTTGATACGCCTGACGTTCTACCTACGTCACCCACGCACGCAACATGGCCGCGTGATTAATACAATTCCCAAAGATTTATGGGTTAGTTACAAAGCCAGGGAAAGTCGTTGTTCGCGAATCAAGAAAGCGATCTGCAGTGACACAATCGCGCACCTACCTCACCGCGGTATATGCAAAACGTACAAGATAGGAGCGTTATACGTACGTACATATATCGAGATCAGTGCCCTGGCGATTAGCCGCGATAATTATATACCAACAGCATTTGTAGCCATTCGATCTAGATTTCCATGGGATCAAACGCTAAACTATATCCGTATACAATATCTATCGGAGTAGGTGCTCCGATCGATTCACGGTTTATATGGAGCAGCAACCGCGACTCAAACGTGGTCCTTATTACACGTTGTATTGCGCCTGTGCTTGTATCACACCGTCCATAAGTCGATTACTCTCGCTAATTGCGAGATCGATCTGCGGGCGCGCCTGACTCAACTGGACCACGACGAGAATATTACCGCGGATCGTGTTTTACCTGTATTATAATAATTTGATCGATACGACGCCGCGTCGATCCCGTAAACAACGGATATCGTGTAGGTTAACACGCATTGGCAGATATGATATCAGGAAGTGCTCGACTTGGCTCAACAAACATCAAGTTTTTCCCTATCGTTGTTTATACGCTTGGCAATTCACATAGAAAACGATGGCGCTTCAATTTCATGTTTTATAACAATATATCGTTTACACAATAGAAGAGTAAAAAGTCTTTTCGAGACTCGTAGGCTAGGTAATTAGTATTAACAATTTAACAGTCATTGATTCTCGAGTCATCCCGTTTCGTTACGCGTGTATAATTCAGGCGAGTTGAGACTCGATAAAAACTAAAATAGGGCGAAATCAGAAAAAAAAAGAAAAAAAAAAACTCGGCTCTCATCCAGAGGGACCGATCTCCGGTCGCTCGCTCGTCATTTCCGGTTTCGAAGACAACCGCGGCGTCAAGATACGATGCAGTTAGGACCGGTATGTAACGAGGAAGAGCGAGGCGGATGAGAGGGGCAGAAAGAGAGGAGAAATCAGCTCGAGAGCAGCGGAGGGTGTTCCACGGCATCCGGCCAACCGGCCGCGGTCCGCTGCTGCGGGCAAACACTCGAAATAAATCATCGACGAACGAAAATGAAATTTGTTACGGGTGGTTCCTTAGCGCCCCGCTGATCGCCGCTGGTGGCCCGCTGCTCCTTGTATCTCGGACTTTTCGCTTCGAGTACCGAGCGAAGAGCCACTTGTTGCACCGTATAAATAATTACGAACCTGTAAACGCAGCGGTGCAACGCACTCGGGAAACTTCGGACAGCTCGGAAAGCTTGCCAAAATGCAACGCGGGCAAGTTGTGTTTTCAATTACGGAGAACACGTGTGTACATATTTTTTGATAATTTTTTTTTTTTTATTCAAAAACGATCTGTATTTTGTCTGCTGAACAAGAGCGCGAAAATAATTCTTCATCAATTTTTTGGCAAAAAAATTATGTACCGATGTTTTTTTTTATTTTGAAACCCTGATGGCAGCAATTTTCTAAGTTGTAATAAATGCGTCAATATGTTGGGAGAAGCAATTTTGTCAGCCGCAGCAGATTACTCATATTTATTTTACCATCATGTGAAATGCCGTCATTTTTTGCAGACGCAATTCAATTGCATTAAAATGAGATTTCAGTGACTAAATTTCAAACAGTTCCACGATTCGTTATGACTTACGTGCAATGTGACCAAACTTCTAGGTGGTTGTACGTACTGATTTGACTTATTTTCCGTTACGTCAAATGATTTCCGTCAATTTTTCAAGCGTTATGAAAAATCCTTTCCACTCGTTCCAAGTAATTTCGAACGTATACGAATCAATCAGAAGATTGAATATTCGTCGATCCGCGATTTTAAAAGTGAGAGTAACTCATTGCGACTGTTCAATGGGATTGAAAAATTTTTGATTAGCTTGAATCCTTAAAAAAAACCTCGTTTATTAAATTCGTTAAACTTTTCAAAATGGCGAGAGAAATTTCGCGGGGCAATTAAAAGCGAGGAACCTGGAAGCTTTTGGGCTAAGCTCGGATGATTAATGTGCGATCTACCAGATCACCGAGCGAGTCTCGAGCTCGTGCTCGCGGAAGACAAAGCATGTTGCGCGGGTGCCGGGTTGCGAGGCAGGTTTTGATTGGTCGGCGATTCTCTAATCATTCCGTGCGGCTATTAGGGTCACTTTCTCCCAGGTGAGACAATAGCCCGTCATGCCGGCAGCCTGTAGGTTATAAAACGCGGCGGTGTAACGCGAGTGCGTGACGGTTCGCACATACACACGCCTGCACACGCCGCGGCGATCAAATTGTCTCGAAATTGCGAAAACTCGGGAGCGTTGTAAAACCAGGCCTAGACGCGTTAGACGACGTGTTCAACGCGCGTATGATATAAATTATGGCTCAGCATAGCTTTTGTTATTTTAATAATCCTTTAACACAGGGTCTTCTGTTGGAAATTTCTCACTAATGACCACGGAGAAAGTTACTCGGGGGACCAGATTTAATACGTCACGAAATTAAAAAATTGAAAAAATCTGTTGATTCTTTAAACTTTCGCTTGCACGAGTCTGCGACCAAAAAACTGCACATGTTCTTTATACCGCTTCTTATAGATTTTCACTCTCTAAAAGCGGAAAAATATTCGAAAAATTCCATTAGGCCAGGTTTTTTTCTCATCCTCGAGTTTGTAGTTTCGTTTAGAGTGAAATTCCCGTTTACATCGAAATCCGGTATAGTGTTCTTGATTCTGAAAATCCTATGCAAAAGTGATTCTAGATTTCAATACAAGAATATGAATTTATCTGTTTGAAACAATGTTGAAAAAAAAAAAAAAAATGATCAAATTTAAAAAACAAAATTCCAACAATTAATAACTCGTCCAATCCGCTGGTAATAAAAATTGTCGGAAACGGAGGTAGCCGCATCAGCATCGAGCCGGATGCTCGTGCACGTGGATGATCCCTCGCCCCCGAAAGCGTACGCAACAGTATAATCCATAATTCAGTGGGTCGTCCGCTACCTGTTGCTCCGGAGTGCGGTGATACCCGGATCAGGCGGCGTCGCCGTCGTATCCCGAGGGATGTCGAAGCAGGCGCAGAGCGCGTACCGCACACGGTCGTCGTGTATGACGGAGGAGGAGTAGGAGTAGGAGGAGGAGGAGGAGCTGGTTGGCCGCGTAATACGATCTCCGTTTTAAGCGATGGTCTTGTCCAGGGTGGCCCGCAAGAGCCACGAGAGGTGGACGTAACGCGGAGACGCGGAGACGCGGAGCCACGGCAGTGCAGCGGTGCGTTGACGAGGGCATTTTTTAAGCCCGATGATATCGAATGCCGCCGCCTAAAGACTAATGTACGGAGATAGACGCAGTAAATCAGAAGGGAACGCCACGTCGCGGCTCCCGGCTCTCCCGGCCGCTTCCATATCTCTCGCTTATACCCGCTTCCTCGCCCACGGACTCACGATCGGTCAGAAAAGGTACCTGCGGGATGGCGCAGGGCATAATCGAGAATTCGGTAGCTCCTCGCGTCTCGTGCCCAAAGATCCGAGAGCTTGCGCGCAGCGGTGCCTGCGCCTGTTCCTTAACATTCTGACGGTGATTAAGGACAAATTACTCCGATCGTTCAGCCCGACTCGCACGTGCTTACCGCAGACGAGATTTTACGGTGATGATAATCGTCGTGAGGATAACCCTGATCGTGCAGGGTTCGTGGTCCGCTCACCTATGATTCGTGCGGAGTCTCGAGTCTCCATCTGCGCACCTTTGCCAACGGCTTCCTGATCGCGACGCCGATTGTGAGCTTGCCGAGACGAGTTTCTCCCAATCGACGCATTCGCACTTCTGAAACGTGAAAATTTTACGCGAATCGCAAAAAGAACAAAGCGTCATTTGCGCTTTCGGAATTTCGTGAAAAAGGAAAACGCGTTACGAAGTTTGTTCGTAATTCGCACGTGCTGATAAAACACGAGTCAATTTCTCGGCTGCTCTTCATCTCGAATTGCTCTTTTTACCGAATGAATTTACTCTAACACGCATTAATCGTAATATGAATATGTTACACGCATCTTCGTGTACCTGTATTAAAGCATTTTACAGGTATGCGATCGTGTTCTTAAGACGAATTTTCGTTCCCTTTTCAATTCTTTCTCTTTCTAAATTTCAAATATTTTCCGCTCGGGGATCGCAACGGCACAACGCGGCGTATTAAAGGGAGAGCGACAGAGTTTCGGCTATTATTAATAAGAAGGAGATAGCAGGGGAGTCGAAGACCGGTTGACCACACGCACCCACGATGCCCGGAGGCGTATCAACATTGTTATCACGCGGCGCGACTCGACGCGTATCAGATTCAGATAGAGCTCGATCCGGAGAATGTCGCAACGGTGAAAGGTTCCCGGAGCAGTCCGGAGCCGTGGCCCCAGCCCAATTGAAATTAATTAAATTAGGCAAGCCTCCACGCACCGCTATCACGGCCCCTGATAAAGCCGCGTGATTTGTTACAATTTTCTATCTCTTTCTTCTTTACGCTTTTTCTTTTTGTTTTTTTTTTATCTCTGTACCAAGTTTATTCATTCGTCCGTTTATTTATTTATTTATTCGTCACGCGCGTGCGAGCTGCAGGCGGCAGTCGTGATATTTGATACACAACGTCGATCACGCGTATACAAAGAAGCGAATAAATTCTATAATACGCACGCGCGTTATGCAAATTGGAAAAACCTTCAAATCGACGGTGCAAGTATTTCGAAAATGAAACTCCGCGATTACGCGTTCAACCTGCGCAAATGAAACGGACGCGCGTATATTATTATACCTAGTTATATACATATAGATTGATCGATCGTTATAACTCTTGAAGCGACGAATGAGGCCTTCGAGGAAAGAATTGAATAATCGCACGGGTATACCGATGACAGAAATCGATTTCGCTTCAGGATGTTTATACAAAACTGGCTCAACGACGGCTCTACGCTGGCTTGTGATATATTATAAACTAGTCGGACTCGAGCCTTGGCACTACGAGTACTTACATCCTCACTCGAGATGTGAGAAAAATGATCTAGATTAACGCACGCGTAACGTTACATACACGCATACGCATGTATATGTGTCGCTACCACGCGTTGGAATTCTTTCTCTCGTCAAGTAGGTGTCGTAAGGTCAAAAATGAATTCCGTCAGCTCCCAGGGGCGAAGAACAGTTATCGAATAAAAAATACGAATCTCCGAAAATCACGTCTGAAACGAAGCCTTGATTATCCGAAGACACAAGGCTTGTAACAATTAGCCATCCCAAGGTCTCACGGTCGTAATCTCGTCGAGTACTAATTCCCATTGAAAATCACCTGAAATTCGTCTTACAAAATTCCAGCATCTCTTTCATCATTTGTTCGAAAGCCTTCCATCGACGCTGCAGTCGTGTCGGCCTGCTAGGTGCTCGGATTTAGCCCGTTCACGATGAGTGATCCTATCGCGTCACCTCGAAGCTCAAAGTCTCTCACGCGCGTCTCTTAAGCGGTTCTCTCGAGCACCGGTGTACACAAAAATTCCTCGTAACGCAACCAACGCAACGTGTTTAAATGCAAGTGCATCCGCACGTCCGGCGCGGCTCGTTCCGCGAGAGCGTGGATCAATTGAAAGATGCTCGAGGAGGAGCTGCCGAAGGGTTCCGAAGTGTGATTAAAAGGATAATTCCTCCGGATAATGCCGCATCGGAGTAGACGCCGGTATTATTTTCCAGTCATTTCGTTTTTCTCACACATGTCCGTGCCCGAGTATAAGATCCGGCAGGCCATCGCCGTCACGTCCCAGACCGATTCAAAAACGTCGAGCCGCAGGAATACACTGTCCCCTTTTGGTGTATGCCAGGGTACAAAGGTCCTCGACTAATTCGTGGCTGCCCCGGACTGCCGGTGCCTATCACAACATCGGCGCATGCGCAAGACGCGTATAAGAATTAGGGGCCGCGGGTGAAAAGAGCCGGAATCATCGCGGCGTAGCGGGGAAGCGAGCATTGTGATCCTTGTTTGTAGGGAAAACAGATCTTTGATGCTTTCTCCACGAATTGAAGCGGCGGCGGCGAAACAGCTATGCGCTCCTTTAAGAAAAAGCCTCGCGGCGTCCTTTGTCGGTATCGCCCGAGGATTTTTAAACGGCAACAGCCGAGCCGCACGTCTCCGGCACGGCACCGAAATTCCTCGGGAAAATTAATCCGGACGAGATACGCAGAGGCTGCGGAGTATAAAACGCGGAATGCGGGGGATCGAGGGACGTCTTCATCGCAGCTTTCACTTTCTCGCGTATAATGACATCAGAGATTTTCGGGGTTGCCGATAGCATCGTGGACCACCGCACACGACGCCCGCTGGCCTTATCTGATCGCCCATTACAGGGAAACTCGGGCCCAGAGGTCGTGCTTCAATTTTTGACTTTTATTAGAAGAACCGAAGTTCATTTCCCTTTGTATTCGAAATTATTATCTGCTTCGCGTTTATTCTCAGTGAATAAACAGACGCGTGAACTATGACCGTCGACCCGGTTGTTTTGTCGGAAAATTTTATTACTCCGTTGCTATTCTTCTACCTTTTTTGTGCGAACTTTAGACCTCACGCATTTCGATGCAATCTTCTTACCGTGTAATTTGTGCAGGTTTACTTTGCACCGAATTCCACGCATCTGCGGAGGGTAGTAATATTATACAGTTTCTCACGAGGACAATTACTTTTCGCTTCACCGGAAAGGGCGATAATATAAAGAGAGCGAACGGTAAAGGAGCGAAAAAAAAAAATAGGAAAACCCCTGCTGGGGTGTTTAAATTTAAAAACTGCAAAACCACAGCGTCATTTGCGAAACAAACTTTTAACGAACGAGAGAACATTTGTTTTTTTCCATCTACTTCCACAAAGTTGACGTATGAGAAAATTCGTCGCAATTTCCACACGAAATCACGAGAAGAACAGTATTAACAAATATTTCGCAGCATATATTTTCTCATACTTACCAAACTCACTGATTCGTTTTCTAAAATTATTCTTGCCGATTTGACTAGAATTTCGCGAGGGAAGTTTGTTAAACGGTGTGAAAAAAACAAAAAGTGAAAGAAACTTTGCAACAATGCAGGAAATACAAGAATATCTCTGATTTATACCTCAACCAAATGTCGTTAAACTACAAAAGGTTCTAAAAAAGGGTTAACAAAAAACATTTCCATAACATTTCACCGACGAAGTAGCGACGCCGCGATCCTGACCGTTTGTACAATACAAAATTGTCTAATCCCCGGAGCGAAGGATTAACACTTTAAGAGGTATAAGAGTGACTCGGCATATTTGGCGGGTTATGCAAAATCATGGATGTCTCTATTATAACGCGCGGTGCACGCAGCACGCAGCTATACCCACATAGGTATAATATGCACTATCTCGCTGACAGTGGAATATCTTACTCTTCCGTGATTTATTGTCCTCGGCTATACATATAACAACAAGACACGCGCGCGCACGCACGCACGCGGCTAAAGCGCAGGAGACGTGGTCCGGAGAGAGGCGGGCTTCGAGGAGTTGCACCTTTCGGGGGTGAGGCCCGGGAAATGCGGAATAATGCGACACGCCGGCTCGGCGGCGGCACAAACACGCATAACGCGTCACCCTCGCGAAATCTCCCTCATCTGCGAGAGCTGCCGGGGACCGGAGGCTCACCTGCCGTCTCTGAGTTCTCGGACCCTGGCCGTGTCCAGCTGATCGACGGTCATCTCGCCTCGAGGAACCACGCAGGGCACGCGTCCCCGACTTCGCCGATCGCTCGACCGTAAAATGCCAACCTTTGCCGATTTACCTGCACGTGCCATTTCTCGGAAAACTCCGCTGCAGATCTAGGGATTTATCTCGTGCCGGTGGTAAGAGGATCCGGCGTTCAGATACAGAAAACCGATAGGGGCGGATGAAACAGTTGACGGATTCTAATTTTAACTACATTTTACACCGTGTGTGTAAATGGAAAATGGAACGAATTTCTATTGTTAAAAATCCAGCTTTGATTCCATTCGTTTAACAAGAGGCACCCTGTACGTGATCGGTTCGCCCGAATGGAGTCGCGCACGGAGAAACGAATCATCTCGCATCTAACGGATGATCGTGGCAAGTTGTTACCTGCACGATGCAGGTATACGTCCATCGAACACTCACCTGCTTGAAGGGGGGCCACACGTAGTGCGAGGTTGAAAAAAACCGTAAAACTCAATATAAAGGTGGGGCATGGAATTGGCAACGTACTTGGGTCCTATGTTTGAGGAGAACATCTGCCTTCGATCACAAAAACAGCTGATTGGCGGCGTGTGGCATATTTCGTTTGCTGCGGAACAAGTCCTCTTTACTCCACTCAAAGGAAAACCCACTCACCCGCTAACCACGCTATTTTTTTTTTTGTTTTTATTTGATCGATTATACGGCGATTCGGAACTGCAAAAGAAATCTTTCCTAGTTACAGAAAGAATGTGCCGCCGGGCCGCGTTATCGTCGCAACGGCCGGGCGGCCGAGGGACGGAGACTTATCAAAATGCCCGCACTTTTAGGCCGCGGTGATAACAGAGCCGCGTCAAAGACAAAGATCGGCATTCGGTACAACCTAGCCTCTCTAACCACGATGCGGATAACCCGCGGGAGGCTGGTAATAATTCTTGGATTTTTTTTTCCGGGTACAAAGATGAAAAGACCTCTCAGGACGTGGAAGTCTACACCGGGTCTATTCACCGAAATCACTGCTGCAGTTCGCGCGCCGTTCATTCAAGTTACGTCGACAAAGTAGACGAATATCCCGACGCATTGTGACGGAGCTCCGCAGATCATCGGTGCTGATCGCTGACCTGCGTGGGCGATTTATCGAGGAATGAGAGCCCCTGGGTCCCGGTGTTTAAGGAATTAAATCTGTGGACCCAGTGGACCGCGCCGTAAGTGCATCTTGAGTTTTCACCGCGACTTGATACAAGAGAAATAAGAAGAAGAAGAAGAATAAGAAGAATAAGAGGTAGGGGAAAAAGAAGAAGGGCTGAGTGAGTTAGGAGGATGCGCACGCCTGCGGCTAACCACGATTCTCCGATCGTTCACGGGGCAGGCAAAGTGAATGATCGTTGCATGCGACGCATCGTTAATCGATTACGCTGAGGACGCGGGCGTATCGAGTCTAAAGTTGAATTCCTACCGATAGCTCGCACTACGCTGTCCGATGTGCGCATAATCCGCGTACTGTCTCCGTAAGCCTTGCGATTTTTCAGGGACCACCTGCGGCCGCAGCACTCGATGCTGGTCGTCATCGTTTTATACCTGGTGAATATTTTCTTCTTCCTCCATTCGCTGAATGGAGTGTCGCTTTCAGGGTGAGACCCCCGACTCGGTTATGATTGTGTAAGTAAGTTTAAAGCAGGATTGAATTGCCTCGAGTGAAACGGGACAGCGCGGCCGTTCGGCTGTGACTCCAGAGGCCATTTGCCACGAACACTTGAGAGACACCTTCGGGATTTTTGGAAACCGCAATCACCCGCCGCACAATGAACGTCTCGGAGCTGCGGAGTAACTATTCCGGCTTCGGTGAACGGTCCCCGAGTCTCAGGGCGGAAAAAACCCGCCCGTAACAACACTCGATATTGGGTATATGTATGCGGGACGACCGAAATTTTACCAAACCGTTGACACACACGGTCAGAGCAATAACATCGTTGGTTAATCTTGACAATATTTCTTGTGTGCCGAAGTCTTTGGAACAAAAGGACGATGGACAGGCTCCTCGTGGATAACCGAACCTATTTCCTGCCACGGGTCTATATTATCTTGCTACTGTTTATAATCCGATCGTCATCAGCTGCTGTGAAAAGAAAAGTTGAAGAAAGAGTGTACGGAAAGAGAACGCCGAAAGCAAATATTTACGAGCAGACCACGTATTGGGAATGGAAATTGATTAAGCAGTGGCCCGGACAAACTAATTGGGTACATGTGTCATAGGAAACAACCTTATCTTTATTTATAATTCTCTGCATCGTAAACATAAACCGTTATTTTCGCGTCATCATTGGTAAAGAAACATTACGATAACGTCACAAGTGAATTGAAGATTTTTCCTGAATTATTCGATATGTAAGCATACAGTATCGGTCATCAGGTGTGACTTTGATGAATCGATGACTAGAATTTTGAATTTACAACCATTATCGTACACCCCGCAATCCTCGACGTGGAATCACGTTTGCTTCGATGACTCCGCCGGGGCAACATTCCAGCTAGCTGTTTGTTTGTACACCCATATGCGGATGACTAGGGAGAAATTAGCAAGTTATTACGACGGTTAACAATGAGATTGGATGCACCGCGTGGGCTTGATAAGCGTTTTGACTAATGATAATTAAAGTGAAGGAGGTGAAAAATTCAATTGTCCGTCGATGAGTCATGCCGGTGAACCGAGCTGCCACCTTTGGAAAATTGGCCGTAGCGAGCCAAGGGTCTTGTTTTAACTCCATTAAGCCTGAATACGAGCCGTCCGTTATACCCCGGATTGTTCCGTTATACGACGGGAATTCCTCATCCTTGACAAAGCGTTCTTATTAATCCTGTAAATTACCTCCGAACTCCACAGCATAACACTTTGGCTCAATATTTCTCGGTAAGAATCCAGAGCAGCTTAGGGTGGAGGTGTCGTATATCTTAATCCAAATTTAATTTCTAAATCAATTTCCCATTCTTCGGAAAAATCGTACAGTTATATCGTAGAGTAATTATTGACCCGAGAAGTACCCATTGCTTATCGTCGGTGTGAACAGCTGGTGTTTTTGAGCTGGAAAACACAGCGAGGCAAAAACGAGGCGTGCAAATTTCTTATCGGGGATGACGCTTCCTGGCGAGTGGAAAAATTTCGGTGGGCGGTGAAAGTTGTGGCCAACAAGGTCCTGCAACAATGGATGTGCAGCGTTGAGCTGAGCCGTTAAGCCGATCGGCACATCCTGAGTCACCAAAAGAGTGGCTGTCGTCAAGCATTTGAGTGCATCGTTGACGAGCGTAAATATTGATAGGCGGTTGTAAAACTACCAATATAGTTAAGTTTAGATTAGGACAAAACGTCTTGATTCACGTCGATGTCGGGGAACTTTGTACGGCGAGCCTTTCACGTTTCCATAGATGGCACGCCTTCGCAAGACGGTTATGCATGCATCTGCGATTTCGTTTAACCGAACCATCGTTACAAATTTGCGCCAAAAGAAATTGCAGCAACGTCACGATTAACTCGGACGGATAATAATCAGGGATTTGATTTAAATAGCGTGTGAAATTGTTTCCGCGATTTGAAACATGCTACAGCAGTAATCCAATTGTCCCTTTTAACCATTGCGCGAAGAAATTGATTAAAAAACTATAACGTTGATCAGACAACACGATAAAGAGTGAAGAAATTAATCACGCAGGAATCTCGCCTTCCCGATTTTCTTGTATCTTTGATTTTTTCTCCATACCGTATTGTGCAAGTATTTTAAAAATTCCTCACGTCATGATTATCAAGACCTCTTGCGGTTCATTCAGAGTGTGAAATGTAGCGAATTCTCACACCATTGCCCCACCACGTCCGCAGGTACAAAAATTTTATCCCCTGCACTTCATACGTAGAGTTATGTTCGAAACCTTGAGGTTCCGCACTCTGCAGGAGCAGGTTTCAGGTACAGAATTAAGCCTATATCGATCCAAGGAGTCGGACTCACCTACCTACGATGCAAAGCATGGGTACGTGCGCCGAGATAGTCGTCGTACGCATCGCGACCCTCTATTAGACGCCTCTGGGGATCGCATCTGTCCTTTACCTGTCCCGATCATCCACACCATCCAGAGAACGAGTCTCTCTTCACGCTTGTTTGACACATCTGCAATGGAAGAAGAAAAATCATCATTGACGATTGATGTTTATTTCCTTCTTCTTGTTCTTGTAACACTGGCATACCTGGCTGGTCGATTTACCAAAATTAGTTCCGTAATTGTCGCCAAAGTTTGGTCAATAAACGATAAGAGAAAAAAAAAAAATCAAATCAAACAATCCGCGTGTAGGAATCGTGTATTGCCCGTGATCTTTGCGGTGTTTGGTATCACAGTTCACTGTTCGGGTATAATTTGTAGAAAAAAAATAAAAAATAAGAGAAAAGCGTTAGTGAGAAAACGACCAAGAACAAGTAAGCGTGTATACACAGTTCCAGAGTATTAAAATAAATCTGCATGTAATTGTTCAACTCTACGGATCCTCACGGGTAGGTACGACGTATTATTTCCCCCTTCGGGAGGAAGCGTTTCTTTTTTCTTTATTTTACTTTCTTTTTTTATTTTTCATTATTCTCTCCTTTAATATTTCGACGAGGGGCCCATCTCGTCTCTCACCTTTGAAACACCTGGCGGCTACCGGCGTCCCGCTCGGCCCTGCTGCAGAGCACGGGTCTCGAGTCCAACCATATGCGGCGGGCCCCACCGAGACTAGTTCATGGCTAGGCCAATTTTCGGGAGTTATTGGACATGTGCGAGAGGACCCAAAGACCCTCCTGCGCACCGCCCTTTGCTTGTATTGTGCCGCACACGTGCTCACATATGTGTCTTTTGCGACGGACCGATTGTGTGCAGAGCGCAACCTTCGATCCTCGTGCGGATCACGGACGAATTTGTGCGCGCCTGTGTGCCGGTATGCGTAAATACGTGTCCGTGTGTGTACGGAGCATGTGATATCTAACTGTGCGTACACGCTCGTTTAGTACTGCAGGCGGTCGGTTTGTCAACGGTTTAACAATGCAGCGAGAAATACAATCAGCACTGTGCACTTTGGACAAGTAGCTATGGCAGATTCCTATAGGCATTGGGTATACCCGTTATTCATATGTAGTATTTATGCATGGGTCATTCCATGTTATTTCGATCAAGGTTCTAACGATAAGTCGACGTCTCGGATTAGCTTTATAATATTTTGTACGAAGGTACGTGACGAAAAACGCGATCCCAACTTTTTTCAGTATTTTTCCGACTCGGCGTATCTCAATTATAATATAAAAACTTGAAACAACAACCCCTAATTTATAAAATCTGAAGAACTTCGGAAAAATCTCATAAAATATAATCAAATTTTTGACACGTATTGAAATATGGCGATTTCATAACTTCGGTAGACAAATAAGAAAAATGAAAGAAACAAATATTTATTATTATTCGATTGCACTTTTTACTTATAAATATTATTTTTATGTCAAATATGCATTCGGATAAGAATTTTTTTTTTTTTTTTGTTGCTATTTTAATTTTTTTGGTGCTCGCAATTGGAACAAATTTTTCTTACACTTGCGAAAGAAGTATAGTTTTCTTTTCATAATAGCATTAGAAACTAGAGCAATAAAATCTTTTGTTATTTCATGTGAAAATTCACTAATAGCATGTTTCTTACTTGTGACGAATAAGAATTTACTTTCGGTAATAAAATTTTACACCGGTGTAAAGTCTTTTCTTTTCTTTCAAGGTTGAAAGACGAATAATTTTGTTTTCGTACCATGAACGTGTATATTCACTGAGTTTGAGTACCTAATCTCCAAATCCCGTTATGACACATAAGCTGCAAAAATTATCAAAAATTTGCCTTGAGTCATGGCTTATTTCTATAGAAACGACACTTTGTTCCAAGTTCGCAAATGGCACGAACCTCGACCTTACAGTTACGGGGTATTCCTAGTTTCACCGAGAGATTCGGATATAGGCGTTAAACACACCGTGCCAAAGACGGTGGAGAAAATTCTTGTACGTAAGGTTACGGGAATATTGTTATTTCAATTTATCTCCAACTGTCCCAGCCCGTGTTCGTCATATTAGATATATCTTGACGGTATTTCGGCCCGTTTGATGGCTTCCAAAAACTAATTATTCCTTCGCTCTGATCCCCAGCTGTAGGAGCACCACACGTGACACTGCCAAACTGTGTTCATAGAGTATCGTACACGCATGCACAGTTTTCTACAACAGGTCGTCGTAAGTGCAGCTATGCGAAAATCTGTAGGTACATAGCTTCAGTGTCAGGCTGCAGGTACAACGCAAAGAAAACACGACGGTCCGAGCGTGATTGAATCTACTTTCTTTGCGCACGAATGTTGGTAGGTACGCTTTTTACTTGTTGCGGTTTTCGCTCCCCCTCACTCTCTCTCTCTCTCTCTCTTTCTCCTCGAACCAGACGAGGGGGGATTTTCCGGCACGGGTGCGAGGAACCTACCTACTCGAAACTTGCGATATTTGAAACCGGGTTAATTTATTCCGTGGCTAGTTTTAGTTTAGCATAATTCTCGGACCGCACGGTGCACGACGCGTATACAAATATTAGACGTAGGTACGAGTCGAGCGTTTTACGCAGGGAATACCGCAGCCATAAAGGTGCAACGCGCCCAGCACTTACGGCATATGTTGGGGAATAAAACTGGTCACCTCGAGTATAATAGATCGTCAACAGGGAATAATGCGCATGTGTAATACGCGCGTATTATACGCGCAGCATTGTGCCGCCCGGTGCAGCCCCGAACTATACCGGAAAAACCGGAAACGGCTAGATTCGAGTCCGCGTCCCGTATTCCTGGGGCCGGTTCTCTCGCCGCTGCACCTCGCCTGCCCGTTTTTTACCGTAGCATGATATTCCAGCGTCGCTGGACTCGCGACGACACGCTGCGCTTTGTGTTGCTGTGTCGTGTGCGAAAACGCAGGTTGGAGAATCAAAATCTGCATACCTTACACGTGTGTAACGCGGAGTCGTCCAACGCTTTACAGGAATTTCGGTTTGTTATTTTCGTACGTATTTTTAGACATGGATTCATCTTTCGTCGGACGAACTCGACCTAAATGGAAAACTGGGACCGAAAGATAAACGGAGAATAAGCAATTGGTAGAAACCTTCTTGCGGGAATTTGAAAGGAAATTTCATATCTACACTGTAGAGAAAATTTGGTAAAATCGGTATGTATGTTAGATTACGAATATGGTAAACAAGAATAATCGCACCCAAAGGTCGTAGAAAAGAATTGAGCCTATCGAGTCTAGACGCGATTAAACGAACGGTATCACAGCGGTGCAGTGCCGATAGACTTACCCCCGAAGCATCAACAAGTTTAGTCCTTGGCGTAGTAGGATCATCTCGCGGATGCACGCGGCTGAATAATCGGCAAGAAGTATCGGCAAAAAATGATGACGCAGCGGTTACGCGCGTGTGGTAAAACCACGGGATTGGGGGAGGTGGAAGAATCGAAGGATAGAGAGGAAAAGAGCGACGGGCGAGTCGGTGCGGGGTTGCAGGGGGTCCGGAGCGGGAGAGAGCGGGCCGGCGAGTTGGCGTGGGCCCGAAAGCTCGGATGACGCGTGGGCGCGGATGCTGCGGCACGCGACAAGACCGTTACGTTGAAAACTTGCGTCTCGTCCGAGGTCTCGGCGAGCGCGGGGGGTGGAACGCATATTCGGAGGGGGCAAGCCTGCAACGAAAATTCTGCGTCCCCCCTCGCTCCTTAAATAGCTGCACGCACGTACGGACGTCTCGTTCGTCTCTTAATACGCGCGTGTGCGTAAACGCACGGTGCAGCGAGGCCCCGGCATCTGCCGGGGCAGGGGGACCGAGAGGGACGCGTCGCGACGCCTCGGCGTCGCTCGGTTTGCGAGGCGCGCGCTTCGCCGTGTGTAGCGCATGCTGTATACCTTTGCGCAGGGACCGGCGTCCCCCCTCCCCCCGTCCTTCGCTCTCGCCGTCTATCTCCTTCGCTCTTCGCCCCGGAACAGATGCGCCCTTTCCGATTGGCGCGCGGCCCGCGACCGGCCTCTCCTCATTGGCCGGCCGCGCGGGGCCCGATCGCCCGCATTGGTCGGGCAGCACGTGCGGGCCACCTGCACTCGGGTGGAGGGGGTCTCCGTTATATAAGCCCCGACTGCACCCCCTGCCACCAGAAACGGCCTGCAGCCGAATACGGTAAGTCGTCAGTTGAGTATTGCCGCTCCAGCTGCGATCCGGGCTTCGTTCCGTCTTCGGTAACAGTAACGTTAGCAACCAGGCAACCCGCAACGAAAACTACGCGTGCGTGTGTGAATCATTTTTTTTTTTTCTTGTATTATTGTTGATTTATCGAGTGAGAAGGAGACAATTGTCGATAATTCGAACATTCCGTGTTTTATGACATTTTATCGTGAATCGTTGTTTTCTTTTTTTTTTTTTTATTTTGTTTGTCGTTCACCTCATCGGTTGTCTCGCCGAAAACGAACTATTCGGTGAACTTTGATTACTTAAAATTGACGAGTTTGATAATACGGACCATCGATGCACGGATGTGCGGTGGTGTTATTCGTAATAAATAATAAATCAAGTGGTGATTGTGAGACGTCGAACACGTGCTGCGAACGCGGCATCCTTGCACCAATTTCTTCACCGATATTGTTGTTGCGACAAAAGGATACCGAGTTATCACCCAAGTGCCAAGTGTGAACCCACGACATCAATTGGATTACGCACCGTCGCATCGATCTACACCCACGTGTGATCAATGTTGTGCTAATTGTGATTAACTCTGTACACATCGACCTCTGAGCATCGTCAGAGACATAGAAATTGTGAATCTGTCTAAATGCTCGTCGACGCAATGCCTCGCAGTTTTGTCAAACGAAACAACAGCTACAGTCACTGTCCTCTGAAAAAACGGCCCGTCCACGTTATGCTGGCCGAAGATGCCTCCTTCTCTTCGGAATCCATCAAAGGTAAGAACGTTATTCGGTGCGTACAAAGTGGGCAATTGTCCCGTCATCACCCCGTCCGATTCGATCGTACTTTTTTCAAACCCCGTCCCTTCGATATATGGGAATAGACTTTCTTATCTCTCGCGCCGCGCTGTCGGCTATCCGTGTGAATCGGAATAATCCAGATTCCCACAGTTTTATACATCCCGATAATAAATTCGATTCCGAAAAATGTCCCAACCAAAACGTCCGACACCTGCCAGAAGTCTAACGAAATTCCAACAATCTTCTGATTGCAGAAGAGATCGTCGAGGAGGTGATAGTGGACGACATCCCGGAGCCAGAAAACCTCAGCACGAAACCGGAGGACTTGAGTAGAACGGCAGAGAAGCTAAACCAGATAAAAAACACCTCGAATTCCGTGAGTGCTTGGCATGAAACGGCGATCCCGAGATCCCCGGAAATCGCGAGCACGGCTTTATCCCGACGCTCGGCGTCGCCGAAGCCGATAACGAGGTCCCCATCCCCCGCGGCGCAGCCCCCGACGCAGCCGGCCTCGATCCAGAGTCACCATCTCCACGAGCACCATCATAACGGTAACAACGCCAGCACCCACCACCACCACCACCACCAACACCATCATCATCATCATCAGCAACAGCAACAGCACCAGCACCAGCATCAACAACATCAACTGCAGCAGCAGCAGGAGCAGCAGCAGCAGCAGCCGCAGCACATCTATCCGGTGAAGACGCTCACCCCGCCGGCCGGAATCGCGCCGCTCCATCCCGTGGCGAAAAAGGCGCGAGTCGAGGTGATACAGCACGATAATTCGCCCTCGGTGCCGACGTCCTCAGCCCCCGTCCACTTCATGGCGAGCGGCGTCGCGGCGCCGTTGGACCCCCTGAACCTCAACACCCCCGTCGAGCCGCTGGCGCGATACGCGGCGACGCCTGCTTGGACGAGAGGGGCGCCTCTTTTCCCGCCTCACTACCTACCGTATCCGGCGTATCGTTACCCGGGCGCGGATCTCTACCCGGCGTATCCGGTGGCCGGTGGTTACTCTCACTCGTCGCCCGATCATCCCTCGGCGTCGCCGCCACCCCACACGGTTCTCACCTGCCCTACGATCCCGAGGCCGGTGGCGAGTCGAAGCTACGCACCCTGGGCGAGTCCGGACCACTGCGGCCTCTCGCCGACGAGCTCGCTGGGCTCCGGATCCCTCAGATCGCCGCCCCCCGTGACGCCGGAGGACCTCTCCTCACCCGGAAGCGACAGCGGACGATCGTCCGCCGGAAGTACGTCGGCGGGGCCGATCGGGGGCGGTCAGAAGCACGAGAAGGGATCGTCGAGCTCGCCTCGCCACAACTGCTTAAACTGCGGCAAGTCCTACTCGACGTATTCGGGACTGTCGAAGCACCAGCAGTTCCACTGCGCGGCGGCCGAGGGTCAGACCAAGAAGTCCTTCAACTGCAAGTTCTGCGAGAAGATCTACGTCAGCCTCGGCGCCCTCAAGATGCACATACGGACCCACACTCTGCCCTGCAAGTGTCATCTGTGCGGCAAGGCCTTCTCCAGGCCGTGGCTACTCCAGGGTCACATCAGGACTCACACGGGCGAGAAACCCTTCCGGTGCCAGCACTGCGGACGCGCTTTCGCCGACCGAAGCAACCTCAGGGCCCACCTGCAGACTCACAGCGACATCAAGAAGTACTCGTGCTCCTCCTGCGGCAGGACGTTCAGCAGGATGTCCCTCCTCACCAAGCATCAGGAGGGAGGATGCTCCGGCGTCACCGTGAACAGCGCCTAGGCTTGCCGACAACGACGTGACGCCGGGGCATCGTCGGGGAGAGAAGAGACGGCTGACGATCGGTATCGTTGACTGAGTATCGCGGTGTCCCGGTTCGGGGGATACGCAACAGTGCCTTAATTTTAAAATAATCGCGGGGACCGATCGACGCAGGGAGATTCGAAAAACAAGGAAGAATACATATATATTAGGCTGAGAAAACAAACCTCGCACGGAAGACTGCAAGCTCTTGGAGTACAAACGAATATGAAAAGATGAAAAATTATTATATCGTATATACATATTGACGAGAAGGAGAAAAATGTATAAAGAAATATGAAAATTCAAAGGTTTATACCGAATATACATATATATATATATATATATATAGATACACACACGTGTTTTCGGTTGTACTCCAAGAGCTTGCAGTCTTCCGTGCGAGGTTTGTTTTCTCAACCTAATATATTTATTCTTCTTCCTTGTTTTTTTCAATCATTTTCGATTCTCTTCAAATCTCCCTGCGTCGATCGATATATATGCGTATATATATATATATATATACGTATTCGGTATAAACCTTTGAATTTCCATATTTTTTCATACATTTTTCTCCTTCTCGTCAATATGTATATACGATATAATAATTTTTTTTTCACATCATTTTACTTTAAATATCTCTATCCTAGCACCAAGACTTTCCCCGCACCCTTTTTCGATTCCTTTCCTTTCCTTTTTTTTTTTTTTTTTCTTGTTTACTATAAATCCGTTAGATATCGTTTTCGGTATATAGACTGTGATGAGAAAGAGAAAACGTTGTTGGTCTCCCCCACCCCACCATGTCCCCCCTAAAGAAAGAAAAGTAATGCACACACTAAAAGTCTACAAATATTTTACATACTTAATTCTATTAAAATATATATATATTTCTCATCACAGTCTATATACCGCAAACGATATCTAACGGATTTATAGTAAACAAGGAAAAAAAAAAGGAAAGGAAAGAATAGGAAACGAAAAAGGGTACGGGGAAAGTCTTGGTGCTAGGATAGAGATATTTAAAGTAAAATGATGTGAAAAAAAAACGACGAAAGAAATAACTACAATACTATATACGTCATGTACAGCAGATCGCTTGAAGCGTTCGGTTTGTGTTCCGTGAAAACTTTGTGCCATTTTATACATTATTACTCTCTTTTATTTTTGATTGAGTTTTGACTACTTTCTTTTTAAACTTTTTGTGTGATTTCTATTCTATTTTTGCGCAAAGCATGAAGTGTATAACGCATCGATTATAATATCACGACGCGTTGCGTTTACGCTAACGGTTATTTATAATTTTCTTTCTTTCCGTCGATTTCTCGTATGCGCTTGTTTATTCATAGTTTTTTCCACTTGCTTTGGATTTTTTTGTATACACTCTGTTATAAATTATTTTTAGTCGATATTTACGTATCAACGGATGATTCTCACTTCGCTGTGCTCGAGTGATGAACCCGCGCGTATAATCGGCACTGTGTATCATTTTTCAAGTCTTTGCAAATTTTACAAACGCCCTATTAACATTATTATCTTAATCATTATTATTATTTCATTATTATTATGCATTTTATACTGTCCTAATAATTTATGAATCACTGAAGTTCGGTTTTTAATTTTTAAGTTCCACAGGTACATTTTAATTGGTAGGGCGCGTACAGCATATACGCACGAAAGGACGAGACTTTGGTCGTTGTGCGGTCACGTTCCACTGTAAATAGCCGTAATGGTATTCCAAGTTTGCATATACATATAGTATTATTAAGTTAACGATTCAAAAGCGTACGCTTTTTTTTTCATCTCGTGGTTTTTACCATGTTTTCTTCTTCTCAACGATCATATCATACGTATAAATATTTTTCCATGTACAATTATTACGAATTAAGTTACTCGAAGAAACTAGTCATGAATTCATCATGTAGTCATCAATTAAAAAATGAATAAAAGAAAAGAAATGAACGAAAAGCAAGAAAAAAAAGGAAATACCGACTAACGATGCGCAATGATGACGAATGATAGAAAGTAAAAATGAATAATAGAAAAAGACCAGCTCGAAAAGCCCGCTAATATTATTATATAAAAAATATACGTATAATATATACATGTAGATTTGTATCCGTATATAAGATTGCCTTAAAAATGTATCTTTTTAAAGAAACACACATATATTTTATATATGTATATAATATATTGTGTATATTATCATTATTGTTCAGTGTTTGTTTAAGAAAAAAATTTTTTTTTTTTTTTTGATTTTCTATATTCCAGGGTCGAGCGCGACAAAACACTACACGATTATAGATTTAAAGAATACTATTACAAAATATAGAAAATACATATTTCCCTATACATATATAGAAATATTTTATACGAAAAATAATTAACCAAATCAAATTTTAAATATACCTCTCGTCTTTTTACTCACCGAATTTCGTACCTTGCCACACATCCCGCAATCCTCCATTTCGCATTATAGCTATAATACCGAACGTCAATTACTCAAGAAAATTTACGTTTAATAATGCAGTTTCTTTTAAAAGAATGATAAAAATATTCTTGCACTAGAACTGTAGCTGTAAATTTACACCGCGGTAGTTTGATTAATCGACCGATCACCGAATCAATGTTAAGCTGACCAATTTTTACTCAGCAAATTAAGGCTTAAATATCCGTCAAGATGTTTAAAATCGTTAGTCGTAGACAGGGACAAGGTTGCCGGCAGGCATTTACCGCCTTACCTAGAGTTCGAGGAGGATATAAAGTCTGCGAAGGGAGTTTACCATATGGCGAGCAAATGCGTGTAGCGAACGTGTCAAATTGAACGTGCCTAGTGAACCGAAAATTCGGCAAGGGGAATAGAGGTTCTACGTGTATACCTGCGGATCTCCGATGAGCGTCCCATCTTGAACACGTTGCGTGTAACAACTTTGGTCAATAGAGTCTTGGAATAATTTAACACCGTGTTTGGACCACGTGGTACGGCGGAGAAACCCGCCTCACATGGACGCCGGTTTCGAAATTCCGCGGAGCCGACTTTCTGGGGTTCTTGCGATTAACGCCAACTTTGCATAATCGCCGAGGCGCCTCGAGTCCTTCTCGAGTCCGTTGGAAGGCCGCAGGTGTGATCCTCGACGCAGGGCTGGATCCGAATCGAGGGTCCCGAGGGAGCCTGCGGATTGACGGTTGGACCCGGCGATGCGAATGGAGGGCTGCCCCTGTTTGTGCGACTCCGTATGCTCGCGTGGTTCCTGCAGGTACGGGGGATAGACTCCCGTGATCGTCGAAAACGCTTTTAATATACCCGATATAGTCATTCGGGGTGGGATTCGACGTGTGGAAGGCTTGGAAAATATAAGGGTCTCGATGGAGGATTTTCAAAGATACGACGATCTCTTGAATAGAATCTGGAAGTCGATACGGAATTCCGGCAATTTTATATTTCGCATTTCGATAACTTTACCTCTTGTACTCTGTACTCTGATTCTTGGGTATTTCTACTTCCTGTGTCTTGAAAATCTATAAAATAGGATTATCGCGTTTTTGATAAATCGATATTTTCACCTTTATATTTTCTCGTCTATCTACATTCTCACCCCTGCCCAATGTTCGAAAAATAATCGATCTTCACTCGTTGATGCGATTGAAAACTTGACAACTATTAATCAAAATTCATAATAAGCAAAATAAAAAATATCAGCAACACTTAGTGATTAAGGCTTGATCACTAATTTAGGCGTAAGCTGCATTCATCTTACGTTTTGTTCTTCATTCTTCAGTTTTGTTAAAAAACGCTTAATAATGCCGTATTAATTCAATATCTCATCACAATCGACATGGAATTCCGTTGTCATTTTCATCCGTTTCAACATTTTCTTAGTTATTAAAACCAATCAAATCCGAGGTGAAAAAATCGCAAGATTCGAAGGCAACGCTCTCTTCACGCCACGCCGTCGTTTTGTTCGTACAATGTTTGGAAGGAATTTTTTATTTCTCGCCGCAGGTATTTTTATTATTCATGACGCAAGGATGCGGTTTTGCTCAGCGGCCGATGTCGCCGCATCGGCAACACTGTTGCGCGAATTTGAATATATTGAATGCAATTCGTTCTCTTAAAGATCAAAGGTTTTAAATCGCTTAACCGATCCTTTGAAGCCGACGGTCCTTAACGCTCAACGTATGCGATATTTTTTCACCGAGTTTTTGTTTTTTAACACTCCCACAATCAACTGCAAGGATACGCGCAACTAAATTGCTAAAAATATGTCACCTGTTGTTTCATCTTGTACGTTTACAAACAGCGAATAATCAATCCCCGAATAACGACAATTAATTACAGCTGCCATGCAAACACGACATTCAATTATATCGTCAAGCTTCGAGTCCCAAAGCGATTTTATTTGTTCCCTCTTCATTCTTCTACCTTCACGTTCAGTCTTGTTTAGATTTGCTAAGGATTCAAAAAGCAGGATCTGATAAATCAATCGCTGTCGCTTTTCCGCAATCTGAATCAACAGGTACGAGGACAAAAATAGACGAACCGACGAACCGATTCACGAGGGTGAATAATTTCAAATCTCGCTGTTCGAAACGGTAATTATTGCAATTTCTCGATAAAAATTGATCGTTTCCGCCGGCAGGACGTCGAGGCGATGGACAGGATAACCGTGGAAAGATTCGTAGGCCTAAAACTTTGTCGTTGGACCGATCGAGAGGCATGGCTTACAGAGTCGCGTAGAATGTTCGCGCCAGTCGCGAGGATAGGATAAAGAGGCGTTCTAGCGCGAGACTCGTGGATCTATGAAACTGCCTCGTCAATTCCCCATCCCGCCTCCCTCCTGCGTTGCGATCTATTCGCTATTCGTTCGCGTGTCTTCTCCATTGCAGTTATTTATTGTCGGTAATTCCCGATGCCGGGTTAAAAAATGACGGACAAATTCGTGATCACTTTGAATTCGACCCACGAATACTGCAAAAATTGTTCGATACTTTTGCGATTTAAAAAATCGAGAACAACGAAAATGTATGAACAAACCTGTTATAAATTCTGGGAAAATTTAAACAAGTTCATTCCTCGGTTAAGTCGATCAAGGTAGGGGTCGTCCTTGTAAAAAATTTGCCGTGCAATAATTATACCGATTCGACAATATTTGGCGAAAGGCGCGACGCTGCGCGAGGCGAAAAGAGGCGACGGTATAAAATAACGGTGTAAATGTGCTTCGGATCGGACGGTAAGATTTGTACGCGGCAGAGAATAACGAAGGGACGTATTTGAGCGTGACTATCGTGGCTATCGCCTCGCCTATAGCAGCAGCAGCAGCTCGTCGGCTGCACGCATATATACATGATACATAACAAACAAATCCGCAGTAGATCCTCTCAACGGTATAATATGTTTAAAGTCTCTGATTTCGCGCGCCGCCTTTCGAAAAGCAGAGTTTGTAGCTCCGCCGCGGCGACGTTACGCAGATCTTTTCAGTTCGATCGTTGCAATTCAAATTCCACGATATAACTTATAGCGTTTCATTACGCAAACTCAACCACGTCTGTACAAAAAACAGTTAAATTACATAAAACAGACACGACGCCACGCATCCTGGCGTCGACAAATTTTCGTTTGGCAATAATTCCGTCACGAAGATTTGTGAGGAATTTCGGTTTTTGCAAAATAAAATGGTTGATTTTTTTCTTATTTTCCTGTTAATTTATAGCACGCATTACAGGCGCGTACGTACACGCCTGCGGACGCAAGATCGAGGGTCCTCTAAACAGCGGGTGAGCGAGTATCGGAAACGGGGAATAAAGTGCAGAGTGAGCGATCTACTATGCGATGGAGAATTCCTGGAGCAGCAGCGGCACGGCAGAGCGGTAGAGTCGACGGTCCAGATCAGCTGTCCGCATCGCATTCGTTCTCGATCTGTTACCTCTCGATCACTGGCAAACAACGGGTCTATCAACTTCAGGTAGATGCGACGACGAGGACGACGGGGGCAGTGCTCTTTCGGACAATGAGACACGTAGTAACCGTCGCTATATGTTGTGTGTATGTGAGTCCGCATAGCGATACGGAACTCCCGAAGGATCGTCCTGATTTCGGGAAACCCACGGAATGACGAATTCGAAACTTCAAAATGATAAAATGATAATTTACCAAAGTATAATCGCCCGCTGAATAGTTCTTCGATAATATTCATTCTTTTGTGAATAAAATTTTTTTGCAGGTACGCGAAGTGTGCTTTTATTTATATTTTTTTCTCCTTATCGCATAACAATTTTATTCGCAACATTCGCGTGTGTTTTATTTCGAATCATCGACGGTTAGGGGCGGAGAGAAACACACACACACACACTTGGCATTGTACTCTTTTTTTCGTCGAGATCGTCGTTAGGGAAATAAGGTCGGAGGGTAATTTGCCAGCGCGATAAACGAGCGGTTCTATTGCCATACTATACCAGCGGGGGCATTAAAGTTGCGATTCTTAAGAGCAGCGAAGCGTCTCCAGGATATAAGCGAGTCGAGAGAGGAGAGGAGAGGAGAGGAGAGACTGGCCGAGGACACACTCGAGCGAGTTAAAAGCCGAGAGCTGCGAAAGCCGCAAGAGTTAAGAGCCGAGAGCCGAGAGAGCTCATTAGCCGTTTCGAAGTGTTTAGACAAAACAATCTCAGGAAGATAAAGGAACAACCTGTTACCCGGATGCAGCGCGCGGCGCGTTAGCCTTCATCTCGAAGTGGCAAAGGTAGCACCCGAAGGTAGCTGCAACAGATGGTCCTCAGCGAGCCGAAACACCTGCTGGCCCCATCTTTCGCCAGGGGGATCGTTAGCCGTATTTATAACCACGGAAACGTAGATTTTCTCTCAAATTATCTCAGATAACATTGACGCTCGCGCGTAAGCTTTCAAAGGGGGAGGTTTGAAGTGCGGCCGGTAGTATCTTTTCAAGTCTCAAGATATTTATGGCGAAGAATTGTCGAGTGCTAATTATTGCAGTGGAAATTGATCACCGACAGGTTGAAACAAACTTCAGAGATTTGAATAAAGATTCTTTTAACCATAGGGTGTATATCGAGCAATATACATGTAACATGTATTTCTACAACTCTCCTCGACCGACCGTGGAATAGATAATTTCGATTGAATCACGCCTTTCCGCACGCATGGTGGGTACGAGGTATTGCATCAAATGAAAGATTCGCACGTGCTCGAACGAAAAGATCGAGGATCGTACGTGATTTAAGGAAGTCTTGAGCACGTCCTCGAGCACCGCGAGGCATTGTGCTCTTCGAGCAATACGAAACGACTATTACTGTACTCGCTACATTGTCTCTGATTCCACGAATTAATTAAGCCGTATACCGTTGAGATGTAATAGAACTCGAAGGACGTGCATCCGCGCAGCTTAACGGTGATACAGTTTGTCGAAAAGTTGGAAAGAAGAAAAAAATACAACACGCACTAATTGTAAGTAGTTACGAACTTGTAGGACGAACTTTGAATCACTTGGTTGATTTTCCGGTTTCTTACACGGCGGGTACTTGGCCGCCTTTAGTACCATAAATGCAGGTATACCGAATTAATTGGTGCCATTAAATCGCGGCCAAAGTGTCTAATGATGATGTTTTGAATGAGAAATCGAGGGTTTGGATTGAGTCATTTGCGGGTGACCAAAACCAGTTATCCGCACGTCGCAGCTGATAACTATAATCAAATTCTCGAGCAGACAGAGGAGCTCCGAGGAGTCGAGACTCGAGAGCATGAAGGCACCGACTGGATCTGGCTGCCGAGCCACGCGTGCGCTTATATAAACGCTTGTTAATCCAACACACCGAAGCGCAGTCCGTGTAAAACCCGCGGGGGAAAATCGGTGCGGTTCGAATTAACACCGCATAAAGTTTACCTCGAAAATCCAGACGGAATCGATGCTAAATACACCCTGCAAGATCCAGCACACATTGCGGTTAAAAAAAATTCTTATACACGTGTATCTATAGACCAAGTACGATCATTTGTCTCTCTGAAAGCTCGTGCCCACTGGGTATATAAGCTACTAATCTCTCCTGTATACCAAAACTTTTTCAACCGCAGACGAACTGTGGTTAATTAATTCTGACGCTGATTAATTCCTTCAAATTATATACCTCAGTCTCGCAAATGAATTAGTCTGAACCCCTTCCTCCCAGGGCTGAAAACTCTTCTTTACGGTCTCGTTTTTTATTTTCACACCGGTGGGATAGGCAAGCGCTAAATACACCTCAGGCTGTAAGTGTTCCTGTCTCTACAGGGTCGAGCAGCCGTCATTACCACCTATAATAACTCCTCCGTCTGGTTTGTATTCCGAGCACATTTTCACACCGTGCAGATTCGATCGATTCAAGAGAGCAGAACGGCCGTCGAATATTTTTTCCAAATTTTTCCACTCTCTGAAAACTGTTCTAATGCGGTTGGTAATTGAAATTTCATTCGAATGCAAGATTTCGTGACAATTTGTTGTACGCACAGTTTGATTTCACGTTTCGAATCAACTCTGGTTTGACAAAGATCTGGTGTGGTAAAAATTGGAGGATTTATTACCGATACACTGTTAGAAAAATTTAACTAAACATAATATCCCACCAGGTCCACTTTATATTTGTGTTATTTGTTAAATTTCTGTTAGTGAATATGACAGACATACTTGTAATTTTAAGACTTAAATTGTCATATCAACATTTCGTTTGTAACTTTTACTCTTCTCTTCACTTAGTATTAAATTAAAAATGGTTAAATGAAGCCAAAAATTCTAGTCAACCTGTTGGTAGCCCGAGTCGCCGAGACGTGAAAGTGGTATTATGCAATTACGTATGGCAATTACGAGGTATTACTTAGTATCTGTATAACGGAACGACAGATGGCCGAAAAGATAGCAGGCAGCAACCCTTGGCGCGAGAGTTTGGGATTTTCTTTCATCTGCAACATAATTCGGAAAGGTTTCGATCGTATAACCGTGATGCGGAAAGCAATTTCCTCGCAACTCTTTCACCGCTGAGTGTTTTTGGGGGAGTGTACGGGAAGGACCATATGGCCGGGTAGCCGGTCTCAGCACGAGCCGACGGATGCGTGCGGTTTTCTCGAAGGACCCGCGCCCACACCCTTGCCGTCCAAGAATTAGCCGCACGGCGTGGAATTTGAAATTTCTTCATTTTCCACGGCACACACGAGCCTGCACCGCCTATGCTGCGATCCCTCGACACCTTTATCACGTAATCACCGACATTAAAGCGCACCTTCAATCTTCACACGTGCGCACCGGTCCGTACCCTCCACTCCGCTCGCGGACCACCTACCAAGAGGTGGCTGGGTGGCTCGCTCCACTCCGCACCTTCGACACGTAGCGATCATCCCGGGTGCGAAATTGTCCACGACGAATCACAACCTTCGAGTCCCTGATGGTGAGAACTCGCGGTGAACGAAGGGTGATACGTTTAAACATTGAATGCACGTTTTCACGCAGGCGTTTGCCACTTTCGCAGCTCTGGATTACGGAGTTCTGCGAGCATGGACTTGACTTTGGAACGAGTGAATAGTTTCCACGGAAATCTAATCCGCTCACGCGAAATAAGGTACGTTTCTAAGTCCATCACCAGTAATTTGTTCTCTTCTTGCGAAATATAAAAAATATACCGTCACTCGTCGACGGTCCAATTGCAGAAAGTCTGAACCTACTTCATTCCGCACGTCGCTGATTTTGACAATTTGTTCCAAGAGATAACTTCCGGCACGCCCGAGTCTGTATTGGCCCAATTTGTCAAAGTCGAGATACGCCGGTTCCCATCAACGTTGTCTGGTGCGCCGCGTAATCAAGGGATTAGACTGCGCTCCCCTTGAGATGACTGTACGTAAGAGGGAGTTTACCGCAAGCGAGACGGCAGCGTCTGCGTCAAGCGTGCGATAGGAGGAGGAAGAGGAAGAACTTTGTAAAAGGGTAAATGGCGGCCAGGGTGACCTGGACAGTGTCTTTCCATCCCTTCCGTCAGGGGACACGAGTCCTGCACGCGCCACATGGCCGACGGCACGCCGTCCTTCGGTTTGTATATCATATTCACCCCGGGCCATTTCTTCGCCGTCATCCTACCGACCGTGACGATTCCGGCACCAGGGTGATCCTGTTAATTAGTTTTCATCCATGGTCTAGCCGAAATTGTAGAAAAAATTCGAAACGACAGATCGCTTTCGGTCAGAGAGGTAGAAAGGGGTCAATACTTCGTTACCGCTAACGGGCGATGGGGTTGGAAACAGAACTCATGCCGGTAGCTCGTACTTCGGTACTGGATGTAAGGTGAAGTTCAACGTATATAATACAGTTTTGTACAAAATTTTCTGTAACGTTTAGTGACACTTTGCCAAAAGTACGACAAATCGTCTTTGAAGCAAATTTGTAAACCAAGCAGGCAGTGTTGGTGATAATTTCGTGAGCCTTTTTCTGCACTTGCTGATATTTTCGAATGGTTACTTCGCGATCTTTTTCATTAACAACTAGCCGTACGATTATCGTGTTGGACCGCGTTACTTCTGCATTAATTTCGATGAAATGAATGCCGAATAACTGAGACGGTTCCCAGACCTTCGTAAACTCTTACAGAATCGTCAACGTTTCGTCAACGTGAAAAGTTTTTTTCTACGTACAATGTCACTTTCCAGTACTAGACTACGTGTCGGACCCGAAGCTATCAAGATGGTCGGAACTCTCGGAGTATTAGTCCGACTGAAATTGAGTGGCTATCTGATCAGGTCTGACGATTTCTTTCGAGCATCATTACAGGAATTAGAGTGAGAAGCCGAGCAGGAAAGATAATCACGGTATACCGTCTAGTTTCTCTCCCCGGGATAACAGATGGTACTCGGCGGTGACTAATTGGGATTTTTTAATTAGGAAAGCTCCGCATTCGGAGAAACTAGAAGAGTAACGAGAAAACAGAGGATCGTGTGTGTATACCTACGCAGAGCCGTGCGGGGCCGCGTCGGATCCCGAAGAATTGAAAAAATGTCACCACCGAGTTCCGAGGTGGGCTAATAAATTCCACCAGTTAAAACCGAACGGTTATCTGGTGCAGGCAAGAAGATTCAAACACAGGCTTGCGTTGTGCCTGCCGAATCGTACCTACCTGCATGACGCGCGTGCATACCGAAAGCCGGGATTTTTACCTTATTTTTTATTTTTACTTTTATTCTTCAACGCCCGCACAGCCTCGTTACGTAAGAGGATTCCACCGGCGTTAAATCGTCTCCTCTAGCTTCGACAGGAGACAGATATCCACCGGCCTCTGTAAACCAACGCCTCGTTCGACGGCCGGGCCCCGCTTATCTGGCCCATCTTGTTACCCATTACCGAAGATTTTGTCCGGTAACGAGCCGGCATCAATATTGCACGGGTCCCGGAGGACCGGCCAGCGTTGCATTGCTGGAATATCCTTGCCTCGGTGGTCCCTCGGAAAATCCTCGTCGAAACGCTGTCTGCGGAGGGCAGGATGGCTTGTAATTAAAGCCGATAGTCCTCGTCATTGTTTGGCTCAATCGCTAACGAATCGCTTCTCTCGACAGCGTTTAAGATAATGGCTCCGTAATCGGCACTCCCGATCTATTCGAACTACCGAAGCGATTTAGTACCGAGAATCGGGTATCAGGAAACCTCGCTTCGTACGTCTGCTGCGAAAAATACCTTCGAAAAGTTCAATCTTACGCCGTTTCAGGTATGTTTCAACCGTACGTTATATAGATTTGAACAGTCTTTACGCTAACTTTCTTGCGTTCTTACTTCACGACTATTTCGCATCAGCTGTATCCTCGGTACTGTTCTAAACGCGAAATATAAAGGGAATTTTTCTATCTCTCAACACTGTACATTTCATTTATCGATAATTATTCAACGACGATTATGTAACGTGTATTTTTGATGGACGGAATTCAGTTGATTCAGTTTTCTGATTGAAACGAACCGACGCTCGATCGACGAATACGTACAGTTCAATGTTTGTCAAAAAGGTAGGTACAAACATACCCTTCATGTTACGTCTAATTTTCTCAGTTCACGCTAAGCGCATTCTTTAAACACCGCGCGAGGCCTAAGCTGCAGTGGGTAGGTATATAAAGTAAAAGAAACGGAAAAAAGATAAGACCGAAAAAAACTGAATTTCCGGTAGGGAGAAATAGTAGCCTCTCCAAATATTGACGCACTTGAGAGGCCGCCAAGTTAAGTAGGCCTGCGCATCGCTCGCTCCTCGTTTCGCTGTATGGTGCTTGCGTTACTCACGTCTACGTATGGTATACGCTATACGGACGTTGACGGATATATCGTACATTCACCCACACATGCCACTCTGTGGAACACCACGCAAAACCCGGCAGCGCCGCCGAAACACCTGTTCCTCGTCCCGGATCCGTTGTAAATAAATGAATCCAATAACAATACTCGTGAAAGGTTCACGCATACGCGGATACTCCGGACGGTATTCAAACCCCCAATTCACGGTCTGTGATTTTATTATCGAGGGCGGAATGAACGCGTGGCGATATGTCCTGATAAACGTGCGAATATCGTAAGTTGCGAGTAAGGATTGAAAAGGATTGATTAATTGCAGGACAAGAGCGAAAACGGATTACGAATCTGGCTCCGGTTTAAATTCTAGCCTAATGTATCCAGCGGGATAATTTCTCTTACGGAATGAATATCCGGTCCGAGTAAGAAGGTCGGAGGCGAAGGTGGCTCGGGCTGGAGCGACTCGAAGAGGTCTCGGATCGGACAGGTATAAAGTCACGATCAGATTCTCGCGAGGGGCCAGAGGTCACGAGAGTACAGGTTAACAAAGTGCGGCGTAGATTAGACCCCGTTCAGACACCTACGAGGAGGAGTTGCGCAAGCGGATCGCAACTGCTGCACGGTTAAGCCGAGATTGACCAAGATTAAACGTCAGAATTTGCAGGCGTCGCTTTGCGCCCGAAGACGTCTTCGGTAACCGTTCAATAACTCGCCTAGCCGTTTTCAACGTGTCTCGACAAAAACGTTGTATTGCCTACCGCGTAGCCAGTTCCCAATATCCCGATCTCGGGTACTTCGGACGAGGACTACACGGCGCAGTGCGAAGGAGAACTCGGAGCAACACGATTTTGCGCCTAAACAGCGGGAGATGTAACCACCATCGCTCCCTGGTGTCTGACCTCCGGTGATTGGCCTTCTTCTTCTTCGTCGTGAACGACCCGACTCCTCGGCGCCTGCGTTTGGTACGCAATGCCCGATGTACGCATGTGCGAGATACGCCCAACTACGCGGTTTTAACCGCGGGATAATTACGCGCGAGACTCACGGCTGGCTCAACTCTATCGCCGTCTATTCATCGAGCTCGACGTCGAAAGAACCTGATGAGCTTCGGAAAGGCGGACGAGCCTGGTGAAAAATTGTTTATTTCCGACGACGGTGAGCCAGTATTTTTCCCAATTCGTCAGCAACCTGATCCTGGTCCCTTGACCAACGTCGTCTCGAGCTACGAAACGTGGTGAAGAAAATGAAAAATCTACACGAGTCGCGTCACGATGCTTTAACGACACGGTTCCGATTCATTCCTTTCGCTCTTTCGATGCGATCCTCTCTTTTTACAGGGTAAATAGATACGTCTCCGGCGATTAAACGAAGTCTTTCAGTGCGCCCCCGATCCCCGATCGTTCCCTCGACTCCACGGCGATCGAGAAACATTCTATTAAAGGACAAGCAGATCAAATCGGGGAAGAACGTCCAAATGAAGATAAGTAATGGTTCCAAGGATGATAATGTTCCCGGGTAGATTCTGGCAACTAAACTATCGCTCGGAACTTGAAGAAAAGACCTTTTACGGCATATCCGTGGTTCGGACACGCTGCCGAGACGTCGAGCCTCGACTCCGAGACCGGTCAGAGGTCGTCCGGCTCTCTCGATACTCTGGATTCCGATTTGTCACGGCCCCCCTTTCCGTCCGTATTCCTCCTCGTCAGACTCGCCATCCTCCTCCTCCGGCATCCTCGACCTCTCTCTCTCTCTCCACACGGAGATCTCGCCGCGGCGAAGACCTGCTGCCTCGAAATAATGCCGGTGCACGTATTCCTTTGATTGTGAGCCTGCACTGGTCAAAGACCTCGCCTTCTTCTGACTTTCCTTCCTTCGTTCCTTAGGCAAGCAGCCCTGCTGCTGAAGGAGCCTTACGCGCACGGTGGCAGCCGTACGTCGTCGTCTCGGTTCACGTGGTTCACGTCCACGCCGTATCGTAGGGCTTATCATATTATGCCTGCTGCGGCGACGAGTTATGCACTTGCGCAAACTCGGCCTGAACTCATCTTCGCAGTCCTTGATCAAACGACGACACACCGTTACAACAGCATGTATATCGTAGGGAAAAACTTAGTGGGTGGCTGATTCGAGATTGAAGTCTGACGGTACGTTGCGAACTGATCGGTGAGAGAATAATTTGACAAATAGAAGCTGGAGTTGACTAGCGATTCGATTTTTCCCAGTTTTCTTTCTTAAAAAGCAAAGATTGCTCGAGCAGCTGCAGTGCCTGATAAAAATTTCTTCATCAGTGAAACCGTGGAAATCGGTTCAAAGATTTTCATGACTATCATTAATCGTATCGATACCCTGTATCACGGATTCACCTATAAACTGCAGTAGAAATGAGAGAGTCGAAAAAATAACAGTTTGCCAAAGGCAGGGGAATACGAAAGTGCGCGATGAAAGTTGTACCGTAACAGCTAGAGTCATTGGCCGATCAAACACATATTTTTCCTGACCCCAACATTATTACATTGCACGTGTACATTAAACTGTCATATTCAATTGAGTACGGTGGAGATTTGGAACCGTCTTCATAGTCCGTCGCGTATAATTTCCGGGTTTGAGAGTCGAAGAAGGGTTCGAGATGAGCGCTGATTGTAGCCGAATGGCTGTAACGGTAAAGATGCAACAAACTGCGGACACCACGCCTGCGAGTTGAGGAACGTCCGCGTTCAGGGGCGGATATAGGTATACCTTTACACGCGGAGGTAGGCATGCCCACACCGTTTATTTCCCCAAATGAAATGTTCGCGGTTTCGCATGGTGCGGATGCATGCGGGCCTCTTTTATTCCCTCCGCGTACCCTCACCCCCCAGCCCCCTATGCTCTCCCCTTTCATCTCCCTCGTTATTTATCTCCCTCTACCTCTTTCTCACCCCCCTCCTTACCTCGGGACGTCCCTCCCCCTTCCTTCGCGAGCATTACAATTGCTAATTCCTCGTTGCGGTTGCTGGGCGCCGTAAAGTTTGGTCGTCGTAAAAGCGACGTCGGCTGTACGTAGTGGGTGGGGTGGATGGGGGGTGGGGGGCACGCGCGAGACGACGCGACGGGATTTAAACGGCGTTTACTTCCTGATGGGTACGCGATTCTGGGTCAAGTTAATATACCTCGTTGTACTTTTTGATATTCCGTTTGTCCCATTTTTTACGCGCAGCTCTTGTTCATGCGAACGTGGGTCTTGCCGTCTAGCTCTCGAGCTCGCGTTGTACCCAGATTTAACGATAATGTCACGTCGAGGGGTTGATGACCGGTACGTACAGTGTACTGCATATAATATCCTTTGATTTAAAACAGTGGGATATAAAATTTTATGTAGAATATAAAAGAAATTTCACGAAAATTGGATATAAGTACATATAATACCGTTAATTCTTACCTCGTTCAAGAGACCTCTTCGATCTTCGACCTTCGACGTTAGGACCCACCGTGAAGAGGAATAATAAAGTGTTTTACACTGTACCGCTTGTTCGGGCACGCAATCCGTGAGCGAAGCCGAGGTTGAACACATTTTTTATTCGGCGGTAAGACAGCGACGAGAATTGTGGTAGTTGTCAATTATTTCAAACACTGGAGAGAGTGGAAATTTTCAAATCTAAAACATAAAACAAGTTTTACCAGTTAATTCTACAGTTTTTATGGACAGTTTCAATATTCTGAACCTCGACGTTGTAAAGTTTTGGAAAAATTAGAGTTGACATCAATTGATGGGAATCGGTCATGTGTTAAATTTTGTAAAGATCATCGGCTGAAAACCCTCAAAAGTATCCATAAATTGGATGGAAACGAAGTGCCGTGTGTTAAAAAAATACCAGTAAGTTGCGAACAAGTTTCACACGTTGCAGGATACATGGTGAGTGAGCTCTTTAACCGGCAAACCAATTTTTGACGGAAAATAATTTTGCCGTAACAGAGCTCAACGTGCCGTGCGTGCGATGCAGAAATATATACACACGTACGTAGTGTGTGCGTACGTCTGTGTGTATCGTATGGGGTAAATAATTATCGGAACAGTATCTTGGTCGTCGGTCATATATCATCGACATCTCCTTGCCGCAGTCTACAAGATCTTTCACACGAACTGGCCGTGGCGCACCACCGCATACGTACGGAATCCTACCACCAATAAAA
This sequence comes from Neodiprion virginianus, assembly GCF_021901495.1. Lineage (NCBI taxonomy): Eukaryota > Metazoa > Arthropoda > Insecta > Hymenoptera > Diprionidae > Neodiprion > Neodiprion virginianus. Next base: position 34,390,636 of record NC_060878.1, on the reverse strand, counting down.
CATCCTCAGCACCGTGTTACAACCGCTCACGTTCAACACCTCAGCGCCGCATAGCTCACATCCTATACCTATAGCCATACTTGAATTATTATTCCGAGATTTTATTGCCGGAAAATAGTCGGGTGAAAATTAATGATTTAACCAATATATCCAACCGGCTTCCTAACACTAAATCCGAAACCGATCACAGGCTATTTATTTGTTAGGTTTTTAGAGCCCTCCTCCACCCACGCGCTCTCCTCTTCTCTCCTCTCCTCCCTCACCGTCGAATATCTATAAATCAGTTGAAAATTGTGGAAACTAATTAAGAGCTCTTATCTCTACGCTATGAAATGTCTTTTATTTTCCTTCGCTCGCGTGATTTATAGAAGAGTTCGAATACCTTCCGAGTATTTTGATCGTCTCGAAAATCGCAGTAAAAGTCAGCACCCTGCACGTATCGTCTCGTAGATTTTACCCTGCGATACAAAATTTCGTCTGCAGCAGGAAATTTTCGGATCGTGTGGACCAACTCGATCGGAGGAAAAAATACAGAGTCCGGAGAGGCGACGCAACGAAGATATTTTCTAAAAGTTGCAAGTTCCCTTAAATTATCTTATATCGCTCGATTGGATCCCTTTTCCGTTCTATCGACACAAACGATCCGGCAGGCTGCACTGCCGAGAAGATCGCCAATCTGAGATCAAGACTCAGCCGATCCTGGGGCACGAATGATATACATTGGTAGCGATCATCCGATCACATCTAGCATTACAGGTACTAGTATGGGATGAGTACTAGCTTATAGTGCTTGCACGACCCTCGGTGTAGAGAAATGTAGCAAGCACGGCTAATCCTTACGCGAGTAACAATCCGTCACTCGAAGGATTCCATCTCGATCGCATTCCGTCGAAAATAAAATGGAGGAATAGCTTACCGATATGGTGTAGCAAAAATTTGAACTGCCATTACAGTCGACGAAATCATAGCCATCGATTAGTACCTTATTAATTCAGGTGTGAAATTCAGTTGGCAAACGTCAAATCGTTCCATGTTTTCACCGCTATATCGCTGCGCAGGTATATGCGAAATATGTTTGAAAGTAAAGATTTCTCTCGTTTCTCTCTTTTCTCCTTCTCCCTCTTCTTCTCTCCTCCCCCGGAGCAGCAATTATCTTCGTACGGTAACTGATTTTTTTCTACTCTCTCTTTCTCTCTCTCTCTCTCTCTATCTCTTTCCGCGTCGACAGTAGGCACATAAGGTAGGCGGGTAGGTAGTTGCGAAAAAACGAATGTATGACTGAACGGTCGATGTTAACGAATGACACTCATCAATAAGGAATTAGCATTCGAACACGAAGGGGAATGGGTCGAGGTGTAGGTTGCAGCGCTCCGACTGGGACCTTTTAACGAGCCTGAGATGTAGAATGCGGACTAGCGAAATCAACGCCTCAAACATCGGACGGGTTTCTTGCGTGCTCGTATTTATTTCATTTTTTCCTCTCCTTACCTTCTCTCAATCAGGTACAGCTATGATTGCCGAGCTTGGTGTTTCGGTGGAACGAAATTACTTACGTAGTGAATAACGTCTAGGACAGAAATTCGTGGTAAAATATTAAGGTAAAGTGTCAAATGGGACAAATACGAAAAAGGGATGACGAGGGAAAGTAAATATAGTAAAATCGGAATGCTGCAGTGCCTCGGGTAAAAATGAGGTATGAATAATTTTAGGATAGTCAGCGTATGTAATACGTGAAAAATGTATGTGTACTTGTACGTATATAATATACGTATAAAAGGTATACGGCGGGTGGCGTTAATTAGCTTTGATCTCGGCGATTATCTCGTACTCGGATATAGTAGACGAGGCTCTTGTAAATTCAACGTTATTGCAGGGGTCTATTAGTTTATACTCGAGGCTCGTAAGTCGTTGCGGTCTTACATGCCTACCTACCGACCCGAGCAGCGGCTGGCTTCTGGCGGATATCCGTGCCGCGATTCAGACCTTTATTAAAATTATTAATTTCAAAGTTTTACGATAAACCATACGGATAGAATTTGCTGCGCAAAGAAGTCGGCTCAGAACTTTCATCCGAGTATACAAATCAACGATAAATAGTATTCCGACGGGGTGATGAAAAGTCAAAACGGTCACCGTTGGCTCGCTTGTAATTTAATTTCAGCTGTAGGATAATGACCAGTAACGATGAATTATCGGGCGCTACTTTGAGGAGGAGAAAACGATGGCAAGAATAGTTGGGGCGTAATCTCATCGTCGTCGAAAGCCCGTAAGATCCGGAGTTTAGCCCGACATTCGATTCGATTCGTTGATCTGCATCGTTACTCGACTGTACAAGCCGACTCGATATACACGAAGAGAGAAACCTCCGTACCCGCGCACTTATTTATATCAGAAAGTCACGGGGAGGACTGTTTTGACTTTTGAAGTATATAACGGCACCTCGTAAGGAGATAATGGGGGCCCATACGGCTGCGGCGGGACCCCCGCACAACGACAAATTTTCTAGCAACATTTAAATATCTCCGAAGCATTGTCGGGGTCCACGGGATGTCCGACAGCCTCGTTCGAAATATCCGGTAAATATATCGTTATTTTATTCAGTAGCCCCACGCACGCGTATACGTACGTACACGTGCTTTATGTTCGCCATTGTGTTGCTAGATTCATGTGACTGTGTCTTACATGCTTCCGTTGTGTTCTTTATCATGCGTGCGTGCCTGTGTGCGATGCACTAATACACCGGCGGGTAAATTATTCCACTTAAACGACCCCCGCCATCCAGTTGTATCTTACGATAAGTGCCTCTCAGCTAGGCTAGGCGGTATATGGCATACGCTGCGGCATCGGGAGACGAATTGGCCTCGGCCTCGGAGTCTTGTAAACAAGAAGAATAAGGCGACCGAGATAAAAGAACCCCGGGGAAACATAGGGCAAAAAATACGTCGCCAAACTGGCGGAAATCAACCGGAGGATTACAACCCCTTACACCTCCTTTTCTTCGTTTACCCTGGCGTCCGGTGTTCCAGGGATTAGGATATTCGCCGGAGACCCCATTGAGGGAAGATATCGCAGACAAAATAAGTCTAGACAACGCGACCGGAGCTTTCTTGCGACGAGATTCGAGATTTCCTCCGGCGACAATCGAGCATCCTGTTACTCCCGTTCCAAATTTTACCACGTGTGCTGTGCAAGAAATTAAAAACTGTGAGACCAAATAACAACATCGTTTCCTCTCAACTTGATCCATTGAAGAGAAAATCTCGCAAACGAGCGGAAATTACACGAAGGAAACCAAATTTCTTGTCTTCGATGCGGACGGGAAAGTCAAGGTGAAAAAAATACGAAGTCTGACACGTTGCTCGTGGGGGAAGAGCCGCGGTGGGCATCTGAATGCCCAGAGTTTTTGATTGATCAGCGGACTGTCTGAATGCAATTAACAATTCAGGCATGCGGTTGACGTTGCCGGAGGGTGAGAGGCTGCGCGTGCTAGATTTATTATATCATTATCGTAGTGCTGGTCGGTATACCTGCTTAAAGTATCCTTGGATATCTTCCCGGAGTCGTGAGGCCGGATAAGTTGGTAATATCTTGCCGACGATGATGCTGCTGCTGCTGCTGCTGCTGCTGTTGCTGCCGCTGCTGGCACAAGCTGTGTATGTGTTCCTCCTGCCTACTTGTTTCTATTTTAGTCCTGCCACAGGCGGTCATCCCCCGTTACAACCTATCATATAGGTACGCACATGTCCTGTACGTACTGCAATTTACGTTTTACGTACAAGAACGATATCCCAGGTCGATCCCTCCGATTCTTATTTAGTTCGTATATATATGATGTAGTGTATTTATTTTTATCGGACGTAAAACACTTTAAGGAGGTTGAAACGATCCCCAGAAAATGGCACCCAAATGTTTCTACCGACGAATGAAACGTTTCAGCGTTGGTTTCATTCAGATACAGTAGTACTTGTACACGATTGTTAAACTTGGAATAAAAATTCTTTCCCTAAAACGAATGATCCTTAAATTGATTTTGAAAAATGATTCGAGTAAAAAGATGTTATTTCTCACCGCGAGTCGATGGTTTAGCCCTTAATATCGTCGAAGGATATAATTAGGAGTCTATAGAGGGTAACGAGGGCTTCACTTCGGCCGTTAATGTAAAACACTTGGCAAAAATGTCTGCTTCAATTGTCTTGGTGAGAGGGATGGTTATACGGTGTTAGGGTTGGTTTTATTGAAATATAAAAATTATCGGACATAAAAAAGATCATAAATCATTGAGTTAAGCGGAGAGGCGTGTATACTGCAGAAACGTTCAATGGCTAATGGAGTCTGGCAATGATCACGGAGGTGTTTTTTTATTCACGTCATTTTATTTAGCTCCATTTTATTGTATCTTAACGCTTTTAGCCGAGCGTTAGCGGTCGCAAAATCTCAGACATAAATATCCACGAAGAAGGAGCTCGCGTCGAGTAGTTACAGCACCCACAACGAGAAAAATCGCCCGTAACCACGGTGCCAAATTACAGTCTCCGCAGCCACCCATATAAACGCAGTTATTATGACGTTGGTATTAACCCCGCTGCTTTACGAAGCGAACGAGCCAGCGAGGGACCAGCCGATCGTCGCTTTTGCTAAATTATAGCTGTTTCAAGTCCTCTTAATTTTTACATTTATTGATTTTCACATTTTACCACCTTCGAGTCTTTTACTACCGACAGCTATTCGGACCTCCCAGCTACCATCGACATTTTAAACTGATTCTCGCCCGGATTCCAAGACTAGCTCCCCCTTTTTTCCCGATCTCAATAGTATTTCTTCGATATTACAAAATTTCGAGTTCGTGGCGAATGAGAGAATATTCGAAACAGCCTAATTACGGTAATGCAAAAATACGGCCCCTTTCCAGCGCCGTATAAATCAACAAGTGCTGTCGTATTATTCCAATTTCTTTGATCCTTCGTTATTCGTACTCCAATGTATGTCTAGCATTTCAGATCGATTGATTGGCTGAAGAATGCTAAAATCGACACAATTTTTATTTTTGCAATACCCTCGTCGAGCAAAATCGTACATTAACGAATCACGCGACAGCAGAAACGGTGTTTCGCAACCCAATGGAACGATTACCCCTCATCGTCCTCTGGAACGCATTTGTCGTCGGTTCCTGGAACGAGAGCTAGGAATACGACATTCGGTGGACGGCCGAAGTCACCAGGTCGGGTCCGAAAAGCTCGGAGAACGAAGTCCTGCGCGTACTCTTCTCTTCGCTGGAAGGAGTAACCGGCCATTCGCGTCGCCGTCAAATATTTTGGCAAATTTATGCCCAATAAGAATTAAGCAGGAGACCGCGCCGGTGGTTCGCGACGTTTAACGACACAACGCGTGGCCTTCGAAAGGCGTATAGGTAGGCCCCTGGCCCGATGTCCCACTATCGTCCGGCGCGTTATTCCGACCGTAACGCAGACTGCGGCTTGCACCACTCGCGCGTCTTCCTCCTCTGCAGGACCACGAGGAGACGGGCAAAGCTCCGGTGATTTACCGACCATCCTCGCCCTCCCCCTCTTCCTCATTTTTATCCTCCTTTTATTTTATTTTTCCTTTCTTCAACCATCAGAACTTTTTCGCCATCTCAGCCGCATCCTCCTCCTCCTTCTCCTTCTTATTTCGACGGGCTCAACCGGGTTGCCGCAACGGCCGAGTGTCACCGTTATAAATCAGTCAACGTCACTCGAGATTAGCGTTTCTACGGCGCATCAGTTGCTGCCCTTCGCCTCAAGTGAGCGTACCATCGATACGCGGGAATTCTTGGGGGCTTTGGTGGCAAGGCGTTACACAGGCCGAGAATAGGTGACCACTGCCTGCCTGTGTGCAGGTACGCGCCTAATTTACGCGGGCCAGTTAGACCCGAGGACTTTGGCGTCGGACGGCCAGGCTCCGTTTGTGGGTGAGAGATGCTTGTAAATAGCGGGGAAGAACCGTGTGTGTCCTACATCTACATACCGACGTCGTGATTTCACGCCGACTAATTAGTTCACGAAGTCGGTCTGGATCCAATCGACAATTTACTGACTAGTATCGCCCGGCATCTACGACGTGGTACATCTACGGACCAGTGGAACGTACGAGGGGCATCGGGAGGACGAGAGAAACGGAAACGTCCTTTGGTACTGGCGTATTCCTCTATTCTACTGTCGCTGTATTTATTCCCAGTTTTATTTTCAGCCGAACACGGAATTCGAAGAAATTGAAAAAGAAGTTGTTCGTATAGTTTCGTTATAGTTTTTCGCGGTGTAAATCGATGCAGCGCGCTCTAAAATTTTTCATTCAAAATATTTCAAGTTTACATCTGTTGTATAAAAATATATTCGTCGAGGTGTTTTGAAATAAAACAAAGTTCGAATTTCCAACGGGCCACAACTGAAATAGCTAGTATAAGTAGAAAAAAAAGTTTTTCTTCAATCAAAAAATCAAAATTTTGAATTTATGATGAAACAAGTTGTAGCAGTTCAATTATTATTTCTTTTTTGAAATTTCTATTCAAGCCAAAGTTTACGATCCTCAAGCCAACGATGCAACGAATGGAAATCTTATGTTCTTAAATTACAAGTTCATATTACCTTGCGACTATTTTATATGTTTGAATTGATGATAAAAAAAAAAAAATCGTAAGATACACTTCTTAAACATCAACTGAAAACTTGATATCACAAGTGTGGGTCTTTACGATGTGAATTGATATTTTTTACAAATTTTTTTTGTCCACCATTTTTAATAAATTCCAAATATTGTAAAAAAGAAATACGAAAAATCAAACGAGCCCACTCTACCACTCTGCCTAAAGTGTTCATCTTTTTACCGAATTGTTTATCCAACTAAACTAACCATTTCCGATGCGTCCCGTTGCAAAATTGATTTGCTTTTCTACCCTCAAACACCCCAACATCATGTATAAAAACAATTTAGGCATAAAAGTGCTATAGTTCTGAAAGGAAAGTTTCTCTTATGTTTTAGCACTTAGGTAGTAAAGCTGCAGACCGGAAGCAACTAATGTTACGAAATGAGCGACGCAACGAAGATAGCGATACATACACGACGACAGGTAGAATCTTCACGAGTCGCGGTACCGTCCAAATAGATAGGAGCACCGCCACTTACAACGAGCACACGGTTCAGGACGTACACCTATCTGCCTTCCAGGCACGAGACGGAGAGCCGAAAGCCGAAAACCGAAAGTAGCTAAACGGATCGACAACTTCCTGTCCTGTTCCGAGCACGAATCCGTATCGGAGAAGTGCCGCGGCGCGGCGGCGCTTCGGGATCCAGAGAAGGAAGACGAGGCCTCTGGGCGACGGAGCCGCGGAGACCAGACCGCTATAAAGTCTCGTGTTATTTACTATGTTAATTACCGCCCACGTCAAACACAAATTTATGCTAAAAGCCGAGATCCTATCGATGCTGAGCACCGCTGACAGGTTCAGCCAACCTCCTCCTCTCGGTTTCTCATCTTCCTTCATCTCCGCCGTTGGGTTCCATCCTCGTCAGCCGCGCGTACGAATCGATAGGTCAAAACCGTTGAGCGCGCGGCGTGAATTCCAAGAGGTGGAATTCGATTTCTACAAAAAAATTTCTCGCCAAATAAAAATCATCTTAGGCAGGTTTATGAATCGTTCACATACACGTCTGCGCGCCTCTCGACTTTCCAAGCTCATCGTCGCCAGGATCATCGGTATTGCGGATAGCGTTGCGCAGCGAGTTTCCTTTCATCTAATATATACGCCGATCGAGACACCTATTACTCATATTTCCCGCAGTCACCTAGTCGGTGGGACTCGAACAACGCCCGCGGCTCCGGGCGCGTCAAACATTCATCGGCACCTGCTGCGGAACATACCGACGCGTTGTCACCCGGCGATGCTTCCGAATGTGGGCACCCGAGCGGAATGATAATAGTAAAAAAGGAAGAGACACGCGGAGCTTTCCCTCGCGTAAACATCGAAAAATCGATTCACGTCACCTGCGAGGTCCGCGCCGTAAAACCAACGGCGTTTCCCACACACTCACCTCGGACGTCCACCTATTACCTGCCAGGTTCGCACCTAGACACCGTACAATGCTCGACGCACTTACGCCCTGCGTGCGAGGAACTCGAGTGGCATACATACAACGGGGAACAGTTCCATTCGAACCTCGAATTGCATTCTACGCATGGATCGTACACGCGCCCTGTCCCTCGCCTGTAAAACCAACTTCGAGTTAATAACACATATTTGGCATGCGCCACCTGTTTCCTACTTCCTAAGTCCTGCGGTTTGCTTTACTCACGCAGGGGGGAATTGCTGGCGGTTGTTACAAGCCGATCGGTTTGTTTGTTGAAAAATCGATGCGGATTCAAGTTTTGACGGACGCGGAGTGCAGCGGTGCACGTATGCTGCTGCAAAACTCGAAAGTACAGCTGCTTGAAAGACGTTGGAACGGTCGAACGACTGACTCTAGGTTCTAGGAATCAATCACTCGGAGAAAAGTCACCTGTGAGGGACTCGGCACCGAAGGATGTGAAATCCCGATGTCGAACCGTAATATTCCGCCCTCGACTCTCGGGCCTCCCGCGGTTCTCACGTTTAAGACCTACCTCACGTGGGCAAACAGATATACGTGTACTTGTACGTATTACGTACACATAAACTGCAGTAGGTAAAATGACGAGATTTACAAGGCCTTCCGTGGCGCAAGGATCCTCGTCACGTGAAAATACCCTGTCAAAAACACGTGTCGCACGTGGTGTTTATGGTCGGATAATCCACAACCGGATGTAAGGACACCGAGAGGAAGAAGAAGGTTGAAGGAGGAACCGAGGTCGGGCGCAATTGTGAAAAATGAAAATGACCATTCCCCGCGTGCATCCCATGTGGCAACCTGCCTCTGCGGACCCTGCGGAGAACTAGGCGTTCCTGGACAAGAAGGACCCTGCTGGATGGTCCCGGGTGTTGCAGCGCGTGGGTGTTAACGTTGCAGCCGAGTTTACGACCCCGACAGGACGCTGCGGTGCGCTCCGATCGAGCCGGTCGTGTTGGAACCAGAACCATTTGATTTTACGGCCGAATTTCAATCCCCGCTAAATTCCGGAATGAAGCCATCGTGAGGCGCGGGAGGCGCGAACTCCTTCTCCCGGCGTTCGACACAAGCGTGCACACCTACGTGGAGGAAGACTGCCTCGAGATGCTTGGCACTTTTGGACGACGACGTCCGCAGGCATGTACGAAACGTCGCCAAACAGCATCGCGTCACCGGGGAGAAGGCGACCTCCTCCACGCACTCGGACTCGAAGTAGTCCATCGGAATTATTATGCGAGAGTTTAAAGTGTCCCGGTACAACGCACCGCCCAATGCCCTGCAGCAGGACTCCACGGTGCGGTACCGGCGTTAAAAATAAACGGCCACCCGCACAGAGGTCGGGCATTTGTCGTATACCTTGGTATCGAGGTTTACCGGTTGCCTCCGACGTTCGTGTTTCACTCCTGCGGCGGTATTCCTAGCTGCGGTGGCTCTCTCTCGCCCCACGACCGATGCGGACGACTCGTTCTTGCCGTAGAAATTAACAAATTTCCTCGATATCCGTCGTCACTCCATTGATCGACGAAACGCGGAGTCTTAGCGGGGGTAGAAATTGGAAAGAGCACAGGCGTTCCTGAGCGCAGGCAGAGCCTTGATAATCGAGGAAGTTGGACGCGTCGAGGTTGACGATAACTTCCTACGGGGTGTGTGTCCGAGTCTCTAGACAATGTCTACATTAAGGTTAGTTAGTAAAGAACGAAGCGGTACACGATAGCTGGGCCGGTCGAAAAGGGGTCCGGCGTGTTTCTCGTGTCGTTAGAGTTAATGCTATGCGCATCGAAACATATCCCGCAACGTTCCGAGTATAAAGATGTACTGGCGTGTACAATGAGCATATGTATGGTGAACCCGACGAGGACCCCGAGGCTGGGGGTCCGGGGAGATGGAGGCGAAGGTGAACCGATACGGTCCCGGTCTTGGGGGCCTATTAAGATATTTGAATAATATTAAACGGGCGCTCATGAGCGTGCCTCGGAATCGTGTCGATAAGCGAACAACGACGATGCTTAAATACGGGAATTTCACTCTTTATGAGAAAGATAAAAAGTTTTAAACACCGCCGGACCCCTGTTCACCACCGGCGAGAGAGAGAGAGAGAGAGAGAGAGAGAAGGAGATCTTCCTTTTACAACGATTCCCGCGGCTCGTTGGCCGGGACCAGCAAACTCGCCGGGTTCCTTTGGCCCCGGAAATATCTACGCGGTATAATCCTCGCCGATGGTTTTGTACCTTTGTGGGTGAAAGATTTAGAGGCAAGGGCCCCGGGGCCCTTAGGCGATCACCTGTAGAGCATACATCCTACCCATATGCTCGATGTTAACACAAGATTAGAAATTCTAGAGCAGTCATTGCTGCATTTATTTTTTTCCTCTTTTCACACTTTGTTCGAATCTATAGTCTATATCTCGGCTCGATAGTCGGGATGTAAGAATAGTCGAGTGCCAGAGAAAAGGAGGGCGTTTTTTGTGTTAAAAGTAATCCTCCGATCGATAATTACACACCGCCTCGGATGTGTGAATTATTACATGCAATATGATACAGTGGAATAATATGATAATTATCGTATCATGAAACGTAGATTGGATGGTTATGACTCGCACTTTAGGATTCTTCCACCCACGTCAGCTCTTTAATTTCTTCCCAAGAAATTCATTTATCCCTCAATGTATTTCATGATTTTCATGTAGATATTTCTTCGAATCTGGAAATGCTTCGGTTTCGTTAATACGGAAGAGCTATATATTTGGGTGCAGATATTTTCAGTTTCAGATTGCAGTGGAATTCCACCGTCAAGCCTCGTACGTGCAAAAAGTGCCTGCGTCAGGTTTCCCGCCTCTCGGTGATCCATCCACCCGTCTGTTATGATCGCGTTTTAACTAGAAACGAACGATGATCTCACCGGCGTGGTCTGACTCAATTTCATATCAATATCACTCTGCCCCTGCGGCTCTTCCGCGAAAGGCTCGAGTGGGCATAACATAATATTTATTCAATAATACGTGCTCTTTTTGCAAACTTTGGTTAACATGAATCTTCGCTCCCCTTTCGTTCCCCTGTTCCATCTGGAACGGCTTAAGGCCCCGATGAGCCTCGCGGGCCAGCTCATTAATGCAGGTGCAGGTCTCGCGGCGCGCGTTGTGTAAATTTTTCAAGAGACGTTGTCACGTGTACGCCAGGTTCGAAACAGGTAAGCCTCCGCGCCACATGACGGCCAGATTTCCGCCTGTTTATGTCCGCACAATGCGTCGAGCGGCACGTTATTAGCCCTGCGATAAACCGGAGGGTCGTGACGCGTTCCACATGGCGAGAATACCCTAGAGATAGTAAAATGTCGCCTCGACAATTACCCGCTCTATGGGCGTCCGGCACGAAAAATTCTCAAAACTGTACTTGCCGTTCGTGTAGGTGTCTACATTTTCTTCTCGAACCGAATGCTTTCTCTCCCTTTCTTTCTCACTTACTCAGGTTTCCGTCGACGCGGTAAGCTCGAAAGGAAATCTAAACATTTCTGTATATAAGAAATTTTAGTCCTCTACACATCCAAGAAAAAAGGATCATCGCTGGAGAAAATGAAACCGAAGAAACTTTGGATTTAAAAAAAATCGGTCCAAAAAGCATTGAAGCAAGAAGTTGACCCATGAATGATAAAAGTCGCGGGTAATTCGTCTTCGTCTCGCACCGCCTCGATCATCAATTTATGCAGAACAATCGAACAACGCCGAGGCACCCAGGTTCAAAGACCCGCGCCGCTCGGTCTCGTACATTATACAAGGAGCACATACGTATGTATGCAACGAACTTACCGCCCCATTCCTCGTTTTTATATTTATTTTTCTCGCCTTGCATTTTTCGTTTCACATTTTTTTCTCTTTTTCGTACGGTTTTTTTTTCTTTTCCTTTTTCCGTTATCTCTCTCTTTCTCTCTCTCTCGCTCTCTCTCTCTCTCTCTCTCTCTCTCTCTCTCTCTCTCTCTCTCTCTCTTGTTGCCTCGCTTTTTTCACTCCGTCAGCAATTAGCATACGATTGACCCCTCGAGTACGAAACGCGCACGACGCGACGAGACGCGTACGTTCCGCTCTCGCGAACCTTAGCGCGCGGTTCCAATTAAATTAATATGTCCCTCTGGTTTTTATGCTCTGACCGTGCCCGACCAAAGATATAGACACTTACATGCGGTTGCCCGTCCGTCTGAATGTATAAGTGGATATTCACACAGTGCAGCATGAATATCAGTACTTGTAATTAAATCGAATCAAGTAACGCGTGATACGGATGTTTCATGGGTAATGTTTGGACCTGTTGTGGATTGACTCGGGAAAATTTTTTACTTTGACAACCGTTAATGTGTTACCATCATAAATATCTGAGGTTAATACACAGCGCAGCAGACATCGTGTCGACGTAACCGAATAAGTGACTCGAATTAGTCCGATTTTAGTCACTTACTGCAAAAGAGTCTGAAACCACAGTGCAAAAAATTATGTTGCGATTGCGAAATAAAATTCATTCAGTAAAATCACTTGTAATGAATATTCCCAAAACTACAGCCGTAAATCGAAGAAATCTTACAATCGCATTACTTCAAGGCCTGATTAGAACGACCGAACCAACGTCGATATTTGGTACGCATAGAGACATTACATTCAATTAAATGTTTTCGTAATTGCAAGCAAATTATACAATCGATTTTGATATACTTGCAACGAAACATTTTGTCCTCTTAATTTTTTTTTTTTCACGATAAGTGAAAATCAATTTGGTTGGAAAAACAAAAAGTTTCAAACTTTCACTACCACATATGTGGCCTTGGGCATCGGAGCGACGATGTCAGAGTCGGAGAGCTGTGAGTGAGGGAACGAGAAAAGCAAATCCGAAAAGAAAATAGTACAGAGAAGACTGTTATCGTATTACCCTGTATAACGGGTAAGCTGGCCTTCCCTTTTCTTTCCCTCTCTTTCGTCCCTTTTCGTCTTTCACAACTTTTTCCTAGAGGCAATCAAAGTTGCGAAACTCGGGGGTGAAGATCCCCCTCGCTGTGACACTTGCGCAGACCATTGAAACCTCCGACAAAGTGACCACCAGCAATATGCCGGTCCGAGAAACAATGCGCCATCAGTTAGGACCGGCGAACACGTGTCGCACCGTTCAAGGGTTCGGGCTTAAAGACTACGGGAGCATACTATTGACGCTCTGCGACGAGTACGTGACGGCGAAACGAAATTCGTACCTACGGTGTTACAACAATACCGCGTTTCCCAGGACTTTTACCTCATTGTCTTTGACATCCTGCGAACAGCTGGGGCTGCTGGTGGCTGCGTCCTGCAGGTACTATAGATTTACGACGCTGCCACTCCAGGCTCGTCTCGGGGTTCGGGGAGAGGTCAGGAGATTCCGGGGCAGGTCAGTCCCCCGAACATGCCGGAAACACCGATTGTACAACAAGTGCGCGTAGCGGGGCGGACCCTTCTACCCCCAAACCAACCCAACACAGCCCCTCGAAAAATTCTGCAGCCACGGCTGTGGCCTGCGTCGGCTCGACCGCATTACCGGGTATCGTGGTAGCACTGTCGGTTTACGAGCTGGTAGAGAATTCCCGGTGTTCGTGGTATGACCTGAGGGAAGGGGAGCGGATATCTCTCACTTCCCTCACCGGCTTATCATTCAGATTGCACATGGAACGAAGCGAATGACAGTTGAGAATTAATCGTCCACTTTTCAGGATACTGGAGACACGCGAATCGGTAAACGAGAGACGAGGGGACGTGAAGGTAGAGAATTTTTACAATTTAACGGATGGTGGCAGAAGTCCGACACGGTAATTCGCGTTTACATTGGTTATCAAAATTTTTGTCCTTTTCCCCAACGACCGATACTAGTCGAGATATAATTTTTGACGAGTAGAAATCTTGCAAAGCATTTAAATGATCCGCGGCAAAATCGGCAGGTCCAAATAAACAACCTCTAGAAACTTGAGAATTTAAATATTCTGACGATACTGAACTTTGTTTCGAATTTCCACCTAATTCAATATCTAAATATCATGCTGAGAAGCTCTTGGAATGTTGTACTCTACCATTTTTGCCCATGCCAAGTGATTTATTCTCCGGATGTATCCCATTCGCATTTTTGTACGCTATAGTGCAAAATCATGATTATCGTTTTTTACGATTTTCTCGAGATGTACTGCATATTAAATAATTGTCAAGTGTATGAAACAGGGGTAAAATTTTCTGATCAACCGATTGCCGATATTCATTTTGTATAATTATTCTCACATGGCGAGGAATACGCTAATTTAGAAAAAAAAAATATAATCAATTTCTGAAACATGTCCAAAACATTTCAAAATCGTTCAAAAAGTGTTTCTTTACTCAAACAAAGGCATTTTGAGTTAATGTTTTAATTTTATAGTGAACGGGTTAAAATAAATGAAAGCAACCGAATTTTCAGATAGAATTTGGGCTCTGTATCACCGCGACGCGCTCTTCACATATTGTACCAGTGTTGTGTCCTACGAAGAGGAACCTCGGCATTAGTCTCGAACTTGAACAATACTTAAAGACGTCCACTGAACGGTTCTCCAGTCGATGGGAAAGAGTCGGCGTAACAAGTGCTGTTTGGCAGCCTGCTGTGATCGTGCTTTCTCGAATGGCTGGTGTATTTAACGAGGTTCAATTCCGATCCCTGCAGATTCAACTCAATAAACTGTAAGGTGTGGAACGGTAATTCGTTCCATAAGGCAGAAATGTACGGGGTATAAATACCTGCTCGGGTTGCCGAGACTGGCTTAGCTCGAAATTAAGAAACTCCTAATCTAGCCTGCTTCACTCAGGGCTTTCTTTTGGGGATGCGTGACAGACCCCGAATGTCATAAAATGAAAACTCGACTGTGAGTAGGTAACTGTGCAGTCACTGCAGATGATTATGCTTTGACTACAAAGCAGGAAAAGTTACCCATGCAGCCATTCCGATTATAGTATGTATAATGTATGTATATTAGGGTGGTTCAGAAAAGGGCCTTTTTTAGATTTCCGTCTTCTCCGAGATTCTTATATTCTTTCACTAAAACATAGCTCACGGGAAAAGGTTGGGCCGAAAAAGTTTTCTTAGTACTGCCTCAACGACGTTGAAATTTCGAAAAAAGGCTATTTTTCACAGAATGGACCATGCACAAAAGTTACGGAAAGGGTGAAAAATAGTATAGGACTGCAGTACCTAACAAGCGGTACGCGAACATCGTTCAACTAAGCTGGGAATTCTGAAATATGACAGCATATGGTGACAGCCTGAGTTGACCGGTAGCGGGCAGGTGATCCGATTGTGGGTCGCTGGGAACTTTTCGCTTACCTGTCGGCAGTCGGCAATCAGACCTCCACTAGGAGCACCCCTCGGCGTTGGCTAAGCTTCGATGGCCCATTGTTTTCATGTTCCACCGTATACCCTGGCTCTCAATGGGCCTGTGCACGAAAAGGAAGTATGCAGGTTTATGGGCCTTCCACGTTCACGGAGATAAGAAATGCCGCCTGAACTCTCTAGACCTGTACACGGCACGTTAGTGCGGAACAGTGACTTCCGGAACACTGATGCAATGCTGAATTTCGAAGCAATCTTTTTTACAAGGGAGTCAGATTTCCTGCGCCTACACGTTTCCATTTCGACGTATCAAGTTCCGGATCCATTTTGTAACAATCGATTAATTTCCATTAACAGAATTATCTTTTTTTCATTCTAAGTATTACTAATTGCTTGCCTATCAGTATAGTGTTACTATCAGCAGCGGGTCAGGAAATCGGAAAGAATTTTTGTTTCAAGGCTTGTGGTTCTTGGCGTATCAGTTTGACATGGAATTTCAATTTTTCAAATCTGGATTGTTGGGGCTAGTTCGGTGGAAAAAATGTGCTGATTGATTAAGAATAACGGCAAGTTGACACGTTTTAAGTTAGGGAACTTAACAATTTGGATAAGCATACAGTGTTACAATATAAAATTGTTAGACCAACGGAGAAAGTGTCTGATCGAGATATTTCAAATCTGAATCAGGTATAATGGTCCGTAACCGTTAAAATTGACAAAACGGAAGAAAGAAAAAGACATCGGAACGATAAGAAAGTTCTTGGTTATATTTACATTGCTCAGGTTGAAATAAGGCATACGGTAAAAATCGCGAAGCATTAAGAAGCAAAGTGGAAACCCCTGTTGACATGGAAATCTGGATGTTTGCACACACCGAGGTATATAATGCGTATAGTAACGGAGTTTAAATTCCGTGAAATGGCTGATTGAGAAGTCTGGAAGAGAATTAAGCGCTACATCGAAAGACGGGAATAAGACTCGAGTTTCAGGAAAGTGGCGCGGCGGGCGAGGAGGTCGCCTGCAGGCCCGTCGTCGTCCTCCATAAATCTGCGCTCCAGGTTGGCGCCAGGACATCGGACGACGGGGGAAAAGGGGGCGGAATATCCGAGGGGGAATTCCGCGAGACGAGCGCGAAGCGAGGTGCGAATCCCACGCTACGCCGAATCGTAGCCTCGCATCCCCGGTCCCGGCGAAGTTGACCATTCGTTTCAACGTCAGAGAGCCGTAAAGAATCGGGCAAGATACGCGACGTACGGCGGCGGCAGGTGACCCCTTGACCTTCCCGCGAGGGAGGTCGCCCCGCGTGCATATGCATTGAACCGAACTCCATCGCGGCCGACTTCTCCTTCCTGCCTGCCGATATCAATCGGCGTGGAACTGCGCTATATATTACATTAATATATTGCGTTATTATTCCGGTCGCGAACCGAGATCCTACCGATTGCCGATCAGAGCTAAAAGCGCCCCTCTTCCTTGGTTTCCCCGATACGGAATCCCCCGTGAGACGGTACTGATCTCCTCTGGCGATTGAATTTCGTACCAGAAATCCGGTTTCCGATATGAGGCTTACTAAATCTTCACCGATTCTTCATCGCACCTGTGTAGGTATACTGGAACTAGGTGCTTTGCTGTATATTTCAATTCAAAAGTGTGGACTAAATTTTAGCAACGGATTTTCTCGGTACCTACGAAATTGAAAGAAAAAAACTAAAAACAGTGTCACTTGAACGTGACGGAGAAGCAGATTTTCGAAAATCTGATCCTCAACGAGGATAGCAATTGCGTCGGTTACGGAAACGTTTCAGCCGTAATCCCCTGGGTTCTTTAATGACGTCGAATGCCAGTGGGATGAGGAAAGTGATGATACCGGTGCGTCGGAGAGGAGGGAGTCTATTTGGAGATTTGACTTCCGACCTCGCGTCGGTACCAACTTTCTTTCCGTAGTGGCGCCAGGCGCCGTTGGCGTGGGCGATGTTTGTATGTTTAACGATTTTTGGGAGAGAGAGCCCCGAGATCTGGGGCGTCGCGACGCGACGTCATCCGTTCGCCGTTGCGTAAGTAGCACTACCGTAGACGACACGGTAAGAGCACGTACGTACGGCAGCTGGAAGAACTCCACCTCCACCTCCACCTCAACCTCAACCTCAACCTCAACCAACTGCAACTGCACCTCTCTTCCTCTCTCCGAATATTCACAAACGAGTTAGGTAACTCGTGAACACGGTAAATCAGACTTCGTTGTCTGAACTTTCACTAGAAAAAAGATACAGTCATTCTGCACGTAACTCGATTCGCCACTATTATAGTCGTCGAGTATATTACAAGGCGCGCGACGCCCCGGCTCACGAGAGCACGAGTCCACCTGCTCGTTTCAGGGTGGTGACTCGGCTGGGGGTGCGAGTCGCGGTGTTCGCCGAGCCCCGGTGGGTCGAGGAAGTCGCTGCGATTATGGGGCTCACAGGTGACGCGAAGGTCGGAAAGGTGGTTCTTAGGGTCACGCACGCGGTGTGGACCCGGAAGGGCCTACGAAGCAGAGGAAGTCGGGGCACCGGACCTTGGCGACTCCGGCGCACCTGTCGGACTCGAGGTTATCGATACGGTTAATGTTTCCCGTACGCGATGAAGGTGACGGGGTGCACCGACATCCGGGGACTTATTTCGAAACGTCGGGCTTCTTTAACAGAAGTGGCGTAAATTGAGGAACGAAAATCAGCGGCCGGTGGTTCGCTTCGATTGAGTCATAATTGAAAACATGGTCTTGCAGATGACCTGAACAGTCGGATTTCAATTTGACACAGAAACGGTGAAATTCAAAACGGCGGAGACAACGTATATCTGCTTGGAAAGAAATTTCTTCTACTTTACATGCTAATTTATTTGGTAGATGGCTTAGAACTACCGATTCCGAATTCACCCACGCAAATAGCTTGAATCTTGCAAAGTCAACGTCGTCTAACTAACGTTACGTGCGAATTTCCGACAGTTGTCTCCGGCACTGGGTCTAAAAATCGTCGACATTCAACTATCCATTCTCGAAACTTGACGAGTACCAAACAACATTCAACTGTTTCGAGGCTTGACCCAGAGGGCGGTCGATTTGTTCCAGAGCTTTGCGAGACCTCGGAAATCCTGGGCCATATATCACGTCATTAGCCTCTTAAGGAGTATTTGGGATCAACTTAGAAGTTTCTCCGTAGCGTTAGGGTGAGCAAGCGAGATACGAGCCGTAGGACAGCTGCAATTATTTCGTTATTCAAAGTCTTAGCGGCGGATATTTATGGGCCTCTCGGTGAAGGTTCTGGGCGCAGCATCACCTACCGGATTGCTGGGGTTCATAATTTGTCGCTAGGCGGATCAGCGGTGCCCGCGCGATTCCTGTAACCGCTTATTTACATTGTCTCGCATTTAATTACGATAAATTTAACCTGGGGGCACGATCATCGAGCGGGCCCTGTTCCGCCCCAGACTCCGGCATGTGGCCGTTTCCTGGGCAAGAATATAAGTGTCTTCGATATATTCTGACACAGCGTTTTAAAAAATAAAAACATATATACCATTTGAATCTCGGTTTGAGCGCGTACTGTGATGCATTTCTCAATATCAGCACAATTCAAGCGACGGCTAGTTTTTTGCAGACTGAATAATGTCAGCATCCACCTAATGTCGGTTTACGCTGGCACAATATGTGGCCAATAGATGTCATCTAAATACAAAAAAATCGCGTCGGTAGCTTTATTATTCCCAAGGACACTCGGGTTTACCGGTTTACTCGAAACTGAAGCTTCGATACTAAATCAGCATGAAACGAATTTTGCTGATCACGCCGAAATTGTGTTTGCGGACACGAGTTGGAATTACGTTTCGAACGATGTAGAAATTAACCTTACGATGTTGTTGGATCTCAGACGCGTTACTCCAGAGAATCCAAGCATCACTTTACCGTATTTAGTAAAAAACCGAAGTTTCAAAAGGTGCCACAATTACAAAAGTAAGACGAAAAAGTTCAAGATACACATCTTTTCAAGTCTTTCAACAGCGATTAACGAGTGGTGCAATTTCCCAGGATCACAGATTCTCAGGAAAGAAATTCCGAGGAAATAAGTGTAAAAACACATTCTCCGGCGTCTGAATCCGAGGTTGTACTAAACCTACAGGACTCAGTGCAGATGTGGGGTACCCTGTGTACGGGTATACACAAGCCTATACCGCACCCGGGCAATCGACCACGCCCTACCACTTTGCCAGCTACCTTACGACTACGATACGAGCGCGGATAAAGTGAGACGCTTTATCCTCCTACGAGAGAAAGGTCACTCAAGGTCATCGAAATGACCGCCCAGTCCAGAAGCTTGTGTGTGTGTATATATACATGAAGATACGCGTGCACCATGTTCATGGTTTCGCCCGTGTATGCGATATCCGTGTCCAAGGAGAAGAGCTGGTCGCGAGTCACGATTCCCGGGTGCCATATGGCCGAAATGCTGACGGAGTGGTTCTTGCTGGAGCGAAGGCAATTGAAGGATATCGTCGAGTTCGCAGGACGGCGACACGCGATGAGGCGAACAAGATTAAACATTTTCTCATTCAAAGTTGAGAATCACCATCGAGCCACCCACTTCGTTCGGGATACGCATAGAATCCTTATTCACGCAAATGACAGACGTAGAAACGCTGACTAGCGATGATAGCTGTACCGGAAAGAAGGAAAGAAAGAAAGGAAGAAACGCCAGCAAAACTAATTTCCGGATAATAAAGTGGCTCGATTCCACACCCCGCGTGTTCCTGTTCGTTGATGTCGATTAAGACGGGATCTCCTCTCCCGCACTCTTCTCCTGGCTGAGTCACCCCAGACAGAGAGAAAGCGAGGGAGACGGAGAGACATAAAGGGACTGAGGGCCCGTCGCACAATAAGCACGCGCACCCATGCTCTTCAACTGCAGCTTCTATCAAAGTTATTTAATTACTACCTGTTAAGACTACCTCTTAGGTCGGGGCGGAACGATCCGGTGGCAGCCGTGCGCGTTCCCCGCCTTATCTGTCAACCGGGTATAAGTATGTATAGGCACCGGGATTCGCCCGATTTGTTTTTCTTGCACGTCGACTGCACCGTTCGCCCAAAGTTAACGCCGCGGAAGCACGGACCTCGGAAAAATACAGATTCTGCAATCAAAGCGAAGAGACGAAGGTCCCAGCGATTGAAATTAGACAAGTATAAATTAATTCGGAACTTGACTACAACCGATTCGTGCCGCTGAAGAATTTCAATTTGTCGATTTGATTGTATCTAACGAGTGCAAACTGAAAATGCGAACCTTTATCAATGTCAGCGAATTCGTTTCTTGTGCTTCGTAACAATAACTTTTACTGCACAAAAATCTTGACAATCAAGATACCCGCGAGTATCGAACCATCCCTGGACTGGCGAGACGTAGATCGTAAACCATAATTACGGAGAATAAAGCCATGAAGTTGAACCGCAAAAGGATATCTGTATTAAGAAAATTAGACCAGTGTATTCAAGCTGACTTGTGTGGGTTGGTGCAGGGATCAGGACACGACTGTAGCGTGAATCCCCAGTTTTCCTGTTTCATAAAAGCGACGATGATCACAAGCGCGGTGCGATTCCATGATTCATTATTAGCCCATTATGTCTTGCATAACAGGAAGAGTAAGAGCTCCGGCTAAGGAAGGAGCCCGCCGCATCGCGGTGGCGTGTTACCACCGAAGGTGTAAGTGCTAGCGGGAGGGATCGAGGCCGAAGATAGAGCGTCGCTAAGCTGCAGGAGTCGTCCTGGGTCATTGCGCCGCTGGAGAGCATCGTCGTAGGAAAGTGCGGATAAAACTTTGCCCGCAATTTGTAGTCGCACATTCACCTCTCTGGGGTAATTGGCTTGAACTTGGAACTCAAGCCCACGATGCGGCATGATTCAGCGCGCTCTCCCCCTTCTTGGCTCCCCCGCATCCTGCGATCTCTCCGCGGTTTAGTTTCGTTTAGGTTTATAGTCGCGTCGCCTCCACGGGTTCAGAGTTAAGAGCGAGGATCGAGGATCGAGGATCGAGGAACGAAGAGCGTATACCGTTCCGGGGCCGCGACGTGGAAACCGGTCGACGATCGAAGACACGTTCCTCCCACCTGACACAAACCCCGGGACTTCTCCTCGTCACGATATATCAAGGGAACGCACAGATAATCGATTTATATCGATTCTTCCGAGAATATCGGCTCTTGCCCGCGGGCTCGGATTCACGCCTTGGAATACCTACTCGCTGCTATTACTTTGTCACGGGTCGGTGTTTGGTGATCGTTTTTTACTCACCTTGGGGGCCGATGATGCCGGTCCGCGGAGGGGATCGAGAGAGGAAGATAGAGTAGGAGAGAGAGACAGAGAGAGAGTAACGTGGACGGGGGCGACGGAAGAGAGGGAGGGAGAGCGTAAGGCCGACAAAAATTCTCACGTAAAGCACCACCGGCTCTAACAATAGGACCTGTCATCGGATTTGGAACGCCTGTTGAATTCTCTTTCAGAATAGTTTGAGGCCATTATTTTCCGGTGAACGATTTCGGTGCCTACGCGAAGTGCTGCGGGATGAAGAAAGACGGAGATCGAGCTAGACGGAGAGGAGAGGGTCGAGGACCGAGCTGCTACTGTGCCTCCGGAATGTCGAACGGAATTCCCGAAGAAGCCGCTGACCCGCCGCGGTACACATACTCGAGTAGGTACCTACTTTATTTCACTACATTTTTTACTTTCTTTTCCCTTTCCTCCGCGTTCCTCCTTGTCTTTCGCTCCTCCCTCGCGCTTTTTGCCTCGCTCCCCGACCTCTGCTCGTGGATCACGAGGAGGAAGGCATCCCTTCGGGACGTTGTCACCTGACCCGGCCGCTGCACCTACGTATCTCCGATGGTCGAACCGCGTCTCTGTCGAGGAGACCGGAAGAGGAAGCTGTCCGGGTCGGGGCGGAGCGGCGGGATGCACCCGAAGGATTTCTCCTCCTCCTCTCTCTTCCGCAGTCCTTCTGCATCGAGACGAGTTCACCCCGGGGAATAAACACGTGTCCTATACGGTATTCCTCCGTGCACTGACAAGTCTGGGGGCTACCGTGCTACCGCAGCGGGTTGCACGTGCGGGCAATGTGAATGGGGGGAAACGGTTCGCAGAGCCACCTCTTGTCCGGCAAGAGCGAATGGGAGTATCCTACCATCTTCTCCCACAACGGCGAAAGCTGTTGACTGGAATTTGACGCGTTTACAGGGAACGAGGAGGACCGCCAAGAGGGACTCGATGGTGTCTTCCAGGTTTGAAGAGACCGTTTCATCCGGCACCTTGCATCCAACGCTGAACGCAGGCATCGTTCTCCCACTCGGTCGAAGTGCCCGCGGGCGTTGTGAAATCTCACTATGACTAAGACTAATAGCAACGAGAATACTATCCGCAACGAGATGCAAGGCGAGACGGCGAGACGGCGGATGGACGGACAGGGAGGGGAACTTCCACTCGGAGGAAACCCACTCGTCTCCCTTGACAACGTCCTCCCACTCTGGCCACATTCCCCATCGCCCTCCCCGTGCTCAACAGGTGGTGTGTACTCCTCGGCTCGATGCTAGTGTGTCACGGATGTACGTGTAATACACCGAAGTACGGGCCGTTCCAAACTGTAGCCTCGTGAATAATCACGCTGACGATTTTTATTGCCTGCGAAGGCCGCACGGTCGTCGTGACGAATGATCCGGCGATGCCTTGAAATTTATGAAAAGTCTCGATAGATAGGACGGTAATATTAGTAACCTTCGATAGGAATCGTTGCTTCGGAAAACAGCTCGGTATATTAGTCAGGCATTGAAAAGGAACTGCGACGAACGAAGATCGGGTTAACATGTCGCCAGCAAAGACGAATAACTTTTTGCACTTCGCTCTCAGTAATTAATTCTTTTTGATTTTGAATCCCACAGGCACAGGTTATACGTACGCGATGTATCCACGTCTGGCTCGCGTGTGTGAGTCGTTACACCGCGCAGAGGAACATTGACGTAGAGGTAGGGAGACGGAGAAACGGAGAGAGAGTACACTGAGGGAAAGAAGAAAACGTTGTGGGAAGGGGAGACTTTATCGTAGGAAGTTATTGTGACCCCTCATCCGCTCCTCGGTCCACCACGTGTGTCCGTACGTGATCTCGGAGCTCGGCAAAGTTCCTCTGGAGTTTTTGTTTTCATCGTGCAGCTCGGGGCAACCGCTCGGCTCTTCTCATATGCACGTTCCTACATCAGACGACACGGACATCCGTCCACGGTAGGATTTCGACTCAGGCTTCACCGGTCTTGACGGCAAGGTGTTCTGTTTAAGCCGTTGCAAATTATTAGTCCTAGGAAGTGGTTCTGCACTGTCTGCCGCATTTCCACGTCTTCTACTATTGCCCGACATGGCAAAGACTCGTTATCAGCTGATTCTGAAGGTTACGATCCAAATCCACCCTAACCGTACTTCACAGTGAAAGCCCAAACTGAGGTACGGAGCGAAGCGAAAGAATTGAACATTTCGAAAGTCGAACACGAGCCGACTGATACGCTCTTCACCGATTCGTCGAGTTTGACTCACGCTTGTCCCCTTGACTAGATCGGCTTGTACATAAGCGCGCAAGTTGAGTATGGATAGTGAGAAGACACCCACACCGCGGCACCTGCCACGAGCCACCGCCATTGCTTAACATCCGTTGGAAGTTGAAAAGCTGTGCGCACGTTGACGTAAAGGTATAAGTCTATAAATATGCAGGTAACGAGTGAAAGAACCCGCGAGCGAGGCGGATTCTCATCGAATTTAGATGTTTTGCATGCGTGGACGAAGAAGGAAGGGCAGAGGAGCGATCGCGGCATGCTGCGGCGCGGGCAGTCGGAAAAGAGGAGGACCTCGGTTTTACTTTTATTTTCGTTGATTCTTAGCCCCGGGTTCGAGGCGTCGGTCGCGAGGCGCGGCGTGGGCGCTGGAAGAGGCGCTGTGTCAATATTATAAATTTCTCACTCCTCGCTCTGGACTCTGGACTCCGCATATACATGTTATACCCGGTGCAGTTGATTCGCGCCAGGTTATTACGTGAAATGGGTTATTAAAATGTATACTAAATTTATTATAATTGGACCGAATTGGCCGCGTGCAAGTTCCTCGTTAAATTTGATCATCGTGAGTTACAGAGTCTCTTCAAAAGCCCCCTCGATACGATTTTCACGTACTGGGGAACGGGCGCGCGCTTGTGTTATACCCTGCTCCGTGCCCACAAAAGTTTCGATGGTGATAATACCGACGTAAATCATCTCCCTGGCTAAAACTTATCCGGGCCAGAGACAGGTCGCGGTATATGCCGCCTGCCGCGTAGTGTGAACCATTCGCTCGAGGCTGATTGCGAGCATAGTAACACGTGAAGAGATATTCTTACTTCAGTGTCATTAAAATTGTTACCTTCGATCGGTCGCCCCAGCTATTATACCCACAAGGTCTCTAGTCGGCGCCAACCGATACACAGCGACCGAGGAAGAGGAGGGAAGAGAGGAGCTGGGCCTCATCTCGAAAGATTCTCATCAAAATCCATTGCCGCCGCAGCGTCGTTGGTTTCGGTATCTCTTTGATTCCGCAACGGCCCGGTATCCGCAGCCAGGCGACCATCTCGTTCTCCGACTTCTTGGCACTGACGTTTAAAATTCAACGATCGGTGCACCAGCGTAGGCGGTAAAAGTTACCTACCCGATTTAATACCCGATAGAGTCATTCGCTTCGTTTATAATCCCTCATTCCATCGGTTCAACTTCGGCTACTGGTTCCGATTGATCCCAGACCAAGAATCTATGACTCGGAAACGCAAGAACCGGAGGTGTTCCTAGTCGGTAATTGACTTTGTACAGGAATCCCAACCGATCGAAGAATCCTTCGATTTTACGTCCATAGACGTAATTTTGCGAGGCGGCAAATACGGTACGTAAGGTGTTTTTCTTGAACCACGGACCGACCTTTCGAGCTCGGGATTAACCTGTCAAAGAAGGGAGATATATTTTTGAAATTAAAACCGTAGAACCGTGGGTCAGGAATAATACGGAGCCAAGAGTCATCCGTCTTGTTAGGATAGATATATTAATGTCAAAACAGATTAGGAATGACGTCTGTATATCGAGGCATGCGTCGGTCGGTCGTTCGTTCGCGTTGTTTCGGCGTTGAGGCATTGTCGAGGTGCGGACGTGGCGGGTGAATGCGCGGGCGTCGGGTCGCGTCACGTCGCGTCGTCTTGCGTTACGTCGCGCCGCGGCGGCCTGCGATTCGTTGTGTTGCGTCGGTTTGCCCGGTGTCTTCCTAACAAGCGTTTTCAATAATATTCAAATTTAATGGCTCGCTCGTAAACAACATTAATGAACTGTGAATCGAGAGGGGCCTGACCGGCTAATTAAAATATAATGAGACGAGTAATTATTGGGTACCGTAAAGCATCTTCGATGACGCTCGGAAGGTGAACGACGCTCGATGTACCGAGTGCTAAGCGAGGAAAGATTAATGGGGAGCATTTATCAGCGGGCGATGCGAAATTAAGAAACTGGTTAGGAAATCGATACCGCGCGCAACGAGGAGAGCCTTGGGTAATCGGAAAACCAGTCGAGAGAAGGAGAGGGAGAGAGGGAGAGAGGGAGCGACAGGGATTGAGAGAAGATTTGGTCCGCGTCTCGAGGAATCGCGCGGGGTGCAGGAGAGGGCGAGTCAATCTGTCAAGCCTTTCGCGTGGCAAATGACAAGACGTGGCGTTGAAACAATGGAGTGGAACGGGGTGGGCCTCTCGACAAGGTTCATCTGATGGTTGAAAGAGGCTTGAAAGAGGGGGCGAGGGGCGAGGGGCGAGCAACGGAAGAGGGAGACCTTCGGTATAACCTGCACAGCACAATACGGCGTGGGCGCACTGCATGAATCTCCGGCTAGTCGCTCCAACCTGTTGAATCTCTCTCCTCCTCCTCCTCCTCCTCCTCCTCCACCTCGTCCTCCGCCTCCGCCTCGTCCGAGAGGCGAACCGGCGGCGCTGGCGAGTTATGGAATCGTGACTAGTGGCTCTTTGATTTTAAGCTGACGGGACGACGCGCTTGCATACTTTTCACGCTGAAACTGCTCGCCTGCGCAGCGCCGCGAGGAAGGTGCAGCGCGCGTCGCGAGGCCGACCCGTCTTTTCGACGGCCCTGATGCGCCTCGTCGAGGTCCAGGGACCGCTTCGGACTCGGCGGAGAGACCAGTGGCGCATAAACCAGGATTACGCGGACGCCCTCGCGGTACTGTAACTCAGGCCAACGTCAAGCGAAGAAGCCGGTCCGCATCCACCACCACCACCACCACCAACGCTTCGACGAAGAGTTCCCCGCGTTCTGTCTTCGCCGCGAAGATATACCGAATTCGTAAGAGCGCCGGTAACTCGGACTTTCTAAAATTATTTCAACGGTCGCCACTTTGCTTCTGTTTAACAATCGGAGAAAAAATATCGAGGGACTAATCGTGTCGCGATGGCAATTGTAAGGACTCTCACTTTTATTACGCAATTAATGAAACGGATGAGCAGACTTTCGGCGATTTCACTGTCCTTTACCTTTCCGCTGTTTCCGACTATCCGTAAGAGAATCATTGCAGTCGAAGCAAAGCTTCTGCGAACGGTGACAGTTTCTTCGATTGCTTCGCCTTTCCTTCTTCGAGGGGAGATAAGCGAGGAGTGGATTTTTGGCCGGGCGTTGATCAAGCATCCGAGGCCCACGGACCGAGGTTCGAGGTTTGAGGGACGTGGTTCAGGATGAGGTCAGCGGGTCTCGCTTTCTCGTATCTCCTTGCCGGGGTCCCGATGGGCCGCGTTTCTTCGAGCCATAATGACCCATCTCGGACAAATTACCACTCCAATGGCATTGTGCGTTGCCACGGGTAAGAGGGACCTGCTCGTCTCCGTTCCACCTCCGCGTCTCTCCGTAGTCGGTGCAGCGATACTCGAGAGCCATAGTTGTAGGCGTCGAGGATGAGCCGCGACGTAGTAATCTCAACCCCCGAACAAACTCCCTCCGTGCGGAGCGAGTGGCTGCGGTAGAGTCCACGCCGGGAACTTGATGTTTCGGGTCGTAAGATACAGGCGTGAATGGGAGGGAGGAGTAAAGGAAGGAAGAAAGGAAGGAAGGAAGGAGCAAGAATGAATGAAGCCGAGTTCAGAGTGCGAGAGGTGGGGGGAATTAATTATACGAATTTTGTACTTGTAAGAAGTGCCGCGGCGCGTAGGAGTAATTCACGCCAAAGTCTGGCCTATTGTGTCGCGTACCAGCCGGACTTAACACGGCTGCGAACAGGGGCCGACGCGTCATACGTGCCGCGCCGTTAACAGAAACTGGCTATATTGTCTCCCACGTCCACGTGGGCTATCACCCTGCTTTACCTCGAATATGGTGAAATTGTTTGTAGGCTGGTTACCGGGTGTACAGAGGGACGGACGCCGCGTGTTGGCGGTGTAACCGTTACTAACTTAACTAAGGAGCAACCACTAACCGGTAAAGATCATCGACGCGGTGCCTGTGAGCCCGAGTCCTGAGGTGCGGAGAAGAGCCGCCGGTAAACAAAAGGCCGACTACTTCCGGTACCGCGCGCAGCTTCCGTTGAACAAACTCGAGAATCAAGTCTTATACGAGTATGACTGCCGGTGCGGAGAGTAATTTCCCTATTTTACACCAGGCTGTAGGGGCGTTTAACGAGAGGATTATAAACAGGACGATGGAGATAAGGAACCCGATGTTTTCTAAAATCGGTCCGAGGCGAAGGCTTGCTATAAAAAGACGAATCAATCTCGAGCACGAGTGTATTGTACATGCCTCAGCTACGTTCGCGCTGAGGGTCGTTCGACTTTCCCGAGCCGCTAATTGCGGGGACAAACGTGGAACGTGGATGGAGCGAGGTAACGAAGACTTTAACCGGGTAAATACTTGGAGTAAAAAGAAGAAAAGAGGAGAAAAAGATGGAAAAAAGAAAGCAAAACAGAGAGAGAAAAATCGACGCCGGAGTTGTCCATAAATAAGAGGCAATAATGACGTTAGCCTGGTAATGAGCATAAAGTATTCTCCCCCGTCCGAGTGTAGATAAAGGTTGGTACACTCACCTACGCCCATAAGTCCGATCAGAGAGTTGAAAATTACCTTTTTTATTTGTAATCCCGTAAAAATTGCGTCCAGTCATCAAACGACCGCGTGCCCGGCGTCGAGGACGGCAAATCAATTGTCCGGTGTTACGCCAGCCAGCAACCAGCTTGGCGGACAACGCGTTTGCCACCGAGATTCATCCAGGTGTTAAAATCTTGTCCAGCCACGCGAGCCCGAGTACCCCGTCCCCGTCAACCAGTACTTTTCAGGTATACGTACGCCGTGCAAGTATACGATATGACCGGACGCGCGCTTGTGTGCGTGCACAGGTATGTGTGGTGGGTGGGATAATGGTTGGCATAAATTAAAAGTTCGGAGATACGTAAGGAAACAGGTGAGTTACGACTAGAATTACGTAACTCAGAAAAGTAGGTATTTAACTACTTTGTTCTCGCATGGTACACGTGATTGTATAACAACGGTAATTGACGGATAAAGAGTACCTACTCCCGTTCGATGGTCTAACGATCCGCGGTGAATCTGTGCCAAGTAATAGGTACCTTAACCACCGACTATCCCGAGGTGATGCAAGAGCTTGCAAATTTCCGCGGTCCGCAACGATGAAATTTACCGGACTCGTCGGATACGAGCGTGATACGAGTCCTGGATCAAAAATTATCAGTCCCCACATCTGTTCGCTTCAAGTTCGTTTACATTCTTCATCTCTGTTATTTATTCATTTTTTTCGAATTCTGGTCGTCCGAGTGCCGGTGAAACATCGCGGCAGGAAATGATCTTCTATCTGCCCACTCCTCGTGACGTATAAATTCCAACGAGATTCTGGAATCTCTCTAATTGTGGGAGGGATCAGTTTGAGGAGTTTAGATTCCTCGGAGTTTGGACTACGACGCGACGACGTCGGCAACGGGTTAGCCTGCATCCGGTGGCGGCGAGGCGGGTCGGGGAGGGAGAAGAAGGCCTGCGCCCACCTGCACCACCCGCGACAAACCACGGTAAATTGCTGTTAATTTCACCGCGAAGCGCATATATTACCATATATTTCGGTATAAGTGACCGCTCATTAGATATGCTAAGCAGCACTATCCCTCGTCCGACCCGCACGATCTCGCTCCGTGTCAACAGGTTCTTATTACGAAAGCTGCATCAACCTCGCGGAATTAAGCTCAACCTCACCCTTCGAGTACCTCTTTAGATAAAGCTCCGAGACAACACCTACGCCGTTAAACAAATGCGCTGTGTTCGAATCAACGTCGTTATAATTCCAAAAGTGGTTCGTATCAGGCACATTCAAGGTGCCAATGGACAATATATTTCAGTTGATTCCGTCCCGAGTCCGAATTTACCGATTGAAAACCCTGAACAACACCGAGCCACACCGCGCCGATCAATGTTACTCTTTGCTTTTAATCATGTAAAACGGACGTAATCGACACTTCAGGGACCTTCGAACCATGTCCACTGAATACGATTTGTGAAACGCTAAGCCGTTGCAGGTGAGTATATCATCGTTTTTCTGAAAGTGCTGTCGGTCACTATTGAGCATCGCTGAAAGCTCATCAAATTACTTTTGGTTAGAGTGGAAAATGCATTTGAAATCA
Source organism: Neodiprion virginianus (assembly GCF_021901495.1). Classification (NCBI taxonomy): domain Eukaryota; kingdom Metazoa; phylum Arthropoda; class Insecta; order Hymenoptera; family Diprionidae; genus Neodiprion; species Neodiprion virginianus. The sequence continues at coordinate 34,360,436 of NC_060878.1, read as the reverse complement.
AAAAACTAAGCGGACCCGAGCAGTTGGAACGATTATGACCCGACTCCGAAAGCGGAACACGGTGTAGTCAACGTGAGGTAATATGAGCGCAGAATTGGTAAAAAAAAAACCAACAAAAAAGCAACAGTCATTCGTAAATCAATTCGCTGATGACAAAAAATTAGAATGAAAGTCGACGTTGTGTCAACTGTGTATTTACGAATGTCCTCAAATGTCAATACGAATGGTACGAAAGTGACAGGTGTGTAGTTAGCAAAACGCGGCACGAATCCTTGCAAAACGTAAATCTTGGTTAACGCACATAAGCGACTCGCAGCTGTGACACAAATCTTACTATCCTCGATGACAATTCGTATCGAATTTGATCACTGTACTACGCAGTCAACCGACTGCGTGGACCTGAAAAGTGATTTTTCAACCAATTTCATACGATTATTTACTAGCGTTTCACTATCTGAGTAACTTTTAGAAAAAATGTAGTCTTCCTTGCGTCGAGGGCGCATTAATTGCAGAGGGTATTCCGCACAGGCCGCATCTTTTCGAAGGATCGGAGCGAGTCGAAGACGTAGGAATTCTTGGATTAGACAAGCGAGCGTACCTCGAGCCGTCCGTCTGGTCCGCGGACGCCAATCTTTTGGCCCGCGACGCAACGCCCACGATCAGGAACGCAGGTGTGGCAACGCGTATCTCCCGAGTGCCGTAGACGCAGGTAGAGACGGGCATATATGCGTCTACTTTCCTCCATACGAACGGAGCATCTCTCCCCCTCTCGACACCGACGATCTTAACCGTAGAGTCCGAAGCTCGGTTACACACTGACCATCATTGAGGAACACCGAGTGTGCGAGAGACAGAAATAACTACCGGCGCGGAATAGTTCGTTTACATTAATCGCTGGCGCCAGAAGGCAGTTGGTCAACGTTTCAGCTTAGCGGAGGAAGCCGCTCGAAATATTTGACCTCTGACCTTATCCGCTAACTTAATACGGATTAATATCGAGTGTGAAAAATTTGCGGACGCGTATCAAACGGATTACGTGACTGTGTAACAGCCGAGTGCTCGAGAAATACGAAGCCTCGTCTCAGTTTAGCTCCCTCGGTCAGCGCGCGTCACGATCATAGACGCAAAATAATTGAACTCGTGAATTGGGAAGATCCAAGGAACGAGCGATGAGGCCGGCAACTGTGACGCGGAGCAGCAAGCGTCATCGGCGACGCCTAGGTGGCCGAGGTGTTACTTATGCTCTTCCATCACCAAAAACCATACGAATAAAGAGGGAATAGGAGGCCGCTATCTTAAATAACCAGCAATTTATGCGTTTACATGGATAATCCTGCCGACCACAAGTTTACGACTATAGTTACTTAATCACGTTAGTCGGTATGGAACCCTGCCCGGCCCAAAAGGGTCTTTACATTTCGACTTGAGGCTCGTAAACAGTTTTAACTGCTGTCCATGAACGGAATAGGAATATCACCGACATTATAATACGCGGACTGCATACGCGCGGGAATTGATACAAATAATTCGAACGTGTTGATCCCGAGGGATCAAGAGTCCAGAAATATCAATGTGCGTTGTGTTCACTGACGAGGTGCACAATCTCGAACGTTTTTTTTTTCCAACGTTTCGGACATTGTCTGTGTGTTCACAATGAGATCTGAACCAAATTCAATCGAGTTTGAATGAGACGCCGTGTGAAGATGAAAAACTTGATGATCCTTGGAGTTTTTATTATTATTATTACTTTTTTTTTCAGGAATATAGAAAGCAATAATGTGCCTCGGAAGATTTTTCATCCTAATCGCAAGGATCTCTCGTGCACGGATATGAGCTCTCTGCGACAGGTAGCATTGTGCCTTGTAAATATGAAACATACTCTATATATAGTATTCTGGTGGTCTTCTACATTGTTATTTTCGTCTGTGACGAGGGCACAATGGTGTCATTATGCGAGCCAGAGAAGCAGAGGACCCGACGGACCGACCTCGATGTATATTTCGTTAGTAAACGACCATCTTATTTATGCACGTACGTATTTATCATGCGCACGCACAGGGTGTACAATTTTATTTCTTTGATTCTTGTCGTTCACACTGAGAAGGAAAATAACAGCGGACTCCTCGTTAGTTTCGCAATTTAACGTCCTTTGTAAATGTACGGCGGACAAGTCGTGAAAATTTGGACAGTCCACAAGTTAGTTTCATATTCATCAGTCAAGAGTATCATTTTACGAACGTCATTGAAAACTCTTTTAATTCGAGACAATCAATCAATTCCGACACCTTAGATGTAACGAAGCACGCTGAGACGGCATCGGTGGAATTATCGAATCGTATATTCCCGCCAAGCGGAGTTCGAGAGCTGAGAAAGAGTCTACCGAGAGCGATTTCCATGACAACAAAATCTCCCGAGGCTAACCACGGTCCTGACCTCTTATCGAGATCTTCCAATTCTTCCATATTCCATAAAAGATTCCCCCGGTCAGCGACCCCGAATATCCGAGCAGCCAGCCAGAGCGGGCGAGCGAAGCCACGTTACGGCGCGAAGACCTAGGGCACAGGTGCCTAGGTGATGGTATCGCGACCACCGATCATTGTATCGGATGTCACCGAACCGAATTTCCATACACGGGCACCACGATCGGAGATATACTGTTCCACGATATACTTCGATCAAGATGGTGCCAAGAAACCGAAGTCGCCGAGCTGCCGGCTCTCCGCTTTTCTAAATTATGGATCGAGATTAAACCTCTGTTAAGATAGACTCCGCTCGAGGGTTGCCGTACGTGTAACCGCGCTTGAATATTTTTTATCCTCGTTCCCTTAATTCTCAACATCTGAGTCGTGATTTTCTCTCTTATTTCCTTCTTTCAACTGCAATGTGCACTCATATTTTTCCCGGTCGGACCTTTCGTGATTTAGCTACGGTTTGAGAAGAGAGCACAACCCAAGGCTATCCGGACTCACCGAGGCTCTTTAGAAGCTGCTCGGGTCGTACAGCTCTGCCCAACCCTGGCTAAACTAACCTAACCCTAACCCTAACCTGTCCCATGCATCTTGCGAGCGGAGAGACCGAGAGGCGCTTCCGACAGCATCTACGGATTCATTAGAGAACAATGAGCTGATGACTAGGGACTCCAAGAAACAAGGAACGGACCCGTACGACGAGCAAGACCGAGTTCGCTCAGCTCGGATCCCGCAGCAGAAACAACGCGAACAGGTTAGTCAATTAATCAGGTGTATCACAATGGGTTACTCCGTCTCTCCTCGAGGCCAGCAAATACAGATTCTATCTTTTTTAATTAAGGAGCAGATTAACAGGTTCAGCGTCCACCTATCAGCGAATCCGGACAATACTCCGGTCTTCCTTCAATGGATACTCCACTCGAATTAGGGGAGATCTCTCGTACGGAAGAGGATAAGCGTGCAGCGGCGGCTAGTAGATCGTTGCTCACCGTACGCACCGAGGCAGCGGTTCGCCTTGCTCAACGAAGTAGAAGTATCCGCGAATAGCAGGGAACCACACGGTCGTACGAAGACAATGCGGTCCTATTAACGAGATCAAACGATACAAGGAAGACAACCGCCGAGACTCGCTTGGTACCGCACTGCCTCCGTCCTGCCAGGGATGCAGGCAGTCGTTCAGCCCCCGTGTCGGCCTCCACCGGCCTCCACCTTGTTTTCGCGAGAAGCTCCGCGTGAGCTTCTCAGCAAATGTCAAGAGGACCGAGGCCGCCAGTTTTACTTTGTCGAGCCGCAGCTCGTCGTGAGAGTTTCTCCGAACACAGGTCACTTGTACGAAGGTCCGAAGAAGGGCGATATTGGTCGTTAACAGTTGTTGCCGCTTGTGACGGAAGTACGTTTTTTCTTCTCGGGGCAAAGCAACGGTTTGGTTCGCGCGGTTGCGCCGGTTCGTGAAATCCGAGACCCGTTGCGGCCCTGGGGATGATAAGACTATGGGTCGCGCAGTGGCGCTGGTCTGCTCGTTGGGATTTACAGAGGCGACAATCCGATACCGCAGCCTCTTTCTCGACTCGGTATTTCCATACCTCGTTTACACTCGATGCTTCTCTGCCCCCGGGCAGCTACATCCTCGATCATTACACCTTGCTCTATATATTTAACTTCGGTGCTCGGTCGAGTAGCTGGATCTAGCAACAAGCATGGACAATTGTGGATACTAATTGCAACCTGTCGCGGTGACGCGGTGCCTACCGTTAGCGTCAAATAGCACCTCGAGTTGGCCAAGGTTGCCGAATGTTTTTTCTCAACGTCGGTACAGAATGGATAATAAACAGAGAAATTAGCGGGACATTGCGACACAGCCCTCGGCCCGGAGCGCGCGTTAAAACTGAACTCGTATTGTGCGAAAGAGGAGGTAGTACTGGTAGTGCAGCAGCTGAGGACGAACCAGATTGCTTTAATTTGTTACGCCGGTAGTAAAAATTTTAATGCCCCTTGGACGATCGTAACTCAAGGCTTCTCGCTGACCAAGAAGGTCCTCCGGTTCAGCCGGTGGCTCTTATCTCGAGTTTTATGTTCAGCTTTGCGCTCTCGCCAGGCTGATGTGTTCTCCACAACTCTCGGCTCCGCCGCCGTGACAGTTTTATTCAAGCAGAATCACCCGGCCGTTGGGTAATTACCGAATTGTAAAATGCGCAGGTATAATATGTGGACTCGCGAGATAATTCGATCCGAGTGAAAAGTGGCACTCTCACTCAAACGAGTTCGATTCACGCATCCGTATGAAATCCTCCCGCAAGGAAAGAGAGGGAGTCGCGGTGTTTGTGGAAAGGGTCGTTTTTTGTCGGTCGCGTCTGGAGCTTTGACGGTGCAGTGAGACCAGGCCCACTCGAACCTGATTAGTTCCCACAGTTCGTGTGAAATCTTCATGGTTTACGAATGTCACGGAGTGTGGAGGGCCGCGACAAGTGTATGTAAACATCGTGGAGAATCTCTCTCTCTCTCTCTCTCTCTCCACCTCACTCGGCTTCCCGCTACATCTTATACCTTTCGGCGTACGTGTATTCCGAGATAAGCCGCCGATGCTGGATGCCATCGGGGTGATCGAGCGCGGGTTCAGTGCCGCATTTTCAGACCGCGCCTCCATCCCCTTCGCCGCATTATAATATCGCTGCAGCAATGACCTCGGAGTGTATTAACCTCGAACCGGGGTAACCCGAGACGGTAAAGCGGAAGTCGCGACGCAGCCGTTTCCGCAGTGACAGATGTAATCTTACTTGCTCGCTCGAGGACCGAACGCGCATTATATATAGTATGCACCTATACCCGCCGCGCCCCCCAAACATCAGACGCACGGCACTAAAAGGGTCCCCCTCTGCACTGTCAACAGCGTAAAACTACTGTGTTGGCCAAATATACAGAATTGAAAGAATAGGTTATACAACTATACAGGGCGGGAGAGAAATAGAGAGTGAGAGTGAGCGAGGGAGAGCGAGGGAGAGAGAGAAATAAAGGGCCGAGGGACGGGGGTGTAGAGGCGTAGTAAATGGCGGCTGTAAACCGATTGTCTTGAGACAATATTTAGAGGCTGGCTGACTTTATGAATGGGATAGGTCGAGATAGGTCCCCTGCTAGAATAATATTTAACGCAAACACTAGGAGACGTCGAGAGAAATCAAGTGTCTTTTTGCTTTCTTCACTGGCATCCTTACATCCAGGCAGGGAGTTGGGTGCGAGACTGGGGTCAATTGTAACACTTTTACATTTACGGCAGTCCGTACGAGGGAAGAATTCTTACTTCTTACCGGGAATCGGAGATTCATTTTTTACTGTTGAATGACGCGATGCTCTTTCACGGACAATGCCAGCAGGCTACCTCAATTCCTACGTAAAACTGCTGGTGAGTTGTAGGTCAGTGTTAGAAAAAGCGTCCGGAGCAGAAACGAAATCTTACGACTGTCAAAAACGAATTACAACATACAACGTGTCGAACGCGATCAAAACGTTCACCGCCGTTAGTTTTAATATTCGTAATGCCCCGCCAGTGACGATAGAGTTTCATGTCTGTTAGCTACACCCGCTCTTATCGAAAGTTCTTTAATCGTAACGGAGATCTTAGTTAGTTGTTGGCCGAGATGAGGAATGAATCGTTTAATTCGTAGATAGCTAAAAGTCGGAATTAATTAGGCTCGAATCACCCAAGACTCGATAATAAAAACTGAATAAACGAGCCGAAAAAGAAGAAGCTCACGGCAGGTTCCGGCGGTTCCGAATGCTGTTGGATTTTCTGAACGAGGCGATGCGTCGCCCGAGCAACGCCGGCGTTCGAATGAGCGAGGTGTCTAAAGTAAATAAACATATGCAAAACTACCGAGAGAAATATATGTACGGTAAGCAGCGCATGAATAAACGCCCGGAGGAGGTACGGGCCAAAATTGAAATTGGAATTGTAATTGAAAGGCTAAACTATGCATGTATGCCAAGAGACACTCGGATCACGATAAACGTTAGATAGCCTGGAACACAAAACCCTTATTTCCTTCATCGCGTCTTCCAATCTGATGGGATGAATTTTCATCTCCACGGCGCGAAGAACGGACCACGGCGCCCGGCTGAATTCCGAGGAATTCTTTCGCCGCCTTTCAAACTACGCCTGGCATAGCTTTAAGATGGAAATTTGGATTTCTGTAGTCGTTGATCGCCGCCAGCCGTCGCTAGCACGATTAGAAAGTGACGGAACCTGAACTCTGGACTGGCGGTAACAGAAATCATCGGTTGAAGACCACCAACGGTGCGCGGGGAGCCCGAGTTTTACCAAGACTCGACCCTAATGACCTCTTCGACTTGACGCGGACCGTTCAACGTTCCATTGTGTTACACACTGCTGTTGTCGCTCCACGACGCGCCCTCGCTCGGCCGGACTCCCTGACGCGATTCCATTGTGCAACAACGCCTGTCAATAACGCTGCACGTTGCATTTAATACATCGGGATAAATCCGCATCCTGGGCGCCTCCCTTTCCGAACTGAGCCAAGTACCTTCACCGACGCGACGGAAAGAAACCGAGAGATCGTATCCGGGCTGAGAAATGCGGAGCATGCGTTTGTACGAACATCTTGTATTTTAATTAAACACGCTTCGATGGAAACCCGGCACTAATTGGAGTTCAACCAACACTATTCGGTGGTGATTCAACAATATTTACGTGGTGCTACCTAAAACGCTTCACAATCTCGCATAAACTCGATGCATTCCGATACTTATCAACGACTATTTAACGACAATTCGGTATCGAGTTTCAACTTAATACTACTTTGTGTCATTTCAGCGCTGTACTTAATCTCACGTTATTCGGTAGCAATTCAATGTTTGATGCAAATTAAATAGCGCTCAATTTCAAGGCGGTCCAAAAAGTTCGAAACTTGGAGGAAAAACTTCAATACCGAATAGGAGTGTCGATTCGGTAGTAAACGGGTACTTTCTGTTGTTCACTGGCGGATTCACTTAGGTAATCGGTGAACGTGGTTACATGTGTTTTTTAGATCCAGGACTTTTTTTTACAGAGTGCCAGCGAGAAGGGGGAATGAGAGAGGATAAAATAACTAGACGGTGGTTATCTTGCGGGGGGGGGGGGGGGCAGAGGGGGGGGGGGAGGGCGGGGAGATAATGGAGGTACGTTTAATTTTTGATCGATCGAGATCTGCATCGATGCATTATTGGTCGGACCGGCAATAAGTTACGAATGACATATCTCTGCGGAGCGCGCGACTCGAGGCAAGATCTACACGCTCTAGACAGTGCGGTACTCACGAGCAGGTTGACCGACATTCTGGTACGCGGACAACGGGAATTCAGAGAACGCGCCGGGCACACAGTGGGCCATTGTTATCAAAGAACTATATTCTACAACGTGTATGAACAGCATCGCCGACGACGATGACGATATCCTCGGGAGATGGTCACCCTGGGCGATCCTTCGTACCTCGTACTCTGGTCAAGGTCACAGAGTGTCGTAACCACCGACAGGTAAGACATTGCGTGAAACTCGTCGAAGGCTCTTCGTTGTTCCGCAGAGCCGCGTTTTGATCGCTGATGAAAAGCACCGTTTCATAGGTTAAGATTTCGCACCTAAGCAGCAACGCTGTATGGAGAATAAATTTTTACGAATCAAATAGTCAGATGTCAACACGCTCCGGGGTAGAGCGAAAAAGAGTTGCAGGTACCTGTCAGCAGCCAAGGCTGCTTCGATCAATGCCGATTTGTTTCTTGCTCGAATCGTACTCTCGCGATCTAGGCCTCGCTACATTTTTTGGTTACGTAAGCTTCTGGAGACTATTGTTGTCTGAATATCCACAGTTGATATGTTGTCGGTTGTGCCAACGTGGACTCGCCGCAATTTTTCATTAAAACAAACGTGGATACGGTAAAAAAATGAGCCACCGCCACCCAGGTGTTTGCACAACCAAGTACACGGTACGGTTCTGGACAAAAAAGAGGGGCACGAAAAGTCAGACGTCAACTTGGCAAGAATGACGTCTTCACCGGGAGACGAATTCGCTATTCCCGAAGAAGAAGGAGACCTCGCTCTCCGGTGGTTTTTCGATCACGTTTATACCGTTTGAGAATAGCGAGTGCTTGAAGGATGTCGTCGATTACATCAAGTTCGATCGACTCGACCGTATCTCGGCGTTGCGGCACCGGTTTGGCTCACGCATAATTGGTGCGCCAGGTGTGCGTCGGAGCGTGAGTGCATCATCGGCTGGTATACGACGGCCGTCCAGGTATAGCGGTACCTTTCTAAATCATGCAAAGCGAAACTGTCGCATTCTTGCAAAATAATCCGCAGCCTTGCAGCCGACGCAGGAACATCCTGGTGATCGCCGTCGTTGCGGTGCTACGGCCCCTGGTCGTCGCGTTCTCTCGGAACCTGGGAAATGCAACCATATTCGATGCAAATGAGACACCGGTTACGTCAGCCGATTGGGTGCGAGACCCTCTCTCCTGTATCTCCCCATCGTTATGCAGCTTCTGCAGTTATACGGGGAGCCCAGAATTCCATTTATACGCTTAATACGCTCGTGTCGTTTCGAGTAAGTCCGCAACTAAATCGGATACTCGAGGGTGCAAACGGAACTGACATTATTATCACTCTTATTCCGACCTTTCGCCAAGGTAACAGAAGACTTGAAACCTACCTTCGTACTATACAATCGTCAGCTACATGGTCTAATTGATCTCCGTAACACTATGTTACGTTATTTATTATATGTTTCGTTTATCTTCCATAAGTTTCTCTAAGGGAACTGCGGGTTAAACTTCCTTACACTCTACCAATGAAAACTGATAGGTAGGTACTACACGCTTAGCATCCACGATTTTTTTTCTGAATTCCCGCAGTTAAAACAGTTTTGCCAACGACTGACCGCCGCGGTTGTTTAACGTTTCCTTTTTCCATAATTTAAGCTGATTTCTCGAGACATCGAGGATAAGATTCCCTCTCCACGATGGAACGGCACGCCGGTGTAAGGAGCGTTAAGGAAGGAGTATCGGCAGAAAAGTTGCAGTGGAAAATTGACACCGACCACCAGCGTTATCGAGACTCAGTGCTACGGACACAAACGCGTTACGACGGACGACCTCCTCTCATCGATCGACGATTTTTCATATTCCTGGCTCTCTTGTGTCCGGCAGCGCGACGCGACGCAGAGCCGACCGCTAGACCGGTAAACACACGTGTGCGCGGATCTCTAGGCATCTGTTAGAGATCGGCTTTAGTCTCCTTGTCAGCACGACTCTGTGTCGCCCTCTTGGTTAACGCGAACCAACGTCTTCTGCACACGTGAGTGCGGCCCATCCCATATACGCCATGGTCTTACCTTACCTTTCTGGTGGATATAGAACACCGGAGCAGATGAATGATTGCGTGCAAATCGGCCAGCGAACTCTTCCCCGGATTCACCCTGCCGTTGATGTTGCTGCTGCTGCTGCTGCTGCTGCGCCTAGTCTTGTTCCCGCTTCATGCACCGAGCCGCTATGCATCGTCCAACAACCGCAGCGCTAATTACCTCGCGATACCAATGTGGGATGGAGTCCGAGTCGAGTCGAGTAGAGTCTTGAAAAATACTTTGATTTATCACCCTTCTCAACCGTCGCTTCTTTCATTTTCTCGAAGTTTTCCGCCGGTACTTTCGGTTGACATCGGGTGTGTATTCGCGTTGAACGATTGCAGCTAAGTCTCCGATCGTCTGTATTAAAATTTGATGGAAGACAATCGTCGAAATCGAGACGAGGAAAAGGGTGGGTGGGGATTGAGGATACGGAGGAACGGCGCCAACCTAAAAGCCCTGCCATCATAAATATCGTACCTCGACTGAGACTTGTCCGAGGGCAAGGGAGTAGGCAGGTAATCCTCCCCGTCCGTCTCTCCTTCTCTCCACCCCGCTTTCCTCGTTTCACCGTCTCTCTTTCTCTCCGAAACTTTTTATCTCCCCTGCGAGAGTATATCTCCTCGCCTGCGCCTCCCCATCCGCCCATTCGCTCCATGAATCACGCCCACGCGACGCGCGCCTTCGATAATTAATGCTCGTTTAATTCGGCGTTCATCATTCCCTTGGAAATATTTAGAAAAGTCCGGACAACGGGCACAACGTCTTTTCTCGTTGGGCATAGTCCTAATATTGAGCACAGACCCGTTCCCCGGTTATCCGCGTCTCCAGCCTCGTAAAGAATAACTCCTTAAATAACCATTAATTCTTATCTTTGTCACCGTACCTAGAATCCCTGGAATTCTCCGAACTAGCTCTTCATTCTTCCCCATATTCCGCACCACCACAAGCTGTAGTTTGGTCATAACGCAGAGTTCGACTATAACGCGACTGTATACGGGACAATTTAAAAAGTTCTCGATACAGTGCCAACATGCCTAAAACGGCGGAAATCATTTTTGGCTCGTCGGTGAGGTGGTTTGAAGAACAGAATTTTTACCTACTGATTAATCACATGGATTGAAATTATTTCCGTGTTATATGAAACGTCGAAGCCTACTCCGCACGAGGATTTAAAGTTGCGGATGGCGGTGCGCGGTTGAACACTGATCAGTACTTTTAACACGGCGTAATTTACATTTTTGATTGAGGATCGAAGAAGGCAAGAGGTCTGAGCATTGGTCTCACTTTATCATAGGAATACAGCCGGGGAATTTCTCCGCCGTGTAGAATTCATATTTCAACGTATCGATTATCGGACGCGCATATGCTTCCAAAGCATATATGCATATTATGTCCCTAACTATCTACCAGATCCGTCTACTGCCCACCGCTATACTCAAGCGAACTACCTCTACATGCGTACTGGAACTACCTCTACGTTCTCCACCTCCTCGTTCACCGCCAAAGCGTTTCCTCGTTCTACACCACGGAGCTGCTGCCGTTTGATGTATATCCGAAATTCGTTACCCGTTAGTAAACGATTGGCGCCATCATTTGTCGCAATCACGGTGCACGGCCGATCGAACAACCTGATCCCCCGCTGATTGATATCCTCTTCGTAATTAATCCGATAAAAGGGCGTTTCTGAGGTCAATCCTAGATTATCCGTGTCGATACTTTAACCCCGGATAGTGGATAGTCGTAAACTTAAAATCAATTCCATGTTGTTTCGAAATATTAAAAAATACCCAAGGCTGCGGATGGAAAGGAGGAGGAAAGTGTATAAAAATCGAAGGTGGGAAGATCAACACCTGCCACATCGTACAAAATCATGCGTCTATATATGACGAGGTCAACCTCCTCGAGGTCGGTAAAATCCTGACAGCGTGTATGAAATTCATTTGACAATCCAGAGAGGCACCGTCCAGGTGATGGCACAGGTGTCCCAAGGAGAGAAAAAGCGAGAGGGAGGCCATTGCGGGAGAAACTTTGAACTCCGGTCACGTTTCCGACACATCAACAACACTCGACAACGAAGTCACCTCCTACACGTGTAATGTGTGTACATCGGATCGAATACTCGACTAAGGCAGCGGCCGCAGCAGCGACCGTGCACTACGACGTGGAGAAGCGCGGACTGATTATATTAATTTCCTTTTGTTCTTCAACAAAAGGTTGAAAAGGTAAAGAAGAAAAACGAAAATGACCGGAAATAAAAGCGCGGTCTGGGGTCTTCGATCTACCCTGAGGGATAGTCCGTGCATACGTGAAACGCGGAGCGAGGTTAACTCCAACTGCTGTACGTATGTAAGCCGCGTGGTTGCGTGTCTCGTGTCGTACGAGAACGTCGCCCCGGTGATTTACTAGGTTTTGATTAGATTCATTAGAGGTGTATTTTACCCGGTTGTTACCGACTCGGGGAACCCGCGGGTGGAGAATTAATCAAGGAAAAAATGCCCCCCGGGACGTAGCCACGTCTAATGAATCGCGAGGCTTATCGTGTACCTCCATCTGTACTACTCAGTCACCGGGATTTCACTCCGTAGTTAGAAGTAAAAATCATCAGTCCGGAGGCGTGTGCCGAATCGGTGATTAAAAATTCTTTCAAAATACGAAATGAAACACAAATTAAAGAGTGAAGTAAAAAAAAAACAAAAAAATAACAAAGTACGAAGGAAAAAAAAAGAAACGGGCATAACACGTGAAACATTAAGGCAGAGGTCGTCGGGTTTAATGAGTGTTAATAATGTTTGGGGAGAAAAGTGATTGCTAATTATCTATCCGGCCCTCTCTAGCTCTGAAATAATTAGGTATTTGTTTAACGGAGAGTAATAAACGCGATAAAACGATTCGGTAATAACACCTAGAAGCACTTTGCATGATAAAAGCAGTTGCCTGGCAGTTGATTAAGTCACGTCCGAAACTAGTGCCTGATTGGAATGTTAATCCTTGCTCTTAGAGCCGAGGTATATAATAAACTATCCATCCAGAAGAGATGAGGGGCCAGGAGAGGAGGCGGTTATTATCACGGGTCTGGCTCGTGACAATGTGCCGGACTGGGTCGCGTACACGACTAGACAGCCAAGGGGCACCTACTCTCCGGAACCGAGTGTACGTTATACGCACGCAGACGGACGCACGCGCGCGACCGAAAATGTGATTCCACGCGATAGAAGGATAATGCATGCAAAGCTTGGGTCAATGGAATTACCACGATGATAACAGAGGCCTCCGTCCATCCTACGCGCAAGAAAGAGCTGGATAAGAAAGAAGACGGAAAGCTCCGCTGCCGTGCCCGGCCCATAAGCCTCCGGACTATCTTCAAATCGTCGCCCATTGTTGCCCGCCATCCGAGTTTCTCGTTCTTGTCGTCGCGAAATTGACCAATCAATGCGAGCGCGGTCGAGACTCCGATGACTCTACTCACACATCAATCTTGCGCGTTCGGAGCTCTGGTTTCTGAACTGCAGTAATATACCTACATAGGTATACACCTATATCGGATGGCAGATGAAAGATAGAGCGAACTACGAGCGCTGGTGAAATTCTCTCACGGATTTCCCCCCTCGCGCATGGAATAAAATTTAATAGATGAAATTTTTAGTTGTAGGTATTATGTACATATTCGTACGGCGGTGAGCGGTTCACGATGCAGAGCTTCTTCCTTCGGCGCACCCCGCTGGGAGCGATTCCTTGTAATATCGTTGGAAGATCGTAACCGAACTGAGGAATTTAGGGTTTAAGAGGTGAACGACCATCAAATGGGAACGGAACATATTTCAATCCATTTGGTACGTCACTTCGATAAACGACACGCATCACTCAGTACGATCGCGAGGCGTTCGTTCAAATGGTCCCTAACCGACTGCCAGGGCCAGACCTCGACGACCGATGATGTTACAGGTGATTCTAACCAAATGATCTGTAATGATCCCGACTGCACTCGGATTACTCCTACGCTACCTTTCTCCGGATCCCAACGAATTCCTCCCCCCCACCAAGGCCCTCGCTGAAATATTCTCGAGTGAATTTTAGTTCCTTGCAATATTCCCTGCATCGTCACTTTGAAGTGAATATTATTCGGCAGATTCGTTTCGTTTCCGCAGGTCGTGAATATCACGGGAATATCTAGTTTAATCCTTGAGCCACGGCTGGGCCGTCGACCGGCGAATGCACGGGGTCAATATGATCGTACACATGTAATGTGAGGAGAAAATTTCTTCGGTCAAGCAAGCAGACGCACAGGTTGACTCAATCAGCCTTCGGAGTCAAACGAGCGACATCTATCACACGGCAATGAATTGTAATGGGACGAGCGACGGCAGGAGGCCTTACGGAGGAGGCCGGGTAAGCGACAGCCATCCTTCATCGTACCACTTTTGGTCCGATCTCAATTTTGAGGAGTCCGAGACGGTGGAGAATCAAGGGATGAAGAAGATTGGAGGAATCACGGCTCATCCTCCGACACGTGTATTAAATAACTAATTCAAAATTGTAAAAGCGCCTTGGTGTCGGCATGTGGGCCGAATAAAAAACACCAGGTACTCACACGAATGAAAGTGAACAATCACCCCGCATGCATAATCGCATGTAATGGGTATGCCGACGTTGCTTTCTCTGTATAACCGGCCGGTCTTCTCCCTGCAGACCTGTTTCGTTAGAAAATCGAGTACCGATTATTAGCGGTAATGGCGAAGATATTGCGATGGTCAATTTAATTCCAGCTAGCTATAATCGTGAGTTCGATGTATCTACAAACACGAATTGCCGATACTTTGTCAGGTTAGTCACGCGCTGGTTGTAGTACAGTTTTGCTATTACCGTATCGCTCATCGCGGATGCAAAATAATCGTTATATAGAACAGAGAGATCCGTTCGATTTCAACTGTAATTATCAAAAAGACAAGCTGATGCGGTGTGCCTATTTGGACGAGAAGATACGGCGGGGTTGTAAACGGCGTTAAAACTGTCGATTGCGGTGCGGAGCGGGGTGTTATCTTTTAAAATATTACAGCTGTATAATCTGAGAGATGAGCGTAGTTTCGCATCGAGAAAATGACCCTTATCGAAGCCCCGTGCGTAACCTTTACCCGGAGTATAATAAACACTGTAGATAGCCAGTTAAAAAAAAAGAAAAAAATGGCCGATACAAGCGACGTCTCGGGCTTAATAAATAAGACTTCAATGGCGCGGGCAGCCAACACGGGACATCCTGAGTGGTAATAGGCTAATGCGATGTGGGTGCTTGTAGCGATGCCTCGCCGTGAGCGTTCTATCGACAAGAAATCTCGCGTCACATTCCGTCCGCGTTGCGGTGCCGTTAAATAACCTTCGGGAGGAAACTAAGGCGCGAGAAAAAGCCGTGGATGAAAAATTGCGCTTATCAAGCGTGGAAACGATCCACACCGTGGAAACGTGTCAAAGTTGACGTAATTTCACGGGGCGCACGGAGAACTGAGAAGAGAAGAAGACGGTCCTCGGTGGGCCGGTGCGGCAGCGTGATGCGGCAAATGAAAGCCTCGGATAAGATCAGCTCATTATGCTGCATAAATACGGAGCCTGCTCGGGAGATGCGTCGGTCAGTGGTGCGTGCGCTGCATCCCGATCCCGCTAATAGTCGCCCGTGTGCTCTTGTAGGCGAGCTTCACGAGTAGCGGGCACAATATTGCTCGGAAACTCGACCACTGGAAGAAACGTGGTTACTTCACGGTGGAAAGTATCGCCGACAATCAGAAGGCAGGCAGGAACATTGAATGTTGAGCATCGGCAAGGAGGTTTCTCTCTCTCTTTCTCTCTCACACACAGCGAGCCGCACCTGACAAAACCTGGTTTTCGCCAGGTTCTGTTCTCTCGCATGTTACATTGAGACGTGGTCTTCGGAACGGACAGTCGAGCGGCCCGAGGTAATTGTTGGACACACAGATCGTGTCTACAGATTGTCTTTGAGGAGCGAGAAGGTGGCAATGGAAGTGAAGCCGAGCCTCGAGCTGCTCCGCAGCTCTACCCTGACACCTTTCCGATTGCGCAACTCCGTTAGGCAGGAGCCTATCCCGCTCGCCGACGATGGGACGATGGGACGATCTGAATTGTTTAGGACCGGCGGACGACAGCCGCAGATGGACAGACCGATAGGGTTGCGCAATTCCCGAGGAGACAATGCCCCCCTGATGCCGTTAACGAAAACGAACGACACTCGCGGTGTCTTTTTAATTGCAGCTCCCGCAGCCACGAGGCCTCCGGTTCCAGGGTGTCGAGGTCAGCGCACACGCGGGATGCGCAGCGCAATATGCGCCCGAGTTCCGCAACTCTTGCCGACTCTCCCTACATAGGAGGATGGTGGCTCGCGGGAACCGCGATACGGTCTCGCGTTTTCTCGGAGGATAAATTTCTAAGTGAGCGGTGCGCCGCATCACCATATAGGAGCATAATGTGACATTTTTTCAACTACCGCATCCTACCAGCTACCGCGCCGCGCAAACATTACAGGGAACTATCTGCTCTCCATACAGATATTCCTAACATGGGACCCTCGAGTGGACCGCTAAGACCGTAACTTATCTGGGGTAAACTGTACGAGCACCGGCACCGCTGCTCGCGGCTTCCTCATCTTATACCGACGAATTGTATTTATTTATCAAGGTGCGATCGTCCTCTCATTGTCTTTGCTCCAACTTATCCACTCCCACCTGCCACCTCTTCGCGAATCGTTGAATCATAACCTCGTTTCCCAATGGCGGCAGGTTTTCACCGTTTCACATCCGTACTCTCGTTTTGTTTTGACATCGTCGAGATATTCTTACTCTCAAATATATTGTACGGGTATTATATTCCAAAACTCACTTACCTATCTGTGCGATGACACTGTGCGTCCAGCGCAGTCAAATCTACAAGCCGAGTGTTTTCAGTTCCTCCGATGTGATGTCACGATCGGAGATCATTCTAAAAATACTCCTGCTCAAACGAGTCCGTGCTGTTGCCACACTTACAGAAACAGGTGTAACCTGCAACAGAAGAAAAAAGTAAACAAGGATAAGACGTTCGTAAGTCCGTACCTACGTACAGGCATTCCGATGAATGGATTTCGATTAAGAACGTCTATTCGGTTGACTATTCGTATCGTTCTTGTTCTCTCTACATCCCTGGGATCTCTCTCTCTCTCTCTCTCTCTCTTTCTCAATTTCATTTAATTTCATCTAGGAGAAGCGAACGATCTTTAATTTTGTGGGCGGTCGTTCGCGTAGGCATTCTGTCGCGCCTAACAAGCGTGATTATACAACATGTGGGCCCCGTTGGATACACAGAGAATGAGCTGACAGAGCGGCTCGTGCAGCGGTAGATGAAGAAGTTGATCGTCGGTCGACCAAGTGTCGCGCGTCTCCGAGGCTAAAAACTTTGAGTGGGCGAGAACGAGAGATCGGCGCAAAACCATTTCGCGCAATTTCGCGCGTATTATTCGGATCATTAGCCGAGCGTTTTCCCTGAGTTGTGTAAACGGCGATGGGTGGACAGACACGGGTGCCGTCGGGGATCCGGAATCATAAGATCAGAGGTGAAATGCACTGAAATACAACGTCGTGCAGCGCTCTCATCTTACCTACCTCTCTTTCCCTTTCCATCATCTCGCTCGCTCTCGAACAATTCTCCACTTGTCTCTTATTTCTCGTTTCACCGCATCTCGCGTTGACCAGTTCCTCGGAACGACCGGACTGCTTCGACAAAATCTTTTTTACGAAATCCCCGGCATACCTAATATCCTAATTTTCGTATAATAAACATCCACGGAGATGTACCGGCATAATGATATTTTATTTTCAGCCCTCTTCGAGTAACATGATCCGACTTCGTCTCCTACATCGTGGCTACCGACACTGGAAGTGTCAATTGGAAATTAAGAAAGTGAATTTTTGACTGGTCACAAATTTGTTATTTTTATTTTTTTTTTCTTATTCTTTTTAAGCTTATTTTCACCGTTTCGGGGAGCGAAAGAGTTTCTCTTCTAAGTTGAGAAGCCGACAGGTTGACTTGGGTGTCATATTTTATTTATTTTTTATTTTTTGCTTTCATACTCGTGAAAGTTGTCTTATTTCAATTAATCAAACGCGTAGAATTTTACACGGACACGACGAGAGCGAATAAAATACGTACTTTCGTCGCCTCTTGCTATTATCCGTTGAACGATGAGTTTAGTGAAATTACTAATTCTGCCCACATCACGTTTCACACTAGATTCACGGTTGCGAATTCTGACAGTTTATACTAATTCCGTAAAAGTCAACGCAGCTTTCAAAGCTGCGCATAGTAAAAATTGCGTGACTAATTCAATAAATAATTACGATTCTCAGACATCGACCACTCTGTGACCGGAAGTGACAGGATTTTCAAAGACATTTTCTTAATTTTAAAATACCCAAGGTACTATTACAAGTGCAATCCACTCCCAAATAAAAACCTCCTTAACAATGGTATCCGGTAGAAAAGTAAAAATCGTAAGAAAATTCTTAAATAAAAAAAAAAAAAACCATGGCATAGCAAGATTTGACGAACCGAGCTTCTTGAATTTCTAAAACCCTTGCTTCCCAGGAAATTATCGAGCTCAGGCACTAGCGGGAGGCGGGTACGAGGGTCGGAGGGTAAAGCCGGCGGACTCAGCGCACCTGTGCGCATCGCAAACGCGGTTCGACGACAATACCTAACAAGAGTCCCGTGAATCGGGGACTCCGGACCCCGTTGGGGACGGGTATGCGCTCGGAGTGGAGCGTTTGCTCGATTTGCTCTTGTTAAAGCAGCATGGCGAGCGGAGTCGCGGAGCGTCCTGTAGAATCCTGGAGGATCCTGCAGGTACCTGCAGCCGCGACGCGACTCCCCCGCAGCCTCCCACCCGGCGTACCCGCATCTCTTTCCCGTACAGTAACCGCGACGTCGAGACGCGTCTGCATCTACAGGCGGTTCTCGCCGGGCCCGTCGGCCGCCTACGTCCCTGGAGCCCGGGCCCCGTCTCCCAGGGTGGAGGGGCCCGGTTCTTCCCACCCCACTCTGACAGGTACTACCTGCGCGTCGTGGAGGCACTGATCGGCGCGATATCATCGTAATTTAAAATCACCCGCGCACGAGACAAAAACAGGCAGCCTCGAAAGCAAGTGTGCGCATCGCTCTTACACCGTACGCCGGATCTTGATCACGGCATTCCGGAGGATGACGGCTCGCGTTCCCCCGACGCGTACCAAGCTCTGATAGTAATTGATAGCCGACCACTATACGCCAACTACCAATCAGGCGATACGGTATGCAGGTGTTGCTACGGATGCCAAACTGGCACCTCTGCCTCCTCGCTCCTCGTCCTGCCGGGATTCGTCGAGATTGTGGCAAACATGGCAGCCGATGACAAGACGGTCACCTGCACTTGTCGTCGAGTAGCTTTCTTCGTCGGTTACAAGTTACAGTTTTCTTCCTCGGTGCGCCTACCAGCGGCAGCTCTCGAAAAAAGAATAATTCATTCCCCCGAGTTATAAAATCTTCCTGAATTTCTGATCCCTTGAACGACTCGAAACCTCGGCGTGTGTCTCATCCCAAAGCAACTCGGTTCGCCAATAATTTCTCAATATTAAACCTATTATTTATGCTCGTAATCAAAATAACGAATGATCGATGAATAATTTTTCGTCCTCCGGCAGTTTACTGCGAAGTGAATGATATTTCTCGCAGGACTTAAGCCGCGGATGCCTCCAACGATCGAAAAGAGCTCGCGAACGGCCTTGAGGGAGTTGGTGACTGCGGCTGCTCTCCAGGGACGAGGTGATAAACTGGCCATTACCGTATCGCGAACGCGACTTGCAACGAAACGAGTAAAAAAATCCACGCTTCATACCGTCCCATCACCATGTACCGATATGAGGAGCCGCTTGAGTTGTACCTTGAATCGCGCAGGGTTCATGATCATTCCATTTTACACGTCCGTGGCATCAAATGTTAACGACAAGCTTCACTGGCGACAATATAAAGTGAAAATGAGAACACTAAAAGCCCACTCTATGCAAAATTGACGACGTTATTAACTCCGCGGATTCAGCGTCGGTCGATATAGATACTTTTCAAATTACACTAGCCTAATGCTGATGAACGCCGTTTCATCGATCCAAAGTCTTTCCTCCTTTCTTTGCAATAGACGTCTTCAGATGTAGTGGAATATACAAAATCCAAAACGCTTGACCGCAACATTTTACTACAAACATTTTTTTTATTCGATTTCGTCCAAAGTATCCGAAGGGAATGAATTTATCAGACAAGAGTTTCATCTCCGCGTAGCATGCATGACTGGGTGTATATAGGTATAGTTCAATGCTACACTGAGGGCGGTTCAAACGAGGTGAGAAAAATAAAATGAAAAGGTACACGTAGCATTCAGTGAAATCGTGACCAAAGCTATACGTATATATTCGGTGATAAAGTATTTGAAGCAGTGAAATAAAATCAATTAAAATCGAGAAGAAAGCGCATTAAAGTAGAACCAAAATACTGAAAATGATCAGACAAAGGGGGAGGGGGGGAATATAAGAGACAGGCGAGTAATTTGTGTTTAGGTAATTATGGGGGGGTAGTTAGCGTGCCGGGGACCGTTCGGAGAATTCTTGACCTCCGCCTTCAGCGCGGAGACGCGGCTTTGTACTGGGATTCGGTTGTAGTACGCCTTCCCAAACCCTACAATGTATAATTAACGGCCCACCCAGATTTCCCGGGTCCCTGCGACGTCCGAGAATTATATAGGAGCATAAGGATACAGACGTCCCTATCTTAGCCGGTCATCGCCGACTCGTGAGTGCGCTTTGCAGCATCGCGTGTTCAAATTTTGCGAACAAGCGGAACGCAAAAATTCCGTATTCCACTTGAAGTCTCACACTTTGTTCAAAGCCACGCGCCGATTTTGTCCGCGGTATTAAAAATACGTAGCCGGAATTCATTGAGTCGTAACGAAAAAGAACTAGTGTGAAATATAAAAAGCAAAAAACCTTGCATGTGCGAATAAATTTAAACAAGGATGTATTCGGTACATGAAGAATAAAAATTCCACCTCGCGCCAGCACCAGACGTGGCAGAAACGTATGAACTGCAGTTAGATTCTTCGATAGGCTCGGAAACAGGTTTTTATTCGATCGTCAGGAATTTCGCCGAGTGGGTGATAGTGACAAAACAAAGTATTGCCATCCATAAAACATTAACACTTTCATTGCCGGACCGAACGATCGGATCCCCTTTTTCGGATTTGGGCTGGTTCAGCATGAAAGTTTCCCGCGCCAATACACCAAGATAAGGTTGCCGTCACGCACCTTAGCGAGTTTGCGCGTGCGTATAATTCGCAGGCATTTGGCGAGATATCCGCAGGTGTCGGTGGCCGCGCCGGTTGTTCCGCAGCCTGCTGCAGTAGGTCTGTATTTTTCTCGGCGCTTAGTTGTCGCATGCCGGTAGACCGTAGTCGTGATTTGTTCGGAACAGATAGAGGCTGGCACTTATAATCCGAGATTAATCGTGAGCGTGCAGCGGTGCGGTAAAACCGTGCAGGTTGTGCTCGGCGTGTGGCGTCGAAACGTTTTCTCCGGTATCTAAACGGGGTGACTACATCCTCGCGTATAAGCTAATCGGCATTACATTTTTTCGGTGGTTATTGATCATTGGGCAATGCGCCGCGTCGGACGCCTCGGTGAATCCAAGATGGTGATTTATTGGCCGCCGTCCGCCACGGCCGAAACCGACTCGGTGTAATTACGGGAGATTAGCGATTGGTTAACGCGTGCGGCTCGGTCCGACGGAGGGCCGTTCGATAATGAAAGAAAACCTTTATTGCCGGGGATCGGATGTATAAATAAACGTCGGACGATTTCGCCATACCGTAAAAATCAGCGTGATATTGTTTACGAATGTACCCACCCTTCTCCCCCACTCCGGACATTTCGAAGCTCCTTTTCGCGGACGATGTTCGAAACCCTCTCGATACTCTATCGATCCTTTCGTCGGCAAGATTTATGAATTCGGGCCCACTGGTCCATCGCTTATGGCCTCAGGCTGCCCACTCTTGACCCGATCTAACAACATAAGTGTATGATACTCTACGGAGACGTCGGAACTCGTTTAACAATGAGCCGATTTGTAGATGTGGAACGTTGGGGATGGTTTTCAGTGTCGAATGACCCGGATTAAACGGTTCAATACCCTTCCGATAATACCACCAAACAATTCGTGCGGTACAAAGTGTTCGATAATTCCAAGTGACAGTTTTGGGTTGAAAATTTAGCACCGATTAATACTGCAAGTGCTGTTAATACTATCCTGTGAAGGATTACCAGGATTAGGATCACCAGGGTACGTATAGAAACATGCTTCGTACTCTTGCCAGTGAGATGATTAGGGATATTTGTCCGAAACTTCAGACCAGGTTATTAATGTATTCCAGAGGAGGTTTTCGAGCGAAGCGAGTGCAGGGTTCGATTTTCATATATACGTTTCTATCAAGGACCTTACTGTAGGACCCTTCGAATTGACGCGCATGCAGCGCTAGAGCAATGAAGAGAGAGAGAGAGAGGGACAGAAACGCACGCTAGGAAAATAATCCCGAAGAGTCGGAGTTTGTTGCAGCGGGTCGAGCTGATATTCGTCGGTTAGCCGGTGTGATCGTCGGGGTATTCGAGTAGAACTTGAAACACGTTATGCAGAATGCGACCGGGCAAAGTGCAAAGGCAATCTTGGCCCCGAGCGAAGTCAACCAGTCAGGCAGTCAGGCAACCAGTCAGGCTGCAGTCAGGCAGGCAGGCAGGCGGGAAGGCACAGGGTTCATTCATAAGGCGTGCCAACCTGCCAAATATTATGCTAAAATATTCCATACGCCTCGGCTAATGGATTCGCTGGTGACTTTCTCTCTCTCTCTCTCTCTCTCTCTCTCTCTCTCTCTCTCTCTTTCTGTTTCTCTCTGTTTCGCTCGCTGCTTTTTTACCCGCTCGGTGCGTTATCGACACGGATTTTCAATTTCGAAACACAGAGAGAAGATCAATTCACGGATGCGTAAATATCTCGCGCAAACGATTCGCCACGTCGCGTCGATCGCTTGTCGATCGTCAAATCAATTAATCCTTCATTGCCGAAGACCGATCCATCCCGCAACTACCTATTACTAACGTCTCTTCTCCGCTCAGCTGCTGTCGCTGTCAGCACGGAAGTGACAAAAACTCTCCAATAAACTACGTTCTACCGAATTAGCCGTGACGGATGGACAATAAATCAGCTGGTCAAGCATAACTCGGGAAAAGAAATAAAGAATTGAAAATGTAGAAAAAGAGAAGGAAGAAGAATATTCGTGATGACGCGTAATGGCACGTGACGTTGGGAAGAATCGTAACTTTTCCATCGAAAATTACAAGTCAAAATTCGTCCCATTCTTCCGTGTCGATATTGCGAACTACGTACATCAACACCGTACAAATAAGATTATAATTAATCGAAAACTGTGATTGACTGCAGGCTGATAAAGCTATGATGGCTAAGTTAAAAGTCTAGGAACGGGACGAACCTGCCCGAAGGTAAGGAGAAGCAATTAAAAAAGCCGGGGAAGATAAATGAGAGAAAGAGGAGAAAAGGAATTATACAAATAGGTGGAGAAAATGTAGAAAATAGAGAAAAAACTAATGACAAACACGTGGCAAGGTAATCGAGTATAGCTAAATACAACAAGGCGCGCATCGCAGTCTCGCTCGCGTCGAGGGCAGAGGATTAATTCGACGGATATTTTATAATTATTTTAATTTCTTTTCATCTCTTTTTTCCATGTCAGCGCCGCTTCAGGGAGCATATCCCCCGTCTTCCTGGGCGACGGGTGTGCAGTCGGTCGTTTCCGTGTCACGTCGCCCGGAGCATACGTGTTTAC
This sequence comes from Neodiprion virginianus, assembly GCF_021901495.1. Lineage (NCBI taxonomy): Eukaryota > Metazoa > Arthropoda > Insecta > Hymenoptera > Diprionidae > Neodiprion > Neodiprion virginianus. The sequence continues at coordinate 34,336,638 of NC_060878.1, read as the reverse complement.
GGACCCGTATTCAGAATCAGCTGAAGTAAAGGATAAGGAAGTGACGGAGGAAGGGGCGCGTCAGATGTGCGCTAAGTGGTTGTCTCCCTAATAATACATACAAAAACGTGTACGGAGACCTTCGAGGAAGCACGAAGCGTGTGCTGAAATTTCGCTGCGGGGACCGGTTGAAACTTTTTGCAGAATTTTTCACACCTTGGTTAAAATATTAAAGAATCACCGCCCGATTCACTTTTGCGTATAAGAGTCACGTGCTGTTTATTTCTTGTTGTTAGTATGGTGCGCCATAAAGTACCTTTTTTTATGCACAATTTCACATCATATTCTTGATGCATTAATAAGCATATGTTCATATTTCGTTTGTCTTATACAATAACCGATGATTACGGACTATCCGCAGCGTACAATATGACTCGAATCAAATCGGGATTTGCAGATATTGTTTCGCACCCTTGGGCGATACGGCAATGAGAAAGTAATGTAAATTTATTTCGCAGGAATACTATCTACAGTAAAAGGTCAAGGCAATCAGATTCTTAGTGCGTTGAAATTTATACAAAGGCACAATATGTTACTTGACGCAAGCGATACGCGGACAAAAAGATAAAAGCTTAATCGAAAATTGAAAATCAATCATCGGTAAGTCTCAAGTGTCCAAACCGTCTCAAACCACAACTTAAACGACTTTAATATACCCCCGGCAAACAACCCGTACGTGAATCTTTATCCCGTTAGCTCTTGATGTTCAAAGTGAGGAGTTCCGGCTACGAAAATATGGTCAGGCTTAATTTCACGTCAGACGGTTCTTTCGTTTGTTAAGAATTTCAAAAATTATTAACGATTTTTTCTTCACGGTCCAACTCAAACTGCATTTATTAAGAAACTTTGCTAATTTTCAAAGCTAACGATGAATTGAAAAAAGAAACATGGAGTCTTGTCCACTTAAGAACGCGTTCTACAACTATTTTTTCTTTCTCCGTCAACGTAAAGAATTCTGAAAACTTGATCATTTTTTCAGACTACCCAGAGAAAAACACGAGACTCCCACAGACAAGTTTTGTGTAATTTTGTAGCGCGCGGCCATGTTTCGCCTGGTTCTCACAATTAGACTGGTCCCTTGACCCCGATGGCCGCCCGGGGCGCGCAGAGTCCGCATCCTTTTATCTCGCTCCGTTGGGTGTTTTATTTGCAGCATGGGTATTTTTTAATTCCTGAATTTTTACCGCTCCGCAGACGTCCGAGGCACAGGTGTTCCATCGCGTCTGTGTCAGGTAGATAGGGGGATAGTCGTAGGTGAGGGAAAAAAAAACACAAAAAAAAAAAAATCAAATGGGAAAGAATACCAATCTCGGCGTTCACAAAGGCCCAAATATAATAATGAATCACAGCGAGCGGCGCCGACTTTCATATGCAAAGCATCGCGCCGCGTTTCTCGAACTACGCGAACATCGCAGAATAATTTTGAAAACATCGGATTATAGAATCGGGATAAAAGATTAAAAAAATGGTAAAAATCGGTAAAGTTCAAGCGACCGTTGAATGGATCATAAAGCAGCCGGTATAACGCGAGTGTAATGTTCGCTCTATAATTAATAATATATGCTTGTTATTTGTTGTGGCAGGTATTACGGCCCGTGGAATCGAGGATCATTAGCGATTTGCTCCGCGCGTCAATCAGTTTTGCAATTCGATAATACGCCAATCGAAGTATTGAAAATTTAGCGAAGGGTTGCACGGGGTCACGACGTATCCTAGCTGAAAGGTCAACGAGCAATTTAGTCCAGACGCCGCATAAAGTTATTCGCAATATCCGTTCCGAAACTGAACTCAGACACAACTTTCCTCCTCACTCTGTTATACGTATACAACCTGACCTATATAAGCTTGAATTTCAACGTCACGCGGGTAGGCTTTCGAAAACGAATCGGCAGCACCGCCGTTTGTCAAGAAGAATTTTACGAATCATCGTCAAGAGTCATGTCACCCAGGTATTTGAAAAAAGACGAACTATTCTCCTCGTCGGCTTAGGACTGTGATGCGCATCAGCGAATAGACAAAAGGGAGTCTAACTCGACCGGGTTCGATAATCGGATGTTTGGTAATCGAAACAGCGATACCTGTCGCCGCTACCTACGAGATCTATGCGTGGTGTAGGAGAAGATTGGGAGGGAGAGAGACGAGGAGAGGGGGGGCCCCCTTGGTCAGCGGCGTGAGATGCCAAGATAAAGGTAATTAGATTAGACAGAGAGTTACATGGCGTGAAGAGATCCTAGGAATGTCAGAGGCCCCTTTCGAGGGACTTTCAGGGGTCTCAAAGGCAAGATGCTCCATGTGGCATGTGCCCAAAGTGATTAGACAGAGACTAAAGGCGACCGACCGGTCGACTCAGCCCGACCGACGAGGCTCTTCTTTCTCTAAATTTTTATTTCACCTTTATTTCCTTTTGCTTTTTACAATATTTCTCCTCGTTTTTTGTCACTCTTCTCTCTTCATCCCATCGTTGTGTTTTGGCTTCCGAAGTGGCCGTTATGCTGCAGCCACCCGGACGTTATATCGTCCCATGCTCGTAAAATTCCGATTTATTGGCATATATTTTATGTTTGTATACAGAAAAATTGCAGTCTCGACACGTCGTCGAGGTATCCGAAGCCTAATCTACTCGTCGAATCTACTTGAAATACGAAATTGTGAAACGTAAATTTCAATCAAATTTAAAAACACATATCATAAAAGACATTTCTTGTATCTTATAACTGCACGAATAGCAACTTTTATTATCGCCAAATATTTTTTTTTTATCTGCGAACAGCCTAGCGTCAATCTTTTTATTCACTCCCTCGATTATTCATAATTTATTCGTCACTATTTTCTCTCGTTTGCCGATTTTTATAGTCATCCTCAGCTCGTCGACGGAGGTGGCGAGGCGTCCGAAAAGCAGGTGACCGTAAGTCTTGGAGGACATTGCCGATCAGGCAACCAACTCGACTCCGAAACAGGTGTGGCACCTGTCGCGTATTGCGAACGCGATACGCGAATCCGCGACGAAGCCAGGCCGTCAGTCAGTCAGTCGGCAGCAGGTGTATTCCGCAACGAAGCGGCTCAGATCGCCGGATGCTAATTGGCCGGAGGCTGCGTCTGCGACGATCCCAGACCGAGTCTGGGACCGATTTAACGATCCGGAAGATCCGCTCTTGCAATCAAACGCGGACCGGATAAGAAAGACCGTGAAAACCGGGTATTTCAAGCTGGCGAGTCTTGGCATTCAGCCCAAGTTGGCTGAAATTATGCTCATATGATCATATGTGAGGCGGAGTGAACAGGAATGGAAATATTCTTGACACAGAGACCATCGGAGTCGTCATTTTTCATTTGGTTCCAAGAGCTGCGGTCCTTCTGCGATCCGGCATGCACTTGACTTCAAGTGAATTCGAAAGATTTCTCACCGAGCGAGTACCTTCTTTCAATTTACTTTTCTCAATAGAAATCGGTGATTGTGACGGTGGTGGTGAGAACGGAAACTAATGAAGTATGAGGTATGACGAATGTAAATTTAAGAATCAGCGCAGGAAAGGGGGTCGAGGGGGAGGGAGGAGAGGAAGAAGCGCGTTACGTATTCAAGTGAGGTAGTCGAGACTTTGCCGCGGAACGCGCGTCTCCTTTGATCAGGATTTTTTGGTGAGAGTTTTGATTTTTGATGAAGCAGCGGAGAGAGTTTATGGAGTCTTCTTATCGGCGCGGTAACAGCCTCTTTAACAACTCCCGCCGACACTAAGACGGGCGTTAGCTTACCCCGGCTATTAATTAGAGGATATTTATAGTGCCAAGTGGCGACGTGGCATCGAGGCGCTACCTTTGAATGTGATATCTTCACAGAGCGCGAGGCGTTTCCTTTCGACAATCACGGGGCGTTTATTGCTCTTGTTATGGTTAACGAAAGAGCCGTTCGTGTCAGCTCGTTTCTCTATCGCACGTCTCACCTTATTAAACATCTAAGCGATACAATTTTTACGGTAAAACTTAGCGACGAAACCTAAACGTGTAAAATGTCCGACTAAATACGCGCGGCGAAGGTCCGTTAAACATCCAGTCAACTCCTTATCAAATCTTCAGGGTAATTTCTATTCCTCGGAGTCACTCGGTTATTCATTCGCTCGGCTGGGATCAGTCTGTAAACTCGTCGCAGGCTGGGCGAGTATGTAAAACATTGTTGAAACGTGCCCCGCGATCGAGAGGCCCCAAGAAGGAGAAGATCCGTTGCGTGTCTCGGTTTGAACTCCGCTTAAAGGTGTTCCGCTGCCAGTGGTCCCGTGTCCGGAGGAGGGTGTTCAACGTTCGTTCGAGATATCGCAAAATGTATCACGTGCTACCAGCTGATTTTGTCGCCGAGCGCGTTGCGAACCGCAGCTTAAATAAAAATAAGCCTACAAAATAAGACCGACTGCTATTAATTGCGACCCGTTTATCGCAAGCTTGTTGCCACGTATACGAGCTTAATTGGACTCCATACAACTGAAAGCTAAATATTCAGAGGATTCGTGTCGACGATTTGTCCAACCGGAACTGCCACTCTTTTAGCCAAAGAGAGAAACGAGAAGACGGGGATATTCTGTTCGAAACAAATCGCAAGGGACAATTAGAGTTACAGGTCGGCAATCGGCTTGATCGCAGAAAAGGTTCCGCACAACGATTTGAAAACTGTTCAATATTTCTCAATCTTAATCTACTACTTGCATGAGCAAAAAATGCTGGAATTGTTTTCGCTTCTTTTCGCCCTTATTGAATCGTGATGGAATTTTACCGAGTACTGTCGAAGCAAGAATATGAAAAGAGTTTTGATGATCTTCGGAGTGTTTGAGAATCTTGAATTAAGATGGCGACCGCGAGGAGAGTAGATAGACGCCTTACGGACGCCGAGAGTTCTAAGGCCGAGGGGATTCTCTCATTCGTGGAGCGTGTACTTTGGGCTCTTTAAGATTCGGGCTATCTCGAGGGCCGTTGGTTTGTCGGTAATAAATATCCGTTTGAAATAACGCGCGTATAACGCGAACGGCCGCAAGATTGGTGCTTATAAGAGCGCGGTGCGAGCCGGCGATATATTTGCCAAGTCGTGGTAAGAGGCAGTTTCCCTATCTTCTGGTGCTCGGCGCGCTGCAGTCCTTGGCGAAAAATTCGTACCCCGAGAACGAATGTTCGTGATAACGGACACGTACGACTCACTCGGCGAGGCTGCAGAGCCAGTGATAAAAACAGCTGAGTTAATCCTGGAGAACGGTGCGCGGCTGTGTGCGTGCCCTGCGGGCAAACCCGTGGCCTAGGCACATCTACGAGAGTATCCGAGTATCCCGCAGCCGCACACTCGCCTTCGCCATTCCCTACCTACCGTGTCGCAGCTCGGCTATCCCAACTCCTCCGCGACTACAGGTGGTTCGCGTTTCTCGGTTGTGTTCCCTCTTCGCCACAGCTAACGCCAACGAGATTATAACATACCCACACCGGACACCTAGCCGGTGTCTCCGGGAACAGAGCAGGCAATTGGCAACCCAGGTACACGGCTCCGCTTCCCGTCGGAGGGATTTCTACGCGGAATGAAAGCCTCCTACTTTGATAAGGACGTCGTTCTCTGCCCTGGCGAAAATTCCCTTACGCCTCACCTACTTCCTGTATCGAGCTTCGATCGATCGGTAGAATCGTTTTGTCTCTTCTACAGTTGGTGTTCGACCCCGTTACGTCGCCTGTCCAGTGACTCGCTGTGATAAGACGATAGAATATATATTTTACTTTCTTATTCGTACGAGCATATTCGTGACAGTTCTAATATTTTGCAGCTACAATTCGATTGGTCGAGACAGAGCGTTTTGTTTTTGTTTCACGCAACGGACATTGGACGATCAACGTTATAGGGATTTTTAAAAGCTTCGATTCTCAAGTTTGGCAATCAATTTGTCATAAATCTTTAAGCGCTGATACCGGATAAACTGAAATTGTTTTTGATCGGTGTGAGAAAACAATTTTGCTAATGCGATAATTCCAGTGGGGCTGAGAATCAACATTTCGACAAGTAGTAAGAGATTGTTTTTGGTATGTTTGTACAAAATCCATCCGCATACGACTCGCGGTAAATTATGTTTAAAATTTTTGTATAAATTTGAAAGGGGTTAGGTTATTTCCGTAGTGATTTATACTCGACGCCCGGAGGAAGCGGCCAACCTTTTTAGCGCCCTCTTCAATTTGAGACAAGGAGAAAGAGCGGTTCTAGAACCGAGGTAAGTATGGATAGAATAAATCTGATGACGCAACGACGAGAGAGAATCGCGGTAGGCAGTTTGTTTCAATCAAGAACCACAAATCTTTGGTGTAGGTACCCTGCGCCGCTGCCGCGTGTTGCGGGATGGTAGATGATGGCGTCGCGCTCCGCGTCCCGGGACAACAAACTTATGGGCTTCCATGGAATAACCGGGGAACGCCTACGCCAAAGGCGAGCCGAGCGGCGTGCTACGGGCCGGGCTTGATACTAGAGCTACAATTATACCGATTTGAAATTGTTCCACGGGTTAATACAACGTAACTCCGCGTCGCCTTTGGGCCCAAGTAATCAAAGTCTCTCAGCGTGGATTTCAGTCCAGTCTAACAAATCAATACCGAAATTATTATCCGCTCTTTGACAGTCGAGGTAGTTTGCCGACCGGGAATCAAAAGATATTACATACCTGTCGACGTATTCGACGTCTCGCATCGTATCCTGCACAAGGCCTGCGAATCTTTTCACTTCCATCGCTATACCGTTCGGCGGATTTAGCTTTTTATCGTCCCGTTTTTCGGACATAATATTAAGAGGTATCGAATCTTTAACAGCGAAAAAGAATCCGGATAATCGAGAGAAGAGGGCGGATCAGTTGACACGGGCTGCAGCCGCATACCGATTTTCAGAGATACGATACTCGCGCTCGCAACCTGTAACCCTTGGGAAGAGATTCATCCGCTCGTTTGCCCGAGGTAGTGTGGAATTGTAGATCGTAAGAGATCACGACGGGCATAACCGATCAATCGATCCCGCCGCTCGATTACTCCGAAGGCGTCGAACCTTTTTCTCCTTTTTCTTGCATCCTCCTTGTTTTATTCTTGTTTTAAAATCGGTTTTCCACTTCACTCTTTTACTTCTCTTTCTCGTAATTCGTTCCTTTTTTTAACCCCCCGCCTCCCGTTTTCGAAGATCATGGTAAAAGACTATTGTTTCAGGACCCGGCTCAGGCTGCATTTCACGTACTAGAAAAAGCGGATTTATCTAATTCAGTTACAACGGCGGCTTCCTCAGATCTATCGAGTCGATTCGTGACTTCAGCTTCCAGACGCCCCTGGAACCACATCCTTGCGGAGTACGCGTCTCTGAGGCGTCGAACAAAAACGGGAACAAAATTGAGCAGCCCTCCATGGAATAACTTACGGCATTACAGTATGACACGCAGAATGTAGTCGGGAACACTGAGCAGAGATCGGCCTCAACAGGTTTCTTACCGCATCTGTTCGAATTACAAGAATTTTTCTATTTTCATTTGAAAACTTTTAAACATTAGTTATCGTTAGAGTAAATACCGTCTCGTTAGCTGTTTTGTAACTTTGCCAAATGTTTTCACAAAAGTTGAACGTCTATGGAACTTGCATATCTTGCAGGTAGGTTAATGTATGTCAGCGCAGCGGACGGTGGTTGAAAAAAAATATTATCGAGATAATAGAGGAGGGTCAGCGGATCACCGAGGCGTCATAAAGCGATCTGCCTGAAAGATGAGAAACCGGATGAGACCGACACCGCACGAACCAGGTCGCTGATCACTCCTGGGACCGTTAATTATTTCAGCCAAGAGCGGATCACAATGCGGGAGACGATTTAAGAAGCAGGGAAGGAAGGAAAATCGAGTAAACGTAGAAAAAATTTATACGTTCGAACTCCGTTTCTTTTTCTCGAGTGTTGTCTCGAAAAAACAACTTTTATAGATGGTCAGGGATCATCGAGAAGTGACTCGGAATTATCGCATGACTTTGCCAGCTACCAGCTTGCCCCACCTTGCCCTCGAGTATTTTTTTCATGGGTAGCCTCCTCGCTCCGCATTGATAATAATGACTTGTTTCTGGGATCCACGTCATATCTTTCCAGACAATCGCGTGATTGTTAACCGCCATGGCGTGCGGCGAATGATATACGAAGCGTCGAGTCCATATGCTAACAATAAGACGCAAATGTGCCATGGTCTCGCTTATGCTATTCTATCGGTACAAGATGTCCTGGCTATAAAGTAAAATTGTCGTCGTAAGAAATTATCCTGTGAATATTAGAGTTCTACAGTTATTTTTTAGCAAAAGCACACTCAAGTCACATTTTTGGTATCGACGAAGTCAATGATATACAAAGTTACGACAGCTCAACCGGATCAACTTTTATTAAAATTGAGGGTGACGTAACCATTATCTTTTATCGTTAAAATAATCAAAATAAAATAAGCTGATATCTTTCGCGAATCATCCACTACCTGTTATAAAAAATAAATAACCGTTTGAAGTTTGATAAGTGAGCATACTTAGTATGTGCAATTGCCTGCAGATAGTAGAAACGAATCGGAATGCCTTGTTCCTTCACTCTTTGTAATACTTATACCTGTACACAGTATGAGCTTCTATAACAATCCAGCAACAGCAGCAGCAGCAGCAGCAGCATCGAGTCCCCGATTGCTGCACGGTGCTTTCTGATGTGCAGACGATACGGCAACCACCTCTAATGGATCTCCGCGTGTATAGAGACGCATAGACGAATGGCTTCGTTGCCCATTATCGTTAAACCATAGTTAAGCGAGGCAAGCCCTGCAACGTGATGAGCCGCGAACTTCTTGCTGCATTCGCTCTACTTTTTCGCGCTGATTGCGGATGAATGCTGTGAAAAAGGGAGAGGATAAAGGAAGACGTCGGGAGTATGAGAAGAGGCAGAACGAAGAACCGAGTGACGCGACTCGGAATGGATAAATATCGGAAGTAGACGCAGGGTTGACAGGAAGGTCAGGTAAGGGCATGGGAACTAGGAATTGCCTGCCAGTAGAAAGTGCAAATAGTCATGTGCTTGCGGCTAACTATTTACGTCGATCCTTAAGCTGCAGTAGGATATGCAGCAATGGAAATGAGCAAGTTGGATGTTGAGTGAATAACAAAAAGAAAGAGTATTCGCTCTATATACTCGACGAATTGAAACTCCGAAGGATTTCGAAGTCTCACTGTCGAATGACAGCATCAGCAAAGCACAACGGTACATGAGATTATCGAAGCGTGTTGAATCAACGTTGATAAGATTCAACATTTCCGATTCTTCGACAAAAGTTCCATTGACAATGTCGTGGTCAGTTAGCGTCAACGCTTGCGTACAGTTTCTGGTTTTCGAAAGTTGGCTTGGAAGCAACATGTTCCGCAGCGTCCGCCATATTCCGCTCAAATGACAGCTATGCCGATTTCTCTACGATATCAGAGAGCGCAGGTGCCACGGGGAAGTAAATGAACGCGCTTCGCGTTGCACTTGAAACTGCTAACACGATAAATACGCAGATGCAGATAGACACACCTGCATGCGGAAGATCGTAGAGTTTGGCGAGTCGTGTGCCCCGCGAGCATCACGATGCTGCATCACCGTGCTGCAGGTATAGTATTGGAAAAACGGGCTATTTACTAGAGCGGAAAGATCAGGATATCAAGGTTAGAGGACTGGAAATGTTTAGACTGTGCATTAAGGGGAGCGAGATCGATGGAAAGCGAAGAATCCACCCCTGGCCGAAGGCTTTTCTACCTTTATTCGATTTGCGGCAGCAAGGAAAAATATTTATGAAAGTGACACGGTCTTCGGAATTGTGCCTGAGTCGATTCAATTTGTTTCTGCCCCCGCTCAGCCGATTTCCACAACGTCAATAGGAGATCTTCCGAAACAAGGATACGCCGTTGGCCTTAAGCCTAGGCAGTTAAAAAATTGAACCGCTTCTACGAGCAAAACGTGATAATTACACGTATACTAACACCTGCTAAAGCCAATCTCTACTGGTCCACCGCCAGCATCATCACGCGTCATCCGCCAAGCATCCATCACCGTTACTCACCGCTTGGGATTACACGTAGTCAAGGAATAGCTCGGCCATAAAAAACCTCAGCGTTCAGTAAATCGATGGAAAAAATTATAAGAATATTCCTCTTTTGGAAAAAAACAGTTGACGTCAGAGTCATCCGAATTTGAAAAAAAATAATGAAAGAGACCGACGAGTTTTTTCTAATCCTTGACGGGCGCGTTTGTACTGACAAACCTTGGAGGATGAAGGACAAAGATTGTGGCTGGACCAATTAAAGGCACTCAGAGGTGGCAGGCCACGACACGATTGCGGTTTACCGGTCTTCTACCAAAAATGGTTAAATTGACCAGGATCACGTTTTGCGCGAAGGAGTGCGTGTCCCGGTCTCTGTTCTGTGCTTGGGGCGAAGGGATCCCATGGTTTATTTTATGGTTTTTCCGTACAATGTTACGCTGCCATTTTTTCTCCATAAAATTCTCCATATGGGCCGTGGGGTATTGTCTTGGAGTACTCGCACGCTCGACCCTATCGACCCCACACCTACTTTATCCCCGCGTTCAATTCAAAGCGCAGAAATTTTGTCGCTAAATTCATTATGTAGCTACATGGTTCGCTTTAGCCTCGAAGATGTCAACTCGAACAAACAATACTCGCATTTGGTTTCACGTTGTTCATCGTTTCTTTTCAATTCTTCAAAGACAATCAAAACGAAAGGTTATAAACACAGCGTGTGGGAAAGATAAGCTTGCAGGTGCTCACTCGAACCACTGTCGTCACGGTGAGCTGTTAGTTTTCAATGTTACTACGACACAATGAAATTTTGATAAGCGCGTGTCGGAAGTATCTAGCGTAAAATGTCATTGTCGGATCAAGTAGTTTAATGGCGCATTAAATCGTTCGGGAATCAGCAAGTAGGTGGCAGGATAGAAAAGGAAGAAGAGGCAGGTAGAGATATCCGGCAAAGTGACACCGTCGTGGGTTAGAGAAGAGACGCAAGGAAGAAGCGCAGGTAAGGATCCCACCGGTTAGTCAATGGATCGCCTCGATCTTTGATCCTCGAATGCCGCCCACGAAAGGATCGTCTTGGAAATAAATATGTATAACAGTGTATGCAAAAATTTCAGTGACAAAGTTTTCCCACCGGAACAAGTGAGCGCGGACCCTTTCACGTCCTGTGCCCCGAGGGTTTCGTATTTCACCTGTTCTCCACGCTGTATCCTTCCCATTCAATATCCTTCGCCCAGCCACTAGTCGAGGCACAATACCGGTAGCCTGAGATACTACTTGGATACAGGCTCTCTGCCAGGATGAAACCTTTTTCCCAGGACGAGCTCTCGCCCATGGTGCAGTGGGAATCTCCGTAAGAGTTTCTCAAAATTCGTCTCATCGTTAGCGAATTTTCAAAAGCTTTAAGATAATCTTGGAATATTTTTCTCCCGATTCAAAACTTTTGTCAATCTTCGATGATATTTCAGCTTCACGTTCAATCATACCTTCGATATTATTTGTTACTGATTGACCTTTCGAAAATTCATTTACACCGGTAAACCTGCAGTAGGTATATATTAAGGATTTGTTGCACCGAGCCATAATCAGAGACCTCTTGACGCAGCAAGGAAACTAATACAGCACTCGTGCCCTAATAGTGTTGAACAAAGTTTACGGACGCGTTACGTGCATGGAAGATCAAGAGGAGCGCGGTGCTCTGCTCGATGCATAGGTGATGTACTTTCCTGGTGGACGAGAGGCTCTCCACACTGTCAAAGGAAGCTGCGGCGGCAGGCAGCGGTGTGCGAGGTAACAAACACTGAACTGATTGTGAGTCTGCGACGTAGGCAGCTTTCTCGCCGTCTCGTGAGAACCAAAACACACTCTACCTAGTCTAGCGCAGGCTCTATCCCGCTAAAGTTGGGCCCCATTATCCCGGCCGAGAGAGTCACACACCTGTACGTGTGTATGCGATATACATATACGTACAGACTTCGATGTGACAAAGCCCTCAAAGGGATTTGCATCTCGAGGCTGACCTCACGTTCGTTCTTATTTTCGAATCCACGTCCAGCAGGCCGGGTTGTTCCTGCGGATGAATTTCTTGCCTCCGTTGCCGGCTGGTCGAGGAGCGACTATCGGTATAAGTGCGGCTTTTAATTATCATTCAATTAACTACACCGAACAAGTCTTATCGGTGATCAGGGATTCTCTCCTCTCGGTTATTTTTTTACAATACTATTTTTCCTTCCCTCCGTAGTCCTTTTTTTCTTATAACCCACCAGCCGAAGGATCCATCCGGCAAACTTCCCATGCCCCGAGCAGGTGCCGATCAAGGAGGACGGACCTTTTCCGTCTTTGGGACCCCATGGGAGCCGGGGATTTACCAGGGTGAGAATTTGACGTAGATGCAAGCCGGTGTACTGCTCCACTGCCACTGCCGCTACTGCCGCTGCACTTGGACGCACCACCTTGCGGTCACTCCCTGGGAAATTCAACCCGGCAGGTCGCAGGGGCCTACAGGAGAGCAGAGAGAACGGGGGACTTCTCACGGGCTGTACCTAGTCCGCCGCGTCTCCTTAAGGTGTGTGAGAGACCACGGGGAAATATTCCCGTAGCCGGATAGACATGCACTATATACCAGATTGCACACGTACCTCGATGGAATATGGAATATGGAATACGGAATATGGCGTATTAACGAGAGCTTGTGTACGCTTTGAAATATCGCACTGGCACAGGAGTGTAGAGGTTTGAGGAGGCCACAGGCGATTATCTACGTGGCAGGTAGTAAGTTGGTGAAGATTTCCGAGGTGGGTAGATAACTGGATAGCTGACTGGCTAGGCAGGCAGGCAAGCAGGCACCTACCTACCCACTCCGATTCAGCATTAGAAAAAGTCTGTGAATACATATATAGCATATTGCGTAAGAGAGTTTAATGACTAGGATAATCAGTCCGCTAAAGAGGGCATTACGTTAGAGAGATGGCGCTTGGTCTGATGTTACCTCAGACGGTAGGTCGGTATCTCGATATAATAACAACACACGTCCCCGGCCCCCGGCCCCTGCACGTATTACGACAAGACGTGATTATACGTTCGCAAAAACGTAACAAGGTAATATGCTCTCAGGCACCAGAACACTCCTCCGCGCAATGGTGAGATTGCGGATTCCTTTCCGCCAACTTTCCAATTTTTCTATTCGCCGTTCGATCCCATTTTCCCCCTTTCATCGAGATTAAGACATCCGCTGGTCAGTACGGAAATTTCAATCTACCGATACAAATAATCTTCGAACCTCACGAGATGCTGGAAAATACCGATCGTAAAACATCCTCTCGTAACTCGCCACTTCTGAAATCTTTCTACTCTACTTTGTTGCTATCTGTCTTCTATTACTAAAAACAAAACGAAAAAACGTAAAATAATTTCACGCTCCGATGTAACAGTCGTCGTAAAAGCCCCTCGCCCGAGAAACGAGAACTCGTTAGGGCCCGAGACCTCGTCTAGACCCTGCTGAGCCAAAGCGAGGACTAGATCGAGCATAATATCTTGCAATGGACTTCCCACGGAAGCGGAAATCTGGTCAGACCTCTACCTTCTCTGATTGTCAATAGAAGTGAAAAATAAAGAAGGAAAGAAGAGAAATCGGACCGCAGGGAATGCAGCGAGATGAATTTAATCGTTGAAAGTATTTCTACGGGATTTTCAGCTAATATCCAAGGGCACAATATATCGATCCCCCTTCAAGGTCTACCCCTGGGAGTCTCCTGCTCGTGAACTGGTCCTGGGAACTCCGGGGTTGACCTCGTAACGCGTCAAGGCGCAATTTAAAAAGTACCTTAGGCGTGGTTGCCTCTCGGAGTTTGAAGCCAGGGGGGAAGGAACGAGGGAGTCTGGCTGGGTGGTTCACTGCTAGAGATGTGGATTCGGGCGCGGACGTAATGCTCTTGCTAAACAGTTTTTATCAAGCTTCCGGCTTGATGCTTTAGGCCGGAAACGTTTAGGCTTCTTCACGCTTGTTCTTTTAATTACGATATCCACACGTGCGTCAGGGAGCACGGAAGAACCCTTCCGCACAGCACCTGGCATACCAGAAGGGAATTAATTTTTCGGATTATACTATCGCTGACCTGCCGGTCAGGATCGAGGCTAAGCCGGCCCGAAGTGCTTTCCGTTAACGAGGACTACGACGACGTCCTCGTGCTGCCGTAAGCACAAGACACTCACTCGCAAAAACGTGTGACTAAATGTTTCTTCTCCCGGACCAGAATTTCATGCAGGAACTTTCGTTTGAAATTGATTTGTAATTCGTTCGTTATGCAAGTGCCGGATCGTTGTTGAAAATGGGATCGGACGGATACTATCGATTGAGGAAGCCAAGCCTCATTGGCACGAGTGTTGGTACAGAGCGAGTGACACGATTCGTGTTCCGCGTTAATTACTTATCCGGAGAAGATCGCGGGAAAGTACTTTTTCCCGATGCCTATTGCCGCTTCTGTGCCATTATACGCGGGTGATTTTAGTTCTCATCTTAAACGCCCGCGGGCGCAAACCGCGAAGTTAATTAATTAACTAATTTATTTTCGCGCTGCGGAACGGAGCGGATTTAACGTGAAGGGATCAGAAAAGCTGAATACGTAGGTACGTACATACCTATATCGAACATATGCAATGGTATCTAATTGTGTGAAATCGAAGGCCTCGGCGCCGCGTCTCTCTTTCTCTCGCGATTTCGCAGCCGTTAAATCAACCGCGCCAAACTCCCGGCGACGAGATTCAAGCAAATCAAATCTTGACCCCAGGCGATGACCTTTTGATGCACAATCGAAGCGCTGAATCGAGCTGTCCTTCAACCACCGCACAGGTACTCGGAGGGGGGCATTCTAGTTCAGCTCAATCAACCTACGATGCCTGACCTCTATCATTTTTACTCAGAGTATCTCCACGTAAGGTATCATGCTGCGTAACGGATCACAGGTTGTTTCCGTAAATCGCTGCGATCCGTGTCTGAAAGTTTCTGTATTTTTATTCCTCGATGTTTGAAAATGCCTTGATGAATTGATCTGCTTCTCATGTCGCGAGTGAACTAAATCGACGAGTATCTGCAGAGCGAACACTCGAATGTTCGGAAAGAATATTTGCACAAATTTTGAAGCGACTGGTTCAAATTCACTAAAACACACGTGGTCAACGACTGAACAGACTTTCGTACAGAGTTCGATAATTGCATATTTCAGAGACCATCGCGAAGTGAAATCTGTTCACTTACAAGAGCCACGTGATTGCAAAATTACAAACCTCCGTGATATACGCGTGACATGATAATGGAAGAGCCTGTACCTCGAAGATATTTACGGATCGTATGGATATCGATTAATTAGAATGGAATCGAACGGTCATCACCGCATTACGTCTGTTACGGGGGGCAAAGGCTTTCCTCCTCGAGGAGCTCCGCTGCTCACGGTAATCACGCTCAATTGTCTTCGTGTCAATCCACCTTCCTTCTTCCACCGCGAATGAACGAACGAACGAACGACGAACTCGCATAGATATAATTCTCCCGTGTACATGCATATACACTTGTCTCTGCTGCCTGCTAACAATAAGAAACGAGAAACAAGATGAAGAAGCCCGCTTTTCGCACCGCTCATCTCTTTAGCGTTTCGTCTCTGTTCCTCGCTATATTCCTCTTTCTCTCTCTCTCTCTCTCTCTCTCTCTCTCTCTCTCTCTCTCTCTCTCTCTCTCTCTCTCTCTCTCTCTCTCTCTCTCTTTCTCTTTCGCCTCGCACAATGCCCGATTAACCGCCAGTTCTATTGCGATATCACCGCGTAAAAAGGCCAGCAACATTCAACAGCTGTGTTACAGGAATTAAAGTCATTTCGTTGTAATTGTCATTAGCATTGTAGGAGAAATTGATATTTCATCAGTCTAGATTCTTTCGTCCGAAGTAAATAGTTATAAGCACCCATAGAAACATATCGTGAATCATGTCTGGTATAATTGACAAACATATGCTTTCAAGCGTGCAATTCTAAATCCAACATTCACGGTGAATCAAATTTATTTCAGAAAGTGGTGTTACTTTAACGGTCGGTAGTAACATGCGTCGGGGTTCTCGGCTCAGTACCTCAAATTGTTTATCGAGGAAATAAACCTTGAATAATATTATGTTTACAATTTTTAATTACACCATCTTCAGGTAAATGCGTACAACGAATAGTGGCGAGACAGAGCGAGACGAAGCAGCGCGGCGGGAGAATCCAACAATTCATTGCTCCGCAGGAGGATCCGGCCGCAGTACAAGAAGTACGTACATTAGATAGCCTGTACCTAGGCAGAAGAAGAAGAAGAAGAGACACAGCGTCGTGCGCCGCGCGCCAAGTAAAGACTCGCGAGAACGGAGAGATACTATTTCTAGATTATCCAACGTTTATGTACTCCGGAGTTGGTACTTATGACGCTCGTTACCAGTAAATCTGTACCCTCCACCTTGTGCCAGCATCCAACTGCAACCCTTCCTTTCCCCGGCCAAGTATCCAGGCTCTGCGCGCTATTTGATTACCAGATATTCAAGACTCGGAATTAACCCGTTTCACTGCATTACGATTCTCACTTCGACCGGCGCACGGAATAGAGACAATCCCCGGGAAAACAGGTTCAGTTTCGTCGCCAAAGTGAACCATGCACGCACGCCGCGCTCGTGGCTGTCAATAACGTTGTTCGTATATCTCACCGTTCCGATCTCGCACTGTTAACGGACGCAATTAACGAAGCGGAATGACAATATTATATAGGCTGATTCCGAAACACCTCTAAACATCTCAGGATATTTAGTCGCGATCGTTTTCACGGGCTCGTTCAACTGCCGAACAAATGGAAATTCTCCTCTCACTCTCCTCTTATACATGCAGTAACGTAAAGTAAATCAAATTCCTTTGGAAGAATGGAGGAGCTATGATCCATCGTCCTGGAAGTTGGCGAACCGCAAGAAATTCAGTCAGCGTTAGACTCTTCTTGGTCTTTTTCCTGTGTTCTCTTCTTCTCGTACGTTTTTTTCCTCGGGGTAAGCGAGTCGGTTTACCTCAAAGTTCGATGAAAAGTACGAAGAGAATAAAAAAAGATCGAATGAATGAGAAGATAGAAAAATGTAAGGAAATGACTGCGTGTAGAAGAATAAGAATGAGAAGAAGAAGACGAAAAAGAGAAAAAAAAGTAAACAGTTATAGACGGCACAAGAATTACCAAGGAAAAGATGGATAAACAATGGGGGAGACAGTGAAGCGCGATCAGGGATCACCACCACCTGGACCGCAAAGGTACATACCTACTTATCAATATCTTTTCTGGTAGCCCTGGGCACCAGTTCTTACGGCCTGCATAACGCGACTACCGAGATCCTTCCGATTCTCATATACGTACCCAGTTTTCGGACGGCGCGGGCGGCTATCGGTTTCAAGAGCTATTGTCTACCTGCTACAGCTCGTCCCGAGGAAAGCCTTTGATGTGGGGCCGCTGGATTTACGGTAGCCGGTGATCTACCACGGTGTTAAATTAACCGAGAAACTCCTTACCGCATCGAGGTTAAGAAGACCGCCGCACTCCACTCGGGTGCACAACGCGCGCGAGTCGCTCGTCCGGGTCAGAGAATCTAGCCAGAGGTATTCTAAGGATCTACCTGTACCAATGGTGGGTTAAGTTACTCGACAGGATGATTTTTTTCGTTTTTTTTTTCTCCTCTACGTTCGGTTCTCATCTTCTTTTTGTGTTTAACCTGCAAAGCCAAGCTTGCCCGATCCATTGTGCTTCGGAATAACGCGGCCGTGCAGCTTTTTATTATTCCTAAAAAGAGAGCGGGACGGCGGTGAGACGAACAAACGTTCGAAAGAAAGTCGGTGACGCCGCTCTACATCTTCCTCAAAGATTGGCGCATACATTTTCCCATTGCAGTCTAGGTATAATGCATCGAACAATCCAGCTCGCGTCTCGACCTTTGTTTTCTAAACCAAATTACCATGTCTGCGGTTATTTTACAAAATGGGATTAAGCAAGAGTTGAGAAGAAACGGAATTCCAGATTGATGGAACCAACGAGAGTTCAAGGGCTAGAACTTTCACCAGTTCCGGGAGAATGCCGCTTTGAAAAGAACGCGTATTGAACAGCATGTTCGTGATTGCTAAGATCCGTGCCGCATTCAATTTTTATCGGTAAGTCACACTATCCGCTTAACCACAATCGCTTCTGGCGCAAGGTTGAAATTCATCATTTTTGTTTATTTGGACCAAAATGTAATTGTAGATAATTTTGAAGACATCATACCATAAGTTCGTCAAGGATTTGAATGAGAAAAACCTAACTGCACAAAAGCGTAACAACTTTTTGGAATAAAAGAAATAAACAATAAAGATGATCTCTTCAGGCAGCGCAAGAGTGACGAAAAGTGCCGGTAAGTACAGGATTGCGGCTGGTCAGTCCGAAGGATTACTTCTTCGACCGAAACAGCGAGAGTCCGTATCCATGGACAGAGGTCAGTGAGTATAATATTCACAAGACGGGAGACGAATAAGGATATTTTTCGTTGAATGAAGAATAGTTTTGGGCGTGAAGAAAAGTTGATTGGTGTTCGAATAGGCTTTCAAGAGGTGCCTAATTCCGAAGCGTCTTGAGTTTATTTTGAATGAGGCTAAGGCATAGCGATACCGCACCGCATTGACGGAGAGCGTATAGTGAAAGGGTGAATTATCAATGAAACTTGACCTTTGGTAGAAGCGTCGCGCCGCGTCGCGTCGGTGGCTAATCTCGTCCTCGGTAATCAAAGTTCCGTGTCAACGCTGTGACGACACGAGATATTTCCAGCACGGTTACATACCTAAGAATCTATTTAATATCCCGAGTGATGTGCGGTGGGATTTTTTCGAGTTGCGAGCAGCGACAAAGGCCGGTAGAAAAATGATCCCACGGTTCTTTTTGAGATACCTAGAAGCCTCCGCGGCGGGGGCAGCAGCATCCTTTATTAAGAGACGTTTGATTCAGTATCACGCCTCTGTCACAGTGTCTCGCCCCTTCGCAGGACTCGTGTTTAACATATCAAAACTACCTCGTGAATGGAAGCGCAATCTTTTGTCAGCTCTGTGTACATACGCACACTCGCACCGCACGACTCGTGACAGGTTGACGATATCACGTGCGGGTAGTGCGGGTCACTCTTCGTCTCGATGCCTTCACGGACATCTAAATGCATAAACACATTTCTATTAGGACGAGGCTCCTCCGCTATCTGGGCTCGAATCTCGCAACAGAACAAACATAAGCGCAGAAGGATACTTTGTTCGATTCCACGATACCGGGTCTGATGCGCAGACCCACAACAACGCCAAAGAAACGATTCATGGCAATGGATGCGTGTCGAAACGGAAAGTTATTTTCAAGAATATTCCAAAATTTTCCAAAAACCAGGGAGTGTATAACGTACTTGTAGATGTTTCCATGAAGCTGCACGATTTTTATACAAAATGTGTGAAAAAAATATTGAACGCCAAGTCTGCAGACTCGATCTCTGTGGAATATTATTCTTTATCCGAGACAAAGACAGGTGAAGGATTTTCGTGTTCACATCTAATACAGCAGGGAGTTTTTTCAATGGTGAGTACGTCTACATCGCCGTGCTACCTTGCTCTAATTCACGGGGCTTTTGATACGCAAATCGGCAAGCTGACCTTGCGACGACGTGCAAGCCGTCATCATTAGGACGCCTAGCGATCCACTTGCCTTTTGACTCTGTCGAGGCTTCCCTTCCCCTCCCCCCCCTCCCCTCCCCTGGGCTCTTGGCCTCTTTTCATTTCCTGTACATTCACCCCTTTGTGACCTGCGCAGTTTTCTCTCCTCTCTCTCTCTCTCTCTCTCTCCTTCTCTCTTCCTTTTTTTCTCCGAGGGCCCCACTGCCCGTCGACCCTAATGCGGGTTCATTATATTTCGTTCGACGTGAGGAGAGGAGAGATCGCGCGATTTCCGAGGCACCGCACGCGGTGCACCGGATCAAACGAACAAATGAAACTAAAAGAAACGGACCCGTTCGTTCGTTCGTTGGAGGCATGATTCAGAAACGAACCACCGAGACCGGAGTGCGCGCGGGCTCCCCAGCGAGTTAGGGGCAGAGAAAAGCGTCAACTGCCATCTAATTGGCACTAGAAAACGCATCTTGATTCGCGGATCCAGAAGCCACCTGGTCCGGAGCCTCGAGTGCGCAGCGCTGCACCGCGGCTCCGACTCGAGATCAAACGAGATATGATATCGCACTCCATGCTCCGCGTACCCAGAGACCAAAACGAGATGAACCAAACCCTGCACTGCGGAACTGAGCACAATGTTCGCAGTCAAGTGCGGAATGGATTATATACGGGTCTTGCGGGGGGGCGCGGTTCCCTCCGACGGTAATTGGTCCAACGTTCGAACGTCGAAAGGTTCGAATCCGAGCTCGCACACGAGTACGACGCACTCCGTGCAACGGAAGCTGGAAGGAGGAAGTGTCGGCCAGGTGCCGCGACGCCGAGATTTCGAGAAGCACCTGGACAGCATCCCCTCGTGTATCGCAGCAGCGTCGGTAACTATCGTTTCGACGATGACGGTGGCGAAATTCGAGCAAGAAAAGGGGGCAAGGAAGCGAGGTTCGCGAGGAGCGCGTAACTTTATAGATACAGTAGTACCCGCGGAAGGAGATTTGTTTCCGGGCAGGTAGACGACCCCTGACCCGGAGCAGATGAGGTGCTGCCCGGCCTGTAATCTCGGCTAACAGGGGCCACCGCGTGTCGCCGGTAATCTCGACTAAAACTCGAAGGCTGCGGCAGGTTCCCTCAGCCGATGCCCTCGGCGACCCGTCCGAGGAAGAAGAACGGGTCGAACTAGGTACGCGGTGGCGACGCAAAATGGACAGAGCGTAATTGGATTGGTTGTAATTCCGAACGGCGACGAGACTTCCACCGTCAATTAACTTTTCACCGTGGTGCTCCTCGTCGTACAGCAAGGTACAGTATGTAATACGATGAGCGAAAATACTGACAATCAGTATAAACTAGGAAGAAAATGTCGCTGATTGCGGAACGCGATCGGCAAGCGTTTCACCGAAGTTCGTGGCGGTAAGTAGCTGTAATTTATCCAAGGTAGGTAAACAATTTAGTTTAAAGTTCAAATCTCGCGCAATGATGAATTAATCAAACACCGAGCTCGGGCTGCTGCGCGAACCGAACGGAGGCCCGGCAGTCCAGACGTCGGCTGCATCGACGGCGGAACAGTGGAAACAATTGCAATGGGAGCAAATAGTCGTTACCCTCTTGCCCCCTGGCAAACATTTACATATATATTGTGTATCGGTATGTGCAAATACCCGCAGTCCCGGAGTGCCGTGTACGTACACGGAGTGCACGCGGATGAAGTTTTACCGCTGTTCGTGTCGGTGGAAATCCACGTACGTGTGACCACGAGTATAACCCGGTGGGTGCCTATCTATGCGCGCACTTCGTCACACCCGGTTGAGCACGGTCTGGTAACTTGGTATAACAGAGAATGCCGCGCGGACAAAATATCCTCGCTTCACGATAATCGCTCCTTTCTTAAGAAATCGGCTCGCTAATAAGACAGACGGCAATTGATTCGTGCCTAGCTCCGCGCCTCAGCTTTAACGATCATCCAGTTTCGAGGACAGGTTATACCCGTCACGAACACCGCAGCCAGTCACTCCACGTGCAAATGTTGCAATTCAAAAGTACACAGAAGTAACGTAAGGTGAACGGAACGATTAGATTCCAACGACACGTTTTGCCGATCATCAGGCAGCCGGGTGAAAACGTCCAAGTTCTAAGAAAATTTTCATTGTGAAGTTCACGCCAAAAACGAGTATAATGGTAAAATCTCGACACGTGCCAAATGGTCGTTTGAAAATTTTTAAGCGTTGACTCCAGGGATTGGCAATGACCGAATTCAAAACCATTCCAGTTGGCAAATCCACGAAGCAAGTACAGGTACCCTGCACGTTTGCGATCCTACTCCATATTGAATCCTATGCCCACGTACGAAATGGCGACGAGTTATCTCCGGGCACGTTGCGCCGGGGGCCTTTCATCATATATACGAACGGTAAGCCGGTATGCATTTGTTTGCCCAAGAAACGTATATAAGGAGGAATACGCGATGCGGAAGAAGGGAAGGTAGGAAGGTAGGAAGGTATATCTGGGCAAGCCACAACAGCCCAGAGAGCCAATATGACGGGCGTGTCTGCGATGATTGAACGAGCACCAGCCCGACTCGCTCACCTCGTATTTCGTATTCATAGAATTGCATGGGAACCGACACGGCGCGGGCGAGCCGTATCGCTAAACCAACCCGAAGACCCTCCGGCCGGTTAGCAACGCGGTGCCGCGGTCACTTCCGCGAGTGTCACTCCGCTTCCTCCTCCTCGGTCAGAAGAAGGTTGCGGGAAGAGGTCGGTATCCCTTCACTGTTTTTCAATTTTCAATACTCTTTTAACTGTACTTCGAATCATTCTTCTACAGGGTTTCCACAAATGAAGAACGAGAAGACATGCCAGTTACCAGAACCTCCGGATCGATTTGCGACCGTACGGTATATTGTGACAACCGTTCTTTTCCGAATCTTGGAAGATCAGTTATTAAGGTATCGACAGGTTCATGCTACCAGTTACCGGATTCGTCTACATATAGTATACGAAATTTCTCACCTGAACTTCGTAATAATTTTACAACTGGTTTCCTGATAGTAAGAGGTGGGTGGTTTATTTACATAGGATCAAATCTGAGATTCAGTTAAGATGGACTTCAAAACTCCAACAAACTATCAAATTTTGAAATGTTTATCTTCTACGTATAGTCTCGTAAGATAAGTTTACGATAATTTGCAAGGCTTGTTTTCATCGAATACGCGACTTCATCCACACTCTCATACACCCCCCAAAAAAAAAAAAAAAAAAAAAAATAATCCTATAAATCGAACGTGCGAATCTATGAAAATTGTCCCTAGGTTGAAGATCGCAATTTTTCTGATACCCACGAGTCTTTGGCAGTGAGAAATTCGTATCGAGGCAATCTCCTCGACTCCTCCGCGAAAACGAAGACCAATTTTGAAAATTGAATGTCACGAGGCAATATGACTCCGGCAAAATGACGTTGCATATCACTGCACCGTCAAGTCACGAGCGCCGTGTGGCCGTCGCGGCGGTCCGGCTGACCATCAGTCATCGCGACGGTTGCCGAGGAGGAGGCAGAGAGTGCACCGGACTCTATGGTCACCGGCTGGTGGTGGCGCGATGCCGTTGCTAACAATCGTTAAATAGAAGTCTCCGGAGCACCCCGGGGCTACAGCTTGTTACCTGTTAACGACTCTCAACAGTACCGGGTTGAGAAAATTTTGTCCCATCTCTCTCCGAGCTTCTTGCGGTCTCCGTACCTCGTTCCTCGAGTTCGGTGTTCCGAGCACCGTTGCGGTATAAAATTCTCCTACGGTACGTTACAACTGTTATTAGAATGGTTGAGGATCATCAAGACACTTCGTACTGATGGATGAAAATAAGCAGTTTGATTTAGATTGTATTGGAATTATGGAGAGAGCTGCAGGGGATAGTTTACAGACAATATATATTCGCTGACTGGAAATTTAATATCTGCGTGTTAGGGATAAAGTGAAAATGAGCCGATCGGGGTAGAAGTATTCTTTACATTAACATTAAACATAATAATGCTGTTCCTTGGATAACTTTCGAAAAATGTCGGAACTTCAAGATTATTATAAAATACTTCTCGACATACTTTCAAAGGTTTTTGACACTCGCAAAAATTTTCTTTAAAAACAATTCAGTGTCACGGTTAAATGCGAAACGATTCGGCAGTTAAGGGCAATAAAAGGTAAAACCACACCGTTTTAGCACATCCAGGCAACTCAATCACATCGTCGGTCGTTTTCGTTTCATAATTTTCCGCTCGTTACGGTTGAAAAGTATCGTAGTAAGGCCGTCAGTCAATTCAGTGTTGAAACTTCTGGAGACAGTTTATCCCCGGAATAGTGCAGAGCCGATAAATTGAGCCGCGGGAGCTGACTACCGCCGATTACGCGGAGCGACAACGGAAGCTGCCGCTGGTCCAGACGAAGGAATGCGTGTAAGGTAGTTTCGGGGAGCGAGTATAATTTCTAGGGGTACGCGTATGGGTATAGCCGGCTGCTGCAACGGGTTTCTGTTCCCTGAAAATTGAATAAAATATCACGAAGGCGACTGACTTTTATTGGCCCTCTCGCGCCCGGTGCAGCCCGGCTGCAAAGACACATTTTATCTCGTGGCTACGTCATATTTCAGTCTCGCGTCCATAACTTTCGTCCCGAAGATACAAGCAGACAACGCGTTTGCAGCCAGGCCGATGGAGTTGCTCGGCCCGCGCGCGCCGAGCGATAGGTTTAGGTTACCTACCTCCGATTTGTATGAAATTCGATATACGCCAACGCGATACACATTGGTATAGTTGTACAGGAACGGCATCGCACCCTCGACGCCGATCCCGACATAAACGTGGTATACCCACACGGCCCGCTTCGACAGCTCCATTTATTTCTGTAATTTGCCTTATTTATTTTTCACGCTTTGATGCCGATTCACCGACACACCGCTTCAACGTCCCTACCGATCCTCCGTACTCGAATCGAACCGGAGTACAGTTTTTCTTTTTTAACGTTCTTGCAAATTTCTGTTGTCGAATAAAATTATATTCATTTTCAGGGTAAAAGTTACTATCTTCGTACCGATGTGACGATCGATGCGATTATGTTCCGCCAGGTGCAATTGCGAGTTCAGGATGAAAACGTGACGAGAAATCACAGTAAAAAGTAGCACTTTTAATTTGAACGACACGCAATTCCGAAAGTAAAAGCACACAGAGAGTTTAAGACACTTATTTTATCACACTCTTATATTAGATAATGGAAATCAAGATTGATAGAAAGTTCTACATCTATTTTTTCTAATTCTAATAATCATTTCAAATGCTATCGTAATCAGCAACTTTCATTTCGGAATACGCAATTAGTTCGGTACCCGAATTACGTAACAAAGTACGGCTGTACAACTGTATTGTATAAACTGCATTGACGTTACAATTCATTTCACACGGTTATCACGAGTAATAAAATTACAAAAGCAAAACTAGTTTTTTTTTTGTGTTCTTGACTGTAGAACCTGATCGATGAAGGACAAAAAAGAAAGATTTGTAAAAGGCGTTGAACGGATAGAGACTTCAAACTTTGACACGCCGTTGTTAAAAAATTTATCTGCGATCATTTCTCTCCGCTCAATCTTCGCAAAGTTACGTACTTACAGTGCCTCGAATGGAAGGGTGTTCCTTAACGACCATCCATATGTACCCGTACACGATCAGCCGTACCGTCCAATCCTTTCGCCAATTGTGAGGGTGAATGCACACAACAAATGCAATGGTTTAATATAGTTAGTTACGTTGAGTCGGCGCGTAGATTCATAAATCAGCTTGATAGTAGAAAGTTCTTCCATTATATCAGCCCCCCCCCCCCCCCCCCCCCAGAAACGTTATACGTTCCGTGACAAGCGAACAATAAGACGACGGTCAGACTCGAAATCGTTGACGTCACGTTCATTGTCCATTGCACGTATTATATACCTATCCACACAGTGTGTAGGTACCCACAACAAGTGCACACCAAATGCAAGGAGTAAATCGTAAGGAAGATACTCCGCGGTGCTGCGGGCAAGATCCTTAAAATATCCTTATAAACTACACCGCGTGACAACCGGTCGTCCTGCCGCGGCTGCAAGACGAGCCAAACTCCCTCGTCGCGTGGAACGAATAAACCCCTGATTTGATTGTTGACCATAAAAAAAACGGCTATTCGCAACATTGTCCTCGCATATCGGGTGAATAAATTATTCGCCTCCTCAAGATTCCGGAGAGAAATACTCGTAACTGGGAAAAGTGAAACGTTTTCGTCGTGTATAATAGAAAAAGCGTTCGTAGCCTCGTCGCGAGGCGTCGCGAGGCGTCGAATGTTTGTCCTGTAAATTTCCAACTGTTTATTTTCAAATTAACCCCAAGTCCCCAACGAACTCTTGGCGCGTGTGGGACGCGTGTCACCTGTCTGTCACGGGGCCTGACCGCGCCGTCCGCCGCTCGTGGTGAAAACGGAACCGGGGCCTACCCTCCACGGAGACACGCCCGGGTGGGCCCAAGACCTGCTGCCGGACTCCCTGGAGCACCGTGTAACCCCCTTCGCGAACCACGAACCTCTCATAGAGACTCCTGCGGTAGTAGCCTGGAACTCGCCCCAAAGGCGCGGATGCATTACGGCTCACCCGCAAGGGTTCACCCGAATCGCGTCATATGTTTCCTATACACCAAGGAATCACGGACCGTTGGTCAGCCCGTTGTGTACGTATAATAAGAGGCCCCCGGTTTAATTCCTCGGCGAAGCCTAGTGCAGGTGCGATCGCTATACTTAGTAGTCGTAAAAATTCTTACTTTCTTTTATGAATTATAAGTTATCGTCATTTTCGCTACTCGCGATACGGCTATATTTTTAATTTTTTTTTCAAAAACGTACGTTCTTTCCTTTCCATAAAAAGATAAAAGATATTCGAATCTAACACGTTCGGTGGTTCGAAATATTTCGTCAAATCGCAGTTAATCGATTTGTAAAGGAAGATTTGGTTACAGGATGCTATTACAATTTCTTGAGAATACATCCGTGAAATATTTTAGAAACATTGTGAAACTAAAACCTTCCATAACACAAAATTTTATAAATCCTCCCTGCAAATATCGCCTCGACATGTGTGGTATTACATTTTACTTAAAATTATCTTTCGATTGCAAGCAAACTATTCACGACAAATCACAGATTGTCTCACCAAATCTTTGGACAAAATAACAGCTCTTAGATATTTCCATCCTACCTGAAATTCTCTGAAATCCAAAAACGAACGAATCGATCAACTAAACTAACAAATCAAACGAAATAAGCACCGACCCCTTTGCGCTGTCTCGTCGCAAAGCATCGATATCGCGAACGCATCTTGAGACACGTTACACCAACAGGTGCAACATTTTTCGGCACCAGCCAGCTAAGCTAGCTCACCTTGCACAGCGTCGTCTACTTGAACGGTAGGGGGTTAAGGAAGAACGACCGTGGAGGTACAGTAAAAGGGGGAAAACGGGCCGTCATATGTTGAGGAAGTATGGTTTGGTGCTCGCCCCGTCTTGGGGGTAGCAGGTGTTGGCGGCAGGCGGGCGGATTCACGCCCTGGTGGCCGAAGACGCACGCACCGACAGGTCCTGGTGGGGTGCGCAATGTCCTCGATAAAAATGCACCCCAAGCTCCGCTTCTACAGGGATGCGCAGCTATTTGGTCGGTAACGGCCTACGAGGCCTGCATGCTTGCAATACTCTTTACCACTGCGATAATTGGTTCGCGATAATAAGCCAGGCGGTATACAAGAATTCCTCTTCGTTGATAACGACTCGTAGTCACTTTTGAACACCGTACCGTCTGTGATAAGGAAAATAAAACGAGAATGATATCTTAGGCTTCAATAATGAGGTTAAACAGAAGTAGGTACTGCTCACTACTGCCACATCGATTTATGCGTTTCTGGTTAGTTTTTTCTGAATATGTATGTAACAGTCTGGTAACGTGTTGGAATAAATAGGCGTCGAAAGTCGAGCACCTTGCATTCTCCATAGCAACGTATTCTTGAAAAACAGCAACAATAACAAGAGAGACACCGACACACATGAAACGAAGAGACTACTTATAGACACTCAGAGGGTGCCTTACACTTACAACGAAAGTCGCGATACAGGTGGTACACACATACGTCACGTATGTCATGCCAACACGGTGTAGGATATGAGGAACTAGGAAGGGGTTGTCACGGCCAGTGCCTCAGGGCTGTGTTGGCACGCGCACTCATCTGGGGCAGGTGTTTATACGGACATACTTGGCGCTACACGCGCTGCTGGTACAGCGGCGACAAACCTATGCGATGCTATGCGATGTGATGCAACGTTCTCCGGTACCCGCACGATTTCAACCGATAACCGGTGACGTTTGTAATTATTACGGAACAGGGTTTGTGCCTGTATATAGGAGTATACCTACACACGCGATACACTCAGCGTCCTTATTTCCTGCTCGCAAGCTGCATCGATATGCGCCGAGACGAGGAATTCATATTTTTTTATTTTCATCCCTTCGTTCATAGGGTATGTCTGATTTCCTCGGTCCGCAGTAGGAGTACGGTAAGGTGGTTATTGGTACAACGTGACAAGTTCCCACAAGAAGAACAAAACAAGGAAGACAAAGTGACGTGAAATTGGTAACAAAGCACGCAAAGCCTCGGTCGAATCGATATCGTGACGAAGCGGAGCGGCGTTGGTGTGCGCGTTGTTTAATTTGCGGGGCGAGGCTGAGGTTGTAATTTGACAGTAGTAGCTGGGTTTCGGGTGAGGATCTATTAGTCAGCGAAGACGAAAGGCGTAGGTGTTGCTGACGCTCGTTATCCCCGCGCAATTATTTCATCGACGTGAACAATTTGACGATCACCATCATCATCCCCGGGGTGAAATTGGTAACGGTGCAATTATTTCATTACCGTCAATTGCCTTCGTCGACGCGAGACGACGTCCCGATAAAAATAGTAGGTTACAGCCTATAGACACACCACTGGAACAAGCCGAGCCGTGCCTCGCGAGGCGCGTGTCCGGCACGCGTCCGAGCTACGACTTCCGGCTAACAGACCGGAAACTACATTCCACGGGTGCGCCGCGCTGCGGCGGCGAACGCCCGTCTACTTCTACCCGCACCCGCCTCCATCCTCGAGCCGCACTCCTGATGCCCATTATCTCCACAACGAGGGACGGCCCGCCGCAGTCTTCCTATTGTTAGCAGGCTCCTCGATCTTGTCATTTGAAAAAGGTACCTAACGAGGAGCGTTTCGCCACTTTCAGGTTCATTCCGCCGATTGAAATGAATTTCGAGTCACTCGATGTGGTGAAAAATCAGAGGCTGAGAATACCGAGGGATCTCGGCCTCGTCGAATGTTGGGGACTGATCAAGCCCGTCGTCGCGAGTGAAATTGGCGACGGCGGTTACACCCCGATCCCTTATCTCACCGAGACGTCCTTGTATAAGATCGGCTACATCTTCGTCAGGGTCCGGAACGCGGTAATTACGCAGGCTTTTCACCCATTCCGCTAAACTCCGTGAAATTGTGTAATTAACTATGTGTATAGCAGCGTTCTTCGGCTGACATTCCTATCATTTACTTATAAATTTACACCAGACAGGCTGCTGCGGGGCGATGCAAAAGTCGTACAAGATTCTCGGACCCCTCAGCAAGTACATTCACAAGTCGTATTCAGCCGCTGATTGGTGCGTGCCGCAGCTGCCGACGATCAAGACCACTGCCGATTTCTTAGACTTCAAGGTACCGATATTCCTCGATGGTGAATCCGAGTAATCGCTTGTTAATTGTTCGATTCGACGCTAAATCGCAGGTACGAATAGGAAGCAGAGGGAACGAGATAGCTTTTTGCGGATACGACTATCACCAGCTTCGACTGTCGGAATTGATGCGACCGATTGAGAACCTGCAATTGAATCGGAACTCGCACGAAGGTGAGAAGGGAATGCACGGCGATGAGACACTGAGATTCCTGCAGATGTGCCAGAGTTTATCTGATCGAGTAGATCCGTTACAAACGATTTTTGCAAACAGTGTTTCTTATTTTTCTTCCACACTTTCTCCCGAACGTACATGACAATTTCACTCACTCACTGTCTCTCTCTCTCTCCTTCACTGGCTTTATCGCAGATCTCGACAGCGCCGATCGCTTCGGACTCATAAACTGCGTCGCAGCTACCAAGAGCTTCGAGATTCGAGTCAGTACAAAAAAGTCAGCCAGAATATTCTTCGTCGGTGACAGCAGCCACACCATACTCTTCGGTTATCAAATTTGCCACATAGATCAAAACGGCGTCGTTGTTTCGGTGGTTGGTATTATTTCGTCATCAAATCTGGATACCGCAACTTCGACACGTATCGTTCATGCTTGGAAACTAGTTCCAAGTTCAAAGTTTTCTGACCAAATAAAAAAACAATCCACGTAAAAAAGAAATACGAAGCAATAACTATGTCTTCTTCAGTCGAACGCCAGACCGTCTAAAATCCCTTGGCTCTCCCTAAGACCGAACACAGAAGAAGATCTGCCGCTGTGGGATCCCGGAAAGTGAGAAAAATCGTCCGGTATGTATTATCGTAATTTCGTTGGATTTTCAGATACTCAAAGTCGAAGAATAAATGGGAATTGCCGGGAGAGTAGAAAACATTTGAAATTTTCCCGTTTTTATTACAGTAAAGAACATTCTGGGACAGGGAAAATTTTGATAAAGGTGAAGAAGGGAAAAGAGACTTTACCAAGTAGTAATTTGGATAAGATAGAAAGAGTAAAAAGAAAAAAGAAAAAAAAAAAGAAATGGAAAGAAAAACATCGCGGATCGTCGTCTGATGAGCGGATCGTAAAAAGTAAGGTCTGCAAGAGACGACAGAAAGGTGGACCCCGTGTGATTAATTATGAGATATATTTCGGGCACGACTGCAACAGGGGGAGGGCGAAAGGAGGAAGAAGACTCGCGCGTCTGCCGTCCACCATTTGTAATCATTAGGGTAACGCCATTGTTGGGAACACCGACTCATTGCCTCATTCACGGGTGTTTCGCGAGCCGGTAATTCCTTGTACATACATAATATCTTTTATACTTATTCTCATTCTGAACGTGGTTACAACGATTGCTGTTATTATTATCACCACCAAGAAGGCGCACCATCGGCGGCCTGCACTGTGGCGAATTCCGAGTTGACAGGTATTAACGGTTTCGCTTCGCTTGTATAATTTAGCCAAGAGTTTCGTTAACGCGCGCGTATGGCTCGCATATGCGCGTATTCGGCTATACGGCGTATCTACCGATGATGATTTTCGTTGAAAAGCAAATCTACACGGACCTCTTAAAGCCTCTTAATATCCCTCGATTAATCACCATCACGCATAATACTCACCGGCGCGTTATCCGTCATTTGTACTGATAACGCGCCTCGCAATAATACACGTCGTACACAATCTGCCGTGATTCACAATAACGCGTATAGAAGGAACGAAAGATCGGTCGGAAACTTTTCCCTCGTCGTTGCCTCGATTTCACTCCCCCCCTCCCTTCTCGCAAATCATTTCATCCTCCGTTTACGTATAAATACCGTCTTAACAAGGAAGCGCGCGGATGAAATACAGAGTGGATAATTCTGCCACGCTCGAAAAACCGAGCTGCGCCTCGCGACCACGCTGTACGCTGGTACAAATTTAATCAGGTACACCCGCTGCGCTCGGGCTTAACATGCTAATGCTATAACGCCCCCTCACCTGACTCAGGTGAGTAGGTATTACTGCCGGCAACGAGACTGGCAAGAAGACCCCCGCAGCACGGTCTCTGCCTCCGCCTTCCGGCGGGTTGTTTGGGTCGTTGCCCGTCGTCCGCAGAACGACTATGGGACTCTTTAGTGCCAAATTTGTTACGCGAGTGGTTTTACGACTCGGCATCCAAGTTTAATATTAGCCAAATTAATTGCATTCGTTATTTTTCAACAACGCGGCCGCGCGCGTCTATTGTAACCTGAAAGGAAAAATTCGATAAATGAAAAGAAAAAGGATCGAGTCAACCCTCTATTTTCCCCCCGCATGCGAATCAATCGAATCGTTATCGTCGTTGAAAATCGCGATTCTTAGATCGCGACAAGAACCGATACAAGGCGCCAGTCTTCGACTTTCTCGTGTGAGTTGGATACTTTGGCGACAAGTTTCGAGGAGCGTGCTTCGAGCCAGTACCCCCATATAATTTGATAAATTACAAAGGCGCTCGGCTAGTTCGCTCAATCGAGCGTTGCCTGGCCGTTTGCAGGTTGCCGCGCACCTTACGTCTCTCGGCTTCTGTCACCTGCGAGCGGAATTCGAAGTGTGGAAGAAAGACGAAAGGACGAAGCGGTCGCTGGAGGGAGAGAGAAGTTGTGATAGATAGAATAGTTGAGCTGCTCTTTAACCCGCCCGCATCAGGTGTCACTTCGTACCTACCAACTATTAAATTTATCTAACACACAAGTTCCACCGCATATGCGGCAGTCCGGCCAGCCATCATCCAGGATCTGTCATACGCTCGTTACGTTTGTATAAATTCGTATACGCGCGTAAATCCAGAGATAAGAGTGCACACATCGACACAATGTAGGTATTACGGGCATATAGGCTATTTATGTATGTACGTAAGTATTCTACGAAGAAGCCTGATAAAATAACTTTAAAACTTTTTGGTGGGCCCAATTTACGGCTGTATATATCGTTAATGCGCGTGTCAAGCAGGTACAAACTCCCCGCTGGGTGTAGTTAAAGAGAAGGTAGGTAGGTAGGTAGGTAGGTAGGTAGGTAGGTAGGTACTGAAAATATAAGCCGCGATTGAAATTTTTTTCATACGCCCGATCTCCCCTGCGAGCCCGGGCCATATTTCGCCTCGCAAAATAAACAATGTCGTAAGTAATTGCGACCGTTGACGTATAGTTGTATACATCGAATAATGTAATGAATTATTCATAATATAAACGTGAGGAAAAAATCTTTATCCTTTTTACAAAATCACTGATATATAAAATCGCTCGGCACGTTTATCGGCGTTAAATATTGTTACACTCGTCATTTATTTATTCCATCCGCGATAAACCACGCAATGCTTCCCGTTAAACGTTAACGTAAACTTTCAAGATAAATTCCCGAATGTATGCGAACGCACAAATAAAGATGCAGAACTCGATCCTAGCACACGAGAGAGTTCGGAACGATGTCTCAATCGCTCGTGAAAACGGATACCTGCACAAAGTCTGCAGCCCGACGATCTCTGCGTTCCGCGTTTCGGATCGGTTTATGTTCCCAGACGTTCGAGACGAGGAGGCGACTCTACGTCCTTTCTCCAGTGTCGACATGCAAAGAAGAGGACGACTTCCCTCGGACGAAGGTAACTGCGATCGCAAAATTGGGTTTAAACGCTAACCTTGTTCTGAGCAATTTCCAATAATTCGTTCGTGTAATCTCGGCTTTCCGGATTCTGCGGACTTCGGAGTGACGTATACATTTGAGTATGTAAATCTGGAAAGGATGAAAGATTGCCTGATCTTCGCACTCTCGAAGAGTCCACGTTTCGCTCTGATTTTTTTTCAACTAGGTTTTTTCAACTGAGATTTACCGAACGACTCTTCCATCCGCAGTCGTCTAACGATCCGCGCCCCGGAGAAGGCGGTTGATCAACGAAACGCCGGTAGCCAAGTAGCATCAGGAACAAGCTCAAAACTAATTATTATACCCGGGTTGCGTGCGGCCGCGAAGTGTTTCGCCGTTCGACCGCTAAGATACGATTTCCTCGGCGAAGCGGTTCACGGTGGAGATTTCAGTGGGTGTCGAGGGAGTGCCTGCGAGGACTGAGGAGCTACTGACCGAGTTACGTTATGGCGGTCCAATTACTTACTTCATCAGATCGTTACGGCCGAGTTTATACGTATAATTGGATGATGCGGTTCGGAATTCGCTGGACTCGGGCTATCGAGAGATGAAGAAGAACAAGGTGAAGAAGAAATAAAAAAACATGGAAGACGGAGGAGAAAAGGCTCGAGGTTTTTTAAGGCCGCCGTATATTTTCGCGCGAGTAAAATACGACGTTCCCCGTCCAACGCACCGCAACTCGAACCACGCGTTTCAGGATTCCCCCGTTTTTTCCGTTAGACAGCTGCAGACTTATCGATATTGGCGATGTACGAAGTCCGCGTTCATCTTTGCAGTATACTAGATACGGTAACTCGATTCGAGCTGAATTATTGCTAAGTGAGACTAGAACTTTGACCGGTGCAGACGCACATTCGCATTTACCTGCACCATGTGCACCATGGCGGTCGAAAAACCGCGCCTCGCACCGTCGTAACACACTCGTCTTCGTCCCCGAATTAGTTAGGAGAATCTCTTAACTCGACGAGACAGCATCGCTCCAACTGGAATCAGGCTCAAGAAAACCGCAATGAAAACCACCTTGAAATTTTTTGTATCCAAAAACTAAATCGAACAAAACCAACTCTGACATGCTTCAACGGCTTCCTGACCTTCGAGGATGGAAACGAAAGCTCGCCATTGCGGTCCTCCGGAACTCGGGGATCGGAACTTCCTCGCGGGTGTAAAGATGGGTATGGAAAGCTTCGCCGAGAGAGGCGAGCGAGGCTTCGTGGCACCGAAGACTGCGGAGGCCGGTGAGCTACTTCGGAAGGCCCCATGCGGTCAGGGTGTGTTGGGTGCTATCAAGTCTATATTACCATGCATTGACTGATGGTACGGAGGTCCGACACCGGCCAGGGCACCGCGGGTTCCAATCGGCGCTCGCTCGCCTTCGGCCATTGTTATTTTATTCACACCTAGAGAATCAATCACTCGAATTTTTCAGGACATTATATCAAGCCAGCGAGGCGCAGCGAACGGATGTAGGCGATGCGATGGCTAAACGAGGACGAGAGTCATCCTCGTTCACCGATGCAAAGGTACAACCTGTTTGTACCTGCGTCCTCGGATGCATACATGAACGAATTCATGCACACGTATCATGCCTCACGAGGTAACGAAAATTAAGGTAAACTATAACACGACTTGCCGTGAAAGTAAGATGTGGATGGTCTTCCGGGTTAAAAACAGTCGCGCGACTCGACCGGTTGACTGCGCGGTGATGAATTTAGAGGAAGAAGAATGAAATAAGGAGCGAGATGAAGATAAGAAAGGGAGACAAGGGTAACTAACTAACTGACTGAGATCAAATAATTAACCAATTAAGCAATCAGTTACTCTTTCTTAACCGAGCAAATACGATCCCTGCGTACGTACGTTCACGATTCGATTGAAGTGATCTTTTTATACTCTCGACGATTCACCTATGACTCGATTCCGTCTGTATGCGTGTCGCGCGGGCGCGTGTGCGGCTGCTTGGGAGTGTATACTGTACATAAAATAACGATGCGCCAGGGTAAGAGTGGGAGGGAATGTCAGAGAATGAGGTAGAGGAAGAGAGAAGGAGCGAGATCGAGGGAGAGTAGAGAGATTGCATCAGACATCGTCCGCACGCGAGGAAACTTCGAATCGTAAAGAACTCCGGCGAGAAGAATTAGGGACGAAGATCTAGCACTCGGCGAAAGAATTCTACGCGATTAGTGACACATATACGGTAGGTTTTGACCAAAGGTTACGTATCTATGAGTCAGGTCGTATGCATAGTGAATTCGAAACCTCTCGATTTATCAAACTCCACGCATACGGCCGATGTCCGATCGACAATAAGCCCAAAGATGAAGGAAAGAGGAATCAACGACAATGAGCACCCAACTCGTGAACCATAAGATTGAAAATACAGAAAATAATCGTACCAAAAAATCAAATCCTGAAGAAACGTGAAACTAAAACTACAAGTAGGTAAGATGGAATATTCCTGAAAATTTTGTCACGAATCTGTGACACCTAATCTTGATCTGAGAACTCTAAAATTTCGTGAAGACTCCATCACCCGATGCTGCAACGTAATGTGAACGGTATATTTTCGAATAACTGAGATGTCTCGACGGAATTTTCTAATGCATCACTCTTATCACGCCAGTAGATCAGTTCATTTGGAAAATAAACCTCTCGTAATCAGGTAAACTTGCATTAAGAAAAACTTCAAGATACCAGATCAACCCTTCCTGTAGTAACATACTTCGTATGTGTTTCGTGCGTGTTGAGGTATCGAGATTACTCTGAAAAAGACTTACAATTTTCAAACTCGTTGCCATTCAATGGGTATTCACAGATTGCACAGAAAAATCGCTGTAAGCCAATTATCTTCGTGGCGTCAAAAGATTTCATTTTTTCTTGTAAGCTTTGACGATGGGTTAGTTGAAATACGATCATAAGACCGCGTCGTGAATATATCTGAATGTCATTTAATTGTAAATTAACTCTGCAAGTGATACGTAGATGAAATTGTTAATAAGACTTTCTCGCTCTGTAGCATTATTCTCATCCAAACAGCCAAACGTCGTCGGCTTCGTATAAGATTCGCAGAAGCACAGCTTGTAGGAGCGGCCCGATTCGGGATAGCTATTAATGCAGGATAGTGAAGGAAACGACGGAAAGCGGAGTCGACGTTACGATTCGGGCCGACGGCGTGAACCGAGTCGAGACAGCGCGTGCACCAGGACGCGTCTAACTGTCAAAGCGGTTCCCCGGCGCCAGGGAATAAGGCGGTGGAGCTGGCAGTGACGGCCAAGGTGTCCGTATAGGCGGCTGCCGCGGTTGCGAGCCATGGCACTCCGGAATACGACGTCTATCTTCCATGCACGCATACGAATTCGAGGAGGAGAACGAGGCTGGCTCCGGCGGGTACGAGCGCGCGTGCTACGGGTTACCCGGAGCGGAGAGAAGGAGAGAAAGAGGAAAAGAGGAAAAGAGGGAAAGAGAGAAAGAGGGACTCTCCAGCTCTGATGGGATTATAAATAATGCTTCACGCAGCACGTGGCCTCCGTGGGTCCACCCAGGTTGTCAAACCTGTTTTTAAGGTCTTTGATTTTTCTCGACTATAAGGCGCGGGTGCCCTGCGCGGGGTGACCCTTTCCCCCCTCGACGCCGCGTCTGGGGGGCGATGGCACATAGTAGCCACCACGTACCGACACACAGCGAGGAGGCCTCTTCTACGAATTTTAATATTCCCTCTTAATAGGATCAGAAGTAGGAACTACTCGCATTGGTCGCGTTCTGCCGAAAGGAATCCAGTCCACGATAAGATACACCAGCTTCTCTGTCACTTGTCCAGGTGCCGCGGAGCGTACAACATCCACACTTACGCGTTCACACAACCGTCGTTGAATCTACTCGGTCCGTAGCACCAAAGACAGCCGTCACCTCATCCCCGGCTCTGAAGACCCACCCGGAGAGGAGGAGAAAAGAGAGAAGCGGACCTCTGTAACGCCATTAGGCAACCGTAAACTCTCATTCCCTAATGGAAAAATTGATGATAACCGCAGAACTTGCCAACCACTCAGGCACGATCATTTGGTAAACCGATGAACCGGACTGCATCTTGCGCCACCGAGTCTCTGTTCGTCTTGCTATGTATATTTCCCCTTCGTTGACCGTGTCAACAACGGACCAATTTGAGAGTACTAGTTATGAGTTTACCTTCTCGAATTGGGGAAAATCAGACAACCGTGTCATTTTACTGTTTGGTCGACATTTTTTCGTCTCTGTGTAACCATGGCCAACAAGCCGGAATCAACTTCGGAAGGCCTGAACTCTAGTTCTGGTTATAAACGTTCGTTTCTTTCTAATTCGTCCCCTTGAATTGTATTTAAAGTTTTCTCGACGACTTACGTAATATAATAGCAACGGAGGAGACGAGAAGGCCAAACGTGAATCGATTCATTTCGCAACGTTTACTTACCCACCTGTGAATTGTGATCTTTGGTGGTGATGACCCATGACCCTGGTATCGAGATGATAGCATCGGGCGGCGTTATGACGTAATAACGATCACTCATTGTTTCGGGGCGCAGGTTCACCTGCAACAAAGGAAAATAATTAATAGACTCGTTCGAGCTATGAGAAAGTTCCCATAATAATCAGGTATTAATAAGGAGATGCCTTTTTCTGATCTTCCTCGAAAAAAAAAAGAAAAATATCGTTGCGCAAAAGGCTCGAATTATTTCGACCACCAACGAACCAAGCGAAACGGCCAGCAAGGATCGCGCAATATCCAGACGCCCCAAACGATCCTCGGGCGGCAATCGATCGAACCAACGACAATAAAAAAAAAAAAGAAATAAATAACAAATTTATTACAAAATAAATCTTCCCCGTTTGCAAGCGACCCTGCCTAAGCAGGCCATCAAGCGCGCGTGCCCAAATTCATTTCCATACGTCATATTCAACTGTCTAAGCTGCGAGACAGGCATCGAATTCCGGAAAAGGTTCCTCCATCGTGTTCCACGAAGACTACGTCTGGTTGTTTGCACCACTGCTTTGAAAAAATTAATAAATCAAACGAATACAGAATGAGGTTGATCTTGCATGGTTGTCGTACTTTTTTGATGTAGCAGTAAAATGCTTGTGCGTGCCGAAAGATGAGATATGGAGAAGGCTAGGAGGAGAAAAATACGGTGAAATTTTTTTGCACGCACAATACGATCCGACGTGAATCTATAGATCACTGAGGCAACGTGGTTCGAAGCAGACATTTATTGCCTCGGTCCGCATTTCGATCGATACACATATTTAACCTTAATAAATAATAACCATTAAACCGTTCTCGATCAATCGGCTATCTCGGTATATCTTCGGTCTTAATTATCAGGAATTGACGCGGGTCGTTGGACCGCAAGTCCTGAGTTGAATAGCACAGAATACAGGGATAACGGTCAGCGTGCGCCAGGTCAGGATACTCTCCACTGTGGAAGAATTGGTAATTTTTGTATTTTTTTTTCACCAACTATCGAAAGACAAGGAGAGGAGAAAAAAAAAGAACGACACTCCGATCCTTCCTACGCTGAACGTACGTACGTTATACACGCATCGAGTCTGTAAGGTTTGAGACGCCAGAAGAGCGCCAAAAATAGACGAAAGATACTTTATCCACCCGAAAAGATCTTCGAGTCTGTGCGATGCTTTCAGATTTACATCTCCTCACGACTTGCTGAAGAATATTTATTCGTGTAAGCAGGTAGACATGCAGTGTTATACTTGAAATGCAGAATTGGTAAAAAGATTTTTGATAACAATTGACAAAAAGGAACAGAAAATTTTGAAATCTCGGAAACACAGGATTTCTAAATATGGAAAATCAAAAATTCAACAATTCCGCTTTAGGGCAAATTTTTATTTCTCATACTCGTAGAGAAAAAACAAGATAGAATTTTATTAAATCGCATAAAAATTGAAAGATAAGTAAACGAGTGAATGAGTAATTGCAGCGCTAGTACGATACACGTGTATGGAATAATAACACGTTGGATAAGTTAATCGTGGTTTCAAACCGACGTTTCGAGGGTGTACGGAGTGAGGTACAAGTTATCGTGTCTACGAATCGGTGATCTTATTCTGATCGAAGTGAAGATTTTTTTCTTAATTAACATGTTCCCACATGTAGCGAAGTAAATATCTTGTTCTCTCACGGAACCTGCACGCCGTTTCACTGGAGCGCCGACGGTAATCAATACGATTTAATTTAGAGCTTGCCCAAGTTTAAATTGCTTCTTGAGACATTCTAATTGCGCTCTCGCTCTTGTAAATTAAGATTCAATAAAAAATAATTCACCGGTAGGTAAGTAGATCGTATAATACACTTATGTATGCCGTCTGTATAATGTCTGTATGTATGTATAATTGTATACAGGCGAGGTAGACAAATGCGATCGAAATACGAGAACGAAATACGTGCCATGTGAGTTTTATCTACCTCTTTAATCGCCACCTCTCTGCACCATCCACGATTGATCCATTTTCATTCTATCCTTTCATTCCTCTACACCAACTACATCGTCAACCCGAGCTACGAGAAATTTGACAAAGAACTTGCTGCTCGGATATCATTGGCAACCATCGATACTATCCTTGTTATCATAATACCATCAACTCGTCAACGCGGTTGTAAGAATTTCAAGAAAACAAATCGACAATTTTCTCAATCAGAAATAAATTTATCGATCGGTGAGAAAATCTTTCATACCGTGAAATTTTATTCACGCACACAACGAATTTATTCGTCAACTCTAAGAGCTCAGCTCAGTCGGTTTTGTTCTGATAAATTAGGCCCAAGAAGCCCTTGAAACCTTGAAATTGTTCGAGTGGCCGGGGTGAAAGACTTCAAAAATATTTCTCCCGATACGTGGATCGCCTAGCGACTCCGTGGGAATTAGATTTTCAAATTTCCCCGACCCCTAGTCAAATGTCGCTACGCGGATATCGGGGGAATGTTTTGATTGAACGGCGATGCAAGCGATGGGATCGTTGTCGAATTCGTGACTGTGACTGAAGACATTTCACTAGCTGTCTGTGAAATGGCGGTAAAAGATTTGTCCAATTTGCGAAGCGGCAGACCGTCCGCAGTCGGGGACAGGAGTTTTGAGGCGAGGTATACAAGCGTATCCTTTCACATGTGAAATGAGTTGCTCTAGATTCAGAAAGATCAACTCGACGGGTGGGGTCACCAATAATAACACACCTATGTGCCCTCCTGCTGAACTGCCCGCCTATCTTTTATGGTTATAGATGCTTGTTCGGCACAGCCTCGATTTTAAACGTATAGGTATGTATATCATGCACCACCATTCCGTTCCATGCGTCTGCCTGCAGTACATTTACCGATCTACTCGCCTCTCCGACTATCTACTGCCTCCTACTTGTGACGTTGTTATGCACATCAGGTAACTTGCCAATTTTCGTAATAAGTATTATCCTTGTTAATGTCGGTGTTCCGACCCGTTTACCCCGTAAGATATAACCTACGTCGATTACCCGCATCGGGCATTCCAGTGATAGTGACATTAGCGAAATCACATGCCTCGATATATTCACGAGAATTTCGAGACTTTGAAAGAAAAGCCTAAGAGTGCAAGATGTAAAGCGGTACGGAAGTCGAGCAAAAGTGCTACTTCCATTCCATCTGAAACTTGAAACGTCTATTCGGATAGCGTGACTCACCTGTCGCGGTGACTTGATGTGATTTTTTTAGGGTCACTCGGTGATTGAGAAAATGTATATTCGGCGTCACGAGAGCCCCGATACTCGGCGAGTTCTCGGAATCAGAAGTTGATCCTGCCGGATTACTCGGCAAAATGTTTCAAAATTTATACTCCCCAGACGATATTGGGAGAAGAATTTATGGATAGAATACACACATAACCAACCGTCGGTCCACCCTCTTCGCAAGGAAG
The DNA here is from genome assembly GCF_021901495.1 of Neodiprion virginianus. Taxonomy (NCBI): domain Eukaryota; kingdom Metazoa; phylum Arthropoda; class Insecta; order Hymenoptera; family Diprionidae; genus Neodiprion; species Neodiprion virginianus. The sequence goes on along the minus strand of NC_060878.1, from coordinate 34,295,462 downwards.
AATTAAAAGAAAAAGACTGTGTCAGAAGTCGAAGAGGGAAAAGCCACCCCTTGGATACGCCGAGTTATTTTGAGTCGAGGAACAAGACGCCACGTCGTCATCAGTTCCTGTAGCAAGCCTCACAGCTGCATAGCTCAGTGAAGCTGTTGCGGTGGTTTTAGGTACAGTGCAGGGTATATAAGGGCATTGTCGCCTCGGCGTCGCTATCTTTCCGGATAACCGACGACTGCTCTGAAAATTCCCAAAGTGCAGCCTGACGAGGTTTCCTGAAAGAGACGCGGACAAAAAACAACACTCCCAGTCCTAAGGGAAGAAAAACTAAATGCGTATGTCATCCATTTTACAGTATAAGTATAGTAAGTATACGAGACGATAATTGAAAAGTGGTAACCATTGTGGTAAAGTTCATGTTTACCAAAGGCTAACTACGTAAATAAATATATACGAGTACGTGTTATATGAAAGAGGCAGAAAGTTGGTGAAATTGAATGATATAAGATTTCAAGATTCAATAATAAAACATTGGAACACGTGCGAAGGATTTGAAACCGTGTCAATTACTCTCAAAATGAGGAGAGAAAAAAACTCTTGACAAGATTTCGCAAGACTATCGCAAAGTTCTTGAGAATGAGTAGCTGCTAAACAAGTGCAGCCCACAGACACTTCGTCATCCTACGCATAGCGTATAATACATTTCGCCAAAATCTGATACCTTTTTTGTGTCAGTGTTAAACAATTTCGATCGAGAAGGACACGTGACAGCCAGTGAGCCACTGTGACGTGTGTGTGAATTCCTTTTCGTAGATTGTTTTTATATGCTCTCTAAACAATGCGTTTGAAATTATATCAACTCGGTACTAGTGCTATTCTTAATTAAGACGGCCTCTTAAGGGAATCTCGAAGAAACACGAACGAACCAGCGATCAGCGGTGATAGTGAAAATCGTGATGTACACAATGTCGTGTAGAATAAGGTAAGAGATAAACGATGTTGGTATTCGAAAATAAAGGATGGATTTGCCAGCTCGATAATATTGCGCGGTGATCGGGGTGATCGGCGATATTATCCGTACACACGTATTCCAGTGAGCGGGTAAGGCTCGTCAGAAGCGGGAGCAGCACGAGGAATAGAATCCACCTCGACGGTTACACGGGGGGTATCGGCGTATGCAGGGAGGCGCGGGTGATACACATACGTGTATAGGAAGGTGCATTCGCATAGACGTGGGTGATTTACAGCCTGGTAAATCGCGCGAGGTAGAGCCAGGGGTATGTGCCGATCCCGAGATTATAGAGATTTGTGTTTGATAGAAGTTGGCGCACGGCGTAGCTACGAAGCTACCACCACGTTGCGGTTGTGCAGCCGGCTGCGGCGTAGGTGGCTATACGATATCTCTGCGGCGGAAGACGTGTATGTAGAGGTATCTATACCGACATCCTGAGGCTCCTCTCGTTTTCCGGGGTCCGTGAAATCGATAAAAACATCTTCAACGTATGCCCACGATACGTGAGAAATACAGAACGTGCGAGAAGTTCAGGGGCGAAGCGACGTTTAGGTACGTGACTCGTAAACGAGCAGGGGTAAATAAATAGTATTACCGATTGATAGAAGGACCAGAATGTCGAATTTCATCGACGCGAATATCTTGTACGTAGAATTTAAAAATGTGATAAATTCGACTGTAGAAAATTGAAAATATAGAAAGTTGAAATACAGAAAGACAAAATATAGAACGACAAAATCGAAAATCTGTATAAGGTTAATATCTATATTATCGGGAGGAATTCTTGAGAATTCGATTTGGTGGCTCTTCGATTTTTTGATCTTTCTATGTTTCTACCCCCAACCTTCGCAAACTTTGAAAACTCTGTTTGGATGAAGTTTCCTCTGCATTGATGACCTTATTAATTTGGTTCGCTGAGAGGAATTCGTTGTCTCTGATCTGATCTGATTTTTATAGATCGGAAAAGAACAAATTTAGTCGATTAGCATTTCGTTGATTATTTAGGTTGGCAGCAAAAAGTTCAGCTACGAACGATTTATAAGCGTCACATTTGCTGAAACTTGCATTAAGTATTGCAATTTCGTTGAAAAAGACAAGCACGATAAATTCGAAATCGTATTAAAGATCATCTACAAGCCTAATACGTCTCTCTTTCCATTTATCACAACTCGTATCTCGTGCAGCTCGCCACAAAATAATAACGGTGTAAAAACCACAACCGCAAGTCAAAAACTTGTGTAGCTCGTTAATCTTCCGAATCTAGCGAGAGTTTTAAACGAACAATTCCGCGGCTGTTCAGAGGTCGACAAATTTATCTGACCCAGTGATCAACGGTTGGGAATAAAGAGCGTCAAAAATCCAGCTTGAAATCTGTTGTAGTAAGATATTTACCACGTCTGATATACGTACCCACACTCTGACCGATATGCTCTAGGTGAGACAAGAAACTCAATCCGTGTTCTAAATTACCAGTGAAAAATTGCGCACCTACTCGAGCCGCAGGCTTGCGAGTAAAAAATGAAAGAAAGTTCCCCCCGGCGGTTGAGTCTGAGGAAGGGGAATTTATCTGTGATATTTTCCAGGAGCAGGACCTGCTCGCTCGCAGCACATGTTAAGGCTCAAGTTCCATCTCGCGGCACCTGGCGTCAAGGCCTTGAACCTCGGGCCGCGCCTTCCGGGTACACGGGAGACCCACACATGGGTGCTCCCCCGCGCACTGGCGTAACCAGTATGTAAATCAGTTCGTTTCTTCGGTTCACAGCGTCCCTGCTCTCTTCGATAAAGAACTCTCTACCGACACAGAGACGAACATCACGCGTGCAACGCGTGTGCGTACGCGGGGTTGGCATTAGTGTAGGTGTAAATGCCTCGTGGAAGATTTACTTTCCTTTAATTCCAACGGCCGGCTGGCTGGCTGACCACCGATCGGCCTGAGCGTCGGCTCTTTCGCCGGTCGATTTCCAAACACGGAAAATCCATTTAAAGAAAGCGAAAAGAAAGAAAAGAACGAAGAACCTTCTCGTAAGAGGATTTGCCAGCCCAACGTCGAACTTGATCCAACATTCTTCCACCGATTCTAATATCACCGCTCTACGCCAATGATCGTCAAACATCCTCTAGGCACGCGCCCTCAACCTCCGGATCAACGTTACTCACTACGAGAACCTGGGGCATCCGCTTCCTGGTGAAGGGACGAACACGTGTCGCGTGACGCTGCTCGGCTCTTCCACCGATCTTAGGGACGAAGGGGTCAGGGGGAGCCCTCTGACTGACTGAGGGATGCACCCTCAATGGCTGGTCGATAACTGTCCCGCGGCCTTATCTTCGAGAGCAAAAATTATCTCCTCGAGGAACCCTTGCAACGTACTACGTCGCGATGACATCGAAACCAGTTCAATCCGGTCGCAGACGGTCACGAATCGTGTAAGAATCCAATTTACCGTAACGTACGTGATTCCAAAAATACCGAATAATTTTCGCAATCAATGAACACTTGGAGCACCAGCGTAGTGGCATAATGGATGCCATATTTATACGCAATAAGTTCCTCGCAATAAGGAACTCGAGGGATTTAAACTACCACAGTTTAAAATGCTGAGTTTTCCTGAACGCCGTAAAATGAAATTTGACATCTTGAAATGTCAGTCAAGGATGGTGACGAAATAGCGGCGAAGGCCTTATTTTCGCTTCAACGTATATTTTTCGGATTGATCTTCATTCCACAGGTATCCATAGCCTCTGGAGATAACAATATAATTTGGTTGGCGTGATGTAGTACGGGCCAGGATTCGTACATGTATACACGTGGGCCGCGACATGCGCTCTGGAACATCGTGCTCGTTTGTGCCTTGCCGATGTTCGCCAAACTGTCGTATAGGCTCCCAACGTTATTGCAGTATACCGATACTTCGAATCGAAATAGCACTGGTACGCCGCAGTCTCTTTAATCGAGTCAGTTTCGACCATTTAACACCGACTGCTCGAAACAAGCCAACAAACAAACCGTCAAGAATACTCACTTTTTTCAAACAATTGATCCAGTCACGTTGAAGTGGAATTCAAATGCACACGTCATTTTGATGTATCCTTCACAGCTCTTTCAATTGCTGAAAAAGAAGATCTGATTCTGATGCCACCTGCAGCTTAAATTTTGTATTTTTACGCAAAGGACGCTAAACGACGAGCTTATCCCAGCAGTGCACAGATGTTAGAGCTGATTTGTAATTGTAATTTCGCAATTAGAAGGCTGTCGTGATCGAGGGGAATATCTTTTATACCGTCATGATCAACGCGGCCGATTAGGATCAGGCTTTTAAGATCTTCGTTAATCTAAAATGTAAAGTCTAGTTTGACCCGTGGCTGCTGGGGTCTTGGGAAACTAGGAAGTCGGCTCTTAAGTTTGAAACTTTTTTAGTTCCGATATACATGAGAAGAAAAGTTAAGTTAGTCCAGAGGCCTCCTCCGTTACTGTTAAACGTCGCAGCGACCCCGTTGTATTGTACAGCCACCTTTGCCACCTGGTCTTTCACAACTTTCGACATCAAGGTTCTTGTAATTAACGGCGAAGGGTGAATGCACGATTTATCAACGTAAACGGACCGCTCCTGTGTCTACTCGCACGGTTATTAACTGCAGTGATCTGCAATAAATTATTCTATTATACGCACATTGTTTCTCCTGATGTCCACTTCGCATGAAACATCACGATGCTGACGCAATATTGAGAAAAGTTACCGAAAATAGTCGTACCATACCACAAAAACTTCTCTCAAGTTGTACAAAAATATTCGCTACTACATTTCCCCAGTTCAGGAGCTCAGGATGGAGAAGAAGGCTCCACTCGCAATCAGACAACTGTGCAATTATTTCAATTGTCTATCGAGGCCTGTCAGAGTTGGAACATAATATTGTGTCCAATGTAAACGTAAAACAACATTCCTGGCGCTCTCCATTCAGTCCTTATCAAACGGACTCGAATGTCCGAGCAGTCAACCCTACGACGATTCAAGTCAACGATCCCTCCGTTCTGTATCCCATCTTCTGCACAATCGCAAAAGATCGGCTTGTTGTAACGAGTTATAGATACGTGTACAAGTTGCACTTTGCAAGCGGTTGTTACGGACGCCTAGTTATTCTACCGGCGGCCAATGATCTGGAACTATTGTGGTGCAGAATCGATGTAGAGATATCTTGACGAAAGGTATACGACGCAACGAGGCCTGCTGAGGCAGCCAAACGTCCGTGCGGAATTCGAGGTGCTATTTCAAACCGTGCAACAGGAGTGAAGCTGAGAGAAAATGACACGGCTCTTTCACAGATAAGGATCAACTTCCTATATGAGTCGATTCCACAGCTACAAATTATTCGCTGCAAGTATTGTCGCGTGTTGAGATGCAAGAGAGTATGATACCAGTTAGTTTATTGAGAATTTTGAATTTTCTCACGATACCTATTGCTTCTGCATAATCGTAACGGAAAGAGGTTTGAATAACTTTACGTGCGACATAAGGTGCGATTACGCGTGTTGAAGACTAACAAAAAAGCATTAACGATGCCGGGATACTGGAAGGTGATTACGCCGTGGTAAAAGGTGAATAAAAGGGTAAGCCTGGGTGTGCCTGATTCCTTTCGGCGGCGGAGGCATCTTATTTTCAAACGTAAAGTTGGTTGGAGTGAGTGTTGAACTCGAGTCTCGCCGGACATTTCAATTTGCAATTGCCAACTGCAGGTAAGCACCGACTCTGAAAAACGTCCAGATTACACAGGAGTGCAACTTTAGTGGGATCGTAAACTGCCATCTTTACACGGCCGCCCACGCCTCGCGGAATCCTAGAACGATATCTGCTCATCGCACCTCAAGCAGGAAGAATTTATTTTATCTATTTCAACACCCAGGTACTATCATCTTCAATCTCAAAAGATTACTGTTACGGTCTCGTTTTAACGGCCCAATTCCGTACCGTCTTACAACTCCATCTCCCTACTTATACATGCACGATTCAAAAACGAATTATAAGGGGAATCGGTCGGGTTTATTTACCTTAGTTACCCAATTCTTTTCGCACGTTTTTTCACAAATATAAAAACACTGCTGACTGGAGATTTCTCACTTCACCCTATGAGTGAGCTTTATCGCGTCATTTTATTTGAAAGATCGAAATTGTTGCTTTTACGTAGGGATGGAAAATACGGAAGACAGTGTCTGAGTCAAGTTTGCCAAACTCCAACAACGTCACGGTACAAATTGAATCTGTACCCGTTTCGCAAAATATCCTCCAAGCTCCTGACCTGAGACAAACCAAGCCCGCAAGTAAGAATGGGTATCCAGGATAATTCCAAAGGCAGCAGGAATAGATAGGACCGAACAGCATGTGGTGGTTTCTCTCGGCTATTTGTAACCGAGTTGGCAGACCATGGGCGGACCTGCAGCCAGGATATATGTGGAGTGGAAATAGGCTGCAGCGCGTAGCCGTTATTGGGCCGCACGGTGTAAATTAATGGCTAATTTTTCGGTAAACCGTGAAATACGGGCGCGCGTGCCCTCTCGGGATCCTCGGGGGACCTGCGAGGCCCGCGGGCTCATCGATTCACCCACGACAGACGGTCCACGCGGAGGCCAGCTAATGTAGAACCAATGAATTAGCACCGTGTCCGCCATCCGGAGCTGGCCATCCCTAGAATTATTCACCCTCTGCATTTATTTCCCATACAGGCTCTCCCCAATTAACTGTAGACATTTCCCTCAAAATTGGTTAAGAGACTGGATTGCGGTCAGCTCTGGACTCACCCTCGCCCTCAATGACGCGAAGTGAAGATTATCTTTAAAATATGTTTCTCCAAAATACGTTTTCACCGATCAGGTACAAGTTGTCACATGGAAAGGATCTTTTGATTTCTATTCACGAGTCCGAAGGTGGATTCCGCCCCACGAAGACCGATGTTTCTTTTTTCTTCACTCTTCTTCAAAGGCGAGGATTCTTGACGTCGCGATGTTTTGGGTGTGAAAATTTTACGGCAAATCCAATTACTAGGTTTACGGCTTTGAAATTGTCCCGGAGCTCGTACAAAACGAATCTCAACAGAACACGGCTACCCTATAGCTGGTAGGAGGTGCACTTGCCGACAATGCATTCGCGTTATGCATAGAGTTTCGTAAATCTAACTCAAACTAAAATCTATTTATAGGATCGTCTACGCACAACGGACATCGATGCTTTTCACTAAGTTCACAATAGTTACCGTCCGGTGTGTATTATACACATCCGGTCAAGCCACAAACGGCCAGTGGTCAATATTCGTAAAAAACATTGAATTTAGTTTCATTTTTCTCCTTCTTTCTTGAAATTTTACACCAAATGTTTGAATACTGTGCGAATTTGTAAAAATCAGACGACGGGTTTGTCCCAACGATGAATAGGAATTTATAAGAAAAAAAAAAATAATATTTATTGTCACCGAGAAGTTCGGGGTGGCAAAACGTCATGAGTATGGGTAGGTATTTAAGTAGATATCAACGCGTAATAAAACGTCGCCGTGGCGGCGTACTGAAGGGAAAACACGTGTGAACACCTGAACATGAGGAATATTTGTCTGGGTAGGAATTAACGACATACGTCGAATGTAATGGAAGACGAGTATAATTATCACTCTCTCTAGACTATCTTGGTGGTCCAAAGAGTCGAAGAGATATCGATCTCTATCGTACCGTCGAATAAAATATATCCCGTTAATAAAAACTAATATAATGAAGGATTAATCCCTCGATCGATCACCGTTAAGATACTACCAAGCCAACCCTTCGGCCCCTCGATATCTCGAGTTTTAGTGCAATTCCATGCAAAAGCTGTCGAGTTGCCCCGCGGTATTTTAAACAGAGCAGAAAAAAATACATATCCAGGAAGTGTTAAACGAGGTGAAAAATTTCAAGCATAAAAATCAATTGAACTCCGTCTTCAAAGCGACTCGTAATGTTTGACAATTTATGTCGAATCGTTGATCGTTTAACGTCCGACCTTAGGTGGGGAAAATAAAAATTGTAGAAATACTTGACGCTTATAGAACCGAGGTATCTATGTGTTCCTCAGTTTATTGAAGTCTAGCGTTACGGAATATCCGTTTTAACTATTCGGGCAATGAAAATATTCATTTACAAGCCATTGCTCCGGGCGGTTAGCCCTGCGATTGCACCGTGCCACCGTGTCGTTAACAAGTCGTCGAGGAAACATCACCTACCTATCTATAGTCTATACCCACCTACCGAAGTGAGCTGAAATGAGTTGCTCGGAAGCAAATAAATTCTCCCCTCAGCCACGTCTGCGAGAAAAAAATAAATAAATAAATAAATAAAATTTGATAATTAGGAAAGAGTTGATAGCGACGATTAAACAGGGTACTCGGACACCGCAGCGGCGTAAGAAGGGACAATAAGTGCACAGGTACCTGCCGGCTTGGCGGCCTGCCTACTTCTCTAGCTGTAACGAACAGGATATGGAACCTGAGACTGGCCAGGAGGGCAGCCACTGGTACTCGGGGCATCAACTCTTAACACTCGACCAAGGCATCGCGTTGCCAGAGATCTTGGATAAGATCCCGCTGTGGGTGGCCAGATGTAAATTGTTTCGGCGCAATGCCGACTCGCGAGCGCAAAGAGCGCCAAGTAGGTATCAATACACCATCTTTCGGAGGTGAGGTGAATGCCGGAACCCGGTTAAAGACACCATCCCGTTTCGGAGACGCTACCACGATCCTGTCGTTGACGATGAACCGCAGCGCTGCAGCTCAGATAACGGAGACTGGGAGAAATTGAAAACCGAATACGCACATTTGTTTCGTCTCCGATGAAAAAGTACTATACTTGGAAGGATTTGAATGCAAAGTTTTACCCAGGGTGAGTGTGATAGATCTTTCGATTCATGAAAACTTTAAACAACAATTCCAAACACTACAAACGGATCTGAGGCAATTGACGTGTGTCTATTTGACTTTCCTGTTCTTTCAATTCTGGCTTATTCGATGCCGTGCACTTACCTCGGTCATCTTTGGAATGAAGAAAAAAGGTGAGGTGATCATACTTGGCAAACGTGAAGAAAAAGAAGAGCGGAGGAGTTGAGAGAGAAATAGGTGATCGAAAGAGCGCTGAAACGAAGAAGCTTCGACCTCTTCATACCTACGCATCATATCTATACAGAATGGACCACTTTAGATCCTTTTGACGCAGGGTTGGTTCGAGACGTGGGAGGAGAGGCGAGAGGAGATCTCTGGGGCTACTAACAGGCCGGTGCAGCGTAAATAAAACCTGCCTGGATAGGGCGGATGTATGTATATAATTAGAGTATACTTAGTGGGCATTTATGCGTTAGCCTGTATACTACGTTATGTACGTATACATAAGGTGTAGATACCCACATGCGTACACCTGTAAGAGGAACTTGCTTGGCGTACCGTTCGCGTTTCGTCTCGTTTCGTCTCGTTTCGTTTCGTTTGCGCTCGCGTGGGTGAGGTGGGTGTCCGGTTCCCTTTGTGTCCGCTACCTGTCTTGAAGAGATCCTCGGCATCTTCCACAGAGCAAGGTCCTCCCAGATCCTTTGATAGTACGGCATTCCATCTCATTCGTCAGACATTTGATAGCTTCGCGTGGGAGCGCCCGAGAGAGTTTCCTCCGCTTTGAATCTTTACGCTGCTTTTTTATATTTATTCATTTATTTCCTTTTCTTTTTATTCATTCGTACACTTACGCTCTTTTTCCAATCCATATACCTACAGACATTTACGCATACGTACACGCACAGAATCTCTACGTCTCTCGATCACATACGCGCAGGTATTTTTGCCATGAAGCTAACGCCGACATCGGTTGCGTTTCAGGATTATGGGGTGTCAAATTCAAATTATTGAGACAGTGTACAGTTTTAAAATTCCTGCATAACATTGGTGGCAATTTCATACTTCGTATTTGAAAAATATAACAACACAAGCACAATATTGGAAACCAGGCGTAGAACCGATATTTTATTTCTCGAATTACTTTTTTTTGCCCGCTTTTACATCTCCCGTGTTCGAACGGAACAACTAACAATCAATTGGCGATTAAGCCGAATGAAAAGTTACATACGTAAATTAGAATTGCAATCGATTAAATTAAAATTAGTTGGGACCCTTTTTCATCGATTTCGAGGAGCGTACGTAAGCATTACAGCAACCGTTTTTCGAGCCTGTTACGTATACCCACACCCGGGCAGAAGTTAAGTATGTTTTATAGCCATCAAGCGATGGGTCAGCAGTGGGCATCAGACATTCGGTATTTGGTATTCAGTATTCGGCACGCGACCCATGAGGAATAGAAGTCTGTCGAGCACGCGTCGTGGCCACCATATGACTCGGAGTTTACAAATGATGCTTGATACAAGCTAATACGGTAATTGCGGAGCGATTAATTTACCCAAAACAAAAACTGCTGGGGGCCGGCGCTGCTCGCTCGGTTCAGAGACCTTGACGCGTGCGCCTAACTCGTTCGTTTGACCATATTGGGCGTGGAAATTGATTCCAATAAATTACGTCACTTGAAGCAAAGTCGAAAAAACTTTATGAAAAAAGATGGGCGTGCCTTCACCGAAGCTTTACTGTATCAAATTGTTTGGCCGTATGTATGCGTGAAAGCGTATCACATCGTGCAACATGAATTGACGGTTGACGACAGAATAGTCAACGGTTCAAACCGCAATGACAAATGAATTTTCTCGATTTCTGTTCAACTCAGTAATAGAGAACGTAGCCGAGATGGGGGTTATCAGAACATTGCTATCTATTGCGTCAAAAAATTGTAAACAGTATCTTATTTCCACGTCAGTGTCGTATATAGGTGGATTGCAACAGTTTTCCAGGATTTCGAATTTTCCACAGATCACAATTCTTTACGAACACTTTCCGTCACCCTACGTCAAAGACGACTGTCGACGGCTGACAAATCAGCCGATATACCCACTCTCTACAAGCTGTTGGACAAAATGATCGAGCATAACGTGAATCGTGGCGTGCGGTATGAAAAAATGAGAACCCGTCATAAGCGGAGTCCCCCGACTGTCAAATGGCCTCGACAAACGCTGGCAAAAGGTAGCCTGCGCAAGTATACCTAACGGGGTCCCTGCGGGTGAGCCTTCCGATAATATAATTGCAGTAAATCGAAGTCGTCGAAATGCCAGGTTCTTATCTGATGACAGCTGACCACATGTCATCTCCCATGGAGCCCCGTGGCACCGGCATGTGGCGCACATGGCGCAGCACCAATACCATTCGCAACAGTGGATGCACGTACACGTACGTGACTTAAATATGCGGACGAATGCGTGCCGGTGCCGTGCAGGATGTATTGTGTGTAAACGCATGTTGGTAATAAGTGTAACCTATCAGTGATGCAGGCGTAAAGCGTACCGGAGAGCCTCGCCTCGCCAGGTCACCGCTTATCACTGCGATCTACAAATACATTATCCGCGCATTATGCGTATACCTACGTTATTGTATTTATTACGCGCCGGGAGCACGCGTCGGCGTCACGTGCGCCGCGACGCGTATCGTCGTCATCCCGTATGTATGCAAATTCGTTGACCGGAAATCGCCAATCTGTTGGATGCCTTAATTAGCCCCCTGTAACTATATATACAACCGCAATTTGCATACCATAAAGTCAAACGATTCGACCGATCGTCTCTGAATCCTCGCAGAGGATTTTCGAACCCCGTCACAATCGCCAAAGTGAATACTCCAAAGCATTATCCTGCATCGCTGTATCGTACAGATTTTCGAAACAGGCATTGGTGCCTACTAGCTCCCCGCGAAACAGAGTCTAGTTATGTTACGCGTTACGCGTTAACCGTAGAGTTGTGAAAAGGAATGGAAGTCGCCGGGCAATCAGCTGGCACTGTAACGAAGGTAGTTAGTTTATTCCGTCACATGTGGTTCTTGGGTGGCACGTGCTCTCTCGCCAGCCCAGCGTAGGGTGTTGGTGATGGCCGAAGGGAGGGAGGGACCGGGGACGCGGACGGGATGCCTGCTGGTGGTGTCGATGCTAGATAAGAATCAAGAGTCATCTGGACGAGACGCGGGGCCTTCGTCGGGGCAACTTGCGTTTAAAAAGCAGTTGAATCATTCGTTGAAATTAATTGAGGCGCGCCGTGATGGAGTAGACACGCACGCGCACACACGCCGACGAACTCGCAAACGCGATGCGTAGGTACTTCGTCGATACAAAAGTTGTACTGTAACTGGATCGAATCAAGATACGGGAATGTGGTTGAAAAAAGACTCATTCCGATTTCTATTCCAACATTTGAATGTATTTCCACCAATGGGACCAGCGAGTGAAGTAACTGTGACAAATTTGAAAAATTAAGAGTGTTGCGTATTGCTGTTCCCCTTGAATTGATAAACTGACTATGAAATGGCTGGAATATCGTGTCGACGCGACCGCAAAATTTCCAAAACGTTTCCACAAACTCCTAAGTTAAATTACCAAATTGATGACACATCAGAATTTTATTTAGTGTATCCATTATTATCTCGATCTGGAACGGAAACCAACAACAAGAATTCAGACAACAATGTTTATTTCATGGATAATTGTCCGCAGCACGTATAGTTGCGCAGTTAGCACGCGGTGTATAATGTACACGTCGAACTGTGCAGCAGCACAATCGGTTAGACTTTCGGATTGGAGGCGGAGGTTGAAAAATTCCTTAATTAACTTCATCAAAGGGAGTCTTTGGCGAAACGAAACGATAAACACTTGAACTGAATAACAGTCGATAACCGCGACCCTGCTGCGTTATCAATTCTAGCTAAAGATTCGTCCGCCGCTGTAGGTGTCGGGTGGATAATAATTATTGGCGGCGGGTACGAAACCCCCTCATGGAACGTGCTCGCTCTTATCTGGCGGAGAGATAAAGGTAAAGAGAATACGGGAGAGGCGACGAGAACGAGGAGGAAGAGGAAAGTACGAGGGGTCAGGTGAGTGGTCGCAGGTACGTACGCCTCGGGATCATTATATACTCGAATTGATTCAATGAATCATTGTGTAATGACGATAATGACCCAGACTCCCTGCGGAGGCGGCGGATGGTAGGTACTAATTAAACGCAATCACCACGACAGATGACGCCCGCCGAAGATGACGATCGGATAAAACAGGTAGTCCACCTCTCAAGGGGGGTTACGTGTCTCGTTAGTGACTCATCGAGGTGTCCGTCGCGGTGGCGGCGGCGGTGGCGTAGCTACCGCCTTCGTTGGCAAGTGTCGCGATGGAATGGCGCCATTTGCCTCTGCAGTTGGCCCCGTACGCTGTCGAAGAAATGAACGTACGTATAGTTTTTCACGAACGAAACACTGCTGATTATCCATCAGGCATCGGTATGCGCATACTGTGGTTAATGAATACCTACAGAACACAGCTTCAATTAACAAGTAGTAATTCCCTCCCTTCAGTGGTCGAGAGTACCATTCGATACTACCGCAAATCAACTTTGTAACTTTAAGGGGTTGATAAAAGCTACCGGAAATTATGAACCAAGCTGCGAGTATTCTGCGCGGTTTAGCGAGTGTATCACTGGAACAACGATATTCAGGTCAGGAATTTGCCAGGGCACGAAGAGTGGCCAATAAAAGAGGCACGAGCCGACTACCGGCCAGTGGGCGTCAAATAGTGTGTCAGTCAGTCAGCGGTTGGTTACTTATATTGTCGGACGAGGCTGTGCAAGCAAGGTTACAGGTTGAATATGACGGAGACTTTTGCTAAGGGGGTCATCCTTGCCAGGCGATGTATCCCGGCCGTGGTCGTCGAACGGATAGAAAAGCACACCCCACTTCCTTTTGAGCGCAGTCAAGTACCACGATCTTGGACGAATTCACTGACTTGCAATACTTCTCTAAGCCTGAATATCATCAACCTTGATCCAGTGTTGATCCACCGAAGACCTTTCTGACCTCAGCGTGATCTCCACCATTGGCCGAGGAGTAAAATGGATTCGAGTGGCAGAAAATACAGTCTTATGAAGCGATATTATCGCGCAAGAGCCAGACGGATTAGGCCCATGCAAATGTTTAGTCGAGAGATTTACGTGGATATCAGGTTCCATAATTCATCGTGACATTGCAGCAATGACAGTGTAAAACTTTTAAGGTTTGATTGTAAGGGAGCTCCGTGAACCGGTAGTCACTGGCTACCGCCTACGATGTGTCACAAGATTTGCCAACTGTAGGAAGTCTAAATGCGGCGGCTAACGATGAATTGTATATTTACAAACTGATTGAAATATGGCCGACAACGAGATCCCGGTAAATAGAATACGAACGACCACAAGTTGGACATTTGCAAAACGTGTTGCACATTGTTGCACTTTGCAGCTATTCCTTCGACCTGGAATAACTTTATTCCACCCTACGTATACTCATCAAACTGAAGAGTCTGAGGTGACGTTCGAAATTCCTTGTATGAAGAATACGTACCTCCGATAGCTAAATTTTGGCATTTGAACCAAGGTGGCATACGACTCGATTTTTGACAAAGTTTCAAGTTCTTGAAGATCATTTTAAACCGCTTTCAAAATATCGTCAGCAGCCCCGTACTTTGTGTACGTATACATATATATATACTTTTTTTGCACGGCCTTGCGATATTCTTCTCACATATTGAATGGTACCTGCCAACTTCCGTTTCTTTCATGGCGACAGGAAGCCAGGAAACAATCTTTTCGGCGCCGAGTTTGGCAACACTGTAATTCTCCAAACGAAAAAAGAGATCTGACGGTGTAGCCACTTTTGTCCAGATATCCATTGTCCACGCCTCAACGCCCACAATAATCTCGTTACGATTCGAATCGAGCCCCCAGGGTTTGACAGGACAACAATGTAAGGTGCTTTGTGCACCCTGAAACGCACCCGGATTCCATCACTCCCTCTCTCTTTCTCTTTTTCTCTTGCTCTCTTTTTTTATATCCAGAGGCTTTTTTCTCCTAGTTTTCTTTGCACTCTTTAGCTCAGAGTTTGCTCGGTAGAAAAGTTTTGGAAATGTTTTCGTTTGTTGAGAAAATATGGAGATATTTCCTACGAACTACGCAACAACCTCTGGCAAAGGATCATTCCAAACGGCCAGTGCCACCGGCTAGGATCTATGTCGGACATTTTTCAGGATCGCTAAAAACCCTTCGGGCAAATGTCGTTGAACGAAAATCCTTATCCATACAGACGGATAATGCTTCACCCAAATATCTTCGTGATTCTCTTTTCAACTGCAGGTTGGTTCTGCGATATATCTTCAAACCCCTTTTACAATCTCACATTGTATTCCTTACGGTACTAAATGAAATATCTCAATGGGATCTGAATTTGATTCTCACAGATTATATAATATCTGATCGATGGCAAGAACTGGCCCTTTTCTGAGAAACCGTTAATGCTCTGCATCCACGTGTTCAATCTATAACAAGCCATATAAATTCAGCAATGAAATCGGTAAATCGCGGCTCACCAATGCGACGAGTTACAACCGCTACGTATTCTACGTCAACGTTACAAATATTACAGTCGATATATTAATGGTAGAGATTTACGATTGATTTCTATCGTAGATCTATGTACCGGTCTCCAACCTGTCCCATTTCAACAGCCTGCAGCCCACGGGGCGTCGCAACGTCGGTGTATAACTACTAATAGGCGCATGAGACAAGAAACAACTCTTCTGCCCCGTCAGGTTCTTACGGGGAATATGGATACAGGGTAAACCGTCAACGAGACCAGGACTCCTCACGCCCACAACTGCAGCCTCGATATCAAGATACTCCGCACTTCACCGGGACCTTATTAATGCATCGAGAATTACCGCGGTGATTATATAGACCCGGAAACACCAATTGTGTTTTTCCAGCTATCTTGGGCTTCATTTGAGTTTTATGCAAGTCGTATGATTTGCTTGTCCCAAGAAGTGGTTATTCCGAACTGTCTGAAAACACGTGCCGGTTTTTCACCGATTATTGAATAAAATTTCAAGCTTAGTGAAATTACGCTGTAACTTCCCAAGTGATCGCGAGAGATTTTTTCACCGCAGGATAAACATGCACAGCATGGAACAACACGTACTATGAGTTATTGCGAGCTTTCGTCGAAGAACGTGTTGTATTTTCGTGGCGGCTTATGGTGTCGAGAATATTTGTGGCAGGGTGAGGCATCAAATCTTGGTACTTATACACATTCGTGGTCCAGCCTGCACCTACGCAAGACAGCGTGATACAACAAAAGAAACAGATCTTTACCACCCACGAAAGTGGGTAAAAAGTATTCCTGCTCAGTGCAGGTGCGCCATTGAAGCCGAATTTTTTGTTTCAATTTCTAAAATCTAATGCTCAGCTTGACCATGTCGTGATAACAATTTTACAAACGAATTAATTCCACTCGAGCATCCAGTAGCCATTTACGATATATGTATATTCATAAGGCGACAGTGTTTCCTAAAACAGACTGCTATTTATTTTATCTTATCATTCATTTACCTCATTGAAATTGAATAATTTGAAAAGTTCTAGTTGAACAAGCCTCAGAATACCGATTGAGGCGAACGAGCTAATCCTAACCATAATTTTCGACCAGGAAATTACTTTTGAGTTGCTTCAACTTCAGAAAATCTTAATCTCGGTGTGTATGAAATCGATTTCGTGTAATTAGACTTGTGATCGGAAGAAGTAATAATGTAATTCGTATCGTTTTTGTTTTCCTCTTATTCTCGGTTTCCATTGAAATGCATCGTCCGAGGTGAGGCTCGAAGCTGTGTAGCAGAATTGAACCGGCGCGGAAGTCTACATCACGAAGAAGCGACCGCGCCCGAGATGGACTCGGTCCGTTAAGTCCTCTCACTGGCCTGATCCACCCACCCAGCTGGTTGATATCATCGCGAATGCAAAACAGAAGGCCTCTGGTTCACCGTTCACGGTGCCGAGGCAGAGGACGGCGTCCGGGGCTGGAGTCGAGACAGTTCTAGCCTTGGCAAAGCCGAGAGACCTCCGCGCCACGGATTGATTGAGATAGCAGTTCAGGAAGTCACCTGAATTTATGAGCCGCAATGGTCGTACACGGCTTCGTACGTAATCAGCGATTCGCACAGGGGAATAAACCCCCTCTGAATGTATATACCTACCTATACTTAACGATTTTAAAAAGGGAACAACTACGCAAGCGATAACAAACGATCCGACAGCCGGAAAATAACGCCTGTAAGCAAACGGCACGTGTTACACGCCCTCGCAAGTATTAGTTCACCTTGACTTTCACATCCACGTTCGACGCGGGATGTTAGTTCTATCTTTCGTTGGTAGTCGGCTAAGATTTTATCGGATAACACAATCCGATGTACGATACGATTTTTCACATGACGTTATACGAATACCTCTATAAATTCTGATCGATCCGCCCCGCGAACGCGTTATATTGATGGGAATGGTGTTCGATGGATTATTCAATACAGAATTGGTCAATTTTAATATTTATCCTGAAATTAAATAATTTGGAATTCTTCACGTACAGTTATTACCCAAGGATCACCCTCTTCTGATCGGTAGTAAAAGTTCAAAAATATGCATACGACTTTCTTCGAAAAAATCAGTCATGTTCCAAGTGTTGCAGAATTAATATTACAATTAAAAAAGCTAGCTCCTTGCAATTGTGAATTCCAAAGAGAGAATAGTACATAGAAGTTTATGAAAGATCGAGAGCAAACAGGATGTTGATCGAGAATTCGTCTCCCGAGAATAATCTGCGTTTCTTTGCTTGTTCAGTCTATTAAACTCTTCACCCTTGACAGAAGTAATGTAGGTAAGTACCAAGGTACGTTCCACTATCTTCCTAGAGATAGACGACGCAGATAAATAAGCCAAACACAACGATTGCGTGGCCAGTTACATTTCATCGACGGGATAGCGACCTCCTACGATCCCTCTGAACGATCTTGTCCCCGTCTAATAACTGCTTCGTCAGCTTCTCTACGGATGGAACAAACTAATCTTTCACCAACGATTTCTTGACTGCATCAACAGCCACGCCAATTTGTCGGAGGTTATACGACGAAAGAAAGAAGAGAAAAAAGATCAGAGAACTACGATGGGTACACGGAGCGAGAGGAATTCTTGAAACAACAAAATAGATTTTTTTGGAGTTCATTCATTTCAATCTAGTATCCCTAATTTGTTCCAGGATTCGTTGAGCGGAAAGAAGTGACCAAACAGGAGTCAATAAATTAAGCTGGAGAAATACTTTCAATCCCGATACGTGTAACAGTTTGAAGACTGATCGTAAATAGATATGGAATATATCATAATTATAGTAAGCCGTTAGGTATTTCATAGTTAATCATAAAAGTGTGAAAAACCTGTTTTCGTTTATAAAAAGTAAGAGGCCCTTTGAAGTCATGAAATAACTTGATTCGATGATCGAGAGATGTTGGAAATTGCTGTGCTAACTATTTAATTTACATAACGCATCTTTTCATGCGTGTTTTTCACACACAAAGTACGGATGAGCCACCATTGAGTCTGGACATAGTGGTAGATTGTACTCCAGTTTCTCTCAAGCGGTATATTTATTTGTCTTGCGGATTCTCACGTGTCTGGGCCCAACGGCTTCTCTAGGCACACCTAAACTGAAATTGTCAATCTTCGATGGTTACTTGTTTATTTTGATTGTTTATTTTTTTTTTCTCTCTCTCTCTTTCCGTTATTCTAGGTACTTGCGGTCCCAGCGCTTTAAGTATCTGCAAATACCATTGCTTCACAGTGAACTTCCCATGTACTGGACCGAGTACGCGGTTGGTTGGAGAGCTATTGACTTCCGGCTAATTACTATTCGTCCATACGGAGTAACCGGCGAGTTGACAATGCGAGAAATATACTGCAGGTGAACACGAGCTAGATGAAAGATACCCGGGCTAGGGGCGCACGACTTCCCGGCTAACCTCAGCGTCGAGGACACGACGCAATCCACCGTAGGTCATCCTGCAGGCTCTTTGCTCCCGGGTGTCCGCGATGGAGTGTTTCAATGTAGGAACATACGATGAACACGTGCTGCTCAGTCCAAGTGCCATCCGCCTCGTTCCAACGGTGAAAATAAAAATTGTCCAGCTCGAACGACGAGGGATTGTCTATATACCACGATCGGCTGCAACGACTGAATTCCTAGGTCGTGCCCATGCTCTCCAGAGAACCTGGACGCTACGTCGAGCAAAAGGAATACATACCCGTTGGTCAACGTACCCGTAAATACAACGAGAGATATTCACTTCTGAGAATCAGCTCCGTTCCCTCTCTCCTCCCTCATGTGTCTCAAATTCAGTCCGTATGCTGCTTCGCTGCTTAACAGTACCGTACAAATGGTTCGAATCAAGAGACCCACTTGCGGCTTTCGTCGTCCCGGCAGCTCTTGGAAAGTCGACAACCGATTTGGGTGCAACTTGGCATCCGGACGACGCTCGGAGGAAATCGTGCATATGGAGGGATACGTGCTCACCTACAAGGATGAGCGGTTACATGGGCAAGTCAGGAAACAGGGGCGGCCGAGTATGTGAGTAGAAGGACTCGTGTTATTAATAGAAGCAATCAAATGTTCTCAAGCTGCACGGACTCTGTCACGCTAACTGACCGCATAATAATCGTACAATACCTACCTACCTACCTACCTACCTACCTACCTACCTACGTTCCTCGACACTTGGATCGGGCCAAGCCTCGGCGGACACAGGGGAGCCGGTCTGAGTCAAGGAAGGATAAGCAAATCGAATCGGTTCTACATTACTACAACGTATCCTGAATGAAATGGACAATACCTTTTCACAAGTACAGAAGTGAGAGAACAGCTTAATCGGAAAATATCTAGACGCTCGCGGGAGCGTTGCTGCTTAGGATGAAATGCTTTTGTCTGAACGTTCGTTCTGTTGATAATTACAGCTGCTTACCAATAGCGTGTTCCGTACATTTTTAGGTACCGAGAGTCTGGACAGGGTGACATAAAGCGGGACGTGTCTTCGTGTACCCTTCATGGGAGTATCCAGCTGGCTTGGTTCGGTCAGCGTGATCTGTTTCGTATTTATTTGATGAAGGGTATATTAATTCCAAGGCAGTAATAAATCGGGCTCGCCGCTCTGGTATACTAATTAATATATGAGTGCTATTGGCGGGCTCGAGCAGGCAGGTTCCTCTCCTGGCGGATGGTACGGGTTAACAGCAACGACGTATCGGCAGAAGGATGATGAAGAGTCGCCTCGGCCGACAAAAGCCGCCGAGACACGGGCTATGCGCACCGCGCAGGGCCGCCAGCTTCGCCATCAGGACTCGCCTCAAGTCACTCGACGGCGCCCGCACGTGCCGGCCAACTCTTTCGTGGCCTAAGCGGAAAACGAGAGAAGAGAGAAGAGAGAAGAGCTTTCGATAATCGTATGTAACATTCCTTGGAGTCCACCAACCAACCTTGAATTTTTCCACCCAACAGCTCGAAAGAAAAATACTTCGCGTGTTTGTTTGAGGTTTGCAACGTGCCAGGAGAAGCGACCTCAGGAGCGATGAACGCTTTCACGGTGGTCCAGACAAACTCCATAGCACCGATTGGCCCGAGAGAAGAGTCACAAACCGGGTCACGGGCTGGATGGTACGGCATATAGCCTATAACGTCATAGCCTCTAACAAATGGATGACAGATTAGAACTACAAACTGCCCTGGACCCCGTAGCCACCACTCGAAGGCCTCGCTCCGCTCTCAGGACGTCGCGGTCGCGTCGCACGAGCACGACGAAGGAGCGGTGCCTTTCATGAAACTGGATCTCGTTCCCACTCGCCCCACCCCACCCACTTTCAAGATAACGGGGTAATAATTCAGAATCCTCAACGATACCGGCGCAGGGAGAAGAGGAGAGCAGAGGAGAGGAAAGAAGGGGGGAACGGGGGAGCAGGGAGATACTCGGGAGACCTTTCGACGTTTCTCGTAGAGACTGACACGACGCGGGAGGATCGGTGACCGTGTGGATAATAGGATACTCGAGCCGGCCGGCACCAAACGCTATGAGAGAATATCTACGAAGTAGGAGAGAGAAGACAAATGCGAAGGGAAGAGAGACGCTCTGGCGCCGTCTCATCGGGGCGTCGGCGTGACAAGGGATAGGCACACTGTACAAATCGCTCGGACACCGGAGGTCCAGACCCGGTGAACCTTCAGCCAGCTAGGCCTGGACGTGTGAGAACGGAGGGACGTTTTTCGCGAGAGCTTGCCAAGCCGGGAAAGATACTGCCTTCGACTTGGTGGAGAAAAATCGACGTTATGCGGTTCACAATGGGTTTATTAATGAGGAAACCCGAGCAAGAAGGAAGCTGCCTACTTTATCCGACCTCACGATGCCGCGAAGCATTAGTCAATACCTACAACCGCGCCTTGAAATTCGATATTTGCTAGGGCCTTTTGCTGTATCGCAATGTGTCTATCTTCACTGGACAACCATGCGCAGAGGTAGGTGTATATTTCGGTCAAGTCGATCCTGTGTACACGATACGAGTTACAAGATAGAAAATACACCTACCTATACCCGTCTCAGACCCAAGACTGATCTGTAACGATTAACGGTCTCAAATATGACCGAAAAAAGATTTAACAATCCTCGTAGTCAACCGACGCTGAACGAGAAACGAGCGGACTTTCGAAGGAACGACAACGCGGGGCACGAGAGAATTTATATTTATGATTGAGTTACGATTTTTAAATGAAGTTTATTGCAAGGATCGTATTCACTGTCATTCTAGCAGGAGTTTGAGCCTAGTGAGATCCGTAGCTGGTACCAGAAGCATATGTAGTATACTCAAGATCGGTGAAGATCACGAGTATCACAATCGCCTTATTCGTAAAATAGACACAACCAACAATAAGCCGGAAAATTTTTGCGGCCACGTTAGAGCGCACTTTCGAATCATTAGATTGAATCCGCGTATAATCCAAGATGGAAGAGGCTAGCGCTGCCTGGCTGACGACGATGCAAAGAAACTAAGAGACGGATAAATGGAAGAGAAATAAGAGGTGCGGAATTCACCGAGTGCAACCTTCAAAGCGCGATGATTCTTCGTAATCGTTGGGCCGGTTGGCCTGAAGCCTCATGATCCGCGCCTCTCGCGGCGCAATGATTGCGGTCTGATATCGTAGTTTATTGACGCAGTTCGATTATAGGATAGCCAAGATAACTCCGGTTACAAATTATTATACATCACAGACGAAGAGGCCCATACCCCATCCAATGGAATACTAGAAACCTCGACTAGTTCAACGACTCCAGCTTGCCACGCATCGAGAATTAAGGAGAAACTTTATTTTCCGTCACGGACATCCGGCGACGGTCACGATCAGCTCACCCACTACCTTTCCGAGCCGATAACGAGAAACACCTGACTGCATACCCGCTGACTTGTTATCCAATCTATTTTTAAAGTTCTATAACCTAAGGATCCAGGAATGGATGGAACCTCGAGAGGGAAGATAAAGAAAGAAGAAAACAATAATTAAGCCAGCTCCGTTTCGTGATACACGCATTCATGCATAGATCGATGCTGGAGATTTACTCGTCACGCGCGTTCGTCTGGCAAATGAAATTCAAAATATCGCGACAGTGAAAAGGTCAGAGTTACCTACAGCGGTGGCATGCCAAGCACTCCTCAGCAAACGACATCCACGAGACCAGACTAATGCCCGCCTCATCCTCGGCGCACTGTGGCTCAACGTCGACGACTGCTTCTGTCGTAAAATCTTTTCGAATGTTTGTTATCTTCTATCTAGGTTCCAATTTCGCTAAGCAAATATGACCAAAGTTTTTTAAATATCCAACACTTTTTAGTCACGAAAAGGGGAAAAATGGACCACTTCGAGAACGTTTACAAAATTATATTTCACACTTCAGAGTACAAAGTGCGTATAAAGAAATCACAAATTTCCCCCGAATTTTTGGAAAAATCAATACTTATGGTCCAGTAAATATCGATGATGAGGAACTGTTTTGTAGGTAAGAAATTAGTAAAATATCGTATTTTGCGGACACTGGGAGGCATATTTCCTTAGGGGTACAAACGTGAATCAAGACTTGATAGTGGAAAGACGTTGGTAATCTTCAAAAGGAAGCCGCCAATTGCTAGGATGCAAAAAATGGAAGAAAAAGACCAACGAACGAAGGAACGAAGTAAGAAACGAGAGTAGGCATACACTGAGCGTGCAAGCACGGGACGAATTAGTCTTGGCAGAATGGTACGAGGAACAGTTGCTGCGAGTTGATGATATTCATGTTATGTATCGAAGGAGTAGTGCTCTCTTATCGAGAAGTGCAAATTATAGAAGCTATAAGACCGGGGCACCATATCGTCGCAGAACACGAGCGATGCATATTCAACGACCCCCTGGGCACATTCGAGGAGCAGCAAACGCGACAACAATCAGTGAAACAAACCCACTTATGATCAACAAGGAGGCCTATGATATCCTCTCTCACCGACTCGACGGTCGGGGACCCCATCTTTGGACATCCAACCCATGATGAATATGCATGCTTGCTTCTCCTCGAGGACGAGCTACTTTCGTTCGTGAAAAACTCTGCTGGCGCAGTAACAAAGAGGCACACGGCGAGAGCTGCACCTTATTTTGCATCGTTAGCTTTTCACCGCAGATCACTTGTACCAATTGCATCTACCACCCAGTTACCTATCACCCAATACCCATTTTGGAAATCAATCCGTTTCCCATATCCACTGATCACAGGATCTTTTTTTTCTAATAATTCACGAGGTTGCACAATCAGCCCACTTGTCTCGCTTCTTCGAACAACCGGAATTCAACATGGCCTCTACCAGAGAATGTGGGCAGTAAGACGGTACTTTGCTTAAATTCATCTCTTTTCCCTTCAATAGTGGTGACGATATCATAACGACGTGGTTCACGGCGGGGGGAGGCGGGGATTGACGGTTGGTCGTCGGGAGGTATTCACGCCGTTTGGTTAACTTATTGATAGTAAATTGGCTCTGAATGGTTAGTTATCCCGACAATACCCGCCATCTCGGAGTCAGAATTGCGCCTTATTAGAGGAGAACCAACGGTGCTGCCCCACGCGTGCTCTCAGCTCTGTCTCAGCCGTTCCGTCCACGTCCTGCCTGCTGCAACATCTCGTGATCCAATTGATTTATCACGCACTAAGAGACAGATTGCTAGCTTGGCTCCGGGGCGTCGGAGTTCGTTTGGCCTGGGGGCGTAGTAAATGGAACAAGCACGACTTCGGGACGCCTGAAGCTTCTCCATGAGTAACCGGTTGATTACCCACGAATTAGAGACGTTTTCAATACCCGATGTGAAATGATTTTTCGGTGAAAACGATCCTTGAAAATGAATTAGATATGCAGTGTTGAGAGGTAACGGTATTACCGAAGAAAAAGGTAGTAAAAGTAGCTACCTCGGATTTAATTAAAGATGATTGAAAATACCCGTATAATCATTCGATGCTCGACATTCGGAGTAAGTAAATTTAATCTCTCAAGTGGTGCAGCCCCGTTTCGGTGAGTAGATAATGATGGCCGGTATGAACTGCGCCACGTAGTCAGAGATGCATGATCTAGATGTTTAGTGACAGTAATGGTGCTACGCGATGGGTATCGTATCCGAAGCAAAAAGGGTATATGGATTATAGTTATAGAATGAGAAAATTCCTAGGGCTGGACGAGGTCTCGGAGAGGCTCGGAGAGGCTCGGAGAGCGCCTCGAGGCGAGGTGAGATAAGTGAGGAGTAAATGTTGGGCAGCTGATCCGAGCTCGCGTGGTGGTGTATTCGGTGCCTTGTTGCCCGCTGACGACGCGCTGCCCGGGATCATTATGGTGATTAATGCTGATGGAAGATTTTGATAGCGCTGATTTATCGATGTCGCTATGACAACTGCAGGTCCGCGCAACCAGACAAATGAAGGAACTCAGGTTTCGCGCTATTCTTTTCACTTACATTACCCTGTACGGCATGCCAAGAGAGACGATGACTCGACCCTGCTCACCGATTCCCAGTAAAAGGCTCTCCACAAGACTAACCATCGCCCGGGCGAGTGTCAAACACGTTGACAATGAGCCAATTTGTCAATCTTACATTCTTCTCATAATCCCATCTATTTCTATCCTCAGATTCCAGAGCAGCTCTTGTACGAAAGTACCCGTGCAAAACGCACTCCATCACATATCAATACTTTTAAAAACGAAATAAATCATAACTGGTATTTCTCGACGTACGCTATACAGGCAGGACACGTGATTGTTTAACTCCACCTCTTTCCTGTCTGAGTATTCGTGTGTCCACGCATTTTGCCACATTTGTTGCACAAGACTGCAGCATCGGAGTGACAAATGATGAAGAACAGTGAGCAGCCACTCGAAATTACGAAAAGGGACTATGAAACCGAAACACCATGGCGAAAGTTCAGAATGAAGAGTTTACAACCGAAAGTATGTTTATTCCCTGGGCCAAGATATGGGATTGTGTGAGATATATTGTCCATAAAGTGGCAATATCGGCGTTAAATTGTCAATTATTCCGGTGCAATACTTTCGCGGAGCGAGGCGATACGTTCAAGTACGTACTGCTAGAAGTGTCTATCGACCGAAGACCAGCCTCCTTTCCGATGCGGTAATGGCTTCCCGAATATTTTATCAGCCCTCTTTATTCCGCCCACATCGCAACTACCTCACGCCGACCTAGCGTGGGCTAACTTCTGCGGTGGCTTACTTTTCTCTTCCTCTATCTCTCTCTTTATCGCTCTTCTTCTCTCCTTCCCTGCATCTGGTAATATGCAAAAATCGAATTGAAATCCTGCACAACTTCTCGCGTACCATTTCTCTGAGATACGATTACTTTCGTAGGGAACGTTTACGATAAGGCGGAGAATGAGGTGGTGTTTAAGGCTCACTATTTCAACTCTTGTTATTCACACTATAAATTGGAGAATTGATCAATTAATTTAAGGTGTACAGGTTTTTAGCAGATGTTGTCGAATTTCCTCAAGCATTTTTTCGCGGCGAAGTATATTGAAGCACAGATACTTGCGCCGCTATAAGGTAAGCGGCATCGAAGTTTAATATAAAAGAGGATCTGGGATCAGGTGAGGATATCGACGACCTTGATTTCGTAATAAAGTTCGAAGGAGCGCGATAAAATCGTTCGATTCGTACGACCGTTCGAGTGGGCGTCCAAAGATATGTAGATTCTGGATGGTTTCATTCGTTTTACAAGTATAAGAAAGATGGCCGTCGTGGTCCACCTGTTTATGGGTCCATCAGTGATCCCAGGACCATAACCCCAGCCACCCACGACTCGGAGTCGTGGTCGCAGTCCGCGCAGGGGACTCTGATGCGTTTTTAATGGGGTTCTGGAGGAGCTTCGTGTGAGGTTGAGATATAAAATCCAAGCTCTTACTTAACACCGCGGCGCGGTCGCAGAGATCTCTACACGAGTTTCGCCGTCAGTCCAGTGCAGCACGAACGATGCACGGTAAATATACAACGAGAAACGATCACCCGGTGCCCATTCGAATGCAGATTTCACTCCGTCGGAAATCGGAATCGAAGGCCGCACCTCAGACCGACTCTTTATACCATTTTTTACGCAAATTTATTTCAAATTCCTCTCGCCTTGAGAAAAGAACAGGATTTTATTATTCAATTTTTCCACCTTTCACGTCGCGCCAGGCAATGCACTTGTCTCGACACTTTTACACCATTCCTTACTTCCAAATCTATACGACCTCCGCATTTCACGTTATTTCATTTTACTTTATTTCGTCTCCTATATAGCTATATGATTGAAAAAAAAAACCACTTCACAATATTATTCGCCGATACTTTCCTCGTCTGAGGTGATATACCCATCGCAAGCAAATTAAACTCTCGAGTATTTAAATATTTCGATAATCAAACGTAAGATTGCTTACAAGAAATTCGCGTATCCCCTGAACTTGGGCAGTATTTGTCGAATTGCATTCAGTCACGGTTACTGTTCTGTTTTCAAGTACAAAATTCATCGACGAAATGAGACGAAGAGGTGGAAGCGTCCATGGTGGTGTCTATGGAAGAACATATGGGATGACGTTCTGCCGTGCTCGCACTGCAGCGTCGTGGGCTAGTAAAGGTTTACGACCAAGTAATTGAACACCCATGACCAGAGAATACCTGGGGCTGATTTAAGCCTCTATATAATGTAGTTGTACGTTGTACCGGCAACCTCCCATGTACGTCGGTATCAGTACTTCTTTTTAAACGTCCCGATGATATTATCCAAACAATGATCTTTTCTCATTGTTAATTACAGGTGCGACGTGCATTGCTCCACGCATACTTCGGTGCCTACTGCTCACACTCAGCCCGTTCGATAGATACCCTGCCCGTATCTACTTACAAACCTACCTACCGCTGCAAATTCGCCCAAGATCATCATTGAGCATTTTAGCTGAGGGCACATTTGGCGCAACTTAAATTATTACAGATAAACCGCTAACTATCCAGCTTACAAGTCATGACCGAATATGGTGGATCCGTAAACCATTCAAAATCATCGTTGTGCCGTAGCAACGAAAACTGAATTCCTGACTACTCAGTCACGTCCAGCGACACAGTCGATCAACCGAGTCACGGTTGTTATGGAAAACTAAACACTAGCACGAGATGTTTAGAAAAATCTCGTATATTTTCACAGTAAGACAGCGAAGCGTTCAGATTTGACACACTGAATTTAATCCATCAATTGTTACGCAAATTCGTAAACTGAAACCTCGAAGATCTTCCAGTCCGTGGATAATAATAATAATAATTTATTTCAATAGACGTTTCGAGTAGACTTTTCCTTCGACCACTTCAAGGTAGGTAAAAATGAAACCCTTGTACGAGCAAGTGCTAAAGATTTCAATTTTCAATCATAAGAATTTCGGCTTGCTTTACTTTCAAGTAGCCTTGTATTTTCGATTCCAATTTCCTCATCCTTTACGTTGCTAAATTGATACCCGAAGGTAATGATTAGGATGAAGTTTCACCTTTTTTATACTTGCCTCCACACGATCAGCTCCAGAGTCCCAGAGTTTAAAGACTTCTCTCGAGCACAAGGGCTAGAAATTACGTTGCCGAGCAGTACACAGCGAACGTGCAGCGGGATGCCGGGTGGGCGTCGCTGCACATCGTAGCAGTATGTAGTCCGCATCGATTCCTATGTGCGACCCATACTTTTACAAAATCAATCCCAGCCTGCAGGTAGCTCCTTTATTTTTGCATAGATAATCGGCGAGAGATAAGTATGTGCTTCGCACGTGGGTGGAGACGGGGCAAGGGGGAACGATAGAGGGGGCAAGGAGCCAGACGCCATATGCTCGACAAGGGGGTGGAGATGGAGAGGAAGGACGCTGGCGAGCTGGACCACTGATTAAGCGACGCTAGCTGCGAAGTAAGCTCCTGTACCGAATAATCGTGGGCGTCGGGACGCCCTGACGCCTCGGCGCTGAGACGCGGCGTTCGATCACGATGATCGGGTCAGAAGAGGATCCCCGGCCCGGAGGTAATTGTAGGGAAGAATAGATACCTAGTAGGTACTGTTTGTTCACCGTAATTGGTTGAAAATCGCTTCATACCGCGAGGTCTCACCCAGGTTATAGTAAGCAGGTATAGTTAAGACCACAACAATGATACTTATAGTTGTTCACGATTGATGGTTTAAAAGAAATTAGTGCCATTATTGCTGGTTTGGTTCCCTCTTCTTACTCGTAAGTGTATGTTTGTTTCCTTGCCGCATTCCGTTTTGAGCAATTTTATTTCAGCTAGTCTGAGACTGAACATCGAAAATCTGGGTTCCGATGTAGGAAAAAAAATGAGCGTTCGAATCGTGTATATCAGTCGGGATTAATCGTTCCTACGTGTGAAACAGCCTTAACATACAATGCAAGAACGTACAAATGAAGAACCGACGCTCCTTGACCATTTGGTAGGTGCCCGGTATTTGGCTCGAATTTTACATCACAAAAGTTAGTTACGCATACCACCTAATTCATACAAAAGAACTGAACAATGACTCCCTTCCCTGTTACGTAATTACTGAGTAAACATCAACTTGTTGAAGATAAAGCGTTGCTCTCTGGCCTGCAGTCGTTAACCTTTAAAGCATGGCACCCCGAGGAGTGAGGTGGTACGATTCCGTGCGGTATCCGCAAGCGGTACGACGACGTGCCGGTGAGAAATTCAATGGCCCTTGAAAGGAGTTGGAAAAATGCATTGTCTATTAATTTATAATTGCGAGAATCAGCGGGTGCAGCGCGATGCAAGGAAAACGAGGGACTCGAGGTTGGCGCTCCTCGACTCCCGATATCAGCTGATTCAGTAGCTTGCACCAAAGTATACCTCGTACATCGAGTAATGCAGTACCCGTGTACGAGAGATATCCCTCGGTCCCGATTCGCCGGTACCTTCAAGCCCCGGTATCAGTTCGGTCAGAGGCGCTGCGGAGCCCGCGACTCATTGCCGACCAGTATTCATTGAAAGATAGGAGGCCGCGGCTCCTCCGGGATCCTCGCATGATCCTGCACGCATAGCCCCGTGTAATTAGTAGACGCGACTCAGAGGTGCAAGGGTCCTTTTTCTCCCACGTTTATTTCTTCTTCTACCGATTTCGCGCGTAATTTTGCGATCAGCCTACAGACGTGAAAATTTTCAAAACATACAACAGTCACAGAACGGCGCGGAATTGTTCACGAGCAGCTTGGGACGCTGATCTGTTCCAATTTCTGTATAGCCTCAAGTATGGCTAGGTTGCTTCCGCATGCAGGTGTTGCGGAGGACTGAAGCGGTAGTACAGGATCGTGTGGATGGCGAACCAGTAGATAATGTTTCCGAACAAAGCTATCGCACCTGACATCATCCCAGTTCTAATAATTGCGGGTTTCGAGATCTCGCCAAGATTTCTCTGCGCACCTGCGTTACTACCTGGACATAATATTATACGCAGGAGTATACGTGCACGGAAACCTCGAGACACACATATACACCTGCACGCGCAGCGCCCGTATTGAATACCTGCCTCAGTGCGGAGTGCGAGGGAATTGATTAATACCGGGTATATATCGGAATAACGATACGGACCACGGCGAGCGGAGACCTAAATAACAATGAGAGAAAATAAAAAGGAGCACATTCCGCAGGGGCGAAAAAATCGGCATAAACCCCGGTCATTCATTGCCGGATATAAGCTACGAGGGGTATGTATCTTGGATCGCGGAGGACGTAGGACCCATCCGATGTGTCGGGAGGTAGGAGATAATATAAACTCAGGGAGTCGTATAAGCGAAACGGCGGGCGGCGGCATTGTGCTCGTCGCGAAGGCTGTCTCGTATCTTTCGTTGATTATGAAACTAGTCGTGGTTATCGGTCGGCGGTGACTTTTGTAACGCTGTGCACCTAATATAATAGAAGAACGAATACCCATTGTCCCGTGGATGAAGTTACGGCTCGAGTCCCTCGTCGAGGGGGATCCTTACGGATATCCTGAAAGGACAAGGCAAAGAGCGAGGAGACCGCGTGCGGATCCAGCGTGAAATCGAGGAGAGAGAGAAGGAGATTCGAAGCGTTCCCTGTATTATCTCCGACGATTTATCATCGTGCGAGGACTGTAAGCTCTAGGCGTAAAATAGTGCGGTTTATAGTGCAATTCGCCGCGTGGACCGCGGACTGGAGTCGAATCTGCGTACGGGGTTTGCGACCTGGAGGAGTATAAGCCGAGGTTCTCTGCATGAGCGCAGGTCTCTCCAGACACGTACGGCACATACCAAGGCTGAGAGGAATTCCTGCGGGACAACAGGGTGTCGAAAACACGGTCGGCCGCGGCAGCGTCGACAGGTTGTTGCTGCGGCGTAGGATGCGGCGCGCGCGCGCCCAACTGCAACGAGCTCTGCCCCCGAGAAGAGCCGCCGCCGCCGCCGTCGCCGTAGACATAATTCGTTTCGAACGCTGGCTGGTACATAGAATCACACTTAGGATAGAGCCTCCAACCTACGGGAGTTCCATGTTGGTACGCCACCGACCCGATCATGGGAATGGGAAAGGCAGTTCGACTGACAACGGGAGCCCGACGCTGCTGACCGCCGCGGCCGCGTCGCGGTGCACCGGTAGCCGATGGCTTATATAATCTCCGGCCATCTGCAAAATACAGGGACGCAGGCCGCGAGGACACGACGACGATTCGAACGGAGGACGCCAAAGAAGCTTCGATGTCAAGAGCAGTCGAAACGCCCGTGTCAAAAACGAAGATTGAGTGGTAAAGTTAAAAAAATACAAGCACTAACAAACAGTACCAAGACGAACGGAAAGTAGAGACGCAAAAGATCAGCATGTTAGAAATCCAGATTTTCGATAACTCTGAAAATTATCATCATTGATCATTGAACGATGACACCTTTCACAGGAATCGTTGACTTTATAATAAGACAGTGTTGGATTTTGCACGCGTTGCGGGATTATGTGCTCTATAAACTAATCATCTCACGTCGATATTCAGCATGAAAAATTGGATGGACGCAAGTATCTAATCGTGACGATGTGTTTGAGAAATTTAAAATAATACGTAGACATTGGGGCTGAACAGAAATAAAAACTCAGTGAGAGAGGCGGCTGATTATCGATGCGATCGTTCACCGTGCAGCGGGTTGGCGAAAGAGCAAAAGCCACAACGAGAATTAAAATGAGCGCACCTTCAAAGCTCGTCATCGTTGACCTGGGGGATAAGGCGAATACCTCTTCCTCTCCTTCTCTCTTAATTCCCTCTCTCTTCATCACCCTCGAAGAAGCTGCTCGGCAGTCCGCGGCGTGGCTTGGTTATACCGACCGCGGCGGCCCTGTGATGAGAATCTGTTTAATATTCACATCGCGCCGCACCACCAAGTTAATTAATTCAATTTAACCACGAACACGCTTCTACATATTATGTATAATCCGCCTGGCTCAACAGCCCGACACGTGACCACGCTCGGATGACCAAAAGCTGCATGGAAATATCGGCAAAAAAAAAGCCTCACAGAATCTAATCGCTCACTTCAATTTATAGGATCGATTTACCAAAAATTTTCGATTATCAACCCGTTCAATTCTCCAATTCTTCTTCTAGCCAACAAGAACTGCGCGTGTCTATTCACTCTGCAGCTATACAAGAATTTAAATCCCTGCGATAAATTTTAGCGGTGGTGAAAACGGATCGACAATGACGGTATGCCATTAAATATGAGAGCAAAATTGACTGCTCAGTTCGGTTCTAAGGCCGAAGAAATTACAGCGACATTTTCGCAATACCCTCTCGTCTAGTCATCGTTCCCTACGTGCAGTATACCTGTATCCTGGAAACAGTTTTACGCGCGAATTCTTCGGTCGGCATAGAACCGGGAATATCCGCGACAGCGTGGCAGGAGAATATACGAGAGGTACAAAGTGCGTGGAGAAGAATCCTCCGGTTGATCTAAGAGCAACAATTAAACTGTCTATTACGTGTGCGCGGTCAGGAACGTAATTCAGCGATCGCCCGAAGCACTAGTCCCCGGACTTCTCTCGTGCGGTGTTTCAAGCCGTAGTAAGCGCCTAGCATTTCCTGTGCGTAGGTGAGACGCGCCTCAAAGTGCGTCGTGCAGATCTACCGACAATATCTTTCGCAATCTCTGATCTACGCAATTTCCTACCGCCGGCTCCTAGACGTACGATCCTTGTCTCCCGAACCATCCGGAACAATTAATATCGCTCGACGAACCGGAGCGAGTCTCCCAAATTTGGAACTATCGATGTCACACCGACGTACACATCGCTATTGCGCAGTCACTGTTTCACTGACGGACTTGAAATCTGCACGAAAGCCGAGTCATCCGCAAGAAAGTTTCTCTGCTTTGTTCTAACACTGATGGCAGCAAAGATTTACGACGCAAGATTCTATTTCACAAACAAACGAAAGACTTATTATACTCGTACGTACGGAGTAGCGACAAAGCAACTGGTAATTGAAAGTTCAGGCTTCAAGTACATCGTCCAAAAATTCAGTCGTCGCTGCTATCTTTCCGGTTCTCTTGCACTGATTGAGACCCAGATAAATTCTGAAATATCGACTAAAACATCGACGAACCAACCGTGGAGGAAAGAATTGATAGCTGCTATATTTTTTGATTGCATTTTTTCAAATATCCATCCTTTTAGTGGCTAAGGACCAGCTGGGACCGCGTTTTACCGAAAAAATACATCAATACGAATTTTATATTATACAACCAGCACTGCAGAGGACTTCGTTAGGTTTGAAAACCTCTTGTTGCAGAGTCGACTTGTACTAACCTTTTCACAAAAATTGAAAGCCAGAAACTCCAAAGGGATTCCTATCAACCGATTAAGAATAAAAAAACACGACTTTTAAAGACCATCGTTTTGTTGTCGTGTTATTTAATCCGAGGCACGAGTATCAGAAGAACGCAATATTTCTTTCCGCCCCATTTATGAAAATACGGTTGAATGTTGAATTTTATAATCGGCTTAACGGTAGCGTTGTAACAAGAGGACATTTTTTATTTCGCGCGATAAATAATACCAAATTTCATAGCGAGTATACGTAACACGAATTACGAGTGGAAGAAAAAGAAACGGAGCTACGTACCTGACTATACGCTCATGCCGTCAGCCGACATGCCTATCCATAATGACCAGGTATACCTGTAGCCACGGTACGTATCTGGCAACTATATAAGCTATAACTATAACTATAGCTAGCCCTCTTCTCCGCGGCGTTGGAAGAGAGGGCAGGTTGTCCGCTGTCTGTCACCGCCGATCCATTAGTCCCAGATGACACGGCTACCGTACGATTATCGCTCCTCTCTCTCTCTCTCTATCTCTCTCTCTCTCTCTCCCTATCTCTGCAGCTCCGACGTACACGCATCTAGGTATAACACATGTATGAATTATACACACAATTCCAATCCGGCGGCTTACGCGTCACGGTTCGCCATTTATTTCTCCACCCTGTAAGTTAGCAGTCAGCAAAGCAGCTACTGCCGTTACGACAGCTGCTAAAAATCAGGTGTTCCGAGTTCCGAACGGGCCCTGCTCGTTCGACGTCAGAAATTAGATGTCGAGAAAACCTTGATAAGAAGATAAAATGAATAGCCACGAAGCAAAACTAATTTCCAAAAACTATCGAGTTACGCGAGTGTCGAACCCTTCTGACAATCCTTCGCCCACGTCCCTGTGTTCTCATTCGCGATTCTCTCCGCTCTCTCACCCTCTTTACGGCTACACTGCAAGGGTATCCGCCCACGACGTAAGCGAGTCCGGAGAGCCAAGACCTGCCTCAACACCTCGCATTATGCACTTTCAATCATCCGGAGTCGTTCGAATCGGCCAATCGATTCTCCCCGGGATCATAAATAACATTGATTCCCGGTAATTGTATCAGATGAACGGCTGTCAGTTGTCACGGTCTATCGCCGCCTCGGCGACTCCCAGATTCTCGGGATGGACTGAGGCGCGGAGAACGGCGGTGATACGGAAACCGGAGTGAATAAATCAATCCGAGTCTTTAACTCAAAGTGATCCCCGCTAAAGGCTAATATTGTAAATCAGCATTGATTGTGACCCCCGTTCGCCCACGGGATGTACCGACGGCGGCGTACCGTTCACAAAGTACATTGCATTTAATATACTTTTCCTTCGTACAGCGTGAACACAATTAATTGAGAGAAATTTATGAGGAAAAAAATAGTGCGAGCAGAAAAACGGTAGAGAGGTTCGCAAGATATTCAGAATAACTGATCGAGAGAATCGCACTGACCAACCTGCCGAGGAAAGTTACGAGAACTTTGGTTTTTACGGACAAGTTGACTGAAGAAAGTCGGGAGAAAATGTCAAAATTTCATCTATTGAGGTCACGAAGTGCAGAGCAGTAAAAGCAACAATCGTGCAGTATACATTTTTTACTAGAAACGAAACGAGAATGTACGTTCAGCGAAATTTTATTGGTTACACTTACCCTGGGAAATTGTTATACTAAAATGTCTATCGTTACGGTAATGATCGATACACCGTATATTCAAGTTAAAGTGAAAAGAAAAAAAAAATAATGAAAACAGTTGAAAGCTACGACCAGAAATTTTTCTCAGCGAGGATTGTAATAGCACGGGACAACGCGAAGGGGTTAATATGATTAATACATAATTATAGGATGCAGTGTGCAAGCAGCGATCCGTTGTAGAATCGGGATAAAATAGCGTAGCTCCGTGTGTCGTACCAAAGGAAATAATACGTGAATAAATAAGGTTGAAGTTGAGGTTGAGGCAGGCAAAGGCTTGATAATAAATGGACGATAATCTCAGAACGGGCAGGACCACCCCAGCCGTCCTGAAGTCGGTGTAATACGACAGTCCCGTAACTCATATCAGGGCGCCCACGCCTCGCGGTAGCCCGACGCGACACGAGCCGGACAACATCGGACACCCAGGGTGAAGACACTCAATTAGGCCCTGCGATATAACCAACGCTAAAGAGACGCTTCCTCCTCATTCCGTCATGTACACGAGCCCGCATCTATGCGTCCATGCGCGGAGTGCAAAGGGACCAAACGGATTGGGAATATTTTCTCGGTGTTCGTTTTTTCCAACGTTTGCCAATTTGCCGTTTGTCCTCGTTTTTTTCCTTCGTCCGTTGGTACGAGGGCGAGTTTGTGGTCCAGCGCTCCTGGCGCACCTGTAAATTTGCATAAGACGTCCCCTGGGTCCCTCGGATCCCAAGGCCACGGGGTCCCACGAACGTGGGCGAAGACGCTACCTGCACCGGGATGCGCAATCGGTGTATGATCACTGGCGAGCACGGACGGGCGAAGAAGCTCCCCCTGGAGTTACCGTGTCCTTCCTCACGAGGACAAGCTTCTAATTAAGACTCTACGAGGCCTCGGTAAGTGGGTGGCGCTTTTTCAAACCCGACTTATAGAGCCTGCACCGGACGCCTTCGACCGCGCCATCGTCATTTTCCTACCGCACCAGAGGTCGAATAAAACGAAACGGGAGGAACGGTCCACAGCCTGCCGATGAATGATAAGGCTGCGGGAGATGTCGAAAATCGACGAAGCTGACGATGAGGTGGTTCGCCAATCGCGTCAACGTATTTCTATAACAGGCTGCCCGCGATCAGAGTCGGAAATTATTATCGCGGGAGTCGAGTCACTTGAAGCATTATATTATAGCCGTGGTCCCGTTAAGAAACGACGGTATTCCAAGGCGCCGAACAACGTTCGTTGTAGGTGACATCTAGGTATGTCAGCCTCTTCTCGCGGGCGTGACCTCAGCGGGATAGAGATGGAGAGTGAGATGAGGAGAGATTGATAAATCAACGCTCTTAAAAGAAACTCCTATCCACATACTGTAGACGTCCAGCGCGAGTCGCGGCGGCCTTTATCTGTCTCGATCCCAATTCTTGCCAACGGTAAACGGATAAAACGGACCTCGAGGGACAGACAATATCCGTCGCCGGTTATTAACCGGGTCAGGTAGCTTTTTTTACCAGATTTTCATTGATTTGAGAAGCCGTCCTATCTGCGTATACTAGGAATGCGTGTCCACTCGGAGAACGATGTTGAACATCGAAATTTGGTTTGTCAACGTCGAAACGAATTAGAAACGGCTCCGGAAACTAGCATGAGAGCTTAAAACCCGAGCGTGGGAGTTGAGCTACTTAATTCCAATTAACTCCGAATGATTAAGTGCCTCGTCCTGGTTCCTACAGGTTCGTTGTCTGCGGCAAACGGGAACCGCGCGAACCGGCAGCTCTAATAAATTTCTGCCAGTGCGAATAACGAGGTTGGCAGTAAATCTCACCGCGAGTAAACTTGCAAATCTACGCCATGGCACGCTGTTTACTTTATTACGTTTTTAGCCGAGCGCCAAAAGAAGATGCTTTTCTCTACAGACCCGATATATACAAATACGACTTCTTAAGTACTCGGTAGAAACAGTCTATAAGTTCTACGATATGACGAAATTATAGATGGTGTGTAAAAGCAAGCAACGAATCGTTAAGAACAAAGTAAAATTGCAGCTTGCTTAAAATCGATTACTATTACCGCCGACTCTTCAAGCAAATACCCAAAGTGATGTCAGGTAACGGTATAACGCATTTACGAGTTCCCGAGTAACATAACACCCAGAAACACGCTACATGACGGAAAAAAAATCTGCACAAAGTCAACAGCGTAACTTGATCCGTAAACGATAAAATATAATTCCCCAGCAGGAGGCAAAAATTACCTACACTTTGTCATATTGACTAGTTTGCCTAGATCGTATTTTATTGCGAGCCGGTTATTCTTGTCCATTTTTGGAGGATTCTTAAATTCTCGTTAGTCGTGCTGCTGAATCCTGAAGATCAGCCTTCGGACTTTCTATACCGATTTTATGAATAGAATGAAACACTTGCTGTTGCCGCCAATGTATTCGCTATTCACAGCTAATTCAATGCAGTTCACATTCTGTTCACAGGTAGATTTAGATACTGGTGCAGTACATAGTTCATTGTTCAGTGCAAATCAGTGTACATTTTCTGAGAGTCAGTATCACGAATGTGCAGCGTATCATCCTTTCAGTTTGATTCGAAGCTGAACGGAGTGCAGTTGTCGGTAATACTTTCGACAAGAACGTAAAGCTGTACGTGGGAAAACATCGATTAACCGATTTTCTCGCTTTGCGATACGTGTACAAATCCACGGGTAAAATAACTCGTCGGAATCAGTGAGAACGTATCGGTTTTACGGAATTTAGACAAAATGTCAAACTACTTACGTGGAACCGACGAAAGCTTTCGAAGTTTCAACAATTGCGACACCTTCGTACACGCGGTGATCACTGACGAATGGAAGAAAAGATCCAAGGTTAGACGTCATTTTCACTGGAAAAAGATAAATATCCCCATGAAAGAATTTTTGAGAGCGAAGTAAGAATCAAACGAGAATGAGATAATCTGTACAACTAGTTTACGAATGTTTCATCAAAGTAAGCCCAGCGTTTGGCACATGCTATTCGCAAACTATCGGTGGTTAGGATTCGATGTGACGGATAAAAGAAGGGGATAATCGCGCTGCAGACCGAGTCTTAAGGTATTTGCTTGAGCGAAGATCTGGAGCCGGGAGCAGAGAAGAAACCGAGAAATCGAGAAACAGACAGGCGAGTGCACTTAATAACTGATAATTTATTAATACTGCCCGGTCAGCGTTAAGCCTGTGAGTAAATCAAGGCATCCTTGTTTTACGGCTTGCATTCATTACGAAAGCTGCTTGCGCGCTCCTTCGCTCGTATATCTCCGGTCCGGGGCGCCCCGCCATCTAAGTCCCTCTCTCTCGCTCTCTCGTTCGTCTCATCCAGTCCACCTCTAGGCTTCCTCAACCCTCGCCGCAAGCCGCACTCCATTTAAACCGTCGCCCACATTGTTAGTCGGTTTATGAGCCAAGTTTTACTCTGTACTCTTTATTCTTTATACTGATACCCGACTGCAACTCGCTCTCTCGCAATATCTCCTTCCCTCTCATTCTCCTTGCGCTCACCAACGTTTACGATCCCAAGAGTACCGGGATTCGTGACAAGTGGACATCCTCCTTGGCTCTTCTACCCTCACCTCTTTACCTGTCCGGGTGAACCCTGGGTTTAACCCTTCAGCGTCGACCGCACTGTCTAATTTACAGACTTGGAGTCTTCCCGCGACACGCCTGACGGACGAGTGATTGATTGAAAACTCGTTGGAATTTCGCTTCCCGTTATGGTTCGCAATCATCATACCGCGATCGTAGGGAATATCATTGAAACTTTCTTAGATTTAAAGCCGATCATTGATGAGAGAATGCCAAATAGCTGACAAAATGCCACCATAATTTCTGTAATCGAATACTTTCAAGTTTTCATTTTTTTCATTATCCAAATTGTATAAGCTTGTTAAGGATAGTCTATTTTTGATGATAAAAAACCGGCCAAAATATGCTCAACAAAGAGGATCCAAGTCGTCGTGCGATGAGCGATGAGAAATCCTTCAACTTCCCAACGGATTCTAGAACACCTTGTGCATATCTGGAGTGAACATCAGATAACTCGGTTAGGTATGCCCGCATACTCTCCGATCCAGCAACTGCAGGTAGGTAAATACTCTGCGCTCTATACTACCTTTTATGCTTATCTCTACGCGGGTGTTGAGCAACGGTGTCTTCAACGATGAAACAAACAAAAAAAAATAAAAATAATAAAACGACGCCAAGGGCATAAATCACGTCGGAGAATCTGCGATAAATAATAACGAAGTGCAAATTTGACGAATTGCTTGTATACACAGTGAAACCAGCAAAACCACCCTTTCAGTCACGCAAAATAGTTACCTGAAAATACAAAAAAAAATCAGGATGTTACAGGGAATGTAAAAAAAAAAACAATGACAAAAAAGGTACCACTGTAGTGGCTTCTGCGACTGAAAGGGTTGAGAAAGGAATTTCATACGATTTGGAAAGAAGCGGCCGAAAATTTTCTATCGGGTCATCGCTCGTGTCCGGCTTGACCGCCGCGTCAGTCGGTGCTGTTGACCCTTATCAAAGGATCTCTTCACCTGCACAGAGTACCTTCTTCTACCTTTTTTCTAACTATACGCGTTCGTTCTCTCTCTCTCTCTCTCTCTCTTTCACCACCGTGATCTCTGTTTGCCACAACAAACGGGACTTGCAGCACCATTAAACAACACCGTGCGGTGGTAAGAAGTGAACAACAACAACAGAGGGGAAAAGAAGATGAGGAAGAACGAGGAGAAGAAAAAAGGTGACAAGGAAGAAAAAAAAAGAGAAGACGGAGGGGGCAGCGCACATTTCCCTACGAAAGCAGGACCTCGCCGGTAGTTGGGAGCGCGATACAACTCATCCCGACAAAAGGGCACCGCGTATCTTCTTGACGATTGTACCACGGTTGGACAGAAGGACTGTCCTCTGCGGTGAACAAGGGCACGCTGCGGCTCGCAGCAAAGTTAATTAAGAGGGACGGATCCTTCCCGACAGTGGAGGGTACTACACACCATTGTCCGAGACATCGCGGACTCTCTGGCTCTGACTGAGGTGAAAGGCCCCGCCGTTGCTCTCCGCGATGTACGCACGCATGCTACATGCGTGGATCCGGCGAAGCGGGCAACGACAACGTTATACATGCGCATATCTAGATAATAATGCAGTCTACTAGGTTCATGGAAGTATCACAAGAAGCTATCCTTGCCTCTTGTCGGCTGTCCGTTGTCTTCTACCTCCCAAGCCACCGCATACGTAAGGTATGCGTTGCACAATTATGCTCTTCGTAGACGTGGCTGATTTCTCAATTCATACTCCAATCGTTGCAACCCTTATTCGAGATGACGGATCGCTAGGCTGGTCTTCAGATTTCACATTCGGCAAGTGAAAACGTGGCCTCGGTGGATGGACGTGACTCTCCAATTGAACATACTGCGCGTTATTACAGTTGGCGCGTACATCAACAATTTCAAGTCAGAGCGATGATGGTGCGGAATCCAATAATTTATAATTTACAAACACGAAGGTATATAACACCGTGCTAATTCGCGGTCGGTCAATTCCTCCTCGAGTTTCTCGGGCGCATAACGAACTAAGAAACTGGGAAAGGGGATGAGGTGCGTTCCTGAGGTGGGTATACTGTAATAAATTCAAACGGCGTATATATCGATGCGCAGGTGTGATTATTTCACCTTGAATAACGACGGGCCCCCGGCGGTTGGCCGAAGCGAAATCGCCGAGCAAAACGCACAGCGGATTGCTATGCTAATTCCGTTAATGTCGCTTGATTTACTCGCTGAGATATCCCTCTATCTGACTGGCCTGCGCTGTACGGTGAAAAAAACTTTCGCCACCTCCGTCATGAAACAGCGACAAATCACACCCTCGCTAATTGCTTGTAGATAATTATAAAGTAAAAAAATAAAAAGTGAAGCGTAAGGATCATCGTGTTGATTCGACTCTTGCAGCATGTATCGCATGCAAATAACCTGGGCTTACAATTAGAAAAATTACCAATCCTGCGATCAATTTTAGAGGATAATGACGTATATTTCCGGCAATCAACTAATTCGGCGAATTAAAAAAGTTGTTTTGTTTTCAAGCAACCGTCGCCCGAACTCCCTCGCGCAGTTTACGCGGCGTTAACCACGCGTGTACTCGATGTAATTGAGTTCCTATCCACCCGATATACAAGTTCATGCTCTGATTAACCGTAAAAAGGACAATTACCGTCAGCCATCATGCGTAAAGATATGACTGTCTCAAGTGGTACTTCTATTTCTGTTCGTAGTTTATTTCCATTTCTTCATTCTACTATCAACAACTGCACCACACCACCGCTGAGTAGGCAACCAATTGCAAATTGATGATGTCAGAAGAATTTCGTCCCGTGTGGCAGTCCGAGCATTATACCCTACCAAACTCTCGAATTATTCATAGTTTATCTTTCATTTTGATGAATTCGAAATATCCTCGTTTTGTGATCCCTTTAACAAACAACACCGTGCCTGATCTCCTGAGCTCGTTGTCGTTGAGAAAATATATTTCTAGTTCTACTAAAAAGTCACCTATTCCTGATCAACAACTATCGTCGCGACTGTGGACTAATCGTATTTTCCGTTGAGAAGGCCGCACCCTGGCATCAAGTATCGGGTGAGAAAAGTAGGTGTTCTTCGATCACAGTGTCGAAGGACGGACAGGAAGCGGGTCTGATTGGGTATTCAGCGATCAAGTAATTAGGCACGCCCGATATCTTCTTCTGCGGATGACGCCGTCCGCTCTGTTTCTTTTTCCGTCTCTCCTTCTCCTCCCTGTTTTCTTAGGCCTCTCCTTCTCTCACACGGAACCCTTGCATGTCCAGTGTCTTCATCACTGCCTATACCCAGGCACCAATACGTATGGCCGTGAGAGAGCATTTAGATCATATCGTAATGGCAATTACCCACCGAGCCATACCTTCACTGCAGCCCACCGGCCAATATAGATCCCCTTCATTAAGCCGGTAAATTTCGCACCCCTGCAACATCCTGGGTGCGGAAATCCCACCGACAGTCGTCGCTTGCCTTTCCCCTCTCACTCCGATGTCTCGGATTGTGTCGGAAATTATTATCGAATCAAATCTGTTAAAAGCCTGGGCTGAATAGAATCGATTCATAAACCCATTACGAATGACGCAATGTATCGTGGACGGTTGGTTGGTGCAATAAGTTCGGTAAAAGTGGTCTACGCAACCTGGTAAAGGCTGATTGAGAAATGTAATACGGGGTCAATTAGAGAACACCGAATGATGTGACACTCTCTTATATCGGGCGATAAAGCCCGAGCTTGTCGTACACGGACCTGCAGATATTCGTGGAAAAATGCGTGTAAGTCATACTGTGGAATAACAGGGTCGACCGGTTTCAGATCCGCCGCTAGAACTGTATACAATTGGCGTGACAGTCCGACCGGCAATTACAAGACTAACAACAAATCTTCATTGGAGTAAAAAAGGGTCGAGGAGGTTGGCCGGGGTTGGAACGAGCTCGGCAAGAAAACTGTCAAACTCTTCGCAACTGAAAGTGCAGGCGGCATGGCAGGGAACACCTCCCGGTCGTCGTGTCAGGTGTCGCGTTGTGCACGCCACCCAGGACTGACACATACAAGTTTAAGCCTTTCTCAGAGATCAGCTAAAGCCTGCCACAGGACACGGGACGGGTGACACTCGGCTTCCTGATTAGCGACGCCTCATTAACCGCGAGCAAAGACAGCCGCGCAACGTCAATTTGTCGCCGACGATGGAAATTACACATTTCAAACCTGGCTCTATAGTTTATCAATTCCCTGCCTTCCCTGGACAGTAGAATAAGAACCTGCTATCTCAACTCTGCAGCGAGCTCGCGGTGAACACGTGTTATACCCCGCAATTGTAGCAGCCTTTTGAATCACGACTGGCCCTGTGGCAGTGTAATTGTCGGTGTTAATAACCCGGCACCGTTGACAGGACTGTGTTTATGGGTTTACAGCATCATACCGGAGGTTTTAGTCGAGGTACACCAGACGCCGTCGAACGGGTCGTTAAGTTAATTGATTGAAAATACGGTGTAGTTGTTATCTCGTAAAAATTTGTCAGGTTTTCTTTTCTTATTCTTTTTCGTTTTTTTTCTTTCATTTTTTCTCCAGACATTCCTTTTTGCTTTCTCCGTAGAAATTTATCGTACGTTCCTTCCAAGCAAATAAACACTGCCATGCCAATTTATACGACGAAATAATTTTCTCCGTCACTTGTTGCTCCGCGCCGATTTCAATGCAGGCAACGAAAAGGAAGCTTCGCGATCCCTGGGCTCCTTGGTTAACAGGCGGAGGCAGGAGTTTTTAAAACCTCACGGCGTGTCCGCGAAGGAACGAAGTTCTGAGAAGCGGGAAGAAGCCACTGGTGACAGTCCTGGGTCGAAACAACCTGTCCGGGTTCTTCTTCTCTTCTCCTAATTTCTTCGAAGTGAAACAATATCGAGTTTCAAGAGATAAGATCGCGAGCGTGAATGCGAGCGCGTGCGACGGAACACGAGCCCCGGACCCGGCGTGAGCGAGCGACTAAAGAAATCCACGCTGGCCATGCCGCTGCACGTTTAAAGGATGACACAGAAACTAACTGGCTACCGGCCCGCTCCCAGCTATCTTTTCGGATCTGAAAAAGAGTCGAGGACCCCTGGAGCACGCTCACATTCGGCACCGATTCAAAACAGGCGATGAGCTCAGAAAAGATCTCCTTCGAATATGATGTTGAAAAGTTATAAAATAAAAATACGAAGTCTCGACAGCTGGCGAGTCTTAAGGCTGCCGTATGATACACGCTCCGAAAGACTCTTGAGCTTAGAAAAATTCCGCTAGAGTGATCGTGATACCACGCGATGTGAAGATAAGCGACTTCGGTGAGCGAACGGAAACGACTCACAATCAGTTACAGTGCTTTTAAAATGATTCTAAGTGGCATCGAAGTGATTGTAAACAGCTTGAGATCGGTGTCAGTTCCTTCCGCTTGATTTCTAGAAACTGATTCCATGTCAACAAGTTTAAACAGCCAATTACACGAGTGAAAACTACTCAAGCCGAGCGAAATTGCTTCCTAACTTACGACAACTTTGTGTCTAATCCGTGCGTAAGTCTCAAAGTGTATTTAAAAAAGTCGACGAAGCATCGCTTCGCTGCAGTTTTAGCCTTTTGACAAGCCGCGTATTATATAGGCAACGTGCCACCCAGCGTGCGAAATTAGGTCCGAATCGTACAAAAAAGGGCCGAAAGTATCTGCCGTACGAGATGTAGCTGCTTAAAATTCTTGACGACAAAGGTGGTGGAGGGAGGCGAGGGAAGGGAACTCGCCCTTCACTCTAGCGTCGACACACTTATACTTGTGATATGCGTCCGTGCATGCACGAACGTCTCTCGGCGATCGGCGATACCCCTCGTCGGCATTCTTGATCCACCCGTCCGTCTGTCGCCCGGGT
The DNA here is from genome assembly GCF_021901495.1 of Neodiprion virginianus. Lineage (NCBI taxonomy): Eukaryota > Metazoa > Arthropoda > Insecta > Hymenoptera > Diprionidae > Neodiprion > Neodiprion virginianus. The sequence continues at coordinate 34,250,852 of NC_060878.1, read as the reverse complement.
GTCACGGCACGTGATCTCGTCCTTCAGGACTCTGGGACAAGAAGGAGGAGGAGGCTGCGGAGGACAGGGGCGGGCGACCTGTCGGCTAGGCTGTCGATCGACGAGGAGACGAGAGAAATTCCAAATCGACGAGTCTAACAATTGGAACGAGGTCCGGAGACGCGTCGAGCGAGGCGACGAAACACGGCGATAAGAAACAAGGAGGCTGGACAGGTGGAGATGCGTATATATGTATGTACATATGTACAGGGTGTTCGGCAGACGATTTCACGTGCGTGGCGATTGCAACCGGTGGTAAAATAGACGGAAGAAAGGACCTTTATTTCTCGTTTCGACATATTTTTTATACAGCTTTCAACGACAAAATTTACTTGTAACGGTAAATTTCACTGCAGTATTCTGGCGTTTAACTGTTAGTTCAGATATCTTATACCTACCTCTTGGTACTTGGACGCGTGTAAGGTATAAGGGCTCTTTGAGGACGTATAAAAACAAGTCTTGTACCTACTTTGGTCTCGTCAAAGAACCTTTCAGAGCCGGATGCGCCCGGATCAGCAATGGCCCAACATCCGTGTCCAGGAAATAGCCGGTCCTGTAAGCTCTTTGATTGGATTCCAGCGAGCGGATGTGAGAGACGCTGAGGGTTTATCCAAAAACTCGAAATCCGCCGCCCTCCCCCCCCAAAAAAACCGATCTCGCTGTATATTGCATGAAATGGAATTATTTACAGGGTCTGAATCAATTGTTCGTGAACAAAGAATGTAAACGAGGAAAAACTTGGCCTGAATTTCACGAAGCCGGCATAGTGCAATAACTCTTAAACGGATGGTCGGCAATTATTGGTTTGCGAATAATTAAGAAGAGCGTACATATAAATCGAAAGGTAATAATCTCTGAAAAAATCTTTGGTGGAGGTAGCGAATCTAGGCGGAAGTCGGAGGCTCCCTGAAAGCTCGGCAAATAATCAACGTGGCAAGCTTACTTACTTAATTGCGATTAGAAACAGTCCTTCGAAAAAACAAACCCCGCAGCACGAGCTGTGAACCTCTGACTTCCTAGATCTAGGTTCAATCGCAGTCCATCCCATTAATTAGTCAGAGATAAGTTATCAGCCACGGTTTAAGTATTCCACGACGAGGTAGAAATGGTTTTTTTTTTTCTTTTCTTTGCTTATCGTATTTTCCACTTGCATTCCTTGTTTTCTACAGCTTCGTTTTTCGCCAAATAATTTACATGTTATTACCATGTCTTTTCGGACTCGATTCGGAAGTGAATTAAGATTTTCAAATCAACCGTACGAGTAAAACTGTGGCGACAATCTTCGAATGCATACGAAATGACACGCGAAACGAATATCAAGGGTATACAGAAGTGAAAAGCCCCTGAATTGAATAAATTCATTGATTTTTGATCAATTATTCTGAAACACGAACACGGCAAGGTAATCAGCGTCGCTGATTGTCGTTAGTTACCTAATGGCGTAGTACCAATTAGCTGCTGGCAGTCTCCTGGTCTCCGCGGAAGCGTCTCGACGACAAACACGTGTGCACTGTAAGACCGGTATATTGCATTCAATCTCCGAACAGCCTTTCGTGACCCCCAAGATGCAGATATATACGTACACAAGCAGCCAAACGTCAAACAACCTTAATTGTTTTCCGTAAACATAGCGCGATGCTGGTTATTCGGTAGTACATAAACATATACCTATCGATAAAGAATCGACGCCGGCATGCAGGCATCAGGATCTGTCGATTATCCAACATCATACACGCCTGTGATACGTAAAAATATAGTATAACCAATACCCACAACATGCACGCATACCCGTACCGTGCACTTACGACAGGTACTATAAACCACAGCTACACCTTGCGATACCCGTTCGTAATGAACGTAGTGGTGGTTCAGGTAGTTCTCGGCGCGTTTATAAGCACGATGCCCAAATAGCCGCGTTGATAACCCTGGAAGAGCTAGGACTCGGCGTGCGCGTCCATAAACGAGAAAACTGGAAGCCGACGTCGTTTTCAAAGTTATTAAAGAAAATTCATTAACCCCCTGTCGAGATTAGTATGCAAAGTGGCAAAAAAAAAAAAACCGTCGGAACAGGTACCCTACCTCCATGCCTCCTCTTACACAAGCACGCGGATAAGAGGACCGTTGCAGAGGACTCGGTGTGATAGGAGTACCTGCACGTCTAGCCACAGCGAATGGCACCTAGTGCGGACGTGCGTCGCACGCACACACGTGGCTAAGGTTTGTACCTCGTACTGCACCATCTCGCCGTATGCTACAGAAGGCATTAACAGCACGTGGATGGATACGCCGGAGCCACGCCCACTCCTGTACCCTCGGCTGCCCGTCGTGTAACGTTGACCAACCCACAATTAACATTAGCAAGTGAGTTTAACATTAATTAACGAAACTAAACGCCGCACCGCCGCGCGATGCATGGGAGTGTGTGAGGTGAAGGGGCGCCGCGCCGTGCCGGCTCGAGAGTACGGCTAGAGGCGGCGTCGGCGTCGGCGTCGGCGTCTTTTGTCTCTGCAGCAGCCTTACAGCCTCCGCACCACGTCGTTTGAGACTTTAGAGAGCTGCTGAGCGTACCTATCTCTTATACGTAACCATGGGGCATTCCGTGACCAAGACGCTAGATCATGCCCCTCGGCACATTATTTTCAGATATATCTCGTGATAAGAAAAATACATTCACAATTAGTTATCTATCTCTCTCTTTGTTGCTTGCTTTCTTCTTTTTTTTTTGTTTTCTTTTTTTTCATTACTGATCATGACACAGATATACACGTTTAATTTAGCAATGGCCGGTGTATAAAGCGAAGCTATTCACTCAGCGCACTTCAGTATTTCCCACCCTCAATTGGAATGATCGATTTCAAAAAACTGAACCTCGAACCGAGTACACTAAGCTAGTCGAAATCCAAGATCCAACAATTCCAGGATATAAAATTCGTGAAAAATTACTACAACGATTGTTGGCTATTAGTAGAAGACACAAAACAACATTTGACACTTGGATGATAAAAGAGAAACGGCATGTACAGGTGTGCCATTTTCTCTCTCGATCTCCTTTTTCTCCCTATTATACGAGAGGGAGGGATTTAAGTAGGGGATGGAGCGTGCGCGAGAATATCGCCTCTCCTTTCTCTCACTATTTTTCACTTCATCTCTTTCCGGCGTTCACTTATAAGAGTCGCGGTGCGCGGCCGTTAAAATCCTGTAACAACTCCACCGCCGCAGCACCGGTACGGATCTATACGTGGCGCAGCGTCTGTGTTTTGCGTGTGAAGAATCATTTGTTAAGAAATTCCGTATATGTAACGTAATTGCGAAAGCTTTGAACCGAGTGATTTACCGACGTTCTGCACTCTCTCACCCTCTTCGGCTATTATAAACCATTCTCCGTTACACGTAGCGTACACAGCTACTCTCTTCCAGCTAATGACATACCTATATACTATAGAACGATGCAGCATAGATCGTTAGACATTACAGAATTATACCTGCTCCGTTTTGAATTGACATTGAGTACTCGTCACCTCGTATAAGGCAAATAGACTATACCGCTGAAACTACCCTAAACACAAAACAGGAGAAATAGTTGACAAAAAAAGATCTACCGCAAGGTTTGGGCGACTGACTAAAAGACTGCAGTCGCCGTGGTGTGAAAGTGATTCCTGCAGTACAACAAAGACTTTCAACAGACGTAGAACAGGTGCCAGTTATTTCAAGTGCTTCGCAGGTACCCTTAACGGGTCGTGGTAAAACGGAACGAATCGCCTCAGACTGCCGTAATGGTAGAGTGCGCAGCTAATACTGATCCTGCACCACCACTTCATATACCCAGTGCAGTAAATTCGTCTTCTAGGATCCCACACCGCGTGACACCTATACAGTCGTGTCACCGCGTTCCAGTCAACGTCCCCACAGGCCACCCGGTTTCTCGTTCAATGGGTATATAAACATGTTTGAAATTCTCTGGGAACCCAGGTAAAAGAACCGAGACCATTGATGGGGTCGTTTGCCAGTACTATTCGCCCCAGGCCTCCGAAACGCCAACGTTAAGGCTCAAGGACGTACTATATTTCTGAGACCCCTTCTGTAGAAACGGCTATTAGCTATTAGCGGTCGACGTGCAAGATCTTCTCTTACCGAAACATTCAAGGAGTTAACACCACTCTTGAAGCCAGACGTAGTACCGTCCGATGAAAAGTCTTCCTAAATCACTCGGGATCCATGCGGTATAATTCTAAGTCACTTGAGATCGTTTAAACGTGCCATGAATAACGTAAATTCATTATGCAGTGTCACTCAAAGCAATGCCAAGTCATTACAAATTGAAATCAAATCAGGTCTCAACGTAAAGCAGGCCAAACTCGTGAAAAGACCATGCTTTCAAGGTTTAGCAATCAATCTCGAATTCAGATTTCCACGGCGAAAAATGGTCGTTACTTTCGCGGCAAGCACTCGAAGATCAGAGGATATCAGTGCTTGGGATAATCTATCTGGTACCCTCCAGAGCGGTTGCGTGCGATTGCCCGTGCAAATACACGGGTGCATAGAATATCACCGTGAGCATGAAAGATGCCCACGTAGGCGCTACACGTGGAGTTTTATGTACCCATACGAAGGGCGCTGACGGTAAATGAGACGTTGTAAATTCTGACCTGACCAAGAGTAACGTATGCAACACGCGCAGCGCTCGTACGGTCGTTTAACGCCAAATCGTTATTACCTGCACACGGCCAAGATATTACGCGGCGTTACATATACCTATTGTACCTATACCTACGTTCAGAGAGAGCGTGTGTGGTCCGAATATGGCCTCTACGATCATCATCGCATAAAACCACGGCTCGGTTGATATCCGCGCATACACGCGGCTACCGCGATACTTCCACCGAAGGTTACAGTTTTAACCCCCATGCTTGCGTTCTCCTACTCTTCTCGGTATGGGAAAAACGATCTGCCATCTTCCATTTTTAAACGTAATTAATATATTTATTCGCATTAGCCTCACCCCGAAACCATGTCGTGCCCGTCTTTAATGGATTGCAATTTTTATCTGGTATTCATCAGCGTTTGCGGAGGTACTGATAAAATCATAAGGTCATAAGTTGGCGCTTACGACCTTATACCATTAGACAGGTGACATCGCTGTCCTTAATGATCCAACCGTAAAATAGAATACCTCCTAGAGGCGAGGGGGATGAACCGAATAAGAGGGTATCTGAGTCAATTAACGGGATGATATTTAGGAAAACAAAGACGTCCATCGGTTTCAGTTTCCCCCGAGCACTCGGGTCACGAATTAAAAGATCATTACGAAAGAATCCCTTAACGAGCCGATATTCAAAAAAGAAATCCGCATTACCACGGGACTAACATCATAGTTGCCGATTGCCTCCGCAACAGGTGGGGCGCGTGGCCATTCTAGTGCGGTTTGTGCGTCTAAGGATTCAAATTACAAAGAATATAAATTGAACAAAACTTTGCCCATTTTCTGTCCACGTAGGTGTATAATATGAACCCATAATATACACTTTATACCGTAGCCCACGGGGATGAGAAACAATAAACGAAGCCGGTTTCAGACCGCAAGGAAACGATTGGTGCCGCTTAAGGTGCCTCTGATGACGACCGTCTTCCTCGACGGCCAGGCCCAAGGGATGATTCGTTTCCGCAAGGTGGCTGATGGTCCTGGAGCCGGGGGTTCCTCATCGGGGGTCGTAGGCGGCGCACGCGCCATGTGCACCCGATCGCTCGCCCCCAGTCGTGATGAATCGTGGGCCACCTTGTGGGTGCCCGCGTGTGCCGTGAAAATGTGCAGGGGATATAAAAATAGAATTTCGAAAACGAGGCACACGGCACGTGAAGGAGGAGGAAGAGGAGAAGGAGGAGGAGGAGAAGGCGTTACCCAGGAACTGAAAATACATCGGAGCTCTGACTGATAGATGAGATGCAGCGGTTGTCTTCCCATCACCAAAAATATTCCATTTCAACTATCTCAGTTCTATTCGGCATATCTGTACTCCAACACTGCCCTGTACGATCCTTTTTCGAAGAGGATTGACAAGGATGTGTGGTTTATCAGGGTCACTGAAGTACCCTCGTACATCCTACATTTTTTAGAGCACATTAGTTTTTGACACACTGGTCTAAGAGACCACGTATACAACGATGTGAGGATGGTTGAATCCTGACTAACAATAAGTCCTACTAAATTCCGCAGCTTTCAACGAGCATAGAATGATATGATTGTTCAAAGAAAGGAGATCCTTAGGAACGCCGTTTTTCGAAACCCCTCAAGCTTTTGACGCAGTGTAAGTATATATTTCTTCCGAAAGTTTTAGAGAACCATCTTTTCAATTCATTTTAGATTTTTTAATTTTGAATTTTTCTTTGAGGATCAACCGTTCGTCGAGGATGTAATCAATGAGATGTGACAATATGAACCTGGGGATGCGTGGGGGTGGGAGTTTGAGGTATAAGGCAAGTAAGTGAGCAAAAAGAGCGGGTCATTCTCGTCGTTTTCGGCTCCACCTTCTAGTTCCCGTGGGGACCTGACAGTTGCACTTCTAAATGAGTCGCGGACGCCACCAACGCCACCGACACCACATGGTGCAATTAAAAACAGTTCGCCTCTTTGTGCCACGCGCGTTCCGTCCCATCCCATCGCCATATGGTTCGGAGTGCTACGTGTTTCGGCACCCAAGACCGAGGGTTGGGGTTGGGTATTGGAGGGTGAAAAATTAACTGCCAAACGATACGGGCCTGATTGGTTCCTCGAAAAAAGCGGAAAAGAAAAAAAAATTTGAAAAACATTCACAATCACCTTCTAATTCTGCAAGAAGCTCTCCGCCTTCTTGGTCTCTTTCCAGTGGTATAGGTAGCGCTCATTTCATGGATTTGTCACGATTGTGGTAAGTCGACTGGCTCTTTCCGTGAAAGACAACGTTTTACAGAATCCAACTTCCACTTAACCGTACTTCTAAAGCAAGTGAGCTTTCATCCCAAACCTGCGTTGAGCGAAAAACATTTACAAAGTCACGGCTATTCAGAAAATCTCAGCTTTTTCAAGATGCGTATCTTCAGAGACATATTTTATCGGTAATCTTCCAACGGGAAGATCTTTATGTAACTATCCACGAAGGTATAATTTATACTCTTTTCGGTCACCGTTCGTTCAACGCGAATCGGTGAGCTGAAAACGCAAATAGCGAGTAACTGTCTCTTGTAGAATCGCCCAATTACTCATTAAGATACAGCCTCACGATAGCCTCACGGCTTCGACAGGCAAAGAATCACTGCGGGTATAAAAAAATAAATGACCGAAAGTTCTTAATAAATATAAACTCACCTCAACTTCTAAGTCCGACAAGCCCCGGAGTGAACCTGAGCTCATATAATTCACGGATCCGTGGGAATTAAGTCATTAGGGTCTCAGATAGATGGAGCGTAACGTTCAGGTAGTGGGTACCTACCTACGATTTAATTCTCGTAGTCCGTTACGCATACCCATACGTGAGAGTAATAGTATTTTATAATATCGCGTAACACACGTAAGGGGGAGGGATATTAAGGGTACATGGGAGCTTCTTCGCCCATATTCTCACCTGAGACATCAACGAAAGGTAGAAGAAAAAAGATTCGAACTGGAGAAGACGAGCGAAGAGGGAATAGTGCTCTATACTTCGTAGCGACGGTGTTGTTTCTCTAAGTCAAGGGGTATAATTACAATATCTCCGTCGACTTAACCAGCCGTGATTTATGAGAACACAGATATCTAGGCTGGCTAATGTCCGGCCACGAGAGATGAACCTGAAGAATGACCCGTGGCTCTTGCTGCGATGAGATCAGACCGAAAGGAGTCGCGGAACTAGTTAACTGGTCAAAGGTCCCGAGGCATGACTACAACTCGAAAATTAAACCACCTACATCAAACTCTGTCTCATTTTCTATCTCATTTACCATTCACCTCGGCATGGATACGAATCGACGCTTAATCTACGTAAGCCGTATCATCCTCGGATGCTGCAGATCGCGGTTATCGATGATCAAGCGTTGGCTTTCCGTGTGCACGATTTCTACCCGTCCATCTTACCGCGATTTGCTCTGGGGCCTCCAGGAAGCAAATGACTTGGAAAGAGTAAACAATCGGCAATGGTCAACAACGATAAACCAATAAAACGCAACGGTGAGGTGGGATCACGGCGCGTCTCTGTATACCACACATATTTAACAAACGTGTTCACACAAGGCGTCCGTAAATTACAGGTAAGTGGAGTCAAGGTTTGTTTGGCTGTAGGTATCTCATTTGCCCGGATAATGGGAATCGGTTCGAGTTGTTCCAGAACCTCTGAATGATCCTTGGGGGGAAGAATCAACAATCATCAACCATAAAGAAATACACGTGAAATTTAACGGTTCTTATAAATTGATCACGGCAGCCTGCGGATCGCTCACAACACTTACACTCGAAACTTAACAGTCAGCTAGCCCGGAGCTGGACTCTAATCCTCAATAATTCATAATACCCATCGCGTTGCACACATTATTTGCACTTATCATTTTCATGTCCCGGATTCAATTCTGCTTTCGAGGATTCGAAGAATAAGTTCAATGGGAATGAGGCCAGCCTACCGGCTACCTGCTCAGGATGCTGGAAAGGAGGAAGTGCGAAGGTCGCCGAAGTGATGCAAGAATGCGAACTGAGACTAATCCTGTCAGTTTGAATCTGCTGACTGCAGGTGCTGAGTCGGAATTTAAAGGTTTCGGTTTAAATGGTTCCGGTGTATTTTTACGGACCTATTTTCGTCATATTTTACATTTTTTCATCTCTGAATAACCGTTTGCCAAGATTAAAGATCTTCTTTCCAGGAAACGAAATTGCCCACATTTTGGAGCCCGAGACGAAATAGCTGGATCGGGTTCACGTGCAGTTGTTGTCTTGCGATGTTCGTGGAAACCGAAGCGGTTTTCTCATTACCTCATACTTCCTGGATTCGATGTAATGAATAACCAGAAAATTATTCAATTTCAAAACTATCGAGTAAAAACTTGCAACTACCTTAAAGACCATTGAAAAACCAATATTTTTCTCAATTCGACTCATCTCATAAAATACTGAGGCTTTGCAGCTCTCCATTTCCGATTTTCACATTTTTTTCCGCTCTAGTTCTGAGTATAAAGGGGTATGAGATCCACAAACACACCCCACTCGTTGAAATCTGGAGAGCATGAAATTCCGGGAAATCCTTAAAATCCTCAAAATCATTGCTGCCCTCTTCACCGGCTGAAAGGATTGTGTGATCCTCGTCACTGCGTTATCTGACCTTCGACCAACAGTTCGTGAGGGTGAAAAAAAGAGGTAAGAATTTGACAAAACCGCACGAAGAGATTAAGGTAACCCTGGAAGTTGGTATTCGCGACTGTGAGGCATAAGCCGCAAACGGTACCATCGTCACTCAGCCGTACCGAGCAAGAAGTAAAAAATAAAGAAATACTAGGGTCCGGAGTATCTCAGCGAAAAGTCCCAAAGGATTGCGAAAGATTGCATGATCAGAAGAGGATCGTAAGCCGATAATCTCCGTACTTTGAATGGAAAATCTTGGACTGGGTTAAGTATAAATGGGAAAGAATTCACAGCTAGAAAAGTGGTTTTCACGTAGTCTGGTTCCCATGCAAAGAGAGGGAGTGAAAAAAATTCAGTGCAGTAGAAAGAAAAGAAAAAAAAAAAAACAAGAAGGAGAAAAGAGAATGAAAGAAAGAGGGAAAAAACGTATATCTGACAATGGATAGAAAAGGTTTCCAGGATTCGGGCAATCCTGTGGGAAAGGAATGAATGAACCGGTGTCCTGCAGCGTTCTTGCCGTATTATACGCCGGGGACAAAGGACCTTGAAAGTTGAGAGCCCGGAGCGCAGGACCTTTCCGGCCCTCGGTACCAGACAGAGAGACGCCGCGCCGCGCGCTGGGACCAAGTGCACTCCTGATTATGCAAGTTAAACAGCGTACTTTCACAAAGGTTCAAATTAAAAATGCTCATACATCCTTCCTCTGAACAGGTGTAAATCAAATATTTTCCTAACGCCGTCCACAACTTTATCCATAAAGGGAAGATAAACTTTGAACTTTCGATACCCAATTCGCAAAACAAAAAAAAAAAATCAGTCAACCGAAGAAAAGACTTTCCGATTTTACAGCACCGCGTTGGTAAAGGTGAAGGAAAAATGAATACAGCAAAGCTTTTCCCAAAAGAAGATGAGAATGAGAGGATTGCACTACCCTAGACGTGCTAATCTTTGCCGAGTATGGTTTTTGTTTTTTTTTTTTTTCATGCTCTCTTCACTTTCCAAGACCCATGTTGCAAAAAGTATGTGGTGTTAATGGTATTCCTTTGACACTGCGTCCCCGACGAGTCTTCGAGGTTCGCCAAACTCCTCAGATGTTTTACCGCGTGGTGGTATGGCGTCTATCGAAAAAAACGGCGTAACAGTTTATGCTCGGCGCATCTTTTGTCGTTCTTTTCTGTCGACTGCTGGCTCACAATACCGCAAAGCTGACAAGCTAGGAGCCCGTGGAGCGAGCGATGTAACAGCGAAATGCATACCTTAGAAAGATGACGGTATGGCCACACCTGAGCGTGGAATTCGAAACAGTCGGCAACAGCGACGAAAAAGCGTGTTTGTAAATATAGGCGTATATCTTGTTACGAGCGGGATAAAAAATTTGTTTAAAATTGGATAACTAAACGAACTCCCGTCGGGGGAACTAGCCGACTTGACCACCGTATGAAAAATAAACTAACCGAGTTCTCCGTATTCGACGATCACCTTTAACCGATAATTAAACGATGCTGATGAGCCGTTTGCACAGATCGTAACTTTGTTTAAAGAAAGATAATAAAAATATTTATGTCCACATAATTTCGTGAAGAATTTCGACAAGCAGCGTGTAAAGAAGGTCGCTGCATTGAATGTATATAAAAAGACCCAGTACACAAACCATGGTTTTGATAGCGTATATGTATAGCGTTAGAAAAAATAAAGAGGTTTAAACCGTCCATTCGGTGCTGTAAGAAGTCGAGGGAAAAGCTTTATTCTTCTTTTGGAATATGGTCGGTCCAGATTTCAGTCAAAGGACGTTACGGTATGTAGAAAGACTTGGATCTCCATTGGTAAGGTAGGTAAAAAGAAATCAGAAGAGAGAGATAGGGTGAGAAAGAGAGAAAGAGAGAGATTATGAAAGTAAAAGAAGTAATAAAAAAAAAAAACACCATAGATAATAGATCTAGTTCCAGAAAGTAAACATGCGATAAAATCAACATGAAATGAGATAATTCCAAAAATGTCAGCGTCGACGTCAAAGTATAATAGGAACTTTTCTATGGGGTAAACTTGAGAGAAGAATTTTGCCGGCGGTCGGCGGTCTAGCCTACTTTTTGCTCCTTTCCTCTCCTTCCCTCTATCTCCCTCTTTGCCGCCACTTCTCCTCCTGCTCCTCCTCGTCCTCATGCCAACCTCCTCGTTCATTCTAAAAGCGAGGTTAAATTCTATGACAGCGTAAGGTGCACAGGCATTGTCGCCGGTAACCATGAATGAACACGAAGGTGTATAGAGGAATTTACTATGTTCAAGGTGAAAAGAATGGCTCAGGGTACAAGTGTACCGCGTGCTGTGTATAGGTATACATACACGCCTTCGGCGTTCGGAGCAGCGACACTTCTCGTCCTTTCTTCGTCTCTGTTTTTCTCTCTTCGGCTCTCTTCTTCTTATACGTAAGCTCGCGGACCCACCCACCCACACATACACACATCGACATCGAATAGCGTATATCTTATGCCAAAGCGGCAGCATCAGCATCAGCAGCTTCTTTTCGCGCGTTGGAATGCCAAGAATTTTCGAATGATTTACCACGTCATTTGCAGGTATATTAAACTTTCGGAAATACCACGCACCGCCCAACCTTAGATATATTATACACTCGTACAATGACGTGAAATTATAAGCGCCACACCGTTTTCAAATAATAAACTAGTTATATAGCTTCGCCAAAGTATAATATACATAATATAATATGAATATGGAGAAGAGACGAAGTTTTTCAACCAGGAACTGTCCGGCATTGACATAAACGTAAATCGTCACTCTGGCTGCCTACTTCATCCGACGAAATTAGATTCCAATCGAAAAACTCGTAAAATTTTTAACTCCCAACCAGATTTCTCGAGCGACTATTTCATTCGAAAGAATATTTTCGAAGTAATAATCTGGTGACCTGGTATAATTTACAGTAACTCCTAGCACAATTCGACACGACTCGTAAATAGAAGAAATAATTTTTAAATGACAAACATGAAAAGCAACCTGTCAGCAAATCGGATTTAAGCGATAAACTCGCAACTGTGCCTATCTAAAATTTTCACCCCGGAAAGAGTGGCCTTTTATCCCGAGAAATAATAGTTGAAAAGTTGAACGATAGACTGTATAAGGAATAGAATATCTATAAGTGTAAGTCTGGCAGTGGTAAGTTGGTAAAAAGAAGTCGCAGCCAACGACGATCGCGTGACAACTTTGTGCGTCGTTAACAAAAGATCGGACTTCTACAAGTTCCTCCCACTATTCAAAAACCTTTTATATCGAAAGAGATTTAGTCCGTACGGTCGAGTGGCCTGCCACGAAAACACGTCCGAGAGCTCAGAGATTTATCGGAGTAGGTACCCTCCGTGAAGATGAAGCGACGCGACGCAACGCGACGCAACGCGACGTCCGTAGACAGTCCTACAAAACTCCCTTTGTATCATTTCGTTCGTCGCCCCTTGTACTCTCGGGCAGTTATTTTTATATAAATTTTTATCTGCAGATAGGCATGACCAAAATCGGACCACCTAGACAGACCTGAACTATTTTGTTACCCTCGACTATATATAGGACAGCATTAAGATCAGTGTGCTATTTCCGCATCAAATCCTGTTTCATCATCGGTAAAATGACCATTCAACGTGAAAGAATATTTTTGTGTAACGCTTCTAAAATTTGCAACGCGACGTTTGACGAGATATACTTTTACTTTTGGTGCTACTGTGCACTTTGCAAACTGCAAAACAGGTGCCCCGATACAACCTTACAAAAAGAAAAAAAAATCCTTCAGTCAAAGCACGGTGTTTCGCATTGGCGTTATAGACTAAACATAACAAGAGGAGGCATTGTACGAAATTTCAATGCCCACTCAAAGGAATACCTGCTCTGAAACGCGTTCCAAGTAATCTTACGTCCCTAGTCCGCAATGGCAACACCTTACAGAAAGGAATGCGAATAAGTAAAAGATGTTCTTCTCCTTTTTCTGCCGATCACTTACTAGGGGAGATCCAACCTTTTTCAGATATTACCAATACAACAACGGAGTGCGCAACGAAGATGAAGAATAAGAAGAAGAAAAATGAGACGATGCCGCAAAAGGAGTAAAAAATGGGGATGCCGGCGAGCTTGATTTTCGCTCGTCCGATCGCAAGGGCTGTGATGCAAATGAGAGAATCTAAAGAGATGAGGAGGACCTGTTTGTTGGCTACCACCGAAAAGAGTATTTTCTGTTGTATCGTTTTTTGGTAAACTGACGTGAGCAAGGAAGGCTTTGGGCACCCGTCAGACCCCGGTCCGTGATATCGGTATTTATTCAAGCCTGAAAGAGCCAAAACAAGGCTTCGGTGTACGGTTGGCGGTGATCGGAGTGTTATCTCGAGTTGTTTGAGCTACTGAATATTATTAGATAGTCCTTATTAACATTTTAAGCACCGTGTCCAGAAGGACGGTAACGGTCCAGGCTCGATCAGATCCTCAAGGCTTGTTGGGAAGCCTCTAATGATGTTAATCAGTCAATCAAGGTGACAGCCAGACCGCGGGTCAAGATGGCATCGCCGTGCCAACGCGTGCTCCTGCCACCGCTGATGCTGCCGCATCTTCGCTTCTCCCAACCTTTCTATCTCACTCCTTCTCCCTCTCTCGCCCTCCTCCTGTCTTATCCCTCTCTCGCTCTAGGACCCTACCTCATGCAGAGCGTGCAGTCAACATGGCTCTGGAAAGAGGCTGCGCTCCGCGGTAGTGTGCAAAAACCATACGAAAACGATGATAAATTGAATCTTCGGACAGAAACGTGAAAGAACGATGCAGCCTCATTAACGTGTCATAATGAGAGTCGATTAAAAGGACCGTGATATCCGTGCTGATGACGACGTGTACTTAACTGGCCGATAGTGATACGTATGAGGTTAAATTGCTGAGGCGTTAGTGAATACCTACCATCTATTCAAGATTCTGAAGTGAGATGATCCTTATAGAAATTAATTTCGAAGCAGGTTTTTCTGACTGGTGCATTCTTGTGTGAGATGATTGTGACTTTCTTTAAAATGAATTACATTTCCAAAGCTTTTAGGTGACACTGCCTAAAAAAAATATCTAGAACACGCACTTGTCGTTCGCCCTTGTTATACTTTGTGCGTTAAGGTATTCTTTGCACGAACCCGAATATTTAACAATTTACTGATTTTTCTCTACAATAAAGTGCAAAATAATTCTAGATGTCTGATACTAACTGTCCTACTCATGTAATAAATTCTAAAGATGCCGTAACAACGATAAACACAGGGAGTCACCGAATATTTGAGAAAATAGTAATGATAAAACTTGGAAAAATATCACGAGCAGAAGAATTTTCATAACCACAACTTTTTAGGAGTTATTTTTGGCAACACAATTCATGATAGATTTTCGATTCTAGCTTGTCGTTATGTGTGACAATTAATTATAACTCATTTTTATTAAGAGGCAGTCCAATTTACGAATAATTGAAGAGGGGCCCTACTTATGCCCCCACAAAATACTGTCCTCCGCGCAAAGAATACCTTCGTGAACCTGTAATTTCAAATAGGTTTTCAGACCCAATAAAGACTTTGGCTGAATTCGTTATACGTCTTGAACTGGGAATGTATAAACATCTGACCTGTTTCGCGACAAAAAATCATCCCTAAAATGTATTTTTACCAAAATGTTGACCTCGACTTAAAACTTGAAGTGCCAGTCTCAAATTTCAAATGTTCAATTTTGGCATTTGATGATTACCTAATCACGGACAGTCTGACCGATCGAAACTTGACGGTAAATAGAGCAAAAATACTCTGTCCCGCGAGTCTAACAATAACCAGGTCTGAAGGTGCAGTTGGTCTAGAACTTATAAGACATTTCAACGGTACATGATCGACGCGCGTCGCAGCTACGCCCCTGACCTCGCGGTGGTCGACGGAAGAGGGAGGTCAGGGTGTCCGGGTCGTCGACGTAACCCCAAGATTCCGTGGCGTCTCCGGCTGCCATGCCGCGACTCGCTGCAAGGTCTGTAATGACACCTGATCCTCCTAGCCACGAGCTGCCTCGATGAACCTGAGACCCGGAAACCGTCGGCAGTCATTTTTAGTTAATGCCAGTGCGGAGGAGCAAGGAAGTCCTTGCTTCGCCCGGCTCGGCAGAAACGTTCTAGCCTCACTAGATCTGGATCCAAAATGCTCGGAACCCTCTCTTCCCAGTTCTTCCTCTCCTCCTCTTCATCGTCGTCGTCGTCGTCTCAAAGACGACGCCTCTACATGGATAACTTATACGTAAGATTAGACCGGAGCTGCAGAGGCACAGGGTCTGGGGTCTCCCTCAGATTCCTTGGCTAGGCTAGCTGAGGTCAGTTAGCTTTGGGGCATCGTGCGGCCGATACGTATGCCCAATCGCCTCGCTGCACGAAGATTCTACCCGGAAATGGTTAGCGGTCTCTTCTTGCCACGAGCCAATCTACGACCTACAAGATTCATTTTTTCGCTGCTCGGGTGCAGCCTTCGAGTTCATCTATGCTTCTTCACGCAACAGTGTTGCCGGAGATATCACGGAAGATTGTTCAATTTCATGATAAATAAATAGAGAATAATTTCCCACCCAGGTTTAAAAAATCTCAAGGTAGGTACTTGGTAGTGTGTTCAAAAAATCAATACTGAATCGACTGATGATATCTACGTGATCAAATCTGAGAGGTATAAATATTGTTAGCACAAAAACTGCTGTTATGATTTCGGTTGCCTATTATATTCCACTATTCGCATCGAGTAAAAATGAAACACCTACAGATAATGAATTTCCTGAAATGCTTTTTGAAATTACCGAATCAAAATTAATTAACAAACCTTCAGACTCTCATCATATCTACAATAACATTTGACCAATCAGTCGTTTATAGTACATAATGTATACACCTAGTCTAGGAAAATATAAAAAAAAAACGTAAATCCAGCGAAAGAAAAGAATATTTTCTGAGAAACCCGAAATCGTTACGATCAAGAAAAGTCAACCCTAGGCTTTTGCAAATCAATCCACTCGAGGATGGAATCTCGGTCGTTATTTAAATCGTTCGGTACCTATACCCGTTCATACCAATCAAAATGTCTGCAATACACGTACACAAGTAACTACCTGTGTATGCACGATCCAATTGAGCGTACGCCGGCTTGTTCTATCTCCATCGCCCCCACCCCCCCTCCCCTCCCACGCCCACGCCTCTCTTCCTTCTTCCACTCTTCTTTCTCAAGTTTAACGGCGTCCCGGTGGTGAGGTATACTACGCAGAGTCGCGGGAGTCTCTCTGAAGAGAAAGAGACAATTTCCTCCGAGGCTGAAGTAAATTGGTCTCCTCCGCAGCAGCACGAGGATTTCTCAGTTGACCGAGCTGGTGGCAACAAACGGGCATATCGCGATCGTTGGCAATAAATAAGGTGAATCGACAATTAAGAAAGACATCAAGACGACTAATGAGCCCATAGGACGTCGACTCCGGTCAGGTCGAGTCACCGGGTCGCCTCGGTACAAACCACTATTCCCGACCCGCTCGCGTTTCGACCATTCCCGCTCACGGTCCGCGCTCCTCATCCTCCTCTTACCCGCCAGGGCACAAAACAATACCCCATAAATCAACTTGGTGGACAGGATGCCACTACCTTCTGATCGGACTCGACACACTTCGATAGACTTCGATATAAGGTGTGCGACCACGTTCAGGCTAATTGCCCTTCCAACACAAACGAGTGCGGTATGCGTGCAACATAAGTGCGCGTCGCATCACGGGCGTAGCCGAAGCTCTGATTGCTTCGGGTTATATCGAGGAAGGATGCGACCCCCCGGCGAACGGAGGTGCGGTTCAATCAACGAATCTTGGCTGTGATGATTACAGCGTAAGGTCGATGGGGCCGAAGGCTGGTACGGTTACGGATCTAAGCTTGGCGTACGCCCTCTGCACCCTGCGCAACTATAACTTCCCTCTCTCGGAAGCTATTCAGGTGTCTTACACGGACATTACGGACGAATGATTTACCTGTCGATGATCAAGGACGAAACCGATCGATCACCGGAGACCGGGAGGGCCGGGAAGCTTTATGAATTGTTATACGATGAAGGCGAAAAACAACCCGTTTACTATTCTTGTTGTCGCACACTTGCCCTCCCCAGTCATTATTCATTGTCGGTCCAATTCCAGGAACAAGGTTTAACGACATCGCGAAGAAGATACTTTCTCTGGACTTGTTGCACGAACTGCTACTGATTATGGAAGCAAGCTACTCTCTAGTTTTGCAAAATGTGTTTCTAGTTTGGGACGAAAGCTCATCGTTACTCTGGACTCGATAAACTACTTGCACACCCTAATTCCACATTACACGAACGTATATAAAAGATGTATTCGGAAGATGAGAATTACAAGATTTAAACATGTTCTGTGTTTCATTTCTGGTTCCGTTAAGGAACGAAAAACAGTAAACGAGGTATATAAATTGTATGATTCTAGGTCGTGAGCAGAGTTTGAAATTATTGAGGCGAAAGTGCAACGAAACGAAGGCATCGCGAGATAATCGAAACAACGAGAAAGTTTTGAAGAAGGAAAAAAAATCAATAGAAAAGACGTGTGTACGTATATGCCGGGTCGCTGTGAAGTTCGTAACCCGGTTCGGAGGAATTCCACGTTGACCGCGACCAACGGGCGTCGAGAAAGAGGAGCAAATAAAATAATCACCGTCGTGTCTCCTTAACTCATGGAGAGCCGTAGGAGCTTTCGTGAGGCGGGTTATAAGTTTATAAGGCCTCTCAATTCCATCGAACACACGGACAAACGACCTCCTTTGCCCGTTGTTGGATTTGTAAAACAATATCATTCGGCGCCATCGTATAATATTTATGGTCTCATAACCGTACCGACACTCCAACGCGCACCTACTCTTCCGCGCCAAAGTAGGCAGGTATATTACGTTATAGACCCGATGCCCACGCAGAGACAAACGCACCTGCCCACCGGCACCTAGCTCTCCGTCGTAATCACCAAACCGCTTATGTATTTTAGTATAGTGGTCATAACGTGTACAGGCATGTATCGGTGTGTGGAAATTCACAGTGTTTTTACCTCTTCATCCGGTGAAACTCGTTTCCTCAAATCAACGTCTTTCGATCATTCCAACCGATCCTAAACGACGTTACCCACACGGGTGGTTGTCATTTTCTAATTAGAATCGCAACGAAAAATTTCACTATTTTGGGTATACTCATTCACCCACGGTATTTCACTCGTACTCGTCATAAAAAGTTGAATGAATTTTGAACAAGGGTTCAGGTGTTTCAACACCTGAGGCTAGTGCACCGTATCAGGGCTTTATATGCCTACCTGAACCAACGAATCCGAAGTTGAAGAACATATTTCCTAACGGCACGGTAGGTAGTAGGTATTATGGAGCTCACCCACCACCAGACGGTAAAAGTGATAACTTCATTCTCCTTTATTAGACACGAGAAGAAGGCCTGAGTAATTGCGTTGCATCCATATGGACCTGTGCCATGTATAATACGATACACACGTAGACACAATGCGCACAGTGAGATATGAATATTTCGTAAGGCATCGAGGGAGTCCGTGATACCGCACCAACCACACTAGCAAAGCCTGGTCTAGAGTAAAAGAGTTACGAGGCATCGGAGGTCTTCGAGGTACACGCGCCGATGCGGCCCGCAGCCCGAACTCGCGTGATCTTAAATCTGACTCTCCGCGGGTTCTCGAAATCCGTCGAAAACCAGGACTCCCGCTGTCAGGTGACGCTGTATTCCGTGTACCCGGATTGACCCGGCCGTGTCTGCCATACCGGGTATCCGTTCTCCAGTCCCCGTTAACTCTTTCGGTACATCCACCTCCGCGAGGAACTTGCCGAGGTAGATCCTGTCTTATGCTCTCCAACGATAATACTCGCCTTGGTACCTTGTACTATACCATTTTTTGATCCTAGCGACATTGTAAAGTCTCCTTATTTTCATTTTTCCCGTCCTTTCTGCAATTCCAGTGGTATTAGGATTGCATAAACTGATTGTGAGTCACTTTGAACTAGCGAATACTTTCATTCTGTCCGGATTCTCTGTTAGTCAACTTCTTTACAGTATGGATGTACAAAAAGATTCAAAAATATTTACCAGTTTTGCAATTAGTCGACTGAAAAAGTTCTGACCAAAAACAAAGTCCAACGGTACAAAACTTGCAGAGTTACATATCTGATGACTGAGCTTTTTAGCAAATCGGAATGCTACATGTAACTACTCCGCATTAAAATTAAACTACTACTGATAGAAAACAGACTTTGCCTTGGCTGCAGGTAATAGCCGGCTTCATTAGTTCTCACTCGATTCATAACAAAAGACAGAGAGAAAGAGAGAGAGAGAGAAGGATTAAAGTACCAATACACGATTCATTTATTACATACATAAATACTGTCCGAATATCTGATCTAAGAATGTATGGGACAAAACGTACGCGGCTCTACCAGAGCATATAAAACTGATTGTGACTTGCGATGTCAGCTTTATCCTAATCCGTTGATCAAGCCAACGAATAGATAGGAATGTAAGAGGTAGACAAAGTCAATTAATAAAGCGATGTGAAAAATTTAAAGAAGCATTCGATTCCAACTTTCGAGCACGCGCGTCGTAATATTATTCCTATACATACAATAATCACGTCCTGTGTGGATTATCGTTCTCTCTCTCCATCTCTCTATTTCTTTCTATCTCTCTCCCGTCCTCTCTTTCCGCCCGTCCTGACGAAGAAATAAAGAGTCGCGTGCGCCATTCCCGGTTGCCCAGAACTTTGCGTACCACACATGCAGATGCACAAACACACACACGCACACACGCACACACACACAGCCGTATCCGTGCATGTATCGTA
Organism: Neodiprion virginianus; assembly: GCF_021901495.1. Classification (NCBI taxonomy): domain Eukaryota; kingdom Metazoa; phylum Arthropoda; class Insecta; order Hymenoptera; family Diprionidae; genus Neodiprion; species Neodiprion virginianus. The sequence continues at coordinate 34,230,562 of NC_060878.1, read as the reverse complement.
CTAACGGAGAAAATAATAAACATAACGTTATAGTTTTATACTAGTGATTTAATAAGAGGACCGCGCGCTGTACAAAGATCTCTTCCGTCTCTCTTGATCTTCGTATGCTTCAGCGTGTGTGTGTGTGTGTATGCATGCAGAGTGGTTCACGGTCCGCGGTGCTGGCGCTGGATGCTGGATGCTGTATGCTGGATCTCTTTTATTTCCCCTTCCTCACTCACTCGCTCCAAGAGTCTCGATCAGGCTCTTGGTGAAACACACCGCTGGGTGCCGCCACGGTGGCGCCAACGTCTCCCGCGAGCTTGTATCATATACACAGGTACACACCGACGCGCGATTGTCGGTCACCCACTCGCCCCGCGAACTGCTCAATACAAGTGGACGAGATAATGGCCATAACGAGTATTTGCACCTGCGGTATGAAGCCGGTCGACGGGGTACCTACCCAGCCCCTGATGACAGTTGGCCTTTCTTCCAAACTTCGCTGTCAGGGAATCAGAAAATCGGGAGTACGCCATTCGAGAGAGTTGAAGACTGTTGGAAATCGTTTTTCGTCGACGTACGAATGTTCGAACATAGGGAGCGTCCATAAATTCCGTCATCGGCGGAAATTATGACGTCATATGCCAAACGCAAAATTCACAAATGAAAAATATTTATATTACCGCGGTTTCGCTGAGACGCTGCGGGTCGGGACTAGTGTGGCTCCCATCACAGATGATAGACAAAGTTTTTATAATTTAATTTAAACACCTAAACAGTAAGAGGGGTGGAAGGGGGAGACGGCAATTTTTCTTATGTCATTTGGAGAGGGGGAGTTCTCAAATCTGATAGAAGATGACAAAAGGAGGAGGGAGTGGAGAACCCTCAAAATTCGATGACGCAATTTATGGCTGCTCCCTTATTTGTATTAGTTCCAAGCGTCAACAGGTACTTAAAGCCTCGAAACATGAACATATAAAAATGAAGTTCCTATCATAGGAAAAACTTCCATTATCCCTTAATCCTCTAACTGATTATGGCGATCATAGAGTAAGTAGGTTATATAAATTAGGATAGATCCGTGACCAAGAAAGAAATCGTTTAAAACTTCCCAGTCCCTAATATTATCCTCCAACTCTGGCGTGAGATACTTGGAGGATATCTGCCTAATTTTGGAAGTCGTAGTAGCGCGGTTTCGCGGTCGGCATTTTCAAAGGTGAGGATCAAATGAAAAGAAGAGTGCAACACCGGAACATTTTCATCGAGATAAGAACGATCATGCGAGTGATCACCGATATGCAGAAGTGGGAGATGCTGTTGGTCCATATTTGGATCAAAACTTTTTTCGTTTGTGTTACATGCTTCATTCTTAAGACTTCGAAGAATTTTAATTAGTCTCGAATATATTTTTATACCGATTTGAAAATATCGACATACAATTTTTTCAATCAAATAATTAGTTATAAAAAAGAATTCGTATTGACTGCATCTTAGATTCAATATGTGGATGACCTTTAACTATTGCAGATTCTATTCGTTCCGAAAATTCTGTGAGTTACGTGACGATAAGCCGAGTACCGTAGGTGAGTTTTTCAAAGAATGAACCCATGAGCAACAAATCACGGAAATACAACCACTTTGAAAATTAATAATGCTTGTAATGTGACTACTTCCATGCGATTATATAGAATTCCAGCGGTTTAACTTATACGCCGATCCACCCCGTAAACGGTGGAACGATATTTCATTGAATAATATCGTTCATTAATTGTATGCGCCTGAGGGGTTGTTTTTTATTCATTGTACTGTTTTTTTTTCTTGTTTTTTCCTTTCATCCCATTCCCCGTCTCGACCGATGTGTTTCCTGGATCCCCGGGACGCTAACCTGGCTGCTGCAACCAACCTGCGGGCACGTCGCGTCGTTGACGCGGTCGCCTCTCCGCGCCTGCAGCAAGCTTGGCAAGCAAGCAAGCAAGCGTAGGAATTGTAATCGTGTGTGACTACAGCTGATGTAATTATAGATTATGTCTCTGTGTGACCTTTGCACCGATTATTATCATTTCCTCGGGGAAATATTGCGGGCTCGTAATTATCGGCCGCAAACGCGTCTGTAACAGCTCCGACAGAAATTTACAACACCGATAACAATAGCTATTCGCCGAGGAAAATACGTCGTTGAAACGAATCGGAGCTTATTTGCGATCCGTGAGTCTTGTCAACCGGATAAATGGGGTGTTTCGAAAAGTTCAGTAACGATGAATCAGAAATTCTTTTACTCGGACATGCGTCTCTGTCTGACACCAACAGCTGTGTCACGTATTTCGGCGAGGTTTCTCGAGCTGTGGATTATGGTGGTCATTAACTTGTTCCGGTCAACTGCAATTGATCAGCGTCAGAGTTAAGCCAGATATGGCAGCACGTCGTGTCGCAGTTAGCCAGTGTTGAAACATGGACCACCCCGATGACGGGGACCAACGCAATAACCCATAACCGCCGCGATTCGCTCGTATTCTATAAGAGCGCAGTGATAACTCACTATTCAAGAGAGAGAGAGAGGCAGAATGAAAAAGGAAGAGAACAAACAGCTTACGCCAGAGTTGCAGTAAGGCGCGTTCACACCGATCGAACGAACTATTATAGATATCAACAGATTAATCCGCCGAGCAGAAGTTAATTTTATGCCAATAATATGGTGCAGAGACAGAATGAACTTGTTATTGAAAGGTCGACGATCGATTCCTCTACGGTTTTAGAATTTCACTTTTTACTCTCGTTTACCCCCCGCGGGTGTTCGAACTATTACAATAAAATTTCACGGTACTGACGGTGAAAAAAAAAAGGAAAAAATTCCTGCTCCTCAGAATTAAGGACTCATCAATCAGTGGTATTACATACCACAATCGGAAGAGAACCCGTCATGTAGCGAAGTTGAAATCGAGGTCGACCCACAGCGTGACAGTGTAATAGCAATCTGTGAAATTTGTAACACCTACACATAACTATATTCGCTTGTCGTAACCACGTGATTCGCCAGCCGGCATTTAAGCGCAGTGTAGGTACGCATGTGTGACGTTGATGCATAAATGACGTACACGGTGAAGCTATAAATTATGCGAAAGCAAATTGTCATCATGCAAATATCCAGGACGAATGAAACACTTGCATACTTTTTGCTTTCTGACATCATGAGAAATTCATCAATCGCAATATCTTTCTATCAATCACACTATAAAAAGTATAACCGTTCCCTGTGTTCCTTGCAAAACCACATTTCTCACGTTAATAATATATACATATATACATACATGTATTATAAAATTAAATCCATAGCTAATAAGTATCAGAATTTGAAGGGTGACTAGCGTTGCTTCACCTTATTAGACACTAGGATTATTTATGACCTGATTCTAGAAAATTCCACGCTATGGGTGGCTGCCTGAGTTTTAGTTTCAGGCTTACAATTAGAGACTGACCAGATCGACTCTTCGGGTCCTTAAGGAGTTAGACTGGCGGTGCAGGACTCGTGGGAAGATGAGAAGACAATTCTTAATCACCTGCAAGGAAGGGTTTAACCCGATTCCACCAATCATAGGCCCCGCCACTGCCGCACGAGTCTCTCGTAAGGAAGTGCAAGAATTTAAAGAAAGAGAAATACGGTATCGAAAGGATCGTCAAGGCAACCTCACCTACTCATTATGAATAAAAATACAAGTCCGTCACGGTGGTAATAGAAACAATGTGTAAGAAAAATCTCACTTTCGTAACGCTATAACAATACATTCAAATTTCCATACAACTGTCATTCCATAATAATTGAACCAAGATAAGCGTACGAGTTATTGACACGTTTGGACCCAATTATTGACCTTTTTATTTTCGAAAGTTATAAATTGCCGGCTTAAATTGGGAATTTCTCGCTGACTAGAAGCAATTGCTAGTGGGTTAGACACTACAAATTTATTTTTTGGTAATTTTAGAACTAAGGATCAAACAGATACAACCAAAAGAGGTCAATAATTGGTACAGGATAAATAACCGGTACTAACCTTACCTACCCGAATACGGTGTTGGCGGCAAGTTAAGCGGAATTCTAATCCAATAAACTGAACATCCCAAACACCCTGTCGACGAAAAACGGCCAGAACACCATCGAACACGACTATAATTAGCAGAGTGCGGGTATTTTATTGTTAATTAAATTCGCGGTTTTGCAGCTGCGGGTCTGCCTGCATCCTCCCCTATCGTTACTGCATATACCTGCACTGCGTGCAGCACGGTACTGCAGAGGAGGAGAAAGCATGGCGGAGAGATGAGAAAACGTGAAGAAACGGAGTCACCTAATTATCGTCGAGTACACCTACCTCCTCGGACAACAAGTTGTTGTTGGCCCGATCAGAGTTGGGAAATAAAAGAGAAACGGAGGCCGGGTCGGAGGGAAGTTATAGTTATTGCGTAAGGTGGACATAAAAATGTGCCAGGACTGGCATCGGGCCGATGTAGTCGCGAGCCACACTCCCCCGGCATGTCCGTTGTTGTCTCTGTCCACCCCGGACCAGGAGGAACATCCTGAATCCTGAACCATGACGGCGAGGCGTCTGAGGGGGAGAGGAGGGAGAGCCCGAGGATTGTAGACGTGTACACCCACCGGCTATTTACATACGCACACCCATACGTGAACAGCCCTGCAGCGGCGAGGCCCAGGGTGTTGATCCATGGTTATGGTTCGGATGGCTCCTTGTTACCTGATCGGTCCGATAGTATACGTATACACGCCGCAACTTTTCGAATTGAACCGTTTTTCGATCTATACCGTAGTACGTCACTACGAGTGATCCAGGTCCGTTTTTTCTTTCTCCTGTTCTGTATTTCGATTACTTTATCTCTCGAGTGTTTTAATACCCCTTTCTTTTTATGTTTTTTGTTTTTATCGTGATAAATCACCGAGATCCTTTAAACACTCGTAAACAGATATATTTCGACTTATTCTCCTTTTTATTTTCTTACGCAAGATTAATTTTTGTCGAAAGTATAAAGGGTAAATATCTTTTCAATCGTTGCCTAATGAATCGTTGAAAAAAAAATTGACAGATAGGATTTGAACTGTACGTATGTAGGAAAAATTTTCAAGCTACGAGTCTTGCAACGATAACGTCGGGACGAAATTTGCAACAGTTCATAAGACGCATTCGCATGCGGTTCAGTTTCGACTGACTGCGGAGCGACGCAGGTGGCTTAGCGTAATTTTTTCGCCAAAGAACCGACCGTAACTACGAGTCTCGCCCGCGCAACTATAGGAATGCACTTTCTTCGTCTGTTTATGGAAACGAGAGAACCGCGCGCGAATTTGTTACGCTGGGTTCAAAAGACCCGCCACCGCGCGCACCTGCGACGCGACCGATTCGCGCTAAAGCACAGCGCAAAATCGCGGTCTGATTTACTACCCGAGTAATTGAATAAATAAAACAATCAACTATTGTACGCGGGAACAACAAAACCTTTACTCACTCTACGTGTTACTGATGTATTAAACGTATTCAATGGTTCCGTCTTTACCATGACTGGACCATTCATTCAATTTCGCAACAGCGCTAGGTTACACATAACCGAAACGGAAGTGGATGTAAGTGGAAAGTTCATTCCGCGAGAAAACAAAAATCTAATTTACCCGGAAATTAGAATAACTTTTGAAACAATTTACCCATCGGTGAATGGTTGAAGAGTTTGCATTCGAGAGTTTTTGTATAGTCGATACACGTCGAAAAACAGGTTTCTTTTTTTGGGTTTGCATTTAAATGATTAAATTTTGATTCTACACATCGAATAATAACCAAAATCGGTTGTTTTGGTCTTTTTTAGGTTGAGAAACGAGTCTTGAATTTTTCGGTGGATGGTATAAGCGGCAGGTAGCAGAACGTTGAAATAAAAAGCAAACTTTATCTAACAAAACTGTATTTTCTTTCGTTAGTAGCATAGGGGAAATTAAAATTTGACGTCTAGAATCCAGACTCTAAATTCGTGTTGACCGGTGCAATCGACGGATATTAAAGCGCGTGCATCTCCTGACATAAAAACTACTAATAATTAATTCAAATTAATGTTTTTCCATTGAGCTGCTGTATTACGTCACCGCAGTAGCAAAAAATTCATTCCAGACATTCATATTCAATGACCCCGATGTAAAAGAGGAATAAATAAATAAATAAAATCGCTGGATTGATCCGCAGTAAAATCGGCACTAAAGACATCGACGCCCCTGCAGCAGCATCAGCAATATCATGTGGGCGGCAAGAATATCACATATATATATATACACCTGCATAAAAGCGTGACCTAAGATGGATATATGTATAGGCACTGAATAATTCACCTTCCGCACCCTTTTTGTCTCGAGGATATATGTAACATAAATGCATGATCGAGGAGACGCCTCGCTCTTTGCAGATTATTCGGCGCGGGATTGAAGTCCGAAAATAAGCGGCACATGTCCCGAGCAAAAGGAAAGGCTTAATAGATTATATCGTATTATATAAAACTTATTATTTCTGGCTTCTGCAAGCGGCGTGGCGATACGAAGTGTGTATTTGCACGCAAGAATACGCTGCCTGTAATCTATGTAGCTTGCAGAGACGCCGAGCTACCAGAAGACTTTACCGCTCTGCACACCCGCGGTGAATTCTTATTGCCTGTATACGAGCATTTTTACCATATAGTATTTTATTAAGCCTCTCAATGCTTCACGGAGGTGAACGATCGACGATATAAACTTTGAGCGAAACTATCACTACCTACGAGCTTCCGGAGCGCCATTATACGTATTATATGTATACATATAACATATATACTATGTATGTAAATAGGTAGAGAAATTAAACGAAAAAATCATCTTGCCGAACGCTACAATATATTCGTTATCCTTCGATTCGTTTATATTTTGCTACAAATCGATGCCTGTATAGGATCTCGAATGATATAGCAGGTAAATAAATAAATTGAAATCGAGAAATATTTACGAATAATTGGGCACAGTTTTGAAAAATATTTTGCGAATGTATGAAAAGTTTTTTGGATTTTCTAAAAAGAGGGAAAAAGATCGAAACAATTCCAGTCTCCGTGAAAAAATCTTGAAAACTAACTCGGATATATTAATTTCCGACGAATTAATCGGCTTTCCTCTCGTTGTTCAGAGTGTCGAAATATTCTCAACGTCTATCCGTAGCACCGAAAGCAAGATAATAAAGCGCTATAATACGAGGAGTAGGATAGGGACGAACATTATTTCGCGGCTATAAAAAGGCAAATAAAAAAATTGCCCTATGACAACCGATGACATGGAATTTATGGTGGTCGGGGTCAACGAGGTCGGAATCGTGAACACACTCCGGACAAGTTGTCGCTCTCCTGTCTCTCGGCGGTCTGGAACGAGCGGCTCGGCGGTGGCCGCGACCGCGACGAGGCTCGTACCTTGCGGAATATATCCAACTACGTAACTTTATGTATTTATTTATGTACATACACAGAGATATACGTATAAAGTCTGTTATACCTATAACAATGTCTCTATTTCTAACTATGTACCTGCGCAGCAGACGTAATTGCGGATATAATTGTTCAACGTCACGATCCGAATGCGCTAACCATGGGGCATCGTCTGCAGATCCGGTCACGAAGATCCGCAGGACATTCAGGATTTCATCTACCTCGATTACACTTCCAGCCGTAGATTTATGTGTCACGTTCTCGATGATACGTAAGGAGCCAAAAAATATCTGGAGCAATTTTTAACCTCGCAACACGTATAGGTATGTGAGTTTTCGCAAACTGCGACCGCGGATAAAAGGAAAAATGGAAGAGTTACGAAAATCGAATCGTTGTCCGATGGAGTTGGAAATTGCAGGGTCTGAAAATTATCATGGAATCGCGGAAGTCGGACGCTCGGAATCCCGAAAATTAAGCAGAAAAGAAAGATTGTAAATTCAACAACTCGGTATGTAATAACCGCGCCTCAAAATTCTTCGCCGATATTTGAATTGTGGAAAAGAACTTGAATTCAGATCTAACTATTCACCTTTCAACCCTTCCAATCCCACCTGCTATGACGAATACCTTCCAACAACTTTGCACAAATCTGATCACTCGAGAAGTTTTTATTCCAGATATCCCTAAACGAGATGACAATTCCAAGTCATCCCAACGTGGAAGAAGATAGACGTTCGGTAGACGAGAAAAAGATTGGCGTGTAAGACAGAGCTACCGTATTGTAAGCGCATCTTATTAATACTTTAATTACCCTAGACGCCGAAAGGTTGGCATAACTCGTGTTTACGATCTACTCGAAGGCAAAAGGGTGACATTTTTTTCATTTCAAAGCGATAATCTCGGCTTTTAATGGGCTACTATTTTGTCATCGACTCAAACGTGACCCGTGTCTTTCGTTCGGACGTTAAATACCTACCTTTTTATCGGATTCCGACGAGTCGATTTACGACTCGAGTAAACGCTGCAGCGGCTGACGGGGGAAAACTGAGAGGGGGGGGGCAGAAAGGGTTAACGCTGTAGTTACCCACTTCTCAGGTGAGCTTCGTGTGCGTTCAGGTGGACGGACGGGAGACACGCTCGTCGTCGAAGATGTGTTTTTACGCGTGACGGAGAAACGTGAAACTCGTCGTCAAAGTTTCGAACCGTCGTCAATCATCTTACATCTATGGTTTGTCCAATATGGCTATGTATTTCCCTAATAGTGTTATTAATTCTCCCTTAACTTCGGAAAAGAACGATTTCCTAAATTCTCCCGACTTCTCATCCGGTTCCAATTCATTCTTAGTCAATTCGGACAACTTTTAGAACATTTTTAGTATTTTCTTACTATTTACATGGGTATGAAATATTTAATAAGGCTAAAATTTCCTAATAAATGACTTGCTAGTGATTTCAGTCGATGTCGGTTGATTTCAATTAATTTTAAAAACGAGTTCTGGTAAATGTTAGGTAACGATGTACTTTAATAAGATCAAAAATTCGATAGTAAAATAAAGAAAATTCACACACAATTCTCGTCACCTCAAAATTACGCATTATTACTTTACGCCTCCTTGAGTATACCAAAGTTACCCGAATAATTTTTTCTTCGAATCCCTAATAGACTCCCAAAATACCACGAAACGCTGAACTTTCGTACCTGTAATAGCTACTCGCCACTCGGAGAAAAAGTTTTCATGTACCCGTGTACAAAATACGTATAAATCGAAAATTCCTGATTGCACATAACACGCTATAATTTCCTAACTGCAGTATAAAAATTATCCGTCGTAATTTCCAGGGTATAATTGTCAAATAAAACATGTAAAAATGTCCGTAGATCGGCGCTCGAAAGACGACCTCCCGTTGAGAAGCTTTGGAACAGAAGCGGCCACTGAGTATAGAAAAATATTACCCCGCGTATTTGACGCGGGCATCTTAATTTAGTTATTATCAGATGACTATGTATTCGTATATTTGGTCTCCCCCCCCCCCCTTCCCCCCATCACAGCCCCACTACGATATCGTAGGTACAGATTCCTAAGCGCGCGCTTATTAATGGCATCTATAACTTAAAATTAAATATTTTCCACAGAGAATGCAGTAGGTTGTAGAACGTGACTGCATCACCGTCACGCTACGCGATTGATGTGGATATCGTCATTCCGAAGGATATAATTCAATTATACGCGAGAATTGTTACACAGTATCAAAATTCATGAATTATAGGTGCTCAATTTATATCCATATGGATAATGGAGAAAAATTATTTTATATATCACAAATCATTCATGCAATTTTTAAAAAAACCTGTCAAATAATTTAAGAAGCACAAGCCTTACATTTTCGAGCGTGAAGAATGCAGAACAAAAAAAAATAAATAAAAAATAGACGAAAAGTAAAGAAGCAGTATTCGATCGTCGTTTAAAGCTAAAACCGATTATCGACTCGGGCTGCTGCGGCTATGATCGCAAGTGTAAGCGGTGAAGCTCACCTGACTTTGGAGTCTCATTAGTTGAAGAGAAACAAATCGCTCAATTAATAGATGATAAATGCGTTCAATTCCGTCAGGGCTGCGTACCTCGGAGGATAGCTCATTACCAGGGGCGATTAATAACAAATAAAATAATTATGTGATCATCTACCTGTAACGTATACACACATACATAATATGTATATATGTACGTACGTACATGTGTGTGACTATGTATATACATGTATAATTTATATACTTTATTGACTGCTGCAGGAGGCATATTGTGCACACACACACTCGCACACGCACGCACACATAGTTCTTCGGACGAATGACGCCGCAGAAATTATATCCCGGCACGAACTAATACCTAAACGATTCTTGTTATGGTCATTAAAGAGGCCTCCTCTGGAAGCCAATATACACGCGGGAAACTGATGCAATTCATTCCGCAGGGGATCCGAGTTCTTCATTGACTCACGATCCTACTGAATTTTTATACTCGACAGAGATCAAGCGGCAGGTACACAACGCATTCATGCACGCGATATTTTTCCTGCATTTTAAATAATTCGATACTTTACTCGTGAACAGACGTTTGCTGTTTGCGAAATTGTTATATTAGCTTCTTGACTATGCTCGTGAGTTCGAAGAAAACTACAATTAACTAATCGAACTAATTGAAATAAATAAATAAATCCAACTTTTCATATGCCTGACGGTCCGATCCAATTTTACACCCTGCAATTGTACGGATTTGTAATTTCTATCTATGATTGTAAGCACAGTACTTGCTACAAAGCTTTCAGGACAACAGATTTTAACGAACTTGAAATGTAAAAATGTGTGACGGCTCTGACATTAGATGCACTTCGTGTAGTGGAACAAATCCATTCGTACCTACTCGAAATTTTCACTCTCTATATATGCTCGGCAAATGAGAGTTTTGCTTATGAGATGACGGTGGTAGGGTGATGGAATAACTCTGTGTTACAAACCGATGATAACAAAGAGTGGAGTTAGGTTGGGCACATACGTTGTATATTCCAACAGAAAGTCAGCACGCTCTGGTATTTCGTGAATTTAAAAATCGGGATCCAGTCTCCCTGCAGATTGCATAAAGAACGACCTCCTCCTACTCCGGGTGCAGGTAAGCCGCAGCCATGGGGCATATCTCCCGGTAAAATAACATCGATTCAACAAATAAGCTCGGCAGGTTTTGCATTGAGCATTGTCAGTGCGGTGGAGTATATAAATAGCTGGTCAGTGGGTACCGTTGCGGCGGACTCAGAGGCAGTCTACAAGGTTCATGCCCAACTCTCGAGCTGCCCGAAGCAGCCCAGGAGAAGAGACCGGCGAGGCTCGCCTCCTCTTGCCAGGGTCTATGATGCGATCGTGATAGATGTAGATCACCGCGATCGGCGGCTGCCTCGATCGCTGGTTCGATCTATCGAAGAGTTACACATGGCCGGTAGGCAGCAAGTAGGATAACAGAGGAGAGGAAAGAAGAGACGAACAGCGGTGGAGAGGGATCGAGATGAGAGGAGAGGAGAGGAGAGGAGAGGAGAGGAGAGGAGAAAAATCGAGTAAAGAAAAGAAAATAAAAGAGATATCCTCGCTTTGGCTTGATCGGCAAGCTTCCATGTTTCCGGGTCACGTCACGGCAGGTTGACTGCCATTGTCCGTTCGATCCCGATCTCTTTGCATTCATTAGCATTCATTTTTCCACTCCCGGACGGTGCACAGAAGTAGGCGCATCTTATTGTCAACCCGACAAGGTTTACATGCAGCTGGCTTACCGGAATTCCTAGCTATAAATTGACGGTAAATGCGCGTAAGGGTTATAACTCCGAGAGTGCATAAACCCCTCGGATTTATTATGCAATATCACTTTTTCCTTTTACGTCGCGTCAAGAATTAAACCTCGGACAAATACAGTTTATGGTCTTGCATGAATTTTCATGGTTGTTCACCACTTTGACGTACGTATTGGGTGCAAAATTTTGGCAACTAAATTGAGTATTTTTTTTGAGATAATAAAAAAATAATTACTATTATTGAAACCCAATTTTTAACTGAAACCCAGATTTTATCCCTCAAGTCGTATACGCAATGCTGAACATTAAAAAGTGTGCCTGTATCGTCTTCTAATTACCGGTGAGGCAGTGGTTAATTGGAGATTGAAGAAAATGTAACAGAGTTGTTGGAACTGTTACATTTACGATAATTCATTCGCTTCCCTATGCTTTCCAGGCGGTAAATTTTTAATTTTTAAATGGACAACGTAACCTTTGTTCGTGACAATACTGGCAATGAATCAAATATGCTTGTTCTACTGAACCTGCGTTCCAGTTGACGATAACGACGATGTATTAATCGGGTGGAAAGAAGAAAAGAAACGTTCTTTCTACCGTATACACGGAAAGAAAAATATTGTAGATTTTACTACTCCTGAGGTGAATACATGGACAGCACTTTTTTGGATTTAAATCTACGGCAATTGTGGCAAGATTTACAAATCCGATAGTAAGAGTTACAAAACCAAGAGTACGAGCTACGGTATGCACTGGTAGATCTACCGCAATTGACGTAGATTTGAATCCATAAAAATTCACCACATCAGATGTAAAATCTACATTATATTTTTTTCCGTGTACATATGCAGAAAACATCATAATCCCGGGCACTCGATCCTGCATATCGCTTATGATATCAAATATTCATCGTTTTTCCTCCGTTGCCCGAGCTGCTTGCAGCCTCCCTGACATAACCGTCTGCAGAATAGACCTTGATCGTCTTATAGAAATTGAGCGTTCACGGTCGGCATGAAAAATCTTCGTACCTACGATAAGTAGGCGCGTGCATGTGTGTGGATGCGTACCGGGTTTGCCAGAGGACTGCATGCAGGTTTAGTAAAGTTTGAGCGTGGCTACGAGAGGGAAGGTGACGTTAATCACTCGCCGGCGTAAATGTCTCAGCAGCTTCCGTTTGCGCTGAGCTTAAGCATGTTCCGCCTTACGCAATTGAGCATTGAGCTTGGCAAAGTCATTGAGACGAGACGCGATAAGTCCGTCGCGTCCGGCGACGCACCCTATGCTAATCCAAGGAAACGCACTGATCCCTGCACACCCTGCAGGTTGTATGGGTGCCTCTGGATGTCCGTGTCGCCCGTGAGTGTGGGAGGGACAACCACACGAGCGTGAATGGCCATAAAGTTGGCGCGGCGAGAACGTCAAAATAGAGTAGACAGAAATGGCAAACGCTTATAGCCGCACAATGTGAAATCTGAATGACTATCTGCTGCTGCGAGAGACGTACAACCATCGTGTACCGCTGCACTGCTCTCAGAGATTATCTCATGGAACCGAGTCGAGAACGCATGTTAAATATTCCGATAAGTTGACACGAGTGTGACCAATGACTAGGTAGGTTGATAAAATATAAATAACGGCTATAAACATCCTCAGCCAGTTAGCCCACATGAGGAGTGAATTTACATCCGAGGCTGCACACACCTCGGATAAGGGTGACAAATCCTTTATAACTAATCGGTGAGATTTCGCGGCTTCTGCATGTATACGAGGAAACGTTCGTTTCTATAAAGTTATTGAATCAAGATACGGCAATCAAAATTAAAGACGCAGAAAAAATTGTCGGTAAACCGCACAAAGGTAACGTCATGGAATATACTTCAAATTTTTCCATTCGAACTCGTTCAATATCTACAAGCTCTCATTCACGAATACATCCGAAATGAGTAAAATCATAATTTGCGAAAAATAATATGCCACACTTCACCATTCAGATCAAAATTCATCGCGCTGAGATAGGAAGAAATTTTCGTCACGAATTCCTGCAGTTATACTCTCTGACTTTGAATCAGTGAAAATTCACTATGTAGTTCGCAAACCAGTCAACGACAATGAAGTAGATACGAATCTTTTTTACACATTTGTAATATCATAATCTTGATACGAGTCATCCAGGGAAAATAAGAATGATGTATATTAGGGTGCGTGGTTCTTACTTTGGTCATGTCGGAATTGCTTCGCGCAGACTCGCCAAAAGTCAAGGTATATAAAAAAAAATCTGGCTATATGCCCGAATTTTTATCAGCAAAAACACATGCATTAAACATTTTTTTAAGAAAATTGTTAATTACTTTAAAACTAGGTATATATTATAAAAACATGTCCTCGGGCTATTCTATAGGAAATTTAATTCCCTACAAAAAAGAGATGTAGTAAAATTTTCGTAAATCTAATATTTATCACGTTATCAGCAAAGATTAATTTTCGATCAGTAAGAAATTTTTACGTCAGGCAACAGACTCAACTATACGAGTTAGATATTAAGTGATAATTGTAGTCGGTAAACGCAAATTAATGGTACTGTCAGTATTTCGGTTTAATACCGACAGTTACAGTTCTCGACAGATAAGTAAGGTGACGCTTCAAATCGGTCTTACCCATAACCGACGCAGCGATGTACAATCACGTCGGTACTACAGATTCAATCAACTCAACATCGCCGAGGCAGATAGTGTATAATTACTGAATAAACTTACCGACATGGCGGTCTCATAAATTCACTCGAATGTGTGTCGGAATATCAAATTGAAAAAATAAAAAATTTTCAACAATCCATGAGGTATGAATTCAAATGGATATGTATCGCCTTCCGTGCAATTTTCCATCATTGGCTTTGTCTAATACGAAAAGTGACTGTAAATAAAATTCTGTAGAAATTCGGAACCACATCAAAAGCAATATCAATATATCATTGATGAAGTAGGCAGATAGAGAACTAAATAATTGTATTCTATCTGCAGTGGGCTAGAAAAACTTGCAAACAGCAATCTAATCCTTTCTTTATTGCAGGACGAGAACCGCCCCTGGAATCGCAAACCGACACAGATCTATTATCCGATTTTCGGTATAATCGAGCTATTTCAATAAAGAGCATTCATATCAATGAAGTTCTGTGATAGCAATTATTTCAAGTATACGTACCTCCGATGTTTACAGGATGCCGATGGCTCACGCTGGCTACTATTATCGCGTGTCACTAATGCATCCTTGAATAATAACACAAAACAAACCGATCCGCGATTGATTTTTACCTGTCCGAACCAAACACGCGGCACACTTCACGTGAAATTAACGTTGACTGCTGCGTTAGGGGTACGTTTCAATGTCACGAACCGAACCGTATAAACATTGAACAGCACCAGGAATACCTCGACGAATCCACAAAAGCGACTGCGTTTAAGTACAAGGAAAAACAACTCACACGCGAATGTTTAGAAAATGAACATCAAATCGTTACTCACTTGTTTTTCGATCGCTTACCCTATATTTTTCTTCATTTGCGAATTATAGAATTAATTAACGTATATGATGCTTCGTGTATTCCTTTATAGAATAGTCATAAGAAGTCAATTCTCAATATACTTCAGAGATTGATATTTATAAGCCAAAATATGACGAAACTGCTATTTCACCATCAAACACGCGATCGGCGTCACTCACGCTTTTGTTTGGAATCGAATGTTGTCAACCATCGAATTAATGGACATTTATGATCTAAATCAATTCACGATGGGCAACGACTTATCACACAGCTTAATGTATTTGCAATACGCTGAATATCACACCGTTACAATACAGCTCACGGATGATTATCGCATCTTTTTTATGGAAATACAGTCGAATGGAAGATCAACCATGTTAACCGACGCGTACGAAAATGAGGAAAAACTTTTAACCGCTGCTCTCTTCACATCGTAACGATCATTGTATTGTTCACTAATATCCGCGAAACGAACGCATTGGAATGTATATCGATATATGCTAAATTAACGTACATTATTAATTACTACGTAATTTTTACCTGAGTTCAGTCGAACGGAACATCAAGACTGATCGACACAGCGTACTAGACTCAACTGACAAGAGAAGATATTCAACCGTTGCTCACTTCACGTCGTAACGATCGTCTTATGGTTTACCACGATTTTCGAAACGAACACATTTGAAAAGATGTAGTAAATTAATGTGTACTAAAGTAATGTGTTCGAACGAATTCAAACCGATGCAATATGTCGTGATCAAAGCAAAATCTATCCTACTTTAACATGCAGATACTGAAGAACGCATGCTGACCTGCTGTTCTAGAAGAATCATGCCATTGTCACAAATGGGGCTGGTAAATTGATCAAACACGCTTGATGTATTTGAAAAAATATAATCTTGATCTCACACATAACAATATCATTAAAATCCGATATGTGCAACCTACGGAGGTAGTGTTTGGTCGATTTGGCCGCAATTTTAATTTAATTTTAAAAATTAACTTGTACTTAAGGGCTTTAGTTTTTTTTTCCTCTCACTTCTTTCCACCTTATCATAAAATTATAAGCAACGTAAATCACAATGTTTTTCACATTCGCAGCTTTTAAAAGAAAACAGTATGTATTAACGTTTGAAACAGGATTGGTAATTTATAAATATGTAATATCAACCGATAATACTAGTAAGTTCGTCCTCTTCAAAAAAATTCACATCCTCCATACCCTGCGGCATGTAATTCAATCCAGAATCGTCTTTATGCAGCATATTATATCCTTTTCCATTTCCTGTAACATTTATTTTTCTTTCAATTATTGTGATTATAACAAAATCTTTCACAGACATAGAAATTAACACGAAATATACCGATTTCTTTCTTAATCAAACACAAAATTCGAATAAATTCGGATAAATTTTGACAAATTTTGTACAACAATCTTCATATATTTAAAATGTTAATAGTTTTGGCATACATTGTAACAGCAACAGTGTCACATTTCTTTCCACTTACCGAGTAGACTGACCAATTTTGAGGAACCCGTACTTCTCAAGTGGATGGGGACGTCAGGCTGTTGCCCTTTTTGATTGGCCACCAATCTTTGCGCCGCTCTAAGCGCATCTTCCATTAGCCGAGACTTTGGAGCTCTTGCCAGGTATATAGTGCACTGAGCCAATAACACGTCACTTTCAGGCATGCCAATCATCTTGCATCCGTTCATCACAGACACTGCCATACCTAAAAAGAGGTCCGCCTTACATGAAATAGCCAAGTCTGAGGTCATGCTTAGAAACTTTTTACAATAAATCATGTGCTTGAAAAAAATAGATAAATGAAGTTCAGTTGCAGAGACACAGCAGTTATAAATAGTGTACAATTTTCTTCGCCTACATACCCAACGCTTTAGGATCAGCAAGGCCAACATCCTCGCTAGCCATTCTGACTAATCGTCGGGCAATATACATGGGATCTTCGCCCCCAGCCAGCATACGAGCAAGCCAGTAAAGCGCAGCATTATCGTCACTGGCCCTAACGGACTTGTGCAATGCAGATATTAAGTTGTAATGTTGGTCCCCCTTCTTATCGTACAATATGTGTGACTTCTTCAGGCTTTCCTTCACATCAGTCAAAGTAATGAGTCCAGGTCCTTTCTCAAGGAACTCCTTTTCAGCAGGAACTTTTGATTGGATCGCAAGTTCAAGCCCTCCCAAGGCTATGCGTGCATCACCGTCGCATGTTTCAGCCAACCACTGAACCGTGGGATCATCTACTATAAACGTTGGAACAAACGACTCATCAGTCTCAGCCGATTGTGTGTATTCACCCTCTGAACTGTACGATTCACTGACAGTGTTGTTACTGCTTCCAGAACTAGCGTTCTCAGAAGCAGAGAACACCTTGCCCTCCATGAAGGTCACAGCATTTTTAATGATCGAAACGAGGTCAGGAGTCGTTAGCTTTTCCAATACAACGACACGGCATCTGCTCAACAGAGCAGAATTCAAACTGAAGCATGGATTCTCTGTCGTTGCTCCTACCAAAGTCACAGTGCCAGCCTCGACATGGGGCAAAAAAATATCCTGCTGGAGCTTGTTGAACCTGTGTATCTCGTCCATGAACATCACGGTGCGCCGACCAAATTTTAACTCATTCGCTGCTCGACTAACAGCTTCCTTGACATCATTCACGCCCGACATTGCCGCAGACAGTTTTACGTACCTCATCTTACCACCAGGCGTTTGTTTACATATATGAGCTATCACGTTCGCTAGAGATGTCTGAAATTTCAGATGCAAACTGCATTCCTGCTTCTTCACAGTTGTTAACCGTAATTACGAAGTAGCACAAAATTACCTTCCCACAGCCTGGAGGTCCCCATAAAATCATGCTAGGAATTTCTTTCTTTTCCAACAACTGAAGGAGGACTGACTGTGATCCAAGAACATGTTTCTGACCTACGTAATTCATCAGACCCGTAGGTCTCACTCTTTCGGCAAGTGGAACATGGTCGTCTTTGTGAGATTTTTTAATACTACCAACCTGTACAAAACTCATATATTATTATTCGTAGTTTGTATTTCATTGCAAAATGTAACAATGTACAAAGTCTTGGTAAAAAATGTTTCAAAGAACGCTGGAACAGAAAAGCAGTGGAGGGATTTCGAGAGACTTGGTATTGGAGATTGTTTAGTTAAAGAATTTTGTAAAAATTGAAGGGAAAAGTAAAGGTTGGATGACGTACTCTGGAATCGTTTCACTGCATGCAGTTATCGTGGCACAAGAAACGTTGGTACTCAAGTTTCTACAGAATTATATGAATGATGAAGACGATTACTTTGTTCTGTTGAATATGGGGAGCGAGATTGGCGCTTTCGGCTGAGGTGATACCGGCAGCGGCACTTTGTTCGTCATTCTCCTCACTTTCCTCCAAGTTTTCACTGGACGCCAAGTATTTGGCTTTTTTGACCAACGGCCCGAACGATTTTCTCTTGTTATTACCTTGCAGTCCTGATGAGTGGAACCTTTTGATACCACCAGATTCCACCGAAGATATCGCATTTTTTGACATGTCATTTAAAAACAAACATTTATTCACGTGGCTCTCGATCTCCGAGGCCAAAAACTCCTTACCACATATCGGGCAATCCATTTCTATATTCTCTTTTTAAAGCTAGTAAATGAATCGAAGATAAACTTTCTTCAACTTTACCGAATTGAATCCTTCCTTTGATGCTCTTTGTACTCTCAGTTCTACTAACATCGTTATTAACAACCACACATTTAACAGCTGACCTCGAGCCATTGTCAATTTGATTGTATGAACAGGTGGCAGCACCGAATGAGCAATTCAAAACCAAATTTCGCAATGATGCGTTCAGCCTAGTGATCCGCACAAAATTAACAATTATAGAATTTATCGATGATTGATAATGAATGCTGGATGGTAACCAAGGAAATTCACAGTAACTCTTTCACGGTTGTTCATTTCAATAATTGAGTCGTAGCACAGGTAATTTCATTAATTAAAACGTTCAGCAACTTAATTTCGTTCGCGAATATTGTTTTCGCGAATCCAATATATTATACAGGTAAAAACCATTCCAACGCTTTTACTGTTTACATTAATTCACGAATTAAGGTTAAAGCGTTGCATATAACGTTGCATGATTCATTATAATAATATATAAAGCAATAGCATTCTAATTTTGACAATGAGCAAGTTGTTTTCTTCAGGAGTTACATTCCTATGTTAATTCATAATTCTTTATTTCATTGTCTGTAACCAAAACTCCAGCCGTGCACGTTTTACTGTTTTCGCGTAACTGCGTCGGTAAAAGAGATCGGAATATTTGTAGATCCTAAATCTCAAGATCGGTAACTTCTCTGTATTTTAGCAACAAAAATGTAATCTGAGACAAATTGATGTGATGGTTCACTTTTTCCAATACTAGTGTTTTCTTTCTTGCAATGCGCAATAACATACCTATTTCCATTCTCACTGTAAATTTGAGACAATAAATAATCATCCACCAGCATCCGAAACACCGAACGCTACATAGTGACTAACGCTGGAATTGAGCAGGTAAAATCATCAGCTGCGCGTACGAAAGAAGATTGCAGAGTGATTATTATTCATCTTACACTTACCTTATACGTCCCGCGACTTCAAAACTTATTGTCACGACTTGATATAATACTTTCACTGAATATAAGGAGAACAATGTGATAGAAATCACATGTGAAAGTCTTTAGTACGATGTGTCGTGGATATGCGCCGTACATGTAGATATACATCCATACTTTGGTCAAAATATCTCCAGCTTTGAGATTTATACCGTTATGACGCTGACCTGGATGCATGCCGGGTTCTCCGTGCAGACATTCGCGGCTCTTATCGCTCTAGCTATTAATTCGTCACTTCGGTCCAATGTTCACGTGTTTTGTGTGATTTGTTCAATATATTTTTCTCAACATAGTGCATTATAATTCAAAAATAAGTAACTATGGAAGGCCCGCGCCGCAGGAAGATTAAAACAATTGACAATAAATCGACAGAGCGATCTTCTGAACTCACTGGGAATTTTGAGTGCAATGACACCGGGGATTTTCCGCAGAAAAATATTAGAGACGAGGTGCTGCTGAATAAATTTTTGTTACTTTGTTTTGTTAATCATTGTAATTATCGTCACTGTTATTATTTTCTATAATAATTAATATGATTAGCAAAAATAACGTTGTTACGCTAGATACATGCACTTATGTGTTGTCAATGTTATTATAATGGTTCTAGAAAAAAGTAATTAATAAAAAAATAAACCTAGTTTTAATTATAAAGTTATATAGAAAAAAGAATTATCAGCTCCTACAACACTGCACAGTTATAATATTATATGTTATACCTTAATAAGCTTCGATTTTATATATATATAAATGATGAATATTACGATATGCTGCAAGATATTCGTTACTTTGTAATTACCTTTTCTGACCCAAAATAAAAAAAAAATTTCTTCTTTACTTCGATATCAAAAATCCATTCTGAACGCTACTTTTTTGAATTTCATTATTTTTCGAAACCGCGTATCTTTTGCTATAATGAAAATTCTATCTTGATTTTCCGAAATCTTTTCTAATTGTAAAAAATGGGCGCTTCGGAAATAGAAATTAAATCATAATATCTCAGATATGACAGTGGTTAAAATTTTTTTCAAATTCGTCACATTGTTTTTTGACCATAGTACTGCAGGACTTTCATATCAAAAACTCTAGAACAAATCTGAAATCTCAATTTCTGATCTTCACTGATACCTCGTGGAAAGCTGCCTTTACATTTTCCTATGTACTCAAAGATAAAATTTCACACTTGGTTTGAATACTAACTCTTTCATCTCTCATTTACGTTCAAATTGTTTACAGGGTGACGGTGCGTCAGTGTCTGAAATGCCAGTTGAATGTAAAGCCAAGGAGGCTGGAGAATTATCTACGACTTTGCCAACCCGGTTGAGAGTAAACCTGGAAATTGATTTAGTTGCTGTAATTTTGTTACTCAGTGGATTAGCAACTCGATTATATCGACTGGAAGAACCTCGAAGCATTGTGTAAGGTTTCTGTTATAATAATGATCCTTTGTACATTTCATAATTGACTCAATATATACAAGTAAATATTGTGATTCTGATTAGGTTTGACGAACTCCATTATGGGAAATATGTTGGACTCTACATGAAAAAGACGTATTTCTTCGACTCCCATCCACCTCTGGGAAAGCAGTTGATTTCAATCGCTGCTTATTTAGCAGGTTTCGATGGGAAATTTAAATTTGACCGAATAGGAAGCGACTACACTGACATGGTTCCCCTTTTTGCTCTGAGAATCATCCCAGCCTTCTGCGGCAGCTTGGTACTGCCAACTGTTTATCATTTGGCTCTTGAATTAGGCTTCAAACAATGGAGTGCGACTATAGCAGGAATGATGTTATTATTTGGCGAGTATAATAATTTGTCAAATCAAAACTGTTTGAGGAAATCGCATTGCCTTTACGTTTCATTCAATACGAATCCTACCATGTATTTCAGACAACGCCTTCCTAACGCAGTCACGGTTTATTCTGATGGAAAGCATCCTGATACAATTTTCATTATTTGGCTTGCTGTGTGTTGTCAAATTTAGAAAGATTATGGACAAGCCCTTCACAATATCCTGGTGGATCTGGCTTTCATTAGGAGCTTTTAATTTGTCCTGCGCTTTATGGTGAGTAAAATTCACATACAATAGAAAATACAATAGAATTTCAGAAACAAACTTCAAATACAATTCTATTTGCCTATATTCTTTTTTAGCGTAAAGTACGTTGGGTTCTATTCGCTTCTTCTTTCGGTTGCGCTGATAACCCGTGATTACTGGAGTCTGCTTCCACATCGATATTTGTCAGCAGGTCTCCTGTATATTCATTTGTTTGCAAGAATGTTCGTACTCATAACTATCCCAGTAACGGTGTATGTGGGAGTGTTTTATGTCCATTTATCTATCCTGACAAAAGCTGGACCCCACGATTCGGTGATGACCAGCGCCTTCCAGGCTAGTTTGGAGGGTGGTTTGGCGAGCATTACTAAAGGTCAACCTTTGGAAGTTACACACGGTTCACAGATAACCCTGCGACATACCCATGGTAGAGCATGCTGGCTGCACAGCCACAATCAAGTGTATCCGCTTCGTTATCCAGACAATCGGGGAAGCTCTCATCAGCAACAAGTGACTTGCTACTCGTTTAAAGATGTGAATAATTGGTGGATAGTCAAGAGACCAGGAACAGACGGTCTGGTCGTGACCAAGCCAATCGATCCCATAAAGCACGGGGATGTGATTCAGTTGGTACACGGAATAAGCAGTAGAGCGTTGAACTCGCATGACGTAGCCGCACCAATGTCTCCGCAAAACCAAGAGGTGTCCTGCTACATAGATTATAACGTTTCTATGCCAGCACAAAATATGTGGAGATTAGATATAATCAACCGAGATCAAACTGGACCAATTTGGCACACTATTCAAAGCCAGATACGGTTGATCCATGCGAACACAGAGCAGGCGCTAAGATTTAGCGGTAGACAATTACCAGACTGGGGATATAATCAGCACGAAATTGTTGCAGATAGAATAATTGAGCAGCCAGATACAGTTTGGAATGTCGAGGAGCATAGATATACCAAAAGTGAAGATCAAAAGCAACGGGAAAGAGAATTAGTTGGTGCTGAAATGATACCGCTGCGTGCCACTACGTTGAGCTTTTGGGAAAAATTTGTGGAATTGCAAACAAAGATGTTCTTCAGTGCCCAGGAAGGTCAAAACAGTCATATGTATTCCAGCGAGCCCCTAGAGTGGCCAATGATGACACGTGGCATCGCCTACTGGGTCTCAACTGAGAGTAACGTAAGAATACTGGACTTAAAATACTTAAATAATCGAGAATTGATTGGCTGTCACAATTCTTTTCCTGTTGCAGGCACAAGTGCATTTGCTGGGTAATGTAATTGTTTGGTACTCTGGGACAGTGTCGATTCTGATATACTTCTTATTGCTCATGTTTTACTTAATGAGGCGTCGAAGATTGTGCTTTGATGTATCGGATCAGGAGTGGAAAAGATTTGTTAATTTTGGTGAAGTTCTTCTTGTTGGGTATCTCCTTCACTACCTGCCCTTCTTTTTCGTAGAGCGCACGTTATTTCTACACCATTACTTACCAGCGTTCGTATTCAAGGTCTTAATAACATCAGCGGTCATCGACCATCTGCACTATTTAATTGGGTAAGTATTAATTGACAAATACATTTTTTTACAAATGTGCTTACAAGAAGTACTACTAATGATAATCCTTTTCAGAGAACGACTGAAATGGCATATTACCTTGTTTTTATTCAAAATCAGCATTGCAGCATGGATAGGTATGATTATATATGTATTTAAAAAATTTGCTGTTTTAAGCTATGGTACAACTCCATTGACAGTCACAGAAATATTGAAATTGCGATGGCGTGATACTTGGGATTTCATTATCCATAAAACTTGAGTCAGAAAATTTAATGCACGTTACTTCGATCTGATCAAATAATGATTTAATAACTGATGATGTTGTTTGTCGTAAAAATATTCGTTTTCAACTAACACTGCCTTATCATTGTCGCAATCGGGAAGAAGACAGATTGCAGCTATTCATTTCTCTTTTTCTTGTCGGTTGAGTAAAAATCTGTGATTCCCCAATATATACATGTAGATACAATCTACAATAAACAATCTAGTAATATGAGATATACTATTTCGTAAGTGGTTTTTATATCAATTTTATTTACTTGTTAAACAGACATTACAAATTTTTATAATATTTCTACAGTTGAGTTATAAATATCTACTGTAACTCGTAGTTCAGATGAATATATGAAAAATAGGTATATTATAATATAATTCCGGATTCTAGTATTTATTTACGATAGCAGTCGGATGTTAAATGGTTGAATCAAGACATTCCACTATGAAAACATATCATGAGATTAGTATTCTGAGGCATGATGTATTAAATTAAAGCGTAAGCTACCGTATAATTTATTGTACAGAAGGTATTCGTACTGATTATCTGCTAAAATTGTAGGAAATCGAAAAGTATTTACAACAGCCCTGAAATTACCTTTTGATATTACAATATACGTATTGGAGATTTTTTCTTAAATACATTTTACAGTATAAAAGTCATTGATGAATTTGTTACATTTGATATGTATCCATTCTATGACGAACAGTTATACTTGATGTTATTTGGGAACAACAGATTTGGATAATGGGATTTACAAATGGCCATAAACTCTCAAACATTAGAATAGAATTGAAGTACCATTACTATAATGGTATACTCACACGATATACTCTTCAACAAATGATAATACTGAAAATAAAGAACAGTACGACAATGACTTAAATATGTATAATATGAAATTAAACCGGCGAGAAAACTCTACAACGTGGTATAAAAATTTTACTTATATTTTGTATTATTTATAAACTAAGAAAATGATGGTCAAGTTTTTAAACGTATTTTAGCTATAAATTTAGGTGTATTTCCAATGTACAGAGGACTATGGGTGCGATATAAAACATTGACATAATGTATACAATTTGTATTCTAGTTTTTTATTAAAAATAAAAATTTAATACATTTGTACACATGCGATTTTTCTGCCTTCTGCTTTTATGGATTGATTATTACTTAAATGATTATACTAAATCACACGTGTTCGGCATGATGCTATGGTCGTATTTCATTATCCTGAACACTCCCACAATAATCAAAGTATAATCAATTTCCACCAACAGATACACAACTTGATGATGTACAGTCAGCGGCATACATTCAATTCCAGTTCAATACAAGTTCACACACTGTACGAAATAAACAAATTCAAGTACAATGCAAGAAAGAAAAAAAACTTTAAATAATATGTTATCCATTAATTATTACAGTATACTTACTTCTGAGAGAGCCCTTTCTTTTCTCTCAAAATCAAACAGATCTTGTAATTGATTCCACATTCTGTAATTCTTCATTGTTGTGCTCTGAGAATGGGACATATGTAAAAATTTAACCCACCTGTTCACCAATTTATTCAAAAGTTATGTGATCAGCAATAGGATGTGATATATTCAAATTCTTAATTTTTTTAAATCTACGGTTCTTACTCATCTTTCTCACAGTTAAAATTATATGCATAATTTCAAGACCTTGGCGACTTTGGGAATTGAGAAGCTATGTAATTTGCTACAGTGAATATTAATGGACGTAAAATGCTTTTATTTTTATAACTTAATCAATACATCTGTTACATGAATTTAAATAGTAAAATTAAAACATGATTCTCAAATTGATGAATATATTTACATAAATTAATGGTAACTCGCATGAAATTCACGTTTTTTGCGAGTGGTATGATAGAATGTAACTGTGCTCATCATAAGAGTAAATGACAAATATCAGCAATGAGTTTGAAAGCATCTTAGGAACGTGATTACTTAAATTTTCAAAACATTTTGCGACGCATGAAAAATGCTACAGTATCATAGGTCTACATATTTATGTAGTAATATTGAGATATAGATTTTTTTGTACGTCATATCAAATTCTAAATTAGTTCTTTAAACGGTTCTTTCTTGTCCTTCGTGTTATCTTCGATTTTGTCTCAATTAGTTTTAGAACAGAAAAAATAAAGTTATTAACACAATGCGTTTTTGGCACAAATTATTCCACTATGCGTACAATATATAAATATGTGTATACATACTGAATTCGATATATTTGTATACATATACACATACATATACATAAGTTATTCATTAACAAATATTTATAATAATAAATTTCTTTGATTACGTTCATAAATGTAAATGGATGGTTTGTTTTCTTGGAAACAAACAACCGAAATAAGTGGGGCAATAAATACTAACGAAACGAAAAAAAACAACTGAGCCTAATTTTGTGATGTAAATTCATATTTTCATCCGAAAATATCATAATTTATATTACAGCCCTCAATAGGTAAAGATGATAGATCGTATGAGACCGTCACGAACACTATCAGAGCTGTTCCCAACTCCGAAAGAGAAAAATACTGAATCACAAGCCATTCTCTGTGTACAAGCGCCCATGGGGTACCAACCAACTTTATTGAAAACGACTCCAACGCGATATACCTATCAGAAAAAGAAACAACAGATTTTTTTAAATTACTGATACATATATTAATTTACAGATTCAAGTTCACACAGACAAGAAATGATGAACCGAAAAGTAGGAACTAGATTTGCTCTTATATTTTTTACAGCAAGAAGTTTAATTGTAAACAAGACCTCTTTTGGTGTTTCGTTGTCAATTTTAAAATTCTTTGCCGAAGCTATAGATTCTTTTTGCTTCTCTAATTTTCCCAAGAAAGGGTAATTAGCTTAATAATCAAATATTCAACTGTGGTTTCCATAATACAGATAGGTGATAAACGTACCTTATTTCTTTGTATATAAACTGGTCTGTTGAATGTGATTTCAACCAAACTGTCAACGTTTACTCGTGACGTATAGTGCGTGTAAGTTAATCTCGATCCATCAGAGTCAAGAAGATGAGCGTACAACAATTCAGTATAAGAGCCAGGTACTGCTGAAGTAAATGGATCAAACGGAGCAATGGATTGATTTTGAACCTGTAATAAATAGCGCAATTGATTATTAACAAAGCAGTAACACAATAAAATGTCATTTTCTAAGAGTTGATAATCTTATATGATAGAAATATATCAATTTAACTTAACATAATCAAATTTCATCTCAAGACATACAATTCTGACCTGAGTTGGCACTTGAACTCCGATTACACAGATGTTTCTGTCGACATTGAAAGCGACAGAACAATCTAGAACGCTTGTGTTCAGGCAGTCAGTTTGCTGAACTATGGATCTTAGACAGTAGTATTTGAGGCCTTCTCTAACTGCACCACCTTCAACAGCTGCACCAGATCCCATCACATTTGACGAATTATTTGCCAACGAAGAATTAGTTAAATTCGTAAAGGATTCTAAAACATGCTGTGGAGCTGGCCATTGGCTGTTATCTTGAGAAGAATTCTTAGGGAAAAGCAAACTCCTGGAATTCAATTTTGATGAAGAGTTGGGTGCTTGCCCATCGCTCAACATATTGTTCAACCCGCCAGCTGCGCTAGCTCCACTTGTGCTTGCCACAACTCCGATTGCCTATGTGAACAAATGATGAAGAGTTATTACTACAAATAATTCTCGCGATAAATCAAATATAAGTCAAGTGAACACTAAATCTGTTCCATTATCTTGAGAATTGAAACCAGAAATTGTGGTAACATAAACATGGTCAAGAATTTAACACTGTCATTAACAAACTAGTAAAATAAAAAATCGAAGAGTAAGAATAGAAAATTACCGACAAATCTCCCATTGTAGGATGCTGCTTTAATGGCTTCACACGGCTCTGTACATTCGTAGAGAATCCCTCAGGCATAGGCCATTTTCTTTCGCTCGATGAAATGTTCATTAAAATAGCAAATGCTTCATCCTGATTCAGTAGCGACGAGCCAGCAGGTCCTTCGGCAAATTCTTGTGGACTTAAAGTTAAAAATCTGATTTTAGTCAGAGCATTTCCAATGACAGAGCGAAGTGACTTGCTATCCTCTGGATCAAGTCCTTTCCTAATGCACTCGGACCTCGCCCATCGTTCGGCGGCAGAAAACAATTCAATTTCAGAATTGATTTCCAGCTCTTCCTGCTCGAAGACCGTCACCAATGTACCAATTTCAATTTCCTCAAAACTTGGTTTGCTCAGAACGCTGTTGGTCTTTGTGCAAATTATCTGAAGACATTTTTCCATCAGTACTGGCTCCTCGAACAGCTTGGCAAACTCATAAGCACGGCATGCCTTTTTTGGTGACAAATCTGACCAAAGAAACTTTGTGCATTCCTCAACAAGAAATGGAAGCATATACTTTTTAGCACAGTAGCACAACTCACAAGCGAGCTCAAAAGACCCGAGGTCTATATTGTCAGTATAAATGTATTCGAGCAGGGCCTTAAACGCTTCGGGCTGAACGTCTCTGATGGGGATAGGGTCATTTTTTTCTGCCATTCCACCATAAAACATCGCCTCGAATACTGGGCTGGCCATGGCTAAGAATAATTTGTGCCCTTCGAGGATCTGTTGATGCGGTTCTTGCCCGACGATAAACTTGCAGTCTGACCATTGTCCCGTTTCTAGTATGTGTTTGCCTCGCTGAGCTACCTTTTGATTTGTTACTTGCCAGTCACAGGGAGATCCCATGGTTGGCAAAATCGAAGGAAAAAACAAGAAGAATTTTATGATTCGTCGCGGCTGGATTCTGGTCAATTTACACTAGAGGACATAGAAAAAAATGGCAAATTAGAAAGATATTCATAATGAAGCAGTTGGGATACACTAGACAAAGTTTATACAGGATTTTTGTCGACAATTTACTTTAGTTATATTATAGGTTTACTATAAATTTTCAGTATTTCATATAATTTTAAAAATCATTTGAAACGTGGTGAAATCTTGGTAGTTTTTATTTGACAATGTACATTTTCAATGAAACTTATCAGGGAAGTTCAGAAAATAACATGCTGTGTCCTGCCTCCTAATGTCAGTGGGACATAAAAATATATATAAATGACGACTGGAGAACAATGAATAAAAATTCGATGCTGTGTATCAATAAAGAACACAACCACAGCACTTTTTTAAGCGCAGGCGTAGGAATTTCAAATGATGTTAATATAAATTTCTAAATTCGACATATTCCAAGAAAACTTGTCCAAGTTAGGTACGTTATTGAAAACAGAGGAATGAAATACCAGCTGAGACTTTATGAGTTTTTAGGTTAGGTCAGAGCTTTTTATATACTCTGACGGACTTCTATATTTACGTCTGTCTCGTGCATTGGCTATAAATAAATTTTGACATCACGAGGGCGTAAAGAAAAATAAGACCAGTTACATATGTATGCTTGAGGCTAACTAGAACCTTGACCAAAATATTTTTTTGGTCGAGCAAAAGATTGTTGTTGACCGATGTGTGTACCTTGATATCCCTGATAATTTCCTAGGTGGTGATTTTTATCATATTCTTCGTACACTTGAAACTCTTCTGGATATCCATAAAACTATTTACAATACCCTTGGGCTGTCAAAACGGATAAATACAAGGAGCACATCTCCGTGCCGAACAAGCTACTCCATCTTGATTTTAATTTCACCTACACAAATAAATTTTCTCTAGACGTTTCCTAGCTCAAGCGAGTCACCGTATTCGCACGTCACTAATTCAACTTCGTAACGTATCGCTTGCCTTACACATGTTGAAGTTGATGAGAAACAACGGAGAATGCGATATCGAGAAATACTTTGGTTACGTTAAATTTTTATACGCAATGAGAAACAGATTCCATAATGTTGATCACCGCAGAGATGCAGGATCATGATAAATGCACATAGGAATAATTGAATTTTCATTCAAGGCTTTTCCTCAGCTTGACTAGGTCGGTCAGTTTTCTAAATGGCGCACGCACGGCTCAGCTGTGTGTGGCTGTGTGTTTCACGACTCATCCGCGATATGAAATAATGCATTTTACTGTGTTTTTTATTCAATTATTAACCAAGTGCTCGACCGGGACAAAGTGATATTAGGTTAGTAGGATCTGGCTTTGGGCGGGCTGATGTTAACCTCTTAAATATAATACTTTACGGTGCTCAATAAATATGGTAGGTACATATTATAATTCTTTTGTGAACGGCCCGTGGCAGAGTAGGCACCTGCCGTCCAGCGGGACCCACCTAACATCGCGAGCCCGCACTCCGCAGGCCTGGATACGACCAGTCGCGCTGTCACATAATATCGAATCTGTCACAGCCCTTTGAAAAGCAGCCCTATTCCCCGGTAACACCCTCACTGGTCCAACCTGTCTCCTCGTCTTTATGCCTTTCTTTTCTACTTCGTCGACGATCTTTCGTCTATTTGATTCGTCAATGACGCTGATTAATACCTTATCTATACTTAAACAATTTCGTTTTATTCCTCCGTTACTACTTTTTTCTTTCTCCCAATATGAGAATCATCGTCATTTCGTACAAATATCGTTTGGCGATCACAGGTCGATGGGTTCCAATTTTCAAAAAGACTTGCCCAACCCTAAACCACTGACCAATATTCAACGACGGTTTTATTTTGTAAACAAGGTCCATGGACATGGTAGATGATTTCAAGCTTCGTTCTCTCTCACTCTTTTCAACTATCTTTATCTTACGCTGTTATTGGATAATCACAAAACGGACCGAAATCTGTACAAACAATCTGATTCTTTATACAACATTATTTATCGGTTTAAAGTACCATTGTTTTCAAATATTCCTACAAAATTGTCCGGCTTTTGTATTATGCACCCTTCATCTAGCGACCAACACTTCTACTCTGATTTCATTCAATTATGGCAGGTAATCTCTATTGCGTTCCACATCTCGGTTAACCGTATTCCATAATACCAGGGAAGTCCTGGAATAAAGTCTCTCCTAGTATGCATGATCATTTATAATCGTAAATGAATTATCGGTAGATATCAATGTACTCTTGTACTCGCTGAAAAAGCCTTGCACATTTTTAGAAACTGGTTTTACATTATTTAACGATATAAATTTTCTCACTTTTAGAGAGATGGATTTGCAACAAATGTAGCAGCTGGAATCAATCGGAGATTCAGCGCCGCATAGAGAAGGACGGGAGAATCTTAGCTTTAATGAACTCACAGACGTGACCGTGGTTGTGAAAGCTTGGCTGTAGGATTTAGGATTATAAAATGGAGAATGTTAGAGACGAAGACAGGCGAAGGCGCCTCAGACATCTTGAGGAGAGGATAAAAGATCCTCGCAGTGTCACCAACATCGATTGTCTTTTGGACACCGTACAAGCTCTAACCTCGGATTGCGATCATCCGAGCGTCAGACGGATGAAAAATGTTGAGGCTTACATGAACAGATGTGAGTCTATGCAATACATTCTTAAAGCTTATAAACATTAAAATCTGACATTAAAACTCCAAAAAAACAAAATCTTATATCCCAGTCAGTTTGATTACAAACTTTGATGTCCAGAATCAAGGTGTATGCATTAACTAGCTTCAATATTTTTAATGAAAAATTCCATGATTTCATTTCCGAGTGATTCAATGTAAAACTTTTGAGGGATTTTAAACAGAGTTGGATCAGCTTTGTTTAGAAATCTATTTCCCTAATTTAACCTAAAGTTATGCTAATAAACATTGTAAAAAATGTAGGAATGTTAATTCTAGTTTGTTTGCATTGCAGATGACTCAGTTGCTCGAGATATATGTAAAATGAGGATGCGAACCGATGATTTTACTCTAATAAAAGTCATTGGTCGTGGTGCATTTGGCGAAGTGCAATTAGTCAGACACAAGTCAACACAGAAGGTCTTTGCCATGAAGCTGCTCAGTAAATTTGAAATGGTATGTTTACAATCTCCGGATCACCTGAACAAATATTTTCTCTGTTCACAAAAAGAATGATACAATATTTTGATAGGAAAATTTCATGTCTTGTGAAAATTTATGTTGTAAATTGAATGGCAGCAATTGTGGAGCATAAAACTTACTAGAACTCTTTGTTGAATTTAAAAAATTTAAATACATTTTAACCACATAATAGGTGTCTGAAGCAGATGCAGCTGATAGATTTACATTATTCGAGTCATTTGCTTTGAACTAGAAACAAGACAGAAAATTATGAATCAAATTTTTATTTTAGTTAATACTATCTTCTATCAAATTTAAAAACGTATTCACGGTATGCGTGAATATACCTATATTTATAGATACTTCAGTCTTTACTTGTGTATTGAAATTGTTCCTTGTTGACGTCATTGCTTTATTTGTTAGGAAAATAAATGATTACATGCACAGCATTGCTTGAACGTTCTTTATACTGCTCATTTTATACTTGGCAAGTTTATGATACTAATAACTGAAGTACAACATCAGACGATCTTCAATTAATTTGATCAGATGCTATAAATTATAAAGATGAATTATACTATCCCATTTTTCTCTTTTTTTATTATAGATCAAGAGATCGGACTCAGCGTTTTTTTGGGAAGAAAGAGACATAATGGCACACGCCAATTCTCAGTGGATAGTTCAATTGCATTTTGCGTTTCAAGATAACAAATACCTCTATATGGTAATGGACTACATGCCTGGTGGAGATCTTGTCAATCTTATGTCAAACTATGATGTGCCTGAAAAATGGGCAAAGTTCTACTGCGCCGAAGTTGTTCTTGCCTTAGATGCTATACATTTAATGGGATTCGTCCACAGAGATGTCAAACCCGACAATATGCTATTGGACAAACATGGCCATTTGAAACTGGCAGACTTTGGGACCTGCATGAGAATGGATGCGGTACTAACTATTTTAATTAAATTAATTATAATCTCGAAAAGAAGACTTTAAGCTTTAGATTATTGGAAAAAAAAATGACTAAAAAAACAAAACATGGCATGTTATGTATTCATGGAAAAATGATTCACAAATTATATGAATAAATAAGTCAATTATTTTTTGATATTTCGTAACAGGATGGATTAGTACGGTCTGATACAGCAGTCGGTACGCCAGACTATATATCTCCCGAAGTGCTGCAGTCTCAGGGAGGGGAAGGAGTTTATGGAAGAGAGTGTGACTGGTGGTCAGTTGGTGTTTTTTTATATGAAATGCTCGTTGGAGATACGCCATTCTATGCAGATTCACTGGTTGGTACATATTCAAAGATCATGGATCATAGGAATTCGTTGCATTTCCCGCAGCAAGAAGCGGATATATCACATGCAGCGAAGAGTTTGATATGCAATTTCTTGACCGACCGTACTAAAAGATTGGGTAGAAACGGCGTTAATGAAATAAAGTGCCATGCGTTTTTCAAAAACGATCAGTGGACATTTGAAAATCTAAGGGAATGTGTACCACCTGTTGTACCTGAGCTTTCGGGCGACGATGACACCAGCAATTTTGATGATGTTGATAAAGAAGATGGACCAGAGGAAAGTTTTCCTGTACCAAAAGCGTTTTCAGGCAATCATCTGCCCTTTGTCGGGTTCACTTACTCAGGGGATTACCAATTGATGTCCGGTACCGGTAGGGAGTCCGTTGACGGACTCACAAATCATATAAACAACGGAATCAGTGACGATGTAAAGATATCCCAGTTAGAAAATTTACTTGAACGAGAAAAACGGCAAGTAGACACACTCGAAGCGAGACAGAGGGCTTTGACTGCCCAACTAGAGGCTGTGACGAGACGCGAGGTGGAATTGCAGGAAGAAACAGCAAGAGCGGACAAGGAATTGACCCTCCTCAGACACAATTTTAAAGAAACGCAACGCAGATCGGAGCATGAGGCAGAAGCCAGACGTAAGGTTGAGGCGTCATTGATAGAACTTAAGAAAAAGTTTGATGAAGAGCAGTCCAAGAGAGCAAGGGATGCCAGTAACTCTCATCAAACGTCAGAGAGAATACTAACCCTTGAAAAACAGCTGAAAGAAATGCAGGCTAAGCTTGAGAGGGAAACTGATAGTGCGGGGAGGTTGCGTAAACAAGCTGCCGAAGTTACGGTTGCTAGACAAGCTGCCGAACAGATGACAAATGAACTTCAAGTTGCCAGGGCGCAACTGCAGGCGCAGAGAGACTCTCTACAACAAGAAGTTGCTGCTTTACAGGTATATATGCTTCTCAGAGTACTAGGTTTATCCCATGGCTATTTGAGTCAGGAATCAAATTTTAACAGGACTTTTCCTATTATTATTTTTACCTTTCAAGGGCCAATTGTCCAAGGAGCGGAGTTCACGATCTCAAGCATCTACCTTGACTGCAGAGCTTGAGACTCGATTGTCTGCCCTGCATGTAGAACTGGAGCACAGTCGTCGTCGTGAAGAAAAAGCAACTTTGGATAACCGGCAATTAAGCGAAAGAGTTTCTTCACTGGAAAAAGAAGCTGCAGGACTGACTTTGGAGTTGAAAGCAGCCCAGGCAAGGTACAATCAGGAAGTTGCAGCCCACCAAGAAACGGAAAGATCAAGAATGCTATCCAAGGAAGAGGCAAACATGGAAGTAGTTAAAGGTATTGCTTATAGTAACTCTGTATTGCAACAAATTTATGACGACAATAACCAGAACTTGGCGATCACTCAACTGATTGATCAAAGAAAGAAAAGTGAAATAGAGAAGGATAAATCTAATTCCAGGTTTTTAAAAATATTCTTAATATGGCATAAATGTAATACCTTCGAATTTTAATTTCTTTCTGGATCTTCATAATATAAAATTAGTTGTTCATTGTTGTCTCATAATCTACATGTTATAGAAAATGTCACTTTCAAAATAGCTTTTACATATTCTATCACACTGTCTATTATGCCAAGATTTTTCTTTACATGCTACGCAGGACGTGCCGATAGAACGTTTACAGGTAATCATGAATGGCATAGTGAATGAGAAGAATTACCAAGACTATGATCTCATTAAATTTATTAACCGATTTAACAATTCGCTGTTTACTTTATAATGTGACTTTCTGTTTAATTGCTGCTGCAAATTGTGATGCTGTGAAATTCAAGTACGTAAATTCTATAAAGTATTTCTTCTGATTTAAATCGAATGAAGATCATGCTCAAGCTTGCACTAGTCTTTAGAATTTATTTGCCAAAGACTCAATGAATTAAATTTTATCCCTGCATGGGTGAAAATAGCGCTGCAAGTAAAACTAAATGAAGAGAAGAGTGGTAGACAGCGAGCAGAACTCCTTGCTCAAGAAAAAGAGCGCCAGACATCCATGCTGTCTGTCGACTATCGTCAAATTCAACAAAGATTGCAGAAACTTGAAGGCGAACATAGGCAAGAAGTGGAGAAGGTTAAAGCACTGCAGGGTCAAGTTGAACAGGAACAGCAAAAGAGAAACGTACTACAATCAGAATTCGGGCAACAATCTTCTGAAGCTGGAAGACTCAGAGCAAGAGAGCAACAATTGGTTGGCGAAGTAGCTCATCTCAGGGAAGCTAAAAGGCAAATAGAGGAAGAATTGCACCACCTTAAAACTCAACGAAGTGTAGATTTGTTACAAACTAAAGAATTGCAAGAACAGTTGGAGGCTGAGGCCTATTTCTCAGTGAGTAGAGTCATTTTTTCCCTTCACATTCATGCGCTTCACACTTCCGCTTGTGCTTATTCCTATAATTTATTTTTCTTGCCTCCCAGACACTTTACAAAACCCAGACGCAGGAGCTCAGGGAGGAACTAGATGACAAAATGAGACATCAGCAAGAATTGGAAGAAGAACGTTGCTCACTGGTTCATCAATTACAGCTATCTCTCGCTCGCGCCGACAGTGAGGCCTTGGCAAGGTCAATTGCTGAAGAAACAGTGGCAGACTTGGAGAAGGAAAGAACAATGAAAGAATTAGAGTACAAAGACAGCATAGCAAAGCATCGTCAGGAATTAAATGCCAAGGAACAATCTATAAATGTGCTTAAAGAGAACGAAAACGAAATTAAGAAAACGACGGAGCTATATTTGAAAGACAAAGAGGATTTGAATAAGCGTTTAAAAGATTTACAAGAACAACTGAGTAAGGAACAGTCTAATTCTGAGGAGATAGATAGACTCAGTGGTAAACTAAAGACAGAGCAGTTACTTAAACAGCAGGCTGTTAATAAACTGGCTGAGATAATGAATCGGAAAGATATATCGTCAGGTACTAAAACTCGAAACAAAGTTCCTTCTGCTGATTTGCGTAAGAAAGAAAAAGACTGCCGTAAGTTACAACAAGAATTGACGCAGGAGAGAGAAAAATACGGACAGTTGGCAGCTAAGTGGCAGAAAGATCTTCAAGACTTACAGGTAAGACTACCAAAAGTTCTATATTATTACTACTAGTACCTAATTGCCATTTTTATCTCGTTTTTTACTTATTCAATCAGGCCCAACTTGTCGAGGAGAGCCAGGTAAGGCTGAGACTGCAGATGGAGGTTGATTCAAAGGATTCTGAAATAGAAACGCTACTGATGAAAATAGCGTCAATGAATTCAGAGACAGCGAGTCTTTCTTCAGCAGAAAACGACGGCGAAGATGCTGTTTTGTCAGAACACGGTGCCTTACGATTAGAAGGTTGGCTGAGCGTACCTAACAAGCAAAATATCAAAAGACACGGGTGGAAGAAGCAATACGTTGTCGTATCATCTAAAAAGATAATATTCTACAACAGCGAAAACGACAAGATGAATGCGGATCCAATACTAATTTTAGATTTAAGCAAAGTCTTCCACGTTCGCTCTGTGACTCAAGGAGACGTTATACGAGCCGATGCCAAAGATATTCCAAGGATATTTCAGGTGAGAAATCTGCAAATCTGTAATTAGCGATTGACGTCATCGCATTGTAAGCAGCTTAAAAGTATGTCCATATCACGCGTGATCAAGTTTTGTAGAAGTTTTCAATTCATTCCTATGTTTTATTCAAAACATCCAATCTTTGATATGCGAAGAATAATTCGAATACTTATGACGCCTTTATCCTCATGGAAACCCCGATTTTGTTTACAGTTATTGTATGCCGGTGAGGGTGAGGCAAGACGTCCGGGTGATGAAAGTAACGCATTGCCAGGGGTAGAACTGCCGCAATTAATGGATAAGCCTGGTACCTTGTGGTTAAAGGGTCATGAATTCATTTCTATAACCTATCACATGCCAACTACTTGCGAAGTATGTACAAAACCGTTATGGCATATGTTTAGACCACCTCCTGCTCAAGAATGTCGAAGTAAGTATCCACAAATTCCGACTACATAACTTTAGCATTTTTATTATTAATCTGTCGTTTTCCCACATCTTTCGAGTCATTATGTCTGTTCGACCTCAAGCGTCACACGATTCGTTGAGAAAATTGAGATGTACTATACCGAAAATTTAGGACTTAACGACAACTTCTTTTCTTTAATAACATATTATGAATTGCTTAATGATTATTTTATAATTAATTTATTAACAGGGTGTCGTATCAAAGTACACAAAGAGCATTTGGAAAAGAAGGAAGATGCTATAGCACCTTGTAAATTACATTACGATCCAAATAGTGCCAGAGAATTACTAGTTCTGGCTGGTAGCCCTGATGACCAAAAGTATTGGGTAACGAGGCTGTCAAGAAGGATTCAAAAATGCGGTTACAAAGCAAACTCTCACGTCGATGGAACAGGGCAACGAGTTTCTCCAAGGTAGCGTAGGTGGACAGCTCATCCAGGGACTTAGTAGCTCTTGTGTTGTGGCGTCGCATGATTGGGTGTAGAGAGGTAGTGTTTGATTTCTTTTTTTTTTTTTTTTCTGTCTTTTCTCCTAATTATCTGGTCAATGACATATGCCGTTCTAACGCACTTTTTATGCTTTTACTTAGAAAATAGAGAGATGAGAGATCGAAAAAAGTATGTTATAAGTATTTGCTGTACATAATTGCTTGGTAAAGTATACATGTTCAATGACGTAGTCATTCATTTGGTAATATCGCTGATACAACGTACTTTCCTCATCATTTAATTTCATACCTTAAGGAGGGAACTTGCTTCGAAATACTTCAATATATTGTGTTAATTTTTTCGACACAAAGTTCGACTGTCTATTTTACAACTAGGTTCGATATGAAGATACTACAGGAATTAATATGCTCCCTAATTTGAGAACAGTGCATATTTTTCAGATGAACAGTTCAGTGTAAGAGCTCGATGATTTTCAATACCAAAATCATACAATCACGTTTTCTAGTTTACTCTGAAACCGATAGCTTCGTCAATTTCGTCACTTAGAATAATTGAATATAATCTCAATAAATGTGAATGTCGCTTAAAAATAATCTTAATCTAAGAGCTGTCTTATTATAAAGGGAAGCGATTAAATATATTTTTGGAAAATACATTTTATGAAGCAGAACAGCCCTGGAATTCACGCACATCACTCTCATAAGTTGTATCTAAACCATTCTGATATTCTTGGAGATTTGTTGTAAATTGTTTCGTTAAAATATTTGCCAAACTCAACTACATGCTGGTAAAAAGGTTGCACAAGTTATTGTACTAAATACTTGTAAATAATAGTGCTGCTCTTCTATGGTATTGGCAAATCCACCAATTCCCAGTGAATATAATTTCGACATCCTGTGTAGGATCCACCCAGATACAAAGTAAAAATAAATTTCAATGTCTATAGATTGCTGCATTATAAAAGAACTTGATTGAATTTTGCAGAGTGTTAGCAACTTGAGCATGGAGATAATTACAACGCCTAGCTCAACATTATTTATTTCAAAAAACACAATTTGTAGATACCTTGACCATAGAAAAACCTGCGTAAATTTTTGATTATTTTAGCTTACGTGTTATTGATTATTTTATTTACCAGTATGTGTGTTTCATGGGAATTCATCACTGAGAATTGGTATATATCAGTAGAGTCGTATTTTTATGCTGGGGAAAATAATGCGGATTAAACTTTTATGTTACGCAAGTATGGTTCACAGACCTCTTTTTGCCTACGATCTGTTCGAAAAGTTATCGTTACTGCAACAGTCCAAAAGAAAACTTGTAAACCATACCTTTGTTACATACAGTACTTTTTTTTTTTACCTAACGCATTTGGACTTATGCTCGGCGTAAAAAGGACCTACATTGCCTCCTTGATGGCCAATGTACTATTGTTACTACCTTTTTTTCTATTTTGTTTTTTTTTTTTATTTTACTATGGATTTTTTTTAGATAACATTCCATTAAATCTGACTGAACTAGAAAGTAATCTCGGTGACGACTACTATATTGAGACATGTATATACCTTTTTGCAATTATATACATGTTTAATCATAGGCAGGAGTGGACAAATTATTGGAAAAATGTGTACGTGGAAAGGAAAGTACATTCTTTGTTTAACGAAATGAAAAATACAATCAAACATTTCTTTTTGACGTTGTTCAAGAAATTTTTATTTGTATTTTCGTAATTAAGCAAGTGCAATACACCAGTGACATAAACTTATAACTTGTCCTATCACAAAAACATTTGTTATATATTTTCTATTATAAATTATATAGCCGTACAATTTGTTGTCTTTCAAATACGTAATTTGCATAGATTTGACCACTCCTGAATTGGAAAGGCTTTAAATTACTGCACAAATATACGAAAACATAAGTGCAAGCTTCCATTTTAGAAGTAACTGATTATTCACTTGTACAGGTCACAAAATAAAAATTTTACTAGATTTAAGGTAACAGTGATGCAGAAGCTCAGCTACAGAAAAAAATATATATGTATATGTACCTGCAGTATGTGATTCAAAGTATCAGTTTATTCACATTATCCTGTAGCTGCCTATCATACTTAAAAACAGCCTTGATAGTGGTCGCTTTGCGAACTAACAGTGGGGATGTTTTTATCATTGTGTGCATAACTACAGCTATCATCACAGAATATCCAACAGCATGATTTTTTGCATTGGTAGCTCTATACTACACTCCCGAATTCGTGTTTTGAATTAACATTAAACATTGCATTAGAACCATAGCATCCCACTTTATTCTACTTGTCTTGTGCCCCACAAATGGTTCGAAAAGTGCCCAGGTCAGCCGCTAATTATAGACTTATGCCCAGTGCCTACATTAATATGCATCACGTCTCGTTGATTATTGCACTCTAAATTTACCAGCTGTAATATAGCAGTACAGAAAATGAAAGATACATTTCATCCGAACGTCATATACATCCAGTGCCTAAATTTGTTGCTTATTTGTTGTATTTGCTTGCGTTCACACCATTTTTTTTTTCGTTTTTACTGCCTGCAAGTAAAATTGAAAAAAATTATTTGGCTTATTGATGTGTTTACAATTGGATGTTGAAATGAAAAAAGAAATAAAAATCAGGCTATCACCGTATCAGAAGATTTCCTTCAGAGCCATGCATTCTTCTTTGCAATATATCGATTAAAAATTTTATGCTTAAAAAAATCATTGCAAAGATACAAATTAGTTCTATAATTCATTAAAAGTGTGAAAATGTTTTTTTTTTTTTTTTGATTTATTTTTCTCGTCAGAACATATTCATAGAGTCTTTGAAATTTTGTTTGATTTTAATATCAATGACAGCATTAAGTGGTCTTTTTGGATGATTTTTTAAATTCAGAAACATTGTATAATTCACATATTATAGACCTAGAAGCCTCGCTTCGGTTTTAATACCATAATCAGTGTCACACGATTCAAATCCCATATAAATTTTGATTTTAGGGAATCTACAAGATCAACGCTAAAGCCTTACTTGTCGGTTCCACAGCGATCTGCCACTCTACCTGCCAACGCTAGTATGGGCAAATAATCTTAATGCGTTTTCCACAACGATTTCATGAGAACGAAAAATTGATTTTTTTTTAATTGCAATTTTCTCCATATAAATATATCTAGAATGAGTCTAACCAAATCTCGAAACTGGATATGGCTTGCCTGTTGCA
Organism: Neodiprion virginianus; assembly: GCF_021901495.1. Taxonomy (NCBI): domain Eukaryota; kingdom Metazoa; phylum Arthropoda; class Insecta; order Hymenoptera; family Diprionidae; genus Neodiprion; species Neodiprion virginianus. The sequence goes on along the minus strand of NC_060878.1, from coordinate 34,189,579 downwards.
AGGTCCCGCTTCTTAGCCAATCAGCTCAATATTATTCAGGTGGACCATCTCGAAGGATATGCCTTAAAGCTACTGAATGGTCATGATTGACCAGTGTGAATAGTTTGTGTGATTATCCATGTATACATGTGCAAACAGAGTGTCCATTATAGTTCTTTTTGGGTCAGTTTACATGGCTAGATGTCAGATTGGTTTAGCGGGTCGATACTTGAAATAACCAAGCGATACCCATTTTCAAAAAGTTGGACAAACTCATTCTGTATATATCTATTTATAAATATTTTTGGCCGCTTTTTGTTTTCTTGTAAATATGTCACATACAGAATGTGGACGTATCTTTAAGTTCTGCTCCCCCCTTCTCCCTCGCTCTCCTTCCCTTTCCATGTAGGATTATTGCGTATGTGATTTGTTAGAAGTCAATGTTACAGCAGCTGCTTTACAAGGTTCTATCGATAGTTTCTAATTAAGAAATAATAGAATTGAAAGACATTTGATATTAATTAAATACATTACAAAATTTCATTAACAATATTATAGTGCAAAGATTATATTTTTGTGCAGGACGCATTCAATTTATTGAACGATCGTCTTATATCAATATGCTCATTGTCACTTCAGATGTGAATTCAGAATTGAGATATTACCAACTACGAATTACCAAGTGTGATAACATTATTCACATTTTTTTTTTCAAATACCTTCAAAACTTATGTCCCAGTACCAGTTGACTTGCATCTTTTTCATGCTTATTTAATTTTCACCTTGCATTTGCTTTGAACTCCATCCTATTTCCATATTTAACACATTTACGGACTTTTGAATTTTTGATAAAAATCTTCCTTTTTTTCCAATTCCTATTTCAAAACTTACAATATTGCTGCGAAAAACTTATTCAACTAACAGTGCAAAAGTTAAACGATTTTAGGGCACAGTCATACAAGAAAAGTACAGTTGTAATGTATAAAAAATAAATTTCAACCCTAGAGGGAAACAATGATCTTGTAAACAATCTTAAAATCCGTGCATTTCACTGGTTCGTTTAAATCTTAGTCATCGATGCAAAGAAAAGGAAAAAAGTAAATAAGTCAAGTGTAAGCAAAAGTTAGAAATTTAGTGATGGGTATAGATTTCAGGAATATAAAATCAAAAAAAAAAACACATGGAATTGAAGTCTTAAAACTATAGTCCCTTGGCATTAGTGATAATTGTTAATAAAGTAGATAAACTTTTATAAAAACAATCAAAAGTGATTTAAAATTTTATTATACACTTTGATCACGACTTAGAAATCACTACAACATAGTGGGAAATACAAAAAAAAAGCATAATAAATCAGGAGATAGACACACATCAGCCCACACTTTTTTTTTTTTACAGAAAAAATGAATTCGCCAGTACATTTTGATAACATTTTACGAGAGCAATGAATTCTCGAGTATGGTAATTTAATACGTAACATCATTGGAAGATGCATATTATATATGCCCATTATCAATAGCGATAAAATCGTTGCATTTTTTAATACTCGCAAACTCTCGGACCCAATTGAGAAAAGTGCTACAAATTAGAAGCAAATTTTCATGTATTGATATAATGCCAAAATATTTGATTTCGAAAAAAATTGAAAGACTGTAATTCATACACTTGTAGAGTCAAAAGTGTGGAAATTTCTGGTACAACTATTGATTGTTTAAAAATTGATGATTTATACAACTGTTGTAAGGAAAGTTTTAAGGCAATTTCGTCATGAATTGATTCTGGTGTTGGGCCGTTATTATAAGTAAACCGCTTCATATAAATTTTTTAAATTGCGCTCATATTGTGTATCACACGAATCATGTTACATGTTATGCAAAGACTTGAAAAAAGCATATGTTATAATAATTTGAAAAATGAAACGAAAGTGACATTTTTTTAAGATATAATTGCTATAATAAAAACTTATATTAATGATTGAAAGTTAATTATTAATGCGCAAAAAGATAACTAATGTACAGTTGAAGATCGCAGATTTTTTCACGTAATATTATTGCCAAAGTAGCGTGACCAGGAAAGTTTTGAAATTGAACAGTTTTGCTGTTACTAAATCTCTGTATATCCATGAATATATCCGTATGAATAGCTAATCATTTAATAATAATTTTCTGCCATTATATGCTAAATGACGAGCTGGGCACCGATTCAAAATGTACCAATAATAGATATTTCAATTTAAGTTCATTTGAATTATTTATTCGTAGATTTTTCTACAGATATTGCAATTCGATATTCCCTGTATATGTAAATATGATGGAGAAGAAAAATCGAAACAGACAGAAAAAAACATGCCTAGGGATATTTGTATATCAATTGTTTTGTAGAAAATTGATTTAAAATACAAAAATAAGTATTATTATTTTTTATACATTCTGTAAATTAAATATTTAATTTCTTACCTATCGTAATAACATTAACAATTATTATTATTATAATGATGATAATAATGTAGTAAATTTAGGAAGGTCGTTTGCCCAGCTAGCCACGGAGGCCGCCAAAGTTAACGCGATTAAATTAACAATAAATATAAACATATTAAACCTACGAAAAGATAATAATTAAGGCAGGAAAAAATTAAATAAGCAACAGAGTAAATCTAAAATAAAAATGTATAAGTAAAAGTGCTAGGTAGCACTACAAGTGAGCTTCTTTGTATAGTAGATATACATCGTATACAACATGTACATGTGTGTATAGTGTATACACATACCTATGTATATGTATCAGTATATGAAAATCAATTTGTTGAATAAGAATTTATATTGTAACATAGGTATACATATATAACAATCCGTTATTGTAATATTCGGGTATAAATCGTGTGCATGACAAAAATTGAATAAGTCGAACATCAGATCATGATTTTATGCAAGAACAATTTTTCAGTTGCAAAATCTAACTTCTATTTTTCCTAATAAAACTGAAAGTGTCTAGTAAAATGAATAATTTTGAGACGTTAACTCTTCATTTCCCATGTTGTATAGGTGAACCAAGATCATTCTTAATCAATAGATATACATAGTTAAAAAGAAACATTATCCTGCAGGAACAGGAGTATGATAACGAAGCAACTAATGATAAATGTCTCGGCAATATATAACAACCAATCTTTACCGGTTTTAACATTCGTTTCACATGTTTTATTGGCCGATGTATACATACCTATATGTACATTATACATCAATTTATGTACTATTATTATGCTCTTGCATGAAATCTTACCAGCGGTGCTCCTTAATTCCTTGTCAGTCTGCTGAGTAGCTGATTGTAGAGAATTAAAAAAAAAAAAAAAAATTAGGAGTGACTGATCGGGAATTGAATCCACAAAACTAAAACTACTGCCCCGTGCCTTCCCTCCGAGATCCGAAAGAGTTAGGAGGAGAAAGATGAGAATATTAATAAAAGAAAAGAAGAAAGCAAAAAACAAGATCCTTGTTACAGCATATTTTATTATTATTGTTTAGTTATTTACAATCTGTATATTATTAATTAACATTATGATTAAAACTATTTTGTAGATAATATGATGGGCCGTCTTATATCTATATGTATGAATTCATTTACACCGCATCTCCTAATCTCCTTATTATGGTAAAATATTCGTAGAGAATGTTTTTCTTCAATTTCTTTATATCGTATTATCATACTGATTTTCTCAAAAAAAGAATAACTTTATATTATAATCAAAGACACAAATTAGCGGTAACTGGGAAAAGTTAAGAAACAAAATTTAAGAGTGTCAAATTAGTAATGAACTACTTCAAAATTGGTATATGAACTTGACATTAAAAGGAAAAACTACAAAGATGCGATTGATAATTTAGCTCAGATTAATTCAGTTTAACTGTATTTTTTTTTTTCTTTTCACCCAATTAACGACAATTGGGCCGAGCAACAATTGAACGACATGTACACCATGCTATCAATATTAGAATAGTTCAGTAGCCATCTTAAAATTCTTGTTTAAATTATCAATATCTTGTTCAACTTCTAACACAGCAAACAGAAGCTATAATAATGATATTACATTGTTTGTTGGTGAGAGAAAGAAGGAAACAATGGATGTAATATTTAGATTTGAAAAAAGTAATACCATATAGCTGAAATTTCTTCTCACATTCACCAATAGATTCTTTGTCGTCAGGAAATGCAGTTCCTGGCTTGCCCGACTTATTAATCTGTGTTGAAAATGTCAATGAGTTTCCGGTAAATGTGGTAACCTATCCTTCTGCAAATATATCTGCCTCCACTTCATCAGTGGCAAATGTACTAGAAAGCAGAATACAGCTCGTTGACGAGGATGAAATCTAGTTCTATATTACATTCAAAGTGGGAATGACATGTGGAAATTATGGGACCATGATTTATTCATTTAAGTCGTGCATATTATATATCAGGATTTATTGTTACTATAGATCAAAATTAAGTCCAAGCAAGCTTCGCACATCGAAATGTATCAAGTTATTGTTGTGAAAAAAAATATGCCCAATTTATTGCAAATATGCAACTGTGCACAGGAAATACGAAATGATGACTATGTATAAGATATTTTAACTTTCTATGTATTGTCGAATGAAAAGATTGGTAAAATTGGTCATGTTCTGTTTTTAGCTTCATTGCGAAACACGATCGCTGTTATATGAACGTCTGAAGCTTGGCAGGACAGACATTGTTGAGAACATCTTATTGTTAGCATAAGTTTATCGTATATACAACACAGAATTCTATTTTATCTACAAGTCGTTCCACCAATTTTGATACAGTTTTGTACGTCAGAGGTATCTGCGATTTTTTTATGACTTGAAGTAAGTATCAACTTGCACAGTAACAAACAAATCGCTGATATATTGTGGTAAAAACGGAAGTGTCATAATTGGTCAAACGTCCGCTATGTTAAGTTATTAGAATTGATATAAGTCAATAAATACATGCAAGGCGAAGTAAAACGAGCGATGAAACTAGGATAAAATGTCAGTTTAGTACCATATCTGATCCATTTCCATGAAGTACAAATTATTTTTTTTTTTTCGTTATAGGTTTCTTATAAATATGTAACAGACCTCTGCTGCCTAGATTGTATCGATTCACAACTTAAGCAAGCCTCAGAAGCTTGGTATATTTGCAAGTATTTCTTACTTGTCGTATCAATATCTTTATGCTCAGTAATTGGTACACTTTGAATAACTTTGTGAACGAGTTCGAAATACTTATCTTTACATCGTAGTCATCGATCAAATCTTAAATTATTGTTTTAACTTCTCATTACCTTTTTAAGTGGTGGGAATTCATAAAATTCACAAAAGATTTCATAGTCACCTGCCGCTGTTTTTCTGTCCTACTGAGTCTCGTTTTCTTTTAAAATTTGTAACTACTCGACTCTCATTATTCACGTATCTTTTCCTCCTCCAATCTATTGAACATTATTGATACACACACGTACGTACTATTCTATGATAATAGTAAAAATGAATGAACCATAGATTCAACAATTATATTGAAAAATCCAAGCAGATCTAATATTGGAACAAGGCAAGTTATTTAGAGAATAAACCATATCAAAATGGAAAAATAATTTATGATACGATTAAGGTGAATATTTGTACACAAGAGAATTTTACTTCAGGGCAGTATTTATACTCAGAATTTATTCTGATGATATTAGGTGATCAGAGACATATTATAACATTCGGTAAATATAACACGCAATGTATCAATATCAGTCTTTATCTTTACCAGCAGCAGGTAACAAGGGGAAGGGGAGACTCATTAACTATTAATAAGTTGTTGGATATATGTTTACCAATTATATTTGCCTCTACTCTTTTTGTTATGTGTTTTTCAACGGTTGTTTTATTCGTTATATTTTGGCGAGACTGCAACACAGTCTCGAGGCAAACGATTATTTTCTGACTAAACCAACGAGTCCTCGATTCATAAGTTTTGGTTTAAGTAGCTTATTAACTTGAAGCGACGCCGATTGTTGATTCCTTTCAACAGATTTCATCGACGATGTTTCCCTTGTAGCTATTCCCTGTCGCTTGAATGATTCCTGCTTGGCACCTCTGCGCAAAAGACAGCACCTCACACACCATCTATTTATTTCTAGGAGAGAGAGAGGGATTGCGGCCGGATTTTAATTTGCGAACATAAAATTGTAAAGCTTAATCAATTAGAAAATGCAGTATATTGTTTAGAAAACATAATGATAATTGATTCAGTCAATTCTTTGAGACGATAAAAGAATAAACTCGCCAGGATAAATTGTAGTAATTTAAAATATGGATCGGTCGTGTGATGTTTGTAACTGTTGAAGCCTTCAAGCCAGTAACAATGACGAGCATCTTTGTATTATGTAAATGTTTTCACATGGTTCCGTTTCATTTGAATTTCTTGTTCAATTTTTCACAATGTTATTTATGTTTTGCCACTGAGTCCCGCAGTTCAAAATAACAAGAGTACACACGCTTTGTTTTGATATTTGTTACATTGAGTGGTGGTCGGGCTTATTTCCAAAACCTCTGTTCAGGCGATACTGCGTTTAGTGTCGAATAAAAATGTGCAATGAAAGTGTTTGTACATCACCATTTTATCTTATTATTGTTACCGTGCTGGTGATGAACAGAAAATTATAAATAATGTGAAATTGCCTAAAATTTATTCTCAGCCTGAAATAGATGTGTTTGCTATTTGAATTGAGTTCAAAAATAACATGGACTAGACCCATCATTTTTTAGTGTACAAAATTGCAGTGCGTACAAACGAATAGATGAAATAACGCAAACCAAGTAAGAACAAGCTAGACCATAAGTCTGATCGCGATTTAATTTTCATACTGCATTACAGCAAGTGCGAATTCGTCGTCCGACCGACTGGATAATGAGGATAGAATCATTATCCTCATCTGATTCAAGAACTGAACGTTGAGAAGTGATCAATAGTTTCTATACTTACAAATAACGTGTGAGATCCTCAACGTCCACCAGCATTGAATCCTGTTCCATGTGCAAATCATCTCGCCTAAGCAATCCTTCCACAAGCGCCTCATTCAGAGCAGCTATACGTGCGTGTAAATCATTGGCAACCACTTGGAGTTGTGCAACGTTAAGCTCCGTTAACAACACTCGAGACAACCTACGTCGCTCATCTCCCAGCTGAACGCCAACCTAATGTGATGAAATAAGTTGGTGAGATTTTTTCTGGCTTTTGTGTGCGATTTATGAAACTCAAATAAAAACGTAAATTTCTGGTTCAAACATCCCGATGCGGTATTCAGATAAGCATTGAAAAATCCCAATAACTAAATTAGATATGATTCCTTGACTCTGGAGGCTTATATTATTAAAATTTTGTGACAAAAAAATTTCATAAGTTTATGTAAATTATGTAGTGGCACTACAAAATTTTTTACCTTTTCAAGACTAGATCGGACCATTTCTGTTATCGGACTTTGTTTGAGTCTTTGTCTTTCTACTTCCATTTGCATGTGAGCCATCTCCTTTGCTTGGGCCAGTGCCATTCTGGCTTCAGTTTGTAATCTTGCTTGTCTTGCAAAAAAGTCAGCTTCATCGACTGGCGCAGTTGCGTCGACTCTCAATGGTGGAAGACTCAGTACTTGTGGTCGAGTAACCGGCGCTCGTATTTCCGATGATATGGGACCAGGAGTTGTGTCAGCTTCCGAAACTGGCGATTCTGTATCCGAAGATGTGTCATTCATAAAGCAAATCTGAAGATTCATTCCTAGAAAAATCAAATTGCGAATAACTTAACACTGGTTTTCATTTTTTTTTTTTTTGAAAAATATATGTTGACCTTCATTCTGAGCTACTGTAAAAACGGGGACGCTTTAAGAAAAAATTTCAGGCAATTTTGAAAATATTCTGATTACTTCAGAAAGAGCGTAGAAGTATATCAGAATCTAACAGTTCATAAATATTCTACCGTAAAATTATTAGTAAATTTGCTTGAATTATACGTAAATTACTCTGTAAGGTTTCTATCAAAAATCTGAACTTCTTTTCTGTTAAAAAGAAAACATTTTCAGAGGCTTTTTAGAAATTGCAGAAAAGTTTTAAATTGATGTTTCTATCAGTGTATCCGCATTATTACTATTATAATTTGAGCTGACATTTTCGTTCATGGTATCTAAGTAATAAATGTTCTCAGTTGTACATTATTTGATACTGGATTCCTGAAACCATTAATTTTCTTTTTTCATTCAATTCCTGATACTGACCACTCTGAAGGCGTGACTGCAAGCTGGGCTTGCGGCCTCGTTCAGATCTGAGATCTTCAGCATCCGGTCCCATGGCCAACCGCCTTCTGATTTCCTCTCTATCATTTCTCCGCTAGAAGTAAAATTGCACAAAAATATTTTGTACACTTATTTGCAATTACTGTTTATAATTTGTCTGTTTTTTTTTTTTATAAGTTTCTCACTCAATCGAACCTGGGGGGAAACGAATGGATTTCCTTGGACGAGCCTATCGAAACGTGCAACGAGATCTTCCTTATCTCTGTCTTTGGGGTCAGGATTTCGGCCAGCTGCTACCGCCTGTACAACTTCGGCGACTCGCTCGTCTTCCTGAATTATGTACATCAAGTCTGAGATGTCGTCGATCATGTTTTAAACGTTAAATACGATATTCAACTAACTCAGGCATTAAATTATGTCTTTGACACAATTTATCAGGATTTACTCATTGACTGCGGCCCGAAATTTTACCACACACTGCATAGAAACGATAAAATTAAATAAGAATACGTACACGCATAGGTACAATCTCTAATATTCTTTCCTTCTTTTTCGCTATCCTTTAATCGATTGGGTTGAACTTAGTAAGATAGTGCAAGTTTTTGTTTACACATTTTTTTTGTTTAACGTTTATCTCTAATTAGTAACATTTTGAAACTGTAGCAAATTAATCGTATTATCTAAGAACAATAATTTGTTTTACAAATCATTACGTATCGCTGCTCACACATATTTACCCATCATTTTACAGGTTAAATTTCATGATTAAATCGGTCCAATGAAAACATAAAAGTACCTAATTTTCATGTAATTATTAGCAATGTATTCATTGGTTGGATATCGGCAAGATAGACGGTTGAAAAATAATATAGGTTTGTTTACGATCCGCACATTTCGTTTAATAATTTCGAATAACCTCAGTGCACCATTTTTTGACAGCCATGAAAAATAGCGGGTGCTTTTTGTCGTCCGCTATGAAGATGAACCCAGGAACGGACAGATTAGACAGAGGGTGAACCATACCGACCTTATCCCTAAATAAAAACAAAAGAGTACGAAGTACGGAAGAAAACAAACGAATGGGGGGAGGGGGGATCGCAATGTATTTGCACCGTGTAACGCACGATTGTCATTTGCCTGAGAGTTGTCAGTTTCAATGGTTTGAATTGAAGAAGGAAGATTAATATGGGTATAAGCGGTGCGTTGACTGAGGATATAATGCTTCAGTCAATGACCGACCGGTGAGACAAAATTCACGTTCAATGTTATGATTAACGAGCACTGGTGTTTAAGTGAGATATCCGACTGATCGACAGTTGTCTCACGTTTGTGCATGTCGCGTCATTTTCGATTTCATTTGAAGTAAAACTTCTTTTCTCTGATAGCAACAGACTTTTGTTTTTTCGGACGTGCAGTGAAGTGAGTTGACTACGCGAGTTGATGTGATTCGAAGAGGTTGAAGTTGGTATCGTTAACGTAACGAAGCCACTGTACAAATGATCACTGTGCAATTTCCGAATGACCTTCAAGAAGTTAGCTTTTCAAAATACATGGAAGTATGTTTTGTATATCATGGTTTACTAAATTTAAAACGATCCTGAAGATGCGAAGTAACGATTTCTCCGAAACGTACATCATTACATGCAGTAACGTTACTAAACTTCGTCTTCGTGTAAAATACACAGGTATCAGTTCACTTAATTACGCAATTGTGTATATTAAACAACCCACACGAGGAATATAATGTAATTCCTGCTTTTCTTTCTACTTTGAGCATTCATTGCGTTTCTATTATTTATTTATTATTAGTCGATAACGCGAAATCAGAATTCCCGCAGAGTGTTGAAAACTCTTTTTTCATTTTTCTGATAACAAAAATTATTTCCCACAAATTATCGTTATAATCGTAATTAGTACATTTTCGATAGCTATCCGTTCTATAAACCAGTCGGAAAAAGGAAAGAAAAGCTTTCTAAATAAATTTTTAAAGCGTAAGTTTTCATCCGACCAGCAGTCCTAAATTACGATGATGCATGCCTGACATTCGTAAGATAAATGATCGTCAACACGTGACTTTAATAATTAACTGGGAAACTAAATGGATAAATCAAATCAAGGGATAGATTGAGTATTAATGGCTGTAATGACTGTAATGAAATCGGTTTAATGTGTTAATTTTTGTAGCTAAATTCTTTGCTATTACAATATAATATTATGTAGAAATATCTATGGGATATGCATGAATGAATTACTTACAAGATCAAACTCTTTGATGTCATAATACGTGAACGTATACAAGTCTGCAACAAATCGCGAATCTTTTTTATAATGTCTTCGGGATTCAAGGGTAGTTCCCATATTTAATCAGGTGAAAATTATTTATGTTATAGTATAAACAATAATCCAGTCTGTTAAAGTATTTTACGATTACACGATCAGCGATCACTTGAGTCGTAAGACAGTATCGTTAATATTACTATTATTGTTGTTGTTATTATTGGTATTAGACGCAGGCTAATTTCATAACAAATAATCAATTCAGTATTCGATCCCAGCGTGTCGTAGCAAAGATAATCACCGTGATTACAAGTATATATGTGTATTACAGATCGCGATCCTAGTCTTCGAGAGAGTAAAAAAACGGACCTGCCACTAACTCGGGGAAGACTAGACTGGCGGAGGATCGTTCTTTAAAGGTAAGAAATGTCCCCACAACTTCTTTCTTGGAGTAAAATACGCTTCTAAACTGGATAGTGAAAGTCTACAAAGGAACTCGTTGAGCCTGCGTCAGGCTCTGTGTCTACTGCACCGTGCAATTTACACGTGTACATGTATACAACAGTGTGTGTGAGTATACAGGCGAGAGTAATTTGATTTAATTTCGAGAGGGTTCCTCATGTACCTGTTTCAGTACAAGTACCTAGACGAAGAAGAAACGCGGAATTTATACACCGAGGTTTTAATATCTTCGAACACCGCGAATGTATGAATTATTCGACTATCGTGAGAAGTAAGAGCTGCTTTATTTTTTGCCGCAGAGTTAAAAGCGGGGTTTCTTCTTTTTCTCTCCAGAACTGTGTTAACATCAGCTCTAACTTTCCTCAAGCGTATTGCAATAATTCTGCCTCATGTCCCTGTTTAAAGTTTTTAATAATATTAAGCGCACTTGAGATTGATTTAATCACGATTAAAGGCTTACTATAATTTTTATTATACGTGTTGTTTTCTAACTATGCAGCGTCGGCTACGTCAATATAGGTATACCTATAGTGAAACATATTTGTACAGCGATCATTACTCGTGATTTTAACGGTTGGTTAATCATGTGCCAATTGTAATGCTGAATCACCGTCAGTATTATTCTTCATCTCCGTTTCCCGTCCTCAATTTTCAACTACGATCGATATGATACATGCATTTTAAATAGATATCAAAGAGATCACCGGTCCGTTGAAATACTTTCGGACATGATAAATATTTGTTCGATTTTTTATATTGTCTTGTAAGTTCACCGCAGGGTATGAAAGTTTATAATCGACACATATTATTTGAAACACGTGCTCCACACTTTTTTACTGCTACTTTTTCTTAGCGCACTCTTACCTTGTCTATGTACCTATAAAATGCGGAGATATGATTTCAGTTTATTTCGGTACTTTCAAATTGTGACGGACGCGCTATCGCAAATGATTTTGGCCTTCTGATTCATAGTTATATATATTGTGGAAAATGTCGATCGGGGTGGGGTAGAAATTCCGAATTTGAAAAGATACGAAAGCGCCAAATTTCGAATTATATGGTAGCGAAACTTGAAGTAAGGAAATCAAACTTTTACGAAACAACAAAGTTTCGAATGGTCGGAAACCCGACGGCTCAAAGTTCCAAAAATTCAAGTCACGATAGAGCAAAATTCCGAAATATAAGATTTCGACGGCGTATAATTCCGAAAATTAAAATATACTCACAGAGTATAGTTCACTCATCGATTGGGTGTAAAAAATCAGAAAAACTAAAAATCAGAATGACCAGGATTCCGAACGTAAAAATATCGAAAATCCAAAACAGAGAAATATTAGAGTAGTGAAATTTCACCAAGCCGAAAATTCACAGAACCGGAAATCTTCGAACATTCAGAATTTCTGTTTCAGATTTTTTAATTTTCTCACTTTCTCACTTTCGGAACTAATTGTCGGACTTGGAGCGTCGGGTTTAGGACCATTCGAAACTTTGATGTTTCGTCAAAATTTGATTTCTTTGCTTTAAGTTTCGTCACCAAAGAATTCGAAATTTGACGCTTTCGTAACTTTTCAAATTCGGAATTTCAAACCAACCCCGATCGACGTTTTCCACAATATTAATAACAGTTACGCATAATTTTCACCAAACATAAAGCTTCTACATGGTTATTTAATATAGGTTGTGTAAAGCTATATTGAGTTTGAATCGATTCTCTTACATTAATACTCCAATTGAAAGTGTTACCAAAGAAAAGAAAAGAAAAAGAAATGGGTGAAAATCAAACATCCACTTCGAGATCGTGTCCATACAGCAATTCATGTGGTCAGTTTTGTAATTTATATTAACAATGACAATACAACGCAACGGCTATCACGTGTATACTGATATAATCGAGTAAAAATTTACAACGTATTGATACGAATGCAGATCAATAAGAAAGAAACGTCTAACCTCAGTATAGTACATTGGTGCCTTCATCAGAAATTGATAAAGGGGGTCATTTTCGTCGATTAATTCCATCATCATTGTCATATCGACGTTTGAATGTCTCAAGAATTACGTAAAACTTGGTAACAAACATTGACGATTATATTTACGAACTGCCAGATATCATCTATCCGTGCATAATTTATATCGATACGTGTATGCGGTGTGCAGATGAGGAGAAATCGCACATATTATACATGATCTATAGTATGAATAAATTCAATTGCGATCTAGATCAGTCCAACCGCTATTACATCCCAACACTGTCACCAACACGCACTACTTACAATCACAAAACTTTTCCATTTGTCGCTTCGTAAGACTGTTTAGCAGTTACAGTTTTATAAATTTGTTCAACCTGCAATTGACCCCGACTGTATTCGAATCGGTAAAGATCGGTGCCTGTTAATCATAATCCACCGTTCGAATCTTAGTTGGCGATTTATAATTTTTACGACTTATATAAGGAACGGACAAACATAGCAAAGATAAGAAAACCGTCACTTAGAGATTTGAAACTGCAGATGTTGGTCGACGGGATATCTTCAAGCTGCCGGTCTAGTGTATCAATTTACGGATACTTTATACGTATGTACAGGTTTACCTGCACCTACAGCAACGTATGACTAAATCACTATTGACCAACTTGTACCGATTGAATTAAATCGAATGCAAGTTTTATGTCAGATTTACAGCAGTTTGGGGTACTTGACACCGTAATATTATTGTTTCGTTCCGTCAATACCGCGGCCTGACGCTCCTACGCGACATGCGAAGGCACCGGTCTATATTACACTCTTATCAGTTACCTGTACTCGTTACGTTCCCACACAATCAGTGCCGCTCTAAAGACCGTAAGAACCCACAGGCATCCAAATGGTACAAAATATTTGTCCAAAATTTTTAGTTTTCATTGTACCATTTGATTAATTCTCTCTTGTGCGTTTCAACTTTTCTTATTCATTGTTAGAGACGTTTTGTAACGTCGTTAGAACTTTATTCGATGTGTTATACGCGAAAAGCCATTCCTCTTGACTATGGTAAAAAAAAAGTGTGTGTTTGTTCAGAATCACGTATTTTAAAAAAAAAAAAAGTTTTTCCCTGAAAGCCTTTCCAATTTCGGGGAAAATTCAACTCAGCTTCGGTTCTTCTTCGAGCTTTAGCGGAAACTTGTTAAAGCGAATTAAAAAACGTTGTAAATGCCTGAAACGATAAATTGAAGAAAAAAAACAGAAAACTGAGTAACCGTCTTTCCTTCTCTGCATTGTTATTTATCGCTTCGATTCGTCTGTGGATTTTTTTCCTTGTAAATTACACTTACAGCATTTCTCAGTTCTCCACTTCAGGTTTTGACTTTCAGATTCTGAACCACCTCGAATCACGATTGAATAATTATGAATCATAATACCGATCCTCATTTTATCCGATTTCTGAAGCGATTGTAAGGTTCGTTTTATCTAACGGGGTGTCCGTTGGGCCCTTGATGATAGACGGTACTGCGGGTTGTGCGGGAGGTTATAGCCCGCGATTTAATATTGCATATCAGTACCCGCGGTAGCAGCGCCAGTTTCGATATCTGAGAACTGGAACACGGGCGGGCTGTCGCCTGTTTTTAAAGTAAAATTAATTCTGATTCGCCGACACAGTTTCGATAGGCTCCGTTCGAGTTGTTTAAAGCAAAGAGGTAAAAGTACCTAACAAAAAATCAGTGGGAAACCGAGACAATATTTCAGCAAGGATTATAAGACAAGGATTCAATCTTCGATTTAACTGTAATTTAAGAAATTCGTATACGGCATGTATAAACGATATGTCGTGTAAATAATAAACTGAGGATATATTTTAAATCAATTATACAAAATTTTGCATAAAAAAAAAAAAAAAAAAAAAAATTGGCTACAGTAGCGGTATAGTTTTCTCTCTCGTATTTCACTTCTGAAACTGCACACTGATTCAACAATTAATTATAATTCTGTCACGACATACCTGAGACGTAGTTTTTCCGATCGTGATACCGGAAAGATCTAAATCCTTGGGTCGTATGGCGGGTCGGTGTCTAGACATTACCGGATGCATTTCTTTTCTCGTACCACGTTTGTCGCTCTGCGATAAAACTCGTTACCAAAAATGGGCGAAAAATGGTGCACGTTTCGTTGAATAAAACTGCCGCTTAGTCGATCTTCGGAAATGATACGTGTTGAATTTCAAATCGTCGATCCATCAACGTCGAACGAACGGACAAGAAGGATACGCTCGATAGCGTACGCAATGGAAGAATTCAAAGTAGCAATTGGAGTATGTAACTTCTACCGGCGTACTTGTACAAAACGTTTACGCAGCGATGCGTCATTTGACCGTTGAATCAAATCGTCGGAATACCGGCACTATCGCCATATGATGCACAAGGAAAACAGTCGCTTTACACGTTCGTGAGTGGAAGAACCTCGAACACAAGTAGAGCCATCGTTCTTCGCAATCATCCCCGAGTGTCAGAGTTTATCAATTTGTACGTAATGCGTATTTGGCACGAGCGCGATATTATATTTGCATATCCGTGAATCTTCGTCGATGCAAATTCGATTATGAACTGATATATTTTATTTGTCATACATATTTATTCGTAATGATTTCATTACTTACGACTGAATTTCTATTGTTACAACGTTATCGTTGATGCGGTGTAACCGCAATTGCGTTATACTTAGCGCCGGATGTATATCCACGTATTTCCTTTGGCTTTGTAACGTTAAGTGATAAACGCACTGTTGACGTCAATTGAGGACCAAAATCTTTCTTTTTTTAAATTATGGAAGTCTGAAACGATCGTGCAGAGACCTTCTTTATTTATATTTTAAGCGTAAAACGACCCGATCTACTTTTTCCTGATGCACGATATTGTAGGTAAAGGCGCGATTCAACGTACGTATAATTGTACGAGCTTTCTGTTGGTCAAATAAAAAAAAAAATAGTTTCTCTGATCCGGAACTTGAGTTGTTTGAAAAAATATTTGCAAAATTAGCGAATAGAAAAGATGGAATTAGTGTAGATCTCGCGTGAAACGCGATTATTGAAAGACAATTTTTCGCGCGTATAACAATATTATACTCGATTCGTAGACGCGCGTATACGTATGTCAATTAGTCGCGTTGCCGTAACAGGCGGCTTTTGAACTTATGATTAGTTGTATACAGTAGGGTACTGAATACGTTTAACAGCTGTTACGCAGTGACGATGACGTATTATTAATTAATAACGCGGAAAGGCGCGGCTGCTGGTTAACCTCGGCCGAAACCTGGACCCCGACTGAATCTTCTCAGCAAGGTTCCGGAGTCTGTGGAGACGTCTCTGGTCCAGGAGCAGATATGAGTTAGAAGTGGGTACTCGACGTAATCGCGATCGACGCCTCCGCCTCCGCGTGCATCAATATCGCGGTGCGGCCGACTCGGAACTCGAAATTGCGGTCGTACGTATACCGAATATACCTGGGGCGTTACACGCCAACTCAGTAAACGGTTGACCCTGACATTTTTTTAATTTTACCAACGATTTTTCGTACGTTAGTACGATATCTGAAGAGCTTGGAAAAATATTTTCGAATTTTTTTAATAACTCGTCATTACCCTGTGTGTGTTTTAAACCTATCTCAAAAACACTCAAATTGTATGTATGAAACAAGAAAAAAATCATCTTGTTTCCGAAACGAACCATTTTCACGCAAGATTCAGAGTGGGACCTCGTTTTTTTTTATTTTTGTACTTATTAGAAATCTATTATAACACATACCGCATCTACGGTTTGTTTGCTGCTTTTTTTTTTCATTACTTCTCTGGTTATAAAATACACTCACGATTTGCTTCAAAATTTTTAATAGTAGATTTGTAACTGGTATGATAATACAACAAGCGGTTATAAAAATTTTTAAAGATGATTTTAAAAAAATTAGAAAAGAAGTCCCACTTTGAATCTTGCATAAAAATCACTGATTTCGGAAACCAAAGTCTTTTCTTTCTTGTTTCATAAAAATCAATTTGGATGTTTTTCGGATGGGTTTAAAAAATCATAGGGTAAACACGAATGATTGAAAACGGTCGAGAATTTTTTTTCGAAGCTTCCCACGAGTCGCTCTAACGTAGAAAAAATTTTTAGTGAAATTGAAAAATATCATGGTCAACCGTTTACTGAGTTGGCGTGGAATGCCTCACCTATACAGTACACGTGCATGTACGAGACGCTCCAGATGCATTGGGAATTCCGATAACGGGAATAAAGGGGATAACAAATCCTCGGCAGGAGATATGAAAGAAGCGTGCAACCCTGCAGTGACACTGACACTGCCGGATGCTGCAAGGAAGATACTCGCGACTGCCGGGTACATTATACAGGTATTATTATAGGTATATGAGTACCTGTAAGGCGATGGCTTCCATTCGGTCAAAGCGCATGCGGCCCCCGATTAGGAACGACGAATCTGTGCCGACCCTTTTGGAATTGTGGGACAACCCGGCCATAAAAACTAAGTACCTCGGTTTTATGTGCTACCACGCAGGGATTTTTTCAAGGTATCTTTTATACGCGCACGTATAAGAACAGATGTTTTGTGATATTGATATATGATATCGTTGTATTGAAATATTTTATTGATCTTTTTAATGTTGGGTGCAGATTCAAAAAATTTTTGCAAATCTTTTTCACTCGTGTATATATATAAAAAACTGGTATCCTTGGTACAAATTTCTTTATCAGGATAGATTCAATTGACAAGCAAATTCTCCTTATTGCATCGAAAGAAAATAAAACAAGGCGGATACAATTGAGCCGATCTCCGTATCAAGAAAACGTGCAGCTCGTGGTTTCTCAATTAGGTAATACTTTGTTACAGGCAGAAGTTGGTCACGGTAATTGCTAACCCCAGGTCGTTTTGAGTGAGAAAACTGAAAAATTTTGTTTTTACATCTGCATAATGTGATTTTTTCACTCACCCTGCGTTCCTCTTCACGCGCAGCTCGCAGGTGAGACTCAATGGCGTCCAAATCTATCTTTGGCATTGCCGTCTCAATGTTGTAGACATCGAAACCTCCTGTAAATGGGAATGAAAATAAAGTAAACTTGAAGGAAAAGGAAAATAGGAAAAAAATACGTTTAGAGGAGCTCCATGATTCGACAGTAAATTTCTGAAATAAATTTTGCTTGATAGGAAAGAAAATGAAAGATATAGGTGAAGGATTTTTCGATCAAAACTATTAATGCAATTTGTCTAATCATTCTACTTATATTCAATTCAGTCGTAAAATTTGAACGCTACAACAATAAATGAATTTCAGCGACTTTAGCAGCGCTGAACAATCCACAGAATAAACGAGGGATATTTCAGCTCTCCGTTTTACCGGTGAATTAATCATGCTGATGTCGATGAAACAATGATCTTCAGAATAAATAAGGAATATTACAGCTCTCCGTTTTACCGGCGATTTAATCATGCCGACGTTGATAAAACAGAAAAGTTCGACGTTTAGAGGCGCGTGAAGTTGAACGGAATTAATTACTTAATGTGCGGTGGGGTAATTTCGTTTCTCTATGACTGATCGTGAAATTTTAACCGTCACTCCGGAGAAAATTGGGTAATTTAGAGCGACCTACTTTCTGCACGCATCGTGAGTTTTAGGCCTCGGACGAAGTATCACAAACATGCAGGGGTGTGTTTTATTTGCTACAAAAGTTGCAGGAGAGAATGAGGGAAATTGAATTTCAGCCGAGTTCAACATTCAGGGCCAACTTAATTCAAATATTGAAGACTTGTAGAAAACCACAACACTCACTTTACATCAACTTTTCAAGAGTTTACGGACATTCCAAGCTCACCTGGACCACCGACGTCGGGATCAGCGCGACGTTTGTCGGGTCGTCTCTGGGGTTGATTAGCGTGATTTTGCTGCCGCCTCCTCGCCTGGTTCCTGGCCATTTTCTCCTTCTTCCTGGCATCGATCGGCGTCTCGGGAAGATCCCTGTCGATCAGCTTGTTCGTGTCCTCCCTCGGGACGAGATTGTCTTTTATGAGATTGTTGTCTCCGCCAAGGGCGACTCGGCAGGGCGGCGATATCTCGACGGAATCCATGAGGACGACGTCCGGCACCGGCTGAACGTATTTCTCGAGATCGACACCGATGTCTCGCCCGATGCTGGAGAGCAGGTCGATCTCTTCTAGCTTCGTGTACGGCGTCAAGTCCGAATAGCTTTCCGAGTCTGTGTTCGTTTCCGAGTCGTCGTTTTGACCACCGTTACGCAAATTAGGCGCTGTTGCCGGCTGATTTCCTATCTTGGAACAATCGGGTAGAGGCAATTTCTTTGCCTCTCTTATCAGATCGATGTATTCGACCGTCGCCTCTTCTTGCTGGTGGGAAACGGAGAATCATTAAATGGCGACAAAAAATTGAATCGAGAGTAAGAAGCTTGTTGGGTGCGAAAATCGACACACTATCTATTAATCTCATTACGAGATATTCGTACATCGAATTATTATATACCAGATTAGAAAATTATGGTATTATATAAACTAGAGCTTGGATATCGATGCTTCATTTCAAATCGCATAAAAGTTGTTGAAAATCTAGTACCTGAGTTCGATTGATTTCACACTAAATATGACGGCTGATTTTATTCAGAAAACTATTTTCTACAGATTGACTTAAGCATTGTTTTTTCATCACGTTACACCGATATTGACTAAGATCAAAAAATAGCAATGTTAAATTGATTTCTGAAAGAAAAAAAACCTGCTTCAGTGACTTTTGTAGAAAATGATAATCTGAATAAAATGAGACATATTAGAAGAAAATTGAACAAATTTAACGGATTCTCAACCATTTTGCAGCGATTCGAAACGAAGCATTGATATGTAAACTTTTGTTTACAATTTCGTTGGTATCTATTTTTACCACGCTTTTTACAATATTTTGAAAAAGATCTCCGTAGCTCGTGAATGAAATAATATGACAACAACTTAACGTACGACCATCGCGTCACAAAATTAACGAAAAGAATAGATTCTTGGCCAACCAATCTCCTACAAACTGCAATTTCGGGTTGCAGCCTTTGAAAAATCAAATTATATTACCTCTCCGACTTCGCTGGATTTTCCGGAGTCAGGTATCTGTTCGATTTCCGGAAATTGGAGAGTTTCTTTGACAGCGGTTGTAAGCTCTACAACTTCGACTTCGACGGCTAGCTCGCGGGCTTTTCTTTCTACGACGACAGCCTCGCAAAGATCGGATGTTGGCTGATCTACCGTGTCGGCAAGCCCTTCGCTCGGCTCCAAATCAGTTTGATGCGTCTCCGCTTCGATTACGGAGTTAACGTTCACTTCCGGTACCAGTGAGACGACTTGGCCAGAACGCGAGACCTCGACACTCTTTACGTAATTTATGCACTTTACCGAGGACGGGAGGGCCGATTCGTAGAGTGAATTTACTGTCTGGAAAACCAAATTTCCACATAGTGCTAATTAATTATTAACCTTCTTTGAATCACACGCGGTCCGGACACAAAATGTTCACGCTTCCTAATTCTAAATAAAAGATTGTAGCTGCAGCTTTGCGGATTAGATAATTGATTAACTCACAGAACACTGTTTTCAAAATATAATCTGGAATTAATCGGCATGGTTGTATAGTTGCAATTTTGTTTCGCAGTATCTGTTCAGAAATTGTCGATTGATGTGTTGGGTAGATAGTTAATCGTTGACGAGAATACAAATTTGAACTTTTCGTTTGTTGAAGTTTGGACATGCTGATTGTTAGCGTCAGTAGGAGTGGAAAGGAATGTTTCTCAATGGTAAAATTTTGTTCACTCATTGAGATTGGTTGAGGATAGAAAGTGGGAGAATTGTTTAACAGGTTGGATTGGTCAAGAAAATTTAGGAGGGATGTAAGGGGCAAGTTTGTCATAAATTTTGGATTCGGAGAAGAGGTGATTAGGGGATAGTTTTTACGGTTATCTTTGAACGCGATAGAAACAATGGATGAAAAAGTGCTGCAAACTCACACATGGAGTGTAATGATTATGGCCATTTATTGAAATCTGACAAATGTGCTCGTGTGTTTCTTTTTCTCCTTCTATTAATTGAACACGAGAAATGCTCAGCGAGTTTGATACTCACGTGAATATTGAACTTGGGCTTCTCGTAGATGAACTTCCGGTCGGATTGTTGCCCCTGAAGATGATTAACGCTACCTCCGATCAAGTTCTCGTCGGTATTATTATTGTACTGGTTATTGTTGAGGTTGCAAGTGAGTTTCGAGACTTCGTAAGCCTCGAGCTCGTCCTCCGTGAGGTCTGTGTCGGAAAGCAGGGAGGTCGCGAGGTGTTGAAATCCGGGATAATTCGGGTTGACGATACCTCTGCAACGCGTCGGCAGATTTCCTTCCTCCGACCAATCCGACCACTCGGAAGGAGTCAATTCGTGGGATGAATCCTCGACGGAGTTACGCCCTGTAATTTTATAGAAATGAAACGTAGCGGGACGGTCGAAAAAGGAACCTCCGCTGCGACTGACTGTGTAAAGTCACACTTGGACACGGATAAATTGTTAATTAATTTAATTAGTTTAACGATCGCGTCGCCGTCACTCGGCCAGCTGGTTGCGTAATACCGAATCATAACGCTGAGCCGATTAATCACGCGAGGCGACGTTGGCGGACGCGAATTCGGCAACTTTTTACCATTGTGATCAGAAAACACTTCATTTAAAAATTTATACGGGTAAAATCGACGCGGAATCAACGACGAAATAATCGGACACAGATTTTTGACAGTTCATCCTACCTTCGTAGTCGGCCAAACTCTCGGCAGAGCTGCTCTGGTAAAGCCTTGATGCCGTCAAATTGTTGTTAATATTGTTCCGCCCATTGGAATGATTCACCGTGACATTATTCGAGATATTCTGAACTCCGACGTTTTGCGCAGCCGGCCACGTGCCGCCCTCCTGTGACGATCGCAACTCCTGAAATTCTTGCAAACTGAACGCGGTCGTTCTGTCGTTACAATTTTCTATCTCCTCGGAATTCGACGAGGCACTTATCTCGCTTTGTTGAAGCTGACTGCAAGATTAAAAGTACGAAATTTGAAACAAGATCACAATTTTTTACCTAAAACAGACTCGACAAAAATCCTGATCATGGGTCGCATTCGCTCGTTCCAACTGTCAATTCCAACATATTGCAGGTACCTACTCGGTGAAAGAAAATTAAAACATCAATCGTTCGAAAGTGCAATGTTGCTTGGAAAAGGATTCTTTAACGGTGTTTTAGATTTAAAGAAATAGATGCATACCTTCAGGGTGTGAAATGAATTTCCTACTTACTTATTGTTCAATCCTTGATGCATGGGCAACGATACGACAGAATCCTTTAACCGCATTGCGAAATTGCTCTGTAACAGAAATAAAAAACAAGAATCAGAGGCGACAATGAAACATTTTTCATACTTTAGCGACACACGTCACTGCAGTGAAAAACAAACGACGCGATAAAATATTCACAAGATGGGTATGTGTACAAACGCGACTACGACGCAGATCGAAACCGTATCATCGTCAGGCGATCTTCCGTAATAAAAAACAATTTAAAAACTGTTTTAGAGGTATAAAAAAATCAGCGCAGAAAACCCGACTTCCTCTTCCCGCAGCGTTTTCCTCTTCCTTAAAATAATCACCCTCGTAGAATCGGAGCCGAAAGGGAGCAACGCTAGTTCGGCGTGACTTGACGTTGGAATTCCATTCGAACGGGGTAGTTTTCGATCGGAATAATACCACCCGGAGTTTTTACGGCTAGTCGAGATAAATTCGCGAAGAGGGGGAGGGGGGCGGGGGGATTCGGGGCGAATAAATCGCGGTAAAATTAAGGAGAGAACGACTCTGTTTGACACTTACCCACCATCTTCGGTCCAAAGGTCGCGCGCGCACAACCCGACTGTTCCCGGCAGCTTATCGACCTCCAACCAACACCCTGGACGCTAGCCAAAGGCGCCGGAACCGGAGGGCGAGGGATGCGAGGACGGGGGGTGGGGGAGCAGGAAAGGGGGAAGTTGCGCGTGTGGGTGAGCCCCGCAGAACTCTTTTCGAGAGTCAAGAGTCAATCTCAAAGAACACCCTAACGACGGTTACGCGCCGAATAATTGATACGCGAGGAGGACTCGGAGGAGAACGAGGAACGGAACGAGGTAAGAGGTCCTTGCGGAAGCTGCTGCGTGCTGACGGCGGAAGGGTTGAACAGACCTGCACCACCCTCCCCCCTACCGCCGTTTCTCTGTTCCGTTTCTTTTTTAGCAGAGGGATAATTGCGAAAAGGGTAAGAAAAAAAGAAATAAACACTAACGGCTGCCAGGGATAATAACAGCTTGTGCGTGTTACGTACCCCGTGGTGGAGGTGTTCCACCAGCCTTGGAAGAATATGGGACGGAAAGCTTTCGCGGATCGATACAAACTTCTGTACCCGCGTGACGTCAAGCACACAGTGTGTGGGAGGAATTCTTCGAGGGTCGCAGAATGACGGTGGATTCCGGGGGGGGAGGGGGGGGGGGGGGTGCACCGATGGGGAAGATGCGCTGCAGGATGGTCAAGAATTTGATTAATAAAAGGGGGCCAGGAATTCGATGTATGCGATGTATATTTGCGAACCGACTGTTTGGAAAACTTTGGAGATATGTATAATGGGGATTGGTGTTGACGGTCATGAACGAAGATAACAGACATTTCTTTTTTCTTTACAAAAAGAAAGAGCCGGGAAATTTGTCAGGATATAAGGAGGTTCGAGTCCTGATGTATGTACATACCGTACACGTTGTAGAAGCGAGTGGCTGTGGTCGCTACAGATTATTATTATTATTATAACGAGGTTGCGGGATCGCAAAAACAGATAATAGAATTTACTTGCATGGAATGTTTGGTAGGATACATGTATCAATCCGTTTCATTTGAATCTATAAGAATGATCGTAAAGGTGTATGAAAGAACCGGTTTATGGTATCGAGTGATAATGGTACATAGATGATTTTGAACTTATTGGTTCACCGTTCCGCATATTTATTCGAGGCATGGTATGTACAACATTATTCTCCTGAATTAGCACATCATTGATTAAACGGCACTCGTAAAATATGCGCGTCACTGTCGCGTGTTACGATTGGTTTCGAAGTGCGTGACGTAGTCGAGGTCATTTGACCGGTTGAACGACACAAATGTATACACAACCTTCACGAACTCGATCCCGCAACTTTGAAATTTGAATATTTCCATGCCTGGCAGACTCGCAAACCATTCTTCTCGGGTTTATCGTGTCACATGCATGCATTGTACCTTATAAATATCGTGTACTACGATCTCATTTCAGAAAGGTCCATGAATCACTGTGATAGCGTAAATCGCTGAATTAAGTGGTTAAGCTTGTTTAACACGTTTTTATGAAGCCGTAGTGAAATATTTTTGTGTGCATAATTATGTTTGGAATTATCGATTTCCCAGAGGGTTAAGCCGGTGGTCTGCGATCGCGAAATATCCACACATACATTCTCACTTATCCGGCAGTTTGAACAATTTTAGTGATTATTTTCGAACAAGTACAATTTTCAGATCATCAAAAATAAATCAGTCTTAAAACGTGTGCAAAATCTCGGGTGTTTTGAAAATCGTAACTCAAAAAATAGACCTTTATTAATTGCTGTGGTCGGTAAAAAAACAGTTCCATGATAATTTCCTGACACCATCACGACAAACATTCGTTTCTACAGAATTGAAAAACAGTCTTGTTCGTTTCAAGGTTCAAATCGGTTACGAAAAAACGTTACAGATGTGGTAAGGAACGTATTATAGGCGCAAAAATAATTTGAGATGTTAAAAATTTGTCGTTCAATTTATCCTTACGCATTACGCAGTCTCGTCGATACTCTTCGTCCATTCGGGGGAAGTTCCTACGTACCGTGGGGAAAAAAAAGCGCGCCGCTCACCTTGGGGAAGGTCAATATATTCAAAATGGCGTCGGGGGTGCTCCAAGGCCGGAGCACGGTGAAATTCTGTAAGGTCGTCGAAGATCATGAATCGGGTTTACCGGATTCAAAATCAGCCGGAAAACAGGGAAAAATTGGAACTGACGTATGTTCGAGTGTTCAAAGACCGGCAGCCCTGAAGGGCGATAATCTATAATGTAGAAATTCCATTCACCAGCTTTCACGTCGCGACCTCATTTGCGGAAATTTATTACCCCTCCTGACCTTTCCTGAGGAGAATCTAGTCCTGCGCAAAATTAATGCCTTGCCTTTGCTGGCGTGGTAAATATACGGATATACCTATCATGCATGCATATGTAATCACAGGGTTGGTAGGTGATATAAGTCACATTTCGCAATGTCCGTCCCTTGCCGAGCCAATTTTTTTCACTGCATTTCAACCACCGTTGACTTTGTGTGAACATTTTATTGCTGCCAGTTGTAAGTATATTGTAAAGACAAACAAAAAATATGGGATGCAAGTGAATCGACTTAGTTTTTCGAACCGGTCAAAATTGCGTAGATCGAAATTTTGCAAGACCCTTGAACCCAAAGATGATTGCGGTATAATTTCAATTAGCATGACTGTTGTAAACTCACTTTTTGAAATTCACTTATCGTTGGGTTTTACCGCTAATAGCTCTGTAATTAACAAGTCTGTAATTCCTATAATTATCAGAGGCTACACAGCACTTTTTTCCCCAATCGTGACACACCTCACCCTCTGAAAACGAATGTGGCTTCAGCCAATTACGTAATACGAGAGTAGGTACAGTACATGTACGTGGTTCTAGTTAGCGTGCAAGTATATCAGCGCACACATAACTAATAATAAAAGTGATTATTACTACATCGATATAAGCGAATAACGAGTGGGACAAATTTTTTCTACCACGCCAGTTCAGCCGCAGAGCTTTTATTTCTTCCGTGCTCATTAGTCCCTTATGATTAGCGTTCCCCAAACGTTATATTTTAGGGATTTATCGCTTCGGATGAGTATTATTCCAGGGTTCGGGACGGGGAGCCCCGACGTCGCGACGCTGAAGTCATTGATCGTGGGAGCGACAGGAGCGGCTAAACGAGGGGGCGGAATGCGTTAGTTATACCTTTTCTAAAAAGGCATTCCTAGTTTGAGTTCCAAAACTGTAAAACGCTGAGGGCGCACATTAGGCTTCGTGCACAAGTCGCGAGGGCTGCCAACTCACAATCGCTATAAAGTATACAGAACACGTGTACCTTTTACGTTGTTTTACCAACTTTATTATAAGTTTATGTCTGTGACATTCTGATGTGCTTATGCAACCAGGTTTTAATTCATGGCATTTCGTCATGCGATATTGCATAAGTGTTTTGAAAAATATACATAAAATTGAATAAAGACGTAGAGAAGTAAAGTCGATCTATATTTTTGTCTGCGAATGTACACACGATATGATCTTACTAATTGACAGTTAACGAGATTGCGCAGTCAAAAATCATTACTTGTTTCCTTTAATAATGAAAGAAAAAAGGCTCAAATTATAAACAAGAGCTTAGATATCGATTATATATTTAAAATCGCTTTAAAACGGTAAAAAATTGAGCAGTCTCTGCCAATTTCACTCTGCGATGAGTGATTTTACTCAGAAGATTGTTCTTTACAATCCCATCGTGACATTTTTTTAAAATTGCACTGGTATTGAGTTTCACCAACGAATAGCAGTACTGAATCGACTGTATAGAGAAAAAAAAATTTGGATTGGTAAATTTGTGAAAATCAATTTTCCAAGCAAAATGAGCTGTCGCGGAGTGAAATTGAACATTTTCACTAAATTTTTTACCGTTTTTAAACAGTTGAGAATAAAAAACTTATATTTATCATTCTTAGGTTATAATTTTGGTCTTTTTGCTTCGCATTTTTCGAGCAAATACCGTAGCTTAAAAATGTATTAATTTGATAAACACTTGACGTGCAACCATCTCGTGACAAATTGCCAAAAAAGTATTGATTCTCAACTGTACTCAACTACCTCAAGCCAGCTAAGTATAACTTTTCGACGGATGCTTGAAGAAAAGAACCCGAAAAAGACGGTGGTGGGCCGCATTGTCTCTTATACTTTTATACGGCACTGTATCGGCTTCGGATAATTGATCGGTTGAAAGATGAGTGCAAATGGAAGACGAGCAATTTGAATGAATGAAGGAAATCAGACCATGAAACGAATTTTCGGCTCATGCAATATTACAATTAAGGGAGAAGAAAAAACTAGATCCGCGTAACTATGTGCACCACATGTTTTCTTACATAGCAAAAATATGGCAATTCCGTATTTCCAAAGATAGAAACATCGTCGGTGTTCTTAAAATATCAGTGGTAGTGATATATGATTATGCTAAAAAAAATTCTGCAACTGGGAGCTAAAACTGCGATATCCGGTTTATGTCACTAGGCAATTTTCTACCAACGATTCAAGAACATACCTCCTAGTATATTCTATAAACCCACGTTGTGCACACGTTGCACGCAGATTGAAAATCAATTGGATATATTCACCTGTGTGAAATCTGTTCGAAACTAAATTGTAATGTAAAAGCATAGGAGTGACAATGAATAGGAAAAGAATCGTTTAAATTTTATCCACTTACCCTAATGTTTCGGTTCTATCTTTGACTCGTTCCGACGAAATGAAGAAAAAGTAAAAAGAAAGCACCAGATTCCGTGCGGAATTAACACGCTCGCCGCATACCAAGGATGAAGAATAACACGGGAACGGCTTGACTGTATACGCGTAACGATTTAGACGTGGGACGCTATTGTATTACTAATGCATAGACCGGTCGTTTGATTATTAAACTTTACTCTCAGAGGGGTTCTAAATTCACGCCTTTCCAGGATACACACTGTGTCCGGTCCTCCGAATTTCGCTCCCCTTGACGTATTTTCTCGCAAACCCCGGCGACTCGTGAATTTAATGCGCTTGCGCGTCGCACCCGTTTTTCTCGGGGTTCCCTGTACCAAGTCTGGATCCACCGACGACTCTGTACTACTCCGTGTCATTCCACAGCACCCTTAATCATTCATCCGTTCAGTAGATACCAGCTCGCGAAATCGGATCAGTTTCTTACATTTTTTTAGAAATTTTTCCCGAACACAGGGTGAAATTTTCATGAAACTAGTTTTTCTTTCTTTAATTTCAACCGACGTGATTTAAGCTAAAAGTCATTCAAGGACAAAAGAGTAGAACCCATATGACAGAAATTATACTTCTTTAAGCATCGTTTAAAGAAAAGAATATGGTTTTTTCTGCGTGCCGACTTTACATCGACTGGCATTTCGCCATACAGGTGTGTAACTACGATTGCCTAAGTTTAGGGGCTAAACGAAGCCTCCAAACGGTCGGAAAATAATATTACCTATAGGTATAATACGCCATAACTCTGCATCATTGGAACATATTGTAGCAATAAAATTAAGTTTCCGAGCGAAAATAAAATGGTCAAATAGGTGAAAATTAAAATGCAGAGAAAACACTATTTCTTTTACAATAACAAGACCGTTTTTTTTTTTTGACGCAGCGAGCCAATTCATATGATAAACATTTGATGCCTTTTGTACATCAGTTATCTACGATGAATACTAGATCAGAAAGGGGAACCTAAAGGGTGATTTCACCTTTTATAACAATATTATACTAGTTGCGATAAGTATTCAGGTGGAACTGCTACTCTTGACATTTTAGCTTTTAACAATAACAACAGCGATATTAGAGACGTGCCGAATATTGGGAATGCGTTGTTAAATAAGAGCCTAGTTTTCTGTATATTCCAACCCCCGTCTTTGCCTACTGTAGCAAGGACTGGTATTCCAAGAGCCCGCCTCTCTCCTTTGCAGGATTAGCAAAATGTTTTGCACTTTTACTATACAAATAAATATGGAAGAGAGATTTGAATCACGCGTAAACAGCATGAGCAATATTGGGAGTCATGTTCAGTGATGATGCCGTCGATATCGCAAAATCACAAATTCGATCCAAGTACAATAACAATATGATCCTGGTGTTTGTTAATTAACATTATACTAATTTTTCTCATACTTGCATGTAAGCACGCTCTGAAATGTATATATATGTATACTCCGAGCAGTCACATTGACTACAGTCCCTTGATTTGTAGGGATTCTACATCATTGATGTTGCACCAGTAGCGCCACTCCGACTTATTCTGTGACGTCGTCATAGCATCAGCCAATCAGGGGCTGTTCAAGCTCACGCACGTTCCAGCGAAACTTATTTTTAATAATCATTCATCAATAATAAGATATATTTTACTTGTTTTCACTCATCGTAGTGAATTTCTAATGCTAAACGGAAATTATTCATTACAATAGTATGTCTGTAGAAAAATCATGCAACTTCCCTACTGCATTTCATTCGTTACTTATGACATCGTTTCAATTCCAAAGTTATCCTATCGACTTAAAATTCAGATCTTCTGCAAAATTCAATTTATTTTCAGCCTTACGAGCAACAACATTTGTGTTCTTAGCAAGTAATGCTTCCAGTTATTTCATAATATCCGTTGCTGGATTGAGAATGGAGCTGAGATATGTGGATGGTACTTAGCGTAAATTCACCAAACTTCGTATCTTTATGAGCCTGTGAACATGCAAGTCCATTAAAATGTCTCTTATTTGTTAAATTTGCATATAATTCATTAGATTCTATCTGAGTAGGATCACATTCCAAATACCTTTAGTATTTTTGTTGCATCAAATGTCTCTCGTTTTGCTCCACGTCGTTCATCTTCAGGTATCCTGAATTTTGTGTTCATCAGTGTTATATGCAGGTTCACTTTATCTGCATCTTTTCTGAGGAAGCCTAAAATACAGGAAAATATCGGATGAGCCCAAGATAAAGTTGTAGAACATGCGTGAGACCTTCACTTAAATTAAAAATAAATAGTTTGCCCATAATATGAAATGTTTTTGTCATTATTCTAATTAGTTTTAGAGGTACTTGGATTGGGTTCATAATTTCACTACCGAGTTCTAGCTTGTATCCGGTGAAGATCGGACTTCGAATTCAAAAGGCAATAACTGGTGGCAGAATGTAATTATTCTGCTTCACTTAACCCAAAATGTTGTGTCCAACTATTCCTCACCAATGTCGAAAAAATAATCCGAAATTTGATCAGCTATCTCCTGCAGAACATTATCCTTACTGTATACTTTGGCATAAAGTACATTCACCTCGGAAGGATCATCATTCATATAGTCGACTCCTTGCACAGTTAACAATAAAGGTCCATTTTTGAGAATAGCGGGCCTAGAATACAAAATTACTGATTCATCTGACGACAAAATCTATTAAATGACTTTGCGTTCGATCAAGATTTGCTGTACTAAATTTCTGTTGTTCGGAAAAATAATTGCATTTGATAATAAATAATTTCAGCGATTTGAATATAGCTATGATATTTCTTTGCTTCATCACATTAGTTGATTGGAAAGTCACCTACGCAATTATATTTTCTTTGCAATGTTCTAACGCTCTCACAGCTTCTTCTCTCTCTATGCTGTCGACCAAAACCAGCATGCCGATAGTGAGGTGCATCTTCTTTGGATTTTGAAATATTTCTTCTTCGACACCCCTCATCGGCTCGTTTGCAGCCAGCACTGACTCCTTGAATTTTTGGAATCCGTTTTGAACACTTTCACAGTTTGTGGGTATGGATATAAAATGAGTGTAGTGCAACTTCTTTCTCGATGTTTTTATCAGATTGTCAATTCGCTGGCGAGCCAAAATAACTTTCTGGCGTGTCGGACCAACTAGAACTAGAAGTAACGAAACATTAACGAAATAATTTAGATTACATAGGTGCAAACTAGGTAATTTATTTTTTCACCAATGTCTCCATTCTGGCCTAATTTTGGGATTTGAATGGATGTCGACGTCTCTGTTTCTAGTCTTTTACGGGTCGACCCTTTAGTGCCGATCACAAAAGGAAAAAATGGCCTGAAAATAGAAATTTCATTTTATCAATTATCGGAAAGTAAACTTATACGCACCCCTCAGCAAGGTTTTCTTTATAAATCCATTGGTGCACTTACTTAGCGAGATAAAAGGTGTGTTTAAATCTGCCATTGTAGGGTTGCACATCAAACTCTTCGCTGGCAGAATCCTCATCGCTGTCGTAATCATCTTCTAGATACATCGATTCTTCCTGATAAACAGCCGTGCCACGATCTTTGGACCATACACCACTGTCACAAAATCTATAACACCTTCCGTCAATCCAAACTAATTCAGGACGCAATGTGCTGTTATTGTCCATTATTGAAATCGGTATTTGAAAACACCTTCTTTTTTTCCTTATTCCTCTAGTTCAACACCCCTTGTTAATATACCGTCCTGGTACCAGTGGTGTCTCTGTACCTATTGGTACTATTGGTGTCTCTACTGAGAAAAATAATTGGTTCAGAGTTGAATTTACAGAATTGAAAAAAAGGTAACGAAGAGCCAGACTTAAAAAAATTGCACCATCGCTTACCGATTAATTCGAATCAAATGTAGAGATGTATTTGACAGATATTTCATAAAACCACCATAACCTCTACGCTTATTCGAATGACAGCTGATAACAAGCAATGGCAGAAGGTGAATGAACACATCTAGAAAAATTTCGACGATTGTTGCTCTTGATTTGTACTTACCTGAATTATAATGCGAAGCGATGTTTGCTGGGATTTAAAACAATGAGACTAACTATCGGTGAGATTTGTTCCTCACAGGGATAGTCAGAATTTCCTCGATAAAGAAAATATGTTGAATTCCGGAGAGGTTATGTTTCACGACCAGCATGTTGTAGATGGTAGGGAACTGGGCTTATTTGGCTGAATCGATCTGCAAGCGGCTTGTGTGTCGGGATCTGATTCTGG
This sequence comes from Neodiprion virginianus, assembly GCF_021901495.1. NCBI lineage: Eukaryota > Metazoa > Arthropoda > Insecta > Hymenoptera > Diprionidae > Neodiprion > Neodiprion virginianus. The sequence goes on along the minus strand of NC_060878.1, from coordinate 34,157,618 downwards.
AAAACTGCCCTGCCAAGATAAAGGACAAATTGATCCTGAGAGGAGAGGTGCTTGCATGAAATGAAATGAAATTCAACAATACGTCTCCCGTCATTCCAAGAGAAATGATTATTGAAGTCTTCTATGCTTTTAGAAATGACACGGATAACTTAGAATCGGTCACTCATCTAGATATGGAAACATTATGGGACAAAATGCTTGAGCTATTAGCGAGGAAGTACGAATCAGGTTCACTGGCAACCCATGGATGTTTCAAAAGTCAATTTCAAAGCAGAGATTATTTTAAGGTATCCGACAAAGCTGCCAGATATGTTTAAATGAATTGTGTCATTGAGACAAATACACAGTATTTATAGAACAAGAATAGTTTCGTAACAGGATTCGTGAAATATGCTTCACGCAAAATGTGAAAAAGTTACAACTCCGGCTATTATGAAAATAATAATTTTATTCAAGTATTGTTTCATATTGCTTATAGTACAATTTGACCTACACAACACAATAGAGGAGATCCATTTTTGAATTCTCTTTGCACATGGTTGGTTATAATTTAAATATCTTCATAATAAGGGTCGTTTCTTTCATTTTCCTACAGCTCAGAAGAATTTTTCATTCTACGTGTAATATTCACTGATGCTATGCAATCATATGAATTAAATTTGTCACTCTTCCAAGTAAGGTTGTCCAAATTCACCGTGGCACAGATAATGACAAAGCTTTGTGCACTTCTTTCTGTAAGGCACATAGGCAATGTGGATCCTAAGATATCGAAGGTTTTCAACCTTCACCGAAAGCTTGGCTACCATAAGCATCACTCACAATGATATCAAACCACTTAGGATCCAGCCTGTGATAAATGTTATGGTATGAGATCGTTCAGAGTAAGAATAGGTGGCGAATTGTCAGCACAGACTTTTCGACCTCTTAATTTCAATTTCAGTGCAACCTAGAACCATGCAAATGTCGGACAATCCTCCCAAACATTCAGACAGGTTTCTAGAGACTGTCTTTATTTAGCCAAGATATGGCATATTTCAAACGGCCACTCAATATGTCCAGAGTACGAAATATCATTTGTTTACAATCGCACAGTGTACCACATTTAAATGATACTGCGAGAAATTCGTAATACAAGTTGGGCTTCAATTTCACATACGTCATCAGAACCTGTAGCTTCGAGTTTAATTGTCCACAAAATACGTCTTCAGGATCAGCAATGTCTAGTATTTCTGAAATTATTTAGAGTAGATAGTTTCGAGATTCCTGTCAGTGTAGCCAAATGAGCATCGCTTGTTTCGCTGTCAAAAAATTGGAAAACTCTTAGGTCATTAGTCACTACTTCTGTCCTGACAAAGGTAAATGAAGGAATATCATTTACAGGTTCATCCAATTCTACTTTTGGCTCTAGCAGTTCTGTCTTGACTGCTAATGATTCTTCCATGTCTATTTGTTCTCCTTCATCTTCGTCAACTGGCTCTTCTTTTATACGAACGAGCTTTGGCTGTTCCTCTGTTTGCACGCGACACATTCTCTTTGGTAACCACTCCTCATCCACTTTACATTTCATATTTCTCTTTCTGCCTCTTCTGCTGCCTGTAAGGAAAGATCCCTGCAAGTTGCACGACGGCACTGCAGTTTTCTTTAGATGCCTTCTCTGCGAATGAACGCCTGAAAGCAAATAAAAGACAAGTAACCGCGAAAACGAAGGCATTGACGACAGATCTGAACAGATGAGACTAATCCCAATCCTCACTCTGGAAGCAGTAGTCATTCTTGACGAAGTGCAAGGAGCAGACTCGCATCCATGACGAAGCTTCCCGTTCCATTTTCAATATTTTCTCCCATGCTCTACGACGGTCAGTTTTCTCCAAAATACCAAATTCGTTAGGAAAATCTACAAATGTTTCGTTGGGTTTAGGGAAGAGGTGTAATCTAACTGTCCCGTGTACGGAGGCCTTGGTTCTGCACCCGCGAACGGAACAAGTTACGTTGCTTTTCGTAATACGTAAAGGGAATCGCATTCCAGGTTCATTTGCGTCTTTGTTCATTTTTGGCCAACAACGTTTTAGATTTTTTGTTTCTAGTTTTATTTCGTGAATACGTAAGCAGAAATCACCGTCGTTCCCTACATTGGACCTTTTTTAGGTTACACGGTTTACACGTGCTCCCATTTTACTCACTTGCATTAGTTCAAAATTCTGCCGTCGATCATTATGTTCTACTTGACCGACCGATGTTCCACTTACCGTAGACTTTTGGGCCTTTGTCCGATAATAAAGGTGTCTGTTTTTTCTGGGAGAGACTCACAAAACATATGATAATTCAAAGAGTTTCTTTTATCACTATGTAGTAATTAGTCGATTTATTTTATTTTCTTGTTCAGATTAAGCAATTTGTACAAGTTGCATAGTTGTCACACTGTAATGCCGGTAATACCACTTACTTAAATTCTGTGAGATGGCGCTAATGATCAATTCAATGGTATCCCAGCGTCGCGTACACGGATCACTTTTGAAACATCGGGACGCACTCGAAGAGTCGACATGTCTTTTTGTAAAAAATGCAATCCTATCTGTGATTGCAAATAAAAATACTGAAATACAGATTCTCGGGTCTTGCTGGAAAAACTCGACGTTTTTTGACCCATTCGTGTATCTTTAATTTTCTCATGACTTTAATTATCAACGAGCGTCATCAATCGCGAAAACTGATTGTGAGTCCGCATTGAGACTCAAGTTCTTCCACGCATTGTTTTCTTTTTTGTTTCTTTCTTTTCTTGCAAATTCTAAGGGCCCACCTCTGCGCGTATCGCGCCTCGCTGTCTAGGTTGTCCGCTCCGTGGTTTTTGTTCACTACGAAACGTACTTAATAAATGAAAATAGTATTTCATATTTTAAACTTATTATAATAATATCCAGTTGTCAACGTATACAGCAATATTAGAGTCCCGTGAATAAATGCTAACTTCATGCGTCTTAAAAAAGCTAGCTTCGTGTATTTAACAAGATCTTTTTATTGATAGAGAGATAAGTCTACGGACAGCTGGATGTTCGTGAAGCAGAAATTAGCGTGTAATATTAATCGAATTCAAGATCGAACGCACGACATGACGAAATTTACATTATTATCTACAGTATAAAATCAAGCCTTAACGTTAGCTAATAGTGTTTGTAGAATGTGTACAAAAGCCAAGAACGAACTTATGTGTATGAATAAAAGTTAAGAATTCCAAAGTCCGCTTTTCCAAATTCATACATACCTCTACGTGGGTAAAGTTTGCTACAAAGACGATTTTAGGAGTCACCGAAACGACTCGGATTCCGAATAACAGACTGAAAGCATTTAGCATACAGAAAACTCGAAAATAACCATTAACTGATCGGTGGGGTCTTGAATGGACGTTCCGATAAGCCGGAATCATCTCCATATAATTCGCTCGATCTTCACCCTATACAGGATGAATCCCCTCGAAGCATCGGTGGGTCATTGTGACAAATGCACCAAAGCCTCGTTGATTGATTATAACTATAGCAATTAGCATAAAAAATGTAACGAAATTTGAAATAACTGCACCTACGTGCAATTTACTCATTCGGTTGAATCCCTCCACTTAGTGCTTTCGGCAACGAATGAGTTCGAAGCTCATAAATTATAAATAAAACTAAAACTAAGGGAAATGTTTAAAACGAAATAAAATAAAATTGTTAAATAAAGTATGATATATTATTAAAAAAGTAATAATCACACGGTATATTGACGCTTGTCCTAACTAAACGAAATACAGCCACACGGGAGGAAGAAGAAGAACAAAACGGTGCTAGCGGCGCGTGCAAAAGTCACGCAGCACTCAGCCGTTATACGAAGGTTGGAAAAATCGCAGTAAATCATCGCTGAGTACCATTCGTGTCCGTCCTGTCCATACATATGTACGCGCCTGATGTCCCCATGGAATTGTCGGGCCAACAGATAGTCTCTTTGAGAGGCTCGAGGGTCATTCTTACACTGTTCGCGATGCGAGAGGGGCGCCGCCGGTGTATCGAGGATCCCGATCGGGAATTCGCATCCAGCGGCCCCTGCAGCTTTTACCGGCGTCAAAAATTTCCACGCTATATCTATATTCAAGGGGATGACAGTCCGACATCCGAACAATAATTCTATGGATACTTGGCAACGCTACCGAAACTATTATATTACAATACATTGCAGCGCGGGGTGAAATCGGGATCGGAGAATTTTGGGGAGCGAGTTACCGCACCCCGGAGTGAATCGTGACAATATAAAAAGGAAACGGACCTTCCTCCTCGCACCCAGGGGTGTAAGCTTCCACACACGTGCACCTCGTATTTCCCCCTTGTTTTATTCGGTGGAAAATTCTTATTGGCTGCTGCTTTTATCCAATGAAAATACGGAGGCGTTCCTGCACCATAATCCTCGCCTAGGGTCGCGTTAAAACGGACTTACTGCACTTTCGATATTCTACCGTATCACTTATAACTTATTCTCTGTGTTCTTATTTTTCAATATTTTGTGTTTCGTTCATTTTTTATTTTATTTTATTCGAAACAGATTCGGCTGGTAGAAAATTAGATGTATTGAAATATCGGAATACTGCAGATGATCGTTTCTTGACGAAAAAGAAATGATCGCAAAACTGTAATACAAACACTTTTATAGGGATTTCTGGAAAGGAGAAATAAAAAATAATTGTAAACATGTAGATGAAATACTGCAAAAATGCTCGATAAATTGAAAACTACCATACGTCGATATAGCAGCGGGCAATAGGCAATTTATAATTATGGCATGTGCGGTGCGGTAAAAAGCACGACTACTCCACGTGTGCATTGAGTTCAAGAGATCGTCTATTCTTTGTCTAAATGCATCTTCGATTCACGTTCGGTTACAGAAGCTGTATCATGGGATATATTATAACATTGTAAATGTGGGATCGTTAAATTTTCTCCAGGACAAGCTCAGCGGAGTTTAGTGTCTGTATAATAAACTGGTTGAGAAATACCATCGTAAAAACCCAAGAGTCACAGCCGCAGTCACGAATTATACGCATGTGCGTATATACGCTAGTTTCCAGTGTGCATGTAATATGAAACTAGGTATTCACCTACGAACACTTTTGCGCACATCAGCAATTGTGCGCGTCCGTACGCGTCTTACGTAACACCAGTGAGTATATTGATGCATCCAATTCCAAGTCACGTCGATCGAACGCGCGCCTGTGATTTCCATACTTGAATGTTAATTGAGGCGTGTTACACACGTGTGTAATATGTGTACCTGCAGTAGCGGTAGCTGTGTCGAATCAGACGTGGTAATCGGGGCTTTCCGTTTGCGGGACGCGAGGCAAGCCGGGAAAAAGTTTCGGTGATTTCCCGAAGGCGTAAGAAGTCTGTATTTACAGACTTTCGGTGACTCACGACACTTTTGATGTACGTCATTACGATTTGACAAGGTTGACCGATCCGATCGGTGCACGGCATGTACAGACAGTCGTACGTGTGATGTATGTATACCTGTATTATACAGCGTAGGTATTATCTACTTGTATCTTGAAGCTAACTATGAAAAACGAATTTTCCTGCTAGCTTTCCAGGTTCTCCGTAGGAAAGAAAACCGTTTATCCTCATTTTTATTCTGTGCTTTTCTTTTAACAGAATATGAAATACTCGGCGAGAACGCGATCTTAACGATTTAAAATGTATTCTTTCATCCAAGGTCTTACGGTTCTTAGTTTTGTTAAGACTGTCAGTGATCACCTCGTCATACAGGGTGAGGCAAAAGTATGGAAACCCTAAGAAATATCGGGGAGTTCGGTGAAAGAAAAATGACCAAGGTTAAATCTTAGGTCGTTTTTAACGAAAGATTGGATGGTAACAATTGATTTGACTTCGAACCTCATGTCCAAATTGATTTTGACGTCAAGTTTGATGTTTCAAACGGGAACCCCCATTTTTGATGCCAGCATCGGAAAAGGCGGCAAATTTTACGTTCGAATATATGTTAAGGTCTGGGGTCAACGTGACCTCTACGGGTTAAATAAAGGTGAAAAATACGCTTGGTAACAACAACGCGGATAATTTTGAGGATCCATGCTTTTGCCTCGCCCTGTATATTATAAGTAATTATTTTTACAGATTTAATGACCGGAAGATGATTCTAGTTAAAAACCGCTGAATAGACCGACTACAATTAGGTACCCATAGGCAAAGGTACCAGGCATTAAGAATTATAGGATATTGTAGAAATCCAACGTTAGCCATACACTAATACGAATAATACGATTATTTATATAACAACCAAAATATGCCGTCTAGTCGCCTGGAGGTAAAAGTACACCTCGTGACAATTTTTATTTTTATGATCTACGGTTTTGAATTTTTCCCGATGAATTTTCCGGGTGGTTATTAGTCAGTTAGTGAAATTCTCTGACGCGCAGGTGTAACCGATTTTCCCGATTTCCAGGACAACTGCGGGACGTCCAACATATTCAGCGCCTGGCGATCGTGGAATTACCACGAGGTTTTGTGCGATTTGCAGGAATCATTCCGACAAAACCGGTGAAATCTACACCGAAGTCAGAATCCGACGCAACGAATTTATTAACGATAGATAAAATTGGATAAAAAATTTTTATAAAATTACGTATAACCGAAGAAATTGATTTCCTTCTAAATTTACTTCTTATAACGAATCAAACATCAATTGGTATGATAAAATGCGTACAAGTTTGAATATATACCTTGTAAAACTTAATTGACGAAGGTATCAAGCGGTAGTTTCCATTAAATATTATATCCATGCCAGACGTAAGCGCGAAGGTAAGCACCAAATACGGATACGGATAACGTGCCTGCATCGAAGCTGCTATCTTACGTGTTTCCATGTAATTATTTAAATTTCGTGGCTGCAGCCGTTCCGGCTTCGTGAGTGAAAGCTGTAAAAATAGGATAATTATTATACGATGTGCACTTGCATCGTACAGTCGAAAGGCGTTTATCAATATCGCGAATGTACGATTCATTGGTAAATCCCGTACGTGTACGTCGTGTAAATTAGCAAGGTGATTCCTACGACGATGACGTTGCGGTGGCCTATGCCGGAGCATCCGGATCGCTGCAGTTTCTCCCTGCAGCACCGCGTGCGATCGAATCTGTGTTTATACGTGTATTTACACGCACCGAATAACATATTTTTATACTTTAGAGAAACGTTAATGCGTGTACTGCGGCTTAAGGTCAGACGTCTCTTCTTCTCTCAGTCGCATATCGTTACCTATAAATTTGACCACGCTCAGACAAACTGCATCAAACGTCATCTGGCTGAACGCCGAAATGGATCTGCTTCGGACGCAGTTTCGTGCCTGCTGGATTTGTAAACTAAGGTGCGATACGTATGTTTATTTATGTACGATTTATTACGTTATCGTATAACAACGCATGCATGCGGTCACTCTGTACATTCTGCGCATTTTATTTTTCCATATTCGCTGAGAAAAGAGTTTATTTACTGTTTACAAACGTATACTTCGATTTGGCGGAATAAATGTTTCGTTATTATTATTATCATGAAATTTTAGTTGAGACAAATATGATTTGCCAACTGTTGGAAAATTTCTATCTATCGTTATTCGGCTGAACTAAAATTTCCATATATACCTACGTTTGTCTACGGTAAACAAAAAATTTTCTCGGTGTTTATTTATACATGGCTATATACGTGTATGTATATATTTATTAATTGGTTTTTAATTCGCATTGAACCGTAATTGTGATCACATCAATTATATGCTCTACTTATTGACTATTACTTTGAAAAAAGTGAGTTGCGATCTACCTACGTGAAAGATTCAGAGCTTTCTGCGCATAGTATGCAACGGATGGAATTATTGGAAGCAGTTCTATAATTCTACAGAGAATATATACCTCCTAGTGTAAGCTGTGTCTATGTATGGTGAAATCGATCGATCGATTTTCTTGCCAACTAATTATATAGACCGTAAAATAAATAGAAATCCAGAATTTCGCAAGTAAATAAATGCAGTTCTGCAGGTTTATTTGTAAATTGGGGAGGCTTAGTGAATAAAATAATTCAATTTGCATCGCTTGGTCGTAATTTTCCTTAGACTTCACCTCGCTCAGGTACATATACCGCGTATGTCCTTAAATCCAGCGATCATGTCTGAAATTTATAAAAATGGCGACCATGTAACGGTATAATACGTATAACCATTGTACGTTACATTTTGTATCTAAATTCGTACCCGTTGCAGCACGAAGGGAGATCCGTTGATCGTAATCGCATCGAGTTTTAAAGCATGATCCTCCGAAACGGATCAAGTGTCGCGTTTCCTGCTCCAGGAACGAGGAACGTAGTCAGAGATTCGTGCCCTCGGGACTCGGTGTAGTAGGCTTACACGTACACACCTACCTAAGCGCATACGAGAGTACAGGCAGACTTGAGAGCTGCGATCACGAACCCCCCGGATCGGCGTTTCAACCCTCGCGATTTCGCCCCTCCTATAATCCCTACGTCGTATATGCCTGTGTGTCGTACAGAGTGGTCCAGCACCTCAGTCGACACACCCAGATTTTCCTCCTTCATTTTGAAAATATTAGATTTGTGCAAGGTCGAGATTATCTTCTTATACGCTCTGTGATAATAAAAAAGCTACGACAGATCGCTGAATATGAATCAGCGTAGCGAGTCAAAACGTATCGAGCTTTTCTACAAAGGATAATACGTAGAAAGAATTATTATATCTTAGGTACCTATAAGCTGTATAAAGATTATACTACGGAACAGTTTCGTTGATGATAACTTGTCGTTGCACAAAACTCGAATATCTCGATATTTTTCCCACTCGATTCGGTACCAGTGAAATACAAGTATAAGTGTTTATCATACATCCACGCTCTCGCCGAAAGTTTCTGTTTTACTATTAGCTCCGGTCTGACGATTAGCCTGGGTGCATATTTACATCTTACACACCGTTCGCAGTAGGTACACACATAGGTACCTACATAGCTCGTGTATAATCATTGATTGCGAAAAGAATAATTCCCCTCAGCAGCTCGTGCTGCACCGCACTTATCGTTAGAAGAGGCTGACGAATCGAGCGACGAGATTCATCCAGGAAGGTTCGACCGCCGGCAAATGAACACGGCTCGTTTCCGAGTGGGGGTATTTAGGGGCGGCTCAGAGGCGGGGCGAAACGAGCATGATCCGATATTCGAGATTCGGGAACGTCAGTCAGTCTCCACTGGGACGCCGAAGAGGGTAGAGTTAACGTGTCGCCGACGTCGCCGCGCAGTGAGAGAACATCCTCAGCTTCGTCGCGAGGAAAATAATAAACAAACGAGCGAGCGAAAGATAATTAATTAATGCCAGCGGAGCGATAGACCCGCGCACGTGTGTTGGTGAAAACGAGACAAAACAATAAAAAAAAAAGACAGAATAGACAAATAATTATACTCGTTGATCGCCCGGGGCGCGGAGGAGGATAAAATTATCTGCGAAGATAGAAAAAATCAAAAAACACTCGAGCTAGGCTTGCGTCGTTCACCGCGATTGGTGCACCGTGCGATCGGAACGCGCAGATCCACCGAGGATTGGACCAGCACCCCTGATTAAGATGATGCAAATGTCGCTGGCGGGCAGCGAGGCTGGAGCCGTCGGCGGACTGGGGGTCGGGGTCTTGCCCTTCGACGGAATGGGCCTCTACGAACAGCCAAGGCCCAGGTTCGTCTTCAAAATGCCCCGCGTCGTTCCGGACCAGAAGGCCAAGTTCGAGACCGACGAGCTCTTCAGGAGGCTGAGCAGAGAGAGCGAGGTAAGTCGTTGAGGAAAAAATAAAGGAACGTTTCTCGTGTCGGCGATATCGAGAGTCGACGTGTATAGATCTGCGATCCAGTGTTGCAAGGACCACACGCCGCGTTTTGCGCCGATCTTTGTCCGCTGGCGATCAGCTAACAGGTAAACGGCCGGCGTTTGTGTCTCCGAAACTCTCCCAGGAAGGTGACCGAGTCCCGCGGAATTTCTTTATTCCGGAAGTTAGATTCACGCCGCTACGTTTATACACTCCTAATCGAAACCGCATGTCTCATTACAGATTATACGCAATTTTTGAGTGAGACTTGCGGACAGCGGCTAAAAAACGCGGATTTTCCGTGCGATCGATGAATCAGCCTCGCTCAATGTCGTACAATTGTGGATCATTTTTGGTTCGCGGAATATTAGAAATATTTCGAGTCGTTATACGGACCGACCTTGTTCCACGATCAGTCAACGTAGGCTTTCGTGGGTATTTTGGAAGACCATACGCGTCATTGAATTACACGTCTCCGTATAAGGTCGTTTTGTCTTACTTTCACTTTTTGCGTCGTAGATTTGCACATCTCGATTAAAGTTAATTTTTTTTTTAGACATTTGAATTACAATACTTCAAAATCAGGCTTTGGTCTTGAGTTAAGCTTGATTTGCTTCACGTATGTAGTTCACGTGCTACGTTGTATGTTGTACGCCGGAAATGGTGTGCACATATTTATATTTTAATCGCGGACGTCATCCAGTTGTACGAGAAGAACTTCGTTTCAAGTCGTAGAAAACAACAACCGCAATGATAAGGACTAAAGCATAAGCTGTGGAGTTCGTTGGTTTACATTTACAAGCGTACTTGTTAATTAGGATGTATATTTTTTAACCTCTCAAAAATACAGAATTATACAATATAATTAAATTGTGCCGCAGTACTCGAAAATACAGGTTCTACCAATTTGTTCATGGTTAAGTAAATGGCTAAATAGTCTAACAGAGTCTAATGAGATCACGCCGGATCGAATCACATTTTCCACTTGCGATTTCTTACTTGGATTTTCATCAAAATAACCCCGAAAAAGTATAATCGTATTTACGAGGCATTGTAATCCGGTCAAATAACACACTGATAGGACTTTCACTGATAATGTGTACTCGATTACACGAGCCGCTTCGTTGATGTGACAAAAAGAAGATGAAATAAAACGATCTCTTTTTTATCACGATTCCAAAGGATTATCTTATGTACGTGCATCATTGATTTTGGATATCGAAGATGCGAATACTCCGTAATTCTAAATACAAATTCGTATACTTTAGTTGCAACACTGAACAAGTCAGATAACAAAAAGAGCACTCGATACTTTTCCCCAATTCTATACCCACTGTTGGGTTACTCACGATCAGGCACAACAAGAGTTGAGGATTGCTGGCTGGTCTATAAGGAAGCTGCCAACTTTCTCTCCGAGGTATTCTGAGACCTGAAATTTTCCGAGAATAAGAAACATTGCACAATCAATGTGGACTGTGTCGAAAGCTTGGAGTATAGTTGAGCACCACGGATCACCTGTTAGATTAACTGAAAGTTCACGTATAATAAACAATTTCGAAATTATTATTATTTTTTATTTTAATTTTTGTTTTTTTATTCCAGGTCAGGTACACTTCGTATCATGACAGGCCAAAGGAGGAGCAGCAGGTCCGTTTCCAAACTGGATGTCGCGAGGGACACACAGAGATTGCATTCGCGGCGACAGGAACGAATCTTCAGCTGGTTTTCGCCTCGGCGGCATCCGGATTTTGCGGCGAGCCACGCGAATGCGACTTTGATAAAGAGCACGGAAAGGTGAGAGGGAACAGAAATCTAGCGATACTTCGATTTACGATAATTTTCAGTCTCAACCAGGGCGGTCATAATATGGTAGTAAAATCGATTACCTTCTTTGTTACGAGCATGTAGTTCTGTGGTCGAAACTGATTCGTTTCCTTGTACGTTCGTAGATAGAAGCAGCCACTTGTCCCGTAAAATTACAAGCGGTAGCTGTATATACGTAACGAAATTAAAGGATATATGGGAAACCCCCTTGAATATTGTCATGCCAAAAGCCATCCGTGGCTCGATTGCGAGCTCGTCGGATTAAAACGAAGTCTGAATCAACTCGCTGTGCGTAATGTGCCGAATACCTGGCTATTTGGTTAGTCACACTCTTGATATTTCAGGTAAAAACATTCCCCGTCGCCCATTTTTTCCCCTGACTAAATTCCCACTTGATCCGACGCGGTTTATTACAGTACAGCGAAACTTCCCAGTAGCGGACATTTTAGGGACTAAAAATATTGTCCGTTACTGAGAAGTGTCCGCTATTCGATTTTTTATACTTCCCGTTGTAAAAAGGAATCCGTTGTTGGCAGTCGTCCGTTAAAGGAAGTTGCACTCTACCTGCCTTATACGATCGTACCTGCAAGCGTAAAACTTTTCCGATTACTTTTTCGGTTGTTTGAAATCAGTTCCTGCCAGTTTCTAAAACGTTTGCAGACATAAATTAGGTAGGTACACGGTCACCGTTGCGATGGTCCAACGAAGTACCTGCATAGTCGGAGTTTTCGAAACGGTCGTTATTTTATCTTTCAAAACACGCGGAAATTCGTAGCCCCGCAGATTGCGGACTATCTGTTTATTTGTCGGAGAAAATTTGAAGCGGAAGCGAAGGGAATTGTAGGTACCATTACCATTAAGAATTAGGGCCCCGTGTATTCGAGTATTTTCAGGAATTAGGGTCCGCTTTGCGTGGGTGTCGACGAATGTAAAGACTGCACTTGTGTACAGTGTTTAACGACGTTACGAATCGGTTCATACACACGCTCCCTTACGTCGTATACCTTGGTCATTGTCCGATGTCCGGCAAATTGGTCCTTAGGTGCACCTACGATGAAAACGACCTTCAAACCGGTTCCACTTTATTTTACGGCAATTATTATTCGGTGCATCGAAATCATTTGCGGATGTGTTTTAATCGTGAAATTTTGCGCGGTGAATGATTTTCTGGATCACGTTTTCCAACGTTTGTTTCTTTTCTATTTTCTATTCTATTTTTAACGATTCCGTGCGTACAATTCCCATTTGTCTCGTTCCATGATGCAGGAGAAAAATAACCTCCCGCGGCCATTTTGAATGCGTAATTTATCTTTAGTGATTTTAATTGAAACCAGTAATACCAGTCAGTACTCGTACAGCCGCCATTTCGCGGTGCGACGTCTCGGTAAACATACACCTATAGGTCTTGAAACATTTTCACAAGCGCCTGCGCGCCGCGGAAGATGACAATGAGAGGACGAACGACGCCGACGCCCGACGTCGGGACGCCATCGCGATCAATAACGACGCAGCGCGACGTCATTTTCCGCGCTGATTTTTTCCCTCCTCGAATTGTCCCGCACGGTATATCCGCATCTGTTAGATTAAAATGCCAAAGTACGGGATCAATTTGTAGTAAAAAATGGAAGAGGCTCGAAACTGTATGACAGGATTCAGCGGCAGGCTGATCCCAGCAGGCGGACACTAGACAGACAATTAGCGTCTCGAAGGGTCTGCTCGAAGTCGTTTCACCTATTTAGCCTAACGCCAGATGCTTTTCTCTGCAGGGCTAACACAGGGGCGGCTCGTAAATCTTTCGAGAGTTCTTTCGGCCCTCGGTTCAATTGGCTCTTGCCCCTTGGCTCGCGCGGGACTCGTGCAGATCCTGAAACGGATATGCCGGGCGAAACGTGGCTAGGAAATTGAGAGAACGCAGTTGGGGAAACGATACCTCTAGACTTTGGGTACCGAAGAGGCTTTTCGAAACTCTGTTCCGTGACTCCGTCGGTCGGCGGAGGCTTAAATGCTCTTTTCAGGGTTCAAGAAGCCGCGTTACACGCCTTTTTCAAAATAATTCTTGTTCCTGACCCCTCACCCGAGCATCTAGCTTACCTCGAAGCGACGCAATTCTTTAAAAGGATTCATGGAACACGTAACTCGGGTTTGATTCACGATTCCGACAGAAAAACGAAACGCGATCAAGCTTGGACAATTTAATTGGAAACGATTTAAACACTGTAATGCTGATGAAACATCTGGCTTATTACGAAGTTATGTTCCTAAGTTTTTCCTACAAATCTTTCAGGAAAAATTGATTGAATCAGGCATTACGCAGCTTATGCATAAAACTTTAAACAAAAGCTATACGAAAACTAAAGTATATAAATTGTACTTTACGGCGACAGGCGATCGTTACGTTCGTTGATATGTGATTTTTTTCAAACTTATACATAAAAACTACGAGGCTCGTATTTTCGTAACTTCAAGATTTTGAGTAGTTGGAAAAGTACGGTATTACCGGACGTACAAGAACCATACCGGAAACGCTGTACTTGAGATACCGAAACAGCCGCGATAATTTAAAGTGCGTTTCAATTATGCGAACCACCTTGGACTTGTCCGAAATGAACGTATAGATTGAAGAGTCATTAACGCGCTGCGCAATACGCGATTCACCGAGATATCACAGAGAACCTGCAGATATGCTCTCGTACGGGGGAAGGTACAAAAGCATCACGAAAGCAAGAACTGCACAGTGCTCGTAATCAATTATTCCCCGTCGCTCGTGTTTTGTTTTATCTGACAAAGCGGGACACGTGCGGCGCTTTGTTCACCTCTCTGCAGTAGGTAATAATTACGAGAGATCCATGCGCCTGATAAACAGCTCCCGCACCATGCAAGGGCCTTCCTCATACCAGCCTCGTTATACCTTTTCCTCCCTTTTTCCTTCCGTTCTTTTTCTTTCATTTTATTCTCTTTTTTTCTATTAGTATTTCATTCCGTTTCTTTCATGCGCCAGCTACTGCAGCCCTTTCGCTTGAGTTATCTGACCGTTAAAGACCATTAAGATAAACCTGACAACTCTATCTCGGCATTAGGAGACCTTATACCTATACGTCTGTACAGATTAAATACGGTGTATTATAGTCGCAAGCTCGTATATTTGTTCAGACGTTATAACTATTTGCGTTTGAATTGGGTTTTTGGCAAAAAAAAATACCCATGTTAAGTATATTTTTTACTATAAATGTAGCAGGTTTTTTCTGCACACGGTGGTTTCGACTGTTTTTGAAATTCCGGAAGTATATTTTAACAAGAAACCTGACGTGCCTCTCTTTTCGTGCAGTTTTGAGTAAAATATGCTCTTTTATTCTCTCCGCGAATATTGCACCTTTGAAGGGATTTTCTAATTACCACGCGGTTTAATTACGGCGCAGTTAATTAATGTCCGTCTCGTAAAGCGAAATCGTGTAAAAGTCGCGAGGTGAGCCGCTGCGAAAGGTTCGCAAGCGTTTGGACGAATCTAACGTCGTGGGCAGAGAAGCATAAAAGTCAGCGGAGCCCGTTTTTCCTTTCTTTATTTGTCTGACAGGTGAGAAATACGCCGAACACAATAGGAATGCAGGTTTCGGGCGCGCCGAGCGTTCGGCAATTTCTTCTACGGCGATCTTTACGACGGTCCATCGAGTCGCCGAGAGTTGTCAGAGCCCAACTTTCACCTTGTACCTAAACTCTATTTTGCAGAATCGTATTCTCTCGCACCTTTTACCTGTCGCCTGTCCACCGCTAGATTAACATTTATCTCCCTTCTCTAACAGTAAGCTGTAAATTATAGCCTGCTCCTCCGGCATATTAAGCAGTCATTTTCGAAAGGTAATATGCTTACGACGCGTCACCTCGACAATTCGACAAGAGGACTGTGTTATAAATTTTGTAGAAAACGAAGGACCGCGTTAGTTGAGAATATTAGTAATCGCAAGTGTAGCGATCGAGTTTTCGCTCGTGATTATTATTATTCCTCATTGTTTTATAACCCTCGAAACGTTCGGCGGAATAAGAAAGTGTTGTACCTCTGACCGTCACGTCTGGTATAAATTTCTTCAACGTAAAACACAGAACGAAATGAATCGCGTCGCCGTTGTATCTGTCACGCTCAGTGGCTCGGTGTAAATTGTTTGGTGTCAGCTTCCGTTGCTGCGGCTGGTTTTACTGGTCATCGTTCGTGACGAGTTTAGTTTCACCGGCTTCGATAATTAATCGTAGTATTGAACGAGTGAGTGCTCGGTACACCTAATACATCGATACAGCGATCCGATCCGCATTAGATTCGATCAATTCTCTGCGGGTTGATTTGTCTTTACTTTTTTTCTGTTTGGATCGAAAATTATATTTTCGCCTTAAATCGAGGGGACTCGGGTCACGTTGGTGAAATAAGTTTAATCGAGCTCCCGTTGTTCGGTGCTTCTTACAAGTCAGCTGTAAGCAATGGTCGTGTTAAAATTGAGTAAAATTTGGAAAAATCAAGTCTTTTTCCAAGTACTACTAAAGTGGTTGAAAAGTTGTAAACCTATAAAATGATTTCGCGGGTGAGAGAGCCGGAAACTAATATTAACGTCGTACTCTACTAGTCTTGCTAATCCCGTGTTATGACACGAAACGTTGAACGCGTGTCGCCGGTAAGCCGGCTGGTGCGATTAATAGGATTTAAAACAGGGAAAACACGTCGCCGAGGCTCGAGGGTGTGCTTCCCTCTCCTTCTCTCCCTCGGGACACCTGTCACATCCCATGGGGACCCGGGGATTCTGTTTGGAATACTTCTAGCCAAAATATCTCGCCGGAATCTACGAAATTCTCTCGAATCCGAGAAACGGCAAATGTACCCAGATGTAATACCTCTGGTGCAGGCGATGAAAAAAGTACATGCTATATATTTCGAATTTACGGTGTATGCGGATAAACGTATGTATAGTAGGGCGTTGCAGCAGAAAAATAAGTTTCGATTTTCCACCATGATATACCTGAGTTGATTTTTCATTTTTATACATATTATAAAATTTATTAAGTATCGTGAATAAGTTTTCTTTATTGCTAACATCAATGATCATAATATCAATTCACGTCACAGCCAAGATCCACACTTTTAATATCAAGTCTCCAGTTGGTGTTTGATAAGTGTATCTGACGATCTTTTCATTATTAATGCAATCTCATGAAATATTTATAATTGAATATGAACTTTCAATTTAGGTGAATAAGATTCCCGGATGATATATCGTTGTGTTATGGATCTTTGGATCGAATACAAATGTCGGGAAATAAATAATAATTGAAGTGCTGCAACGTGTTTCTTCAGAAATTCAAAAAAATGCGAGAAAAGGTGAAATATCGACTCAACGAGATCCTTCACACAACGTAGAACGCTCATCTTTTCACAAAATCTGTCTTTTAACCTAAACAAACTTTCAGGGGTTGCCACGGTGGAAAATTGTAAATAATTTATTTTTTTTGAAACACCCCAGTGTACACGTACCTGCAGTTTTTTCTAACTCTACAATGTCAACTTGATCAGGAGTCAAGGTGCTTTATAAATATGAATCCGAATCTCAATTTGGCTCGAATATGACGCAATTCCATCTCGCGACGGATTCGGCATATATAGATATATATATTTATATAATATTTATACATGCACATATATATAATATTTGAAGGAGCGGCGCCGATTAGAGTCTGAGATCTCGTTGCCCGCAGGCCGCGTGATCCAGGTGAGCCGTAAATCATGATTTTGTAAAAATCCGGATCAACCCTCGTTTGACCGTATGTCCCTTCCCCAGGACTGGTATCGTCCGCTGCCGTCTCTCGTGCCCCGCGACACGTCGTATTCGGTATGTGACAAATACCCCAGCATTGTCCAGACTGGACCGAGGCGCAAACAAACGTCAGATACGCCCACTAAAACAAAAGGCCAGGGAAATAGGTGTCATTTGTATTACGGTGTGCCTCGGCCGAGTCCCGAGTCTACCGGTTATTATATTGTATTACGCCCCGTCGCACCCCTTTTCTGCCGAATGCTGCCGCAGCTACGAAGGCAAGGTAGCAACACGGCTAACCCTTTCGTAAAAACGGACCGTGGCCTTTCCTTTTTACTTTTTTTTTTTGTTAGATGCAAATCAGCCGGAGCCAAAGGGTTAGCTTTGAACGGTTTAAGGGCTGTTGTGTACATACCCTGGATGTATAACCGCGTTACATTTCGTAATATGCCTGTGTGAGGCACGTTTCACGGCTCTACCTTCGTTATAGCTGTTACAGTTTTAATAATCGTTCTCATTTATTACAGCCTAATGGGTAACGCCCATGATTTATGGAATCCTCTCGGTGTTTTTTTATTTGTCTCTTTGAAATGTCTGCAGATCGTGAGAAGGTTTACAGAACTAAGCACGGAAATGAGGAAAAAAATGGAAATGACAAATTGGGACACCTAATTCAGCATCGTCTTACGATCGTTGTAGTAACGAGTACAGCTGTACCGACAGTGCAAGCAGCTAATGAATAAAATAATTACTTCTGTGAGACTGAAAAATGACGGACTTTTACTAAGGATAGGTCGAACTTTGTTGTATTCCGTTTGATCTCGGGCGTTATTTTTCGTGTAACATTAAACCAATCAGTTTTCTGATAATTATTGGCTAAGAATTTGAGTGGGAAAAGGAATTGCATCAATTGGCAACATTTTTATTATGAAGTTACGCGTCGTTTATCACCTAGTTCGGCTTTGTTCATACGCCATTCTTGATGCAAGAGATCGTTTTTTTTTTTTTTTTTTGTAACATAACGACAATAACACGATAAATCATATTATTGTGTCGCCTTGCGCGTCAGCTTGATCATTGCAGTCGCCTTGCATATATGTGACGGGATTTCCGATAGCTACAGTTCTTCGAACGCGAAGTTAGTACGACTTTCGTTAAAAATTTCGCAGGATTATTCGTAAAATTGAAATTTTATTGTTTTCCCGCAGCTTGTCTTTATTTTAGAACATATCGATGTCGCGCGTGTATTAAAACAGGTATATACGTTCGTTTGCGTAATTTCATTCCGCGAAACTCTTCGTACCTCACATACTTGATCGTTAAATCCAATTTTTGCGTTGTCGACCTTTGCCTACGTGCACAGCTACCATGCTCGATTCTCAGATGTTGCAAAAATTTATCTTGATCAACAGTTTTCAGAAATATAGAGTATCTTTATACAAAATCCGGCACGTAGGTAGGAAGATGTATACATGCCTAAAATTATCATGGAACCTGTTTTTGTTCTCGTTATTATTCTTGAAGTATATTAAACAAGAATAATCGCGTTGCACAATACGAGCAGCATTCATATCGTAAGATTATTAAATTCTCGGAAATTTGTCAATTTCTCGGTGTGTTCAGTCGAACGAATTTACCTACATTCGATTTTTATAAACAAACTTATTCCGAATAAAATTACGACTCTGACACTCGTTCATCTATTAATTATCGTTCCGACCTGAAATCGTTTAGTTTTCCTTCTTCTTTGAAATTCTCGCGCATTTGGCCCAGATGACGATGATACGGCTAATATTGCGCAGAGATCATATCCACCCTTAAATTGACTAATATCCCCGGAAGCATTCATCAGTTTCCGGTCCGAATGGGTATATCAGAGGCGAGGTGCGAGGTCAAAGGCTAGGTTGACATTGAAAATTGGCCGAAGAGTGGTCAATCGGAAAGTGGCCTTCCGAAAAACGCCTCCGTGACAATAGCGATTTGGGGAACTGGCCGTGCGGGGAGGAGACGAGCATAGAGTCGAAGTCCGTGAAAAAGCGAGCTAAGGATAGGAGGAGATCCGGGACACGCTGCCGGTGTGTGCTGCATTATACGCGTTGTTGGAAATAAATAATTGTTACAGCTAGCGGACGGTTTAAAAGGCGCCGTTATACAGCTGCGCCGCTCCCACCGTTGGAAATGATTCGAAAAGCAGCGGCGCTCAGGCGTCTATCGACAAAGAAACGCCTTAGCGGGACTCGATTTTAGGCTGTAATTGTACGCGCCGGGGTTACTCCGAGTTACGGGGGAAAATCTGTTCGACGTAAGGAGGGGGGATCATTGTACCTGCGGTATTGAATCAAAATTAAACTGTTCACCTTTTCGCAACCCTTTATCACCGCCTCACGCCGGATGCTGGACGCCTTTCTTTATCCTCCACGGCTCCGGAATCACCCGCAGCGATGACTTTGCTCTGTAATAATTCTATTTATCCAAACGACGCTCCGCGTCGATCTAAGCGTACGACGCCGCGAGGTGGAAATTAAAATTAAACACAAGGTGTGTGCGTTTTTTTAATATCGACCAAGCGATGTAAATGCGTTGAAGACGAAAGCACCGACAAAAGCAAAAGTTCTCGTATAATTGTGCAAAAATTTCTAATTTCTGCAATCCCTTTGCCACGTGCTTGCAAAATGACGAAAGAGTTGAAAATATTTGGAAATTATGTTCAGCAGCGGAATAGAATTCTCTGGTCTCATTGTCGAGGCTCAAACTTCTCTTCTCTACTGAGTTTCAATCCGACGATCTCTCCGAGTCTGTATCCTCGACAATTTGCAGAACTCGTTTATGGTTCAGCTTGTACACATATACCGTCCGTACGATGTACGTATTATAATGGCAAGTGTGTACGGTCGTATATTATTTTCTCTTGGAAAACGATTAAGAAAATTGTTTGACCCATACTTTTGTGTTGTACCGTGCCTCCTCTATCTCCGTTACCGTATAATGACGATAATGATCTCGCTGCATGAATAAGCGAAGCAAAACAAGATTGCACGTTAACTTGAGAGCTGACAATCATGGAGCTTGAAAAGTGGCTGCGTTTAAACGCGCCGCGATGTACAATCCGAGGAAATTGAATTCCAAACAAGTCCTACTCGGGTTAGCGGGGAGGGGAAATATCACCGACACTATTATATGTATAGGTGCCTACCTTCTATATATGTATATATTATACTCGTATACTTATATCAGGGCTCGGCACGACTCTGATTACCGCAACTCGCACCGCAAGCCTCAAGATTAATTACCGTACCTACGTATACATGTGTATATAATACTTGCTGCAAGGACACTTTTTCAAATCTTTCGAGAACTTTCTTCGTGTAGAAGAGAAAATTCCACCGAGTGTAATCGCAGCTGTGATTAAACGTGGAAAGATTTTATTAAAACACGGGAATTGACAATTTTGAAAAAGACTTACAATCAGACATTCGCTGTGCAATAAATAATTATTGCCACGCGGTCGGAAGTCTTAGCCGAACTCCATGATTTAAATTGGTTGATCGTGAGTCGTTTCACAGAGATTTAATTGATGTTATAGAAATAAAAAAATTGCCGAAAATAGTTTGTTTCTTTTTTGCGACGCCAAAACTAAAAGACACCTCTTGCACTTCGGTAACGGTATTTTTCAATCTCTCTGTGTAGGTTCACATTCGATCTCGGTTGATAATGAACGGTGTCTGCGTGAGATGGCGAGGCTGGATCGACCTGGAGCGTCTGGATGGATTGGGATGCCTGGAGCTGGACGAGGAATTGGCAGCCGAGGAGGACAGGATCCTTCGGGAGCAAATCGACAGCTACAACCAGAGACTGCGGGAGCTTGACGAGAAGCGAATCTACCGCGGCGCGATCAGTCAGGCTTCCCACTTGAACCACCATCACCACCATGGACACCATGGGCACCACGTGCCCGGTGCCGGCGCTCCCAGCGTCGGGCCGCATCTCGCCCATCGCCAGGACTCCGAGATGGAGGTTAGGCTTCGGACCTACGCATAGATTAAACCTTGTTTCGCGAGACTTTCAACCCTCGCAATATCCTGTGACGTGCAGCCCTCCGTGCAGACTGATTAATATTGTGTACCTAACGCGAGTTAACGTTGCGCGATCAATCGTCGCGATATATCTCTCCCTCTTTCTCCTTCCCTCCCTCCCCCCCACTCTCTATTTCCTTCTCACTCCCTATATCTTTGCCTCACCGTTTTCACTTGTACTTTTCTGTCTTTTATAACCAGGGCTATGTGATTTTCTATACGCAAAAATACCGCGCATACGCCCGGAGGTTCATTTTTTAACCGACAAGGAAAGTTTTTATGTACAGTTATTGTTTTCTTTGATATTGACAAAAGTAATGTGGCGACAATTTTGAGGATGAAAAAATTATTCACGGGGTCGTTTTGAAGTATTGAATTATATGCGAGAATTATTCTTTTTACTCTAAGGACAATTCGAAAATCTGTATCCTTTCCCGAAAGTATGACGAAGATTAATTAGAAAGAAAAATTAGTTGACAGTTTTTATTATATACATTATAAAGATAATCTTTCAAAACGTCTTTGCTTTTACCTGTCTTGCAATATTTTTCAATATATCTGTTATACCGTAGGTGAATATATAGAATAAACGATAGTTTAAATTCAGGGCAAGTGAAAATAGCTACATGATAATTCTTGAGTATGCGTGCTTTTTGTACAATTACACCTATAATAGCTGCAACTGAATTATGATTATTATATCCGTGATGTATAAATGACAGAACAATATCGCCCGAATCACACAACGAAGACCATATTATACAAAGATAGAGGTTATAGGTTTTCCATATACTCATTTGTTATAGGTGCATGTGCCGCAGTCTATGTTTGCATTACTATTATTATTATTATTATTATCATTATTATTATTACCATCGTCACCATCATCATCGTATGCGCACATATAATTACGACATGACGCGTGTTATTCTTCGAAAGAATTGCGATCGATTCAAAATTCGCATATTTCACCGAAATAAAAACGTAAGCGTAATAATAAATGTAATGAAATTCATGGAACCGTTTAACAAAGTGTCACGCATCGTGACTCGTGGACATAATATGTTACGCGTTAGGTGTGACACAGTCGAATCGCGAACGGAATTCTCGTCGTCCGGATCCATGCGTCATGCTAGGAATTTCTAGACATTCGATTATAAGAGTGAGTCAGCAGACTCACGATCAGTGCGGCTCCTTGAGAAGAGTTCGCGTTGATACTTCGGCATGTATGTTTTCTTTTCATTTTTTTTTTTTTTTTCTCTTTTCCCACTTTTTTTTCTCTCTCAGTTACACATATAGTAATTTTGTTGTATGTACATATTTGTAAAGAGTTTATTAACTAAATATAATTTTTACCAATAATTATTTACACGTTTTTCACATTATTCTTCTTGAATATTAATTAAAGATGGACGGTCGATTCTGGTTTAATAATTGACCCGCAGTATTAATTTATCGACCTTTGTGTGAAATTTTTTTATAAACCTTACACATTTACCATAATAACACATTACCTCGTATTCGCGTGGAACAACCTTTGACCTTCATTCCATCGTAATCGAATTCATTCGGCATGTTTAACGTATGATGAATTTCGAGAAGTAAAAGTTATTATTCATTTAATTCCGTACTTTACAGCTGTACGGTGTTACGTTGCTAGTTCCGCGTAAAACTTAATGATACTAATTTCGGCGCACGCTTACCATACAAACATTTCGCGGATCTCGAGAGCATAATTGCTAGCATGGCTTTTTAAACTCGCGATGTTACGAAACCCATCGTATCTTTCGTTTAGCTTTTGATTTGCATATTTTATTTGTGACAAAAAGAAAAAACAAAGCAAACAAATCTTTCCTTAGTCTTTTACAATTACGAATCTATTAATATTATAAACGCTGCTGAAAATATTGAAAATTTATTTCCTCGTTAAATTTTTTTTCATTCTTTCAGTTTAGTTTGAATCTTTATAATTACTTGCTCTGTTCAGTATTTTTTCATTTTTCTTTTTTCTTTTCTTTTTCTGTTCAAGATTATTAATTTTAGTGTCGTTTTCTTAATTTTTTTGTTATACTCAATGGCCTAAACTCTGCCAACAGCTCATAAAAAATTTTATATCGATATACGTACTATACGCCACTGTTGTAGATACCGTTACACATTTTACCACAACTCGCAATGTGATAAGAAAAACATGAGAAGCAAAAATGTGTGGAAAAATCCGGAAAAGGAATAAAAATTGGTGCGAGAGTTGGAAATTTGAAAATTGTTCAAATTGAATAATTCATAATTGCGGTTTAATACGGGAATATATACGTCTTAGATGGGTGAATTATAATCACTCCGTGTTGAAAATGAACTGCAATAATTCCAGTATGGATGCGTATCAGATCCCAGACGGGACGGCATTCGCATACAGAACAGCAGTCGAACGTCAAAAACGGGGGCATTGAATTCATGAGCCGTAGTGACGTGTTATTCAAGGAATAGAAGGATTGGTTTTATTGTAGAAACACGAGCTTCGAATGTGATACGTGTAATTATGAACAAACAGAGAGAAGGACAGCAAACCTCCAGCGCATGCAGATTTCTGTTCTTCGATTTGTAATTTTTTTTTTTTGTTCGCCGTGAATTATTCAATGTCCACACGAACTTTTTTATCGGAAAAACGATCGGTATTCTTTATTACACTGACTTGGCCTTGTGTCTGGGAAATTATTCTTATTGTACTGAAAATTGTCTTATTGTAACCGAAATATTGCACTCGGAATATTTTCCCAACAAGTTCCAATTTTTTAAATCACCTGGAACGAACGTTGACAATAAAATTACTCCCCGTACAAGTAGAGGTTCACAAATTCCCTCTTATTGTTTTAAACGATCCGACGAGATGAATTCAAATCCCCTAAATTGAGACTGATGCGCGTTCACGTCGGCTTAAGACCCGACCGTAGGGCAAATCTCTGTTTGCGGAGCTCAGTTAGATCGTGTTGTATATCCACGTTTCAGGCCTCACGTGTAGATATCTTTTAACAGTGCTGCAAAAGTATAAATGGAAATATTTTAATCGATCAATACACGGATGATCCGATTGATCCGATGGATTTGGTGTTCCGAACGTACGAATAACAATTCTGGCATCAAGACTCATCGCAGTGTTTGAGCAATGAGGCCACATGATACTCTATCATTTTTACATGAACGTCTCATTTATTTTTACCGCGTACGATCATTGATAATTCTTATAAAAGTTGGAATCTTGAAAATCGAAATTAGACAAGTTTTACATTACATTGAAAAATTTGATAAATCATATTTTCTTGGGCATAGACCAGATTTATCGAAATAAGTACCAATCGAATGAATACATAAAATATTATATAGTTAGGCTGATTTGTGGGGTGCTCAGTGTACCATTTGCGCGACACTAAGCGAAACTTCTATGAGATTTATATTATTGTTCTCGTTAGTTTCCTCATAGCTTCGCCGAATCAACAAGTTGCCAATTCATGTTGTAACCATCAGGTTTAAAAAGTTGACAGGATTTTTTTCTCGAGTGAGTATTGGAGGTAAATCAATATTTAAACAGCGAGTCTATCCTTAACAACAGTAAAAATTGGTCGGCAAAGTTAATCAATCAGCTTTTCCTCAACGCATTGTGACGTTAATGTTTAACTGATCTTCGCATTTTCATCATTCATCATTCATTTCGATGATATTTAGTCTCATGGTGAACGTGAACTTCGGATTAGCTAATATCAAAAACCCATGCGATAATCAAAGGGCGTTCCATGCTTATCAAAGTTCCTTTCAAAGTCTGACAATCGATCACTTGACCGTTGAAATGGTTTGAAAATTGTAATGAGCAGATAAGATGAGAGATTATTTAAGATAACGTGGAAGATAACGTGGGGTCATTTTACACAAACGCTCACGGGTTACCACGCCTCTGATTCCAAATCGGATAAACTGCCGAATCTTGAACTGAGAAAAAAAAAACAACATTTAAGAGACAAATGAATGTTCGTGTAAATTGTAATAAAGGAGATCTCACGAATTATTGTAAATAGCAACTGTATAACTGTGCGAGAAAAATGATCCAATTGAGCGTTGCAGTCATGGTGAAATCAGGTATAATACATCAAATGTACACTGATCCTAAAAACATGACAATTCATGAACCTATTTTTTAATTCGAAAATTAATGACCTGAAGAACTAAGAAACAAAAGTAGACATTTGAATTGATGTTGAATATTACTAGCAACCTAGACTCCTAGGTCGACCAAGGCTCGTTTCCCCGCGTTTTTCTTGTCGATAAAAGTCGTAATCTGATATTCAGGCAGTTTGGAATTCTTATAAGAAGCCCTATAAGAGACCGAAGTCTTCCTGCGACGGCTTGGCAGCCGCGCCTTTTCCTTCTCGTTCTCCTTCTCAGTCGCCTTTTCCTTTTGTCGAGGCAGAATAATATCCTCCTACGGATTCTGAACTGGAGAACTATAAATTTCACAGACTAGCGGATAAGAATTATTGCATGAGGAGAAAATTATCGACGTATGATTAACAGCTTTTTGATACGGATCAGGAAGTATAACAAACGTAGTATAGTTTCTTCAAAAATGACCCTTGTCAAGCTGGTATTTTCTCACATTACGCTGGCCGAGACGTGGTTCTCGTTATCGCGTCGCCGACACTTTTGAACTTCCGCTATGGTCAGATAATATACTATCGAAACTTCCAACGGAAAAAAACAATGATACATATACACAAACGCGGTTAGAGAAATAACTAGGCACACTTTTACACCGAGCATCGTGAGCGTTACTTAAGGAGTATAAAAAAGAAAAAAAATCATTCTCCAAACCGAAAAGCCACATTCATTTTCATTCGAACAAAATAAATACGGTGCTGAGTCTAAGACGTGAATCTTTATTCTCAACGGTTTCAATTTAACCATTCATGTTAAATTGCTAAAAACAATTTTGGAAAAAGCCACGAACAGACATACGAGGTAGGGAAAGGCTCTCCGGGCACAAGGGCTCGCCTGTGTAAGTCTTTCCGTAAATAAACAATCGAATTAACACGTCTGCCCGACCCCTGAACGGGCGGCACATAGGAGGCACTTGAACTTATTGATACGTAATTGCCTTTCAAATATTCGCGCCCTCCCGGCATCGCCGGGTCTCTAATAGAAGGGGGACCCCCGCGTCCTCTCGCCAAGGCTCCTCGCGTTGTATCGCTTTGTAGAAACAGTATTGTCGCCTGGCAGGGTGAGCGTGTGTCTGAATTGGCCACCCGCCGAGCCCTGTAGGCACTCGTCACATCTGCCTTCGATTTATTCTCAATAATAATTGATGACTTTTCATCCCCTGCGCGCCGTCGCGGACGCGCATTCCGGAAAAAGAGGAAGGCGAACAAAAAAGAACAATGGGGAGTGTAGCTTAACGGAGTAGGTATGGTAGGTACCTACCGATTTTTCAAGTAGGGACTCCAAGTTATAACCGAAATGATGCCGAACTCACGGGTTTCCTTTACATTGTACGGTATACATTATACGTACAATAAACATTTTCAAAGCTCACGATGGCCGGTAGGTCGAGGCCTGTTTACATATTTCGGCAAATACTTTTCAAAAGGATTCGTACTGCAGGCGGATACAGAGGGGTGGGTAAGTATCCCTTTTTCTGTTTCTTTGACCATTTTAAGGAGAGATTTTTATTCCTACACGCGATCTGCTTACAGCCGAAGACTTTCAAGACGTTTATCGCTGCAGCAGCTATATAAAGTTGCTCGGAGATAGAGTGTCGTTGAACACTTGTCGAGCTTCGGTTGGTTATACGCGTCACGAAATGCGACAGATAAAGAGACCGAGGAACCGTTGAATGTCGAAATTCGAAATTTTTTTCGCATACCTGAGCTCGACTGCGTCGTCCAACACTCACGAGCACGCTTTCCGGGTATACCGAAAATAATTCACTCGTTCCACGGAAAATCGATGCACCTAAAACGAATTCTGCGACTGTAAACAGATAGCGAGAACAAAATTCTTTCGGCCCGCGCCGCGATTGGAATCTCGGAGATTTTCCGTCTCGATTGGACCTTTGCCCCGAAGCCTCCCTATCGCAGGCATTAAAACGATCTTCTCCGTTCTCTAAAAATCTGCGACACAAGTCAAAAACCTAAAGCCCATCAGGCACACTCGAGTCGCGTCGTAAAAAGATGCCGACGCATTGCTCGCTGCAGGGAAGAAAGAACCTAAGAAGAGGGGCAAAAAAAAAAAACAATCGTTAAGCATCTTCGCTTGCGCTATAAGGTACGGCAAAGAAAGGGGCTGATGTTCTTCCCGGATACTCTGTTATACACACCGTGTATTACAGCATCCGCCGTCGAAGACACTCTCCCGTCAAAGGGAGTTACTATTGCAGGATTACCGGCTTTGCTTGCTTCCACGTACCTTCGCTGTCTGTTGCCTCGGTCGCCGAAAGGGAGGAAAGGTGCTGAGGAGAGGCGAGGGGTCAGGCTGGACGGATGGGAACCTGCAAGCCGAAAAGAATCTTGTCACACGGCGCCTCTTCCCCTGTAAGCCGGTAATGATACGTCGCAGGTTGAGGATTACCGGGGATATTTTTCGATCTACGTAGCCGGATATCGAAAAAGAATGAATAATTGAATAAACACGGAGGTGAATAGGAGCACCGAACAGTTTACCCCGCAGTCGTGTCGTTTATTTACAAATTAGGCTCTCGAAAATTGTACCTACTTTTTTTTAAATGCTCAACCCTTGAATCTCCGTGAGCTAAATTTTTGAAACTACGCTGTTCAGGAACCTTCATTACGGGGTTCAACTGACGAATTCTGCTTTGATTGATGTTGCAGCTGAGAATGGGAATGCAACACCAGCATCAGCAACAGCAGCAGCAACAAGCAGCCGCAGCTAGGTGTCACACGGGTCCTTCGCAGCGTCATCCAGGCCTTCAGCCAAATCTGCAAGTACGAAGTTTCCAGTTTTACAAACATTAAAGTAAAGTGCCGTTGCTTTTAATATCGCGAAATCTGGTAGCGCATCGCTAGGGTTTCTCTGCGATAGCGTTACTATTTCCCTAGAAATCCTCGAAACATCGGATATGAATTTTATAGAATTCCTTTTTACTCTTCTATTGGTACAGAGGCATGAAGAAGGGATACTTTGATAAAATTTCAAAGATTTCGTCGGCGTTGTATGTAAATTCTGCAATGATTTTCTCCTGCAGAATTTCACGAGATTTCATCACTTTATTGAAGCTGCACGGATTCCGTGCTATTTCAGTGAAATCGGTTGACCCCTTGCAGTTCATCGATCTTTATTTATTTAAACTTAATATCGATATAAGTATAATTAGCCTTCTCCACTTAAGTAATTAATAAATTATTAAAATTGTTTACTTTTCATTCGTGTATAAAGTTGTTGTACTTTTATTTTCTTTGGGAATTTTTTCCCGCATCTCTGACGTATCTACATTAATATGCTTGTCTGTTTATACGTAACTCTGAAAATATTATACCGTCATTTTGCAAAGGCAGTGACGTGTCCTTACGGTAAGCTGCAGTCACGGTAAACTCTTTTTGTCCGATATTCCGTCTCGTCAGTCAAGTTTGGATAAGTCACACAGCGATTGCTCGTTTCGCGAAGTCAATTGAAGCATGACGTAATGTTTTACATATGCGATACGTCTGCATATGTGCGGGTCGCTACACGCGCACAATATTTTCGCACGTCTGAGTGCACAGCAAATCAACGTATCCCATTGTAGACGTAGGATCTGTAGTGCACCCATGTACCTACAGCATGCACATATATGTATATACGTGCGTGCCGGCAAGTCTGAGCACTAGGGTCGTGTATTGCACTGGCGCACAACATTGTGTGCCAACAAGCTAAGTTCGTTTCACAGATGACCGCCTCGGTTGAATGCAGCCTCCGCTGCCAGCATCCCGCGAGAATATTACATACGCTGAAATTTATATATCGACTCGTGACGTTTATACAGATGGAGTATAAACACGCGTAATAGTTTTGGGGGCCGGTTGAAGTCTACTTGAATAAATAGGGCATCAGGTACAAATGCGGTTTGTATGATAAAATTGTTTGTACAAGATTGTTCGAAAGTTCTTCGCAAGGTACAAAAGAAAGATTC
The DNA here is from genome assembly GCF_021901495.1 of Neodiprion virginianus. Lineage (NCBI taxonomy): Eukaryota > Metazoa > Arthropoda > Insecta > Hymenoptera > Diprionidae > Neodiprion > Neodiprion virginianus. The sequence continues at coordinate 34,127,882 of NC_060878.1, read as the reverse complement.
ATTCGATATATTCGTACGACAATTTTCTCTTACGATCGAAGATGCATCCATAAATTACGTTTTAATCGAGATAGAATGAGAAACTTACGTGTCGTCGTTAGCTGGAAGAAAAACGTTCGAAAGAAGTTGGTATCCAAATTTTTATTCCGAGCGCCGATTGCCGTAACAGCATAACGAGCCCTCCTTAATTTAGCATCGGCAAGTTATAAATTATTGTGATCCGTTTTGGCCCACCTGCCCGTTGCAATTAATCAAGGAAATTATTTAAACGAATTCGACCCAATTAGGTAATAAATAGTCGACCACCCACCCACTCCATAAGCAGGACGAGAGTCTGGGCCACGGCACACGGTTCGACTTGCAATTAGTTTTGAAATGAAACAGGGCCCGTCGGGCTTAGGGCTCGACAGGGGAGTGAATTAATAAAACAACCCCTGGACGACGCGAGGCTCGGTCGGTGCGGCCTGATATGGGAACATATATATATATATATATATATATATATATATATGAGGCCGACCGAAGTATAGCTAGCACGTATGTATATACTGCGCCGCTACGCAGATGTGCATCAAAGTTGAGGCCCTCCCAGCTTTTATTTTATTGCCAAGAGTTTTTCTATTACCGAATCCAAGTTTGCATATCGTGGTTTTCGTGCATTGGCATAGGAAACCTGAGGGCAAGTGGTGTGCCGACTTCGAGATAATGAAAATACTTTCACAATTGTTCTCAATCCAGCTCTAATAATGCAAAGTTATTCCGATGATTCTGCAGTTCTTTTCTCATAACGTGAGTTAGGCGATTTCAGAAAACGTCGAAAAACATTACAATTTGTGACCTTATCTACAACCTGAAATCTGTTTCTTTCGCAGTTGTTTGGAAAATTTACACGTCGTTGTTTCGATGTATTTTTACCACGATAATTGCCGTCACGCGGGCGGGAAAAGTTGCGGAAAAATTATTTGGCGCTGGTTAGAACAGGGTCATATATCACGATTTTATTCGATACGCGCAAGCCGTTCTTGATAGTCAAATTCTTTGTAGAGTGAAAATTGTAATTTTATTAGCGAACATTGTAACACCTGACCTGCGTCTAATGGAGCATGCAAAATCTAGGCATATGCAAACCCATTGTCAGTCCTGTCGCGCACCCTTTACTCTCCCTCCTTGATATATGGCCAGTATAGTGTACGTACATGTATGGGGTGATCTGCATAAAGTAATACATGTACATATCTGTGTCGTGTATATCTGTAGGTACCGCAGGAGTAGATTACACTAGTTTTTAAGCACATCACTTGGGCCAAATTACAAATTATAGTCGAATACCTACGCATGTTGATGAGAAGAAAAAAAATGCGTGACGATTTGGAAGTGAAAATTATTCATCGTCTCCGCTTTACTTTATTTTTCCATACATACCTACACAAAATCAGAATCCGATCAAAATAATGACACACTTATGCATAAATTCTTGTCGTTTTTTTCTTTTACACATATTGCGGATGATAGCTGGATCTTCACAGGTTCTCACAAGATCTTCATAGATTTTTGGCCGAGGACGGTATAACGTCCCAAGTATTAGAGGCACCACGTTTATGAGATAGCTTAACAGGCGCTTCGTGTCTGACAGTGTTAATAGTTCTCGCTTAAAGCGACACGAAAGAGAACATGTGCATGTTTATCTTGATTTATAGCAGTGCGAGCTGTAGTCGAAATTGAACGCAGTAGTGTTTTGCATTTAACGGGGGCGTTGCTGGCGACCATATACAGCTACACGTGCATATACATATATTCAAGTACATGAACATTTTTTTCACCCCAAGTAGCAAGTTGAAACAAAGCTCGAGTCGGTGAATATTAACTGCATATCACAGTGAGGGTAATTTTTTATTTTTTCTTTTAAATCCTTTTAATTTTTGTTTGTTGTTCAATTACACAACTACGCTCTAAATTTAAAATGCGAATTGGATGTGAAAACATTTTTTTTTCCACCGGTAATTTCAATAGTTTGCTGGCAGCACATACAGAATTGAATCTCATTCCAGTTCTCACACCTTAAAGAATTATCACTTCCTCATTAAAGATATCCAGATGCATATTTTTTACACCCGATGCGCATATTTTCTTGTTCTTCTTCTTATTCTTCCTCCTCATTTTTTTGCGTTCGTAATACTTTGTGTCCTTTATGCCATTTTGGCTACGGTCATTTGTCATCCTTGGATCTTCTTCACCTGCCTCTTTATGATATGTATGTATGAGAGAATGCTTGGCGTTCTTTACGCTTAGCCAAAAAAAACGGTTGACATAATATCTTACCACGTATGCGACTTTTATGCTCAAATCAGATGCCAATTTACTTTTTTTCTGCTTTTTTTTTACAGGCGAGAAAGCTGAAGAATGACTTGAGTCACGGTCACCACAACTAGGATGGTTCGGCTTTGGTTTATCGGTTCTTAACATCCTTCAATTTTTTTTACGTCATTCTATTGCAAACGCATTCGGCGAAAATGCGAATGCGCGATATCTTCGAAGCATTTTTTACCTGTATATTGTTATATTTACATGTTACGTCTAGCCGTAGATAGATGTTTAAGAAAGTGTATTATCTTGTCATAGGGACCTTGTGTCGTAACTGTTGTATAAGTAACAATAATGAGAATATTATTAACAACAATAATAAAAATATTTATAACAATATTAAATTTAGAATAATGTCATAACTAATAAACGGCCCCAAACCTGAGAGACTTTCTGGAATTGTATTATTTTTTTTTTACAATTTACTCTCTTCAACGCCCAACTCAAACTTTTGTAAATGAAAAAAAAAGTTTATTTATTCAGTCAATTCAGCTTCCCAGTTGCGACTTTGCATGGAACAGATTCGAAGTGAGAAAAGACAAACTGAAAATTACGGTGACGAACTTTCACATAAACTATGTGACACAACGAGCGTAACGATTCCGCAACATATAGCCTAAATAATTGAGATACTTGCGTATGTGCAGGTAATGGGAGGGTGCGTTGGTTAAATGATGTCCCCGTTTTCAGATCGCTGATTCTATTGTCGAAACAAAAACTTCCGAATCACTGAACGACGTAACCCTTTTGGTTGACAGTTCCCCTGCTTGGTGGGGCGGGATCACCCAGGTGGTAAGGAAATAAACGTCACCAGCGAAGGTAGGTACGGGTTGAATTTCTCAATTGATTTAACTGACAAAGCGTGAAGCGAGACGCTGCGGGGTGAAAAAAGAATTATAATTCTAAAAAATCGAGTGCTTTCACCGAAACGCATGAAGAACCGTGGACGCTTTTGTTTGCTACATCTGTAGAGTACTTACAGGAAGTCATTCGGCTTCCCATGCGAATGAACAGACTCAGACGTCGAGACGTGTAGCTGAGGGGATGTGCAAAATAAAGAATTGCCAACGAAACTACGGTAAGTTTATCTCGCAAGGAAGAGAACGTACTTGCAGGACACAATATGCAGTTTTCACGGCAAATCATTCGTGTTTGTCTGTTTCATTGTCTTCCAAGTATGAGAATCAAAGATGGACCTGAAAGCCACGACGATGTTCTGTGCTATCGATGTATGGTGCTTGAAATTGCGTGCTAACCAAAACGCCTAATAATATCGCGCCGATATCAACAATTACCGAAGAATAGTAAAGGCTCTCTACCTTAACGTCAATAAATCAAGGCACGAATCATGCGGTGTACGGTGCTAATAATGTTGCGAGATTAGCATGTCACTTAACGTAGCGTAACTGGCTGAGGGGCGTCCGGGTGAGCAAAAGGACATTTGTTAAAATTATACGCTCTTCGCTCGATGACGATGCACGGGGAACGCAGAGGAACCGGTATGTAGATCCGCCGTGAAATCGAGTCGTCTGACAACGAGCAACGGTAATAGTTAAGAAAAATGTTTAATGAAAATGTTAAACCTCTCAACGCGGTACATTTCTGACCATTGTTTTTTCACTCGTATAATCGACCCTTTCAATTGCTGAGACCGCCCGTTCTCTATCCACTGGAATACTGATCGACGCACCGTTCGCCAAACGTCAGTTTCCAGACAGCCCGAGGCTTTGTTGCACCGGATCATGGGATGAGAGCCAAAGTATGTAATTTGGATTTGAATTCGGAGGGTCGGTCCAGATCGTGGGAGGAAGGGACGGCTGAAAGCTCTGCATGGTCTCCAGTCTCCTGCGGGCATCGAAGTCCACGGTCTCTGGGCTTTCGGATTGTGTGCTCTTAGGATTCCGGGCGCGTTACGCAGCTTCCCTTCCGCGGAGAATCGCATACTCAGGTGTTCGTTCTCCCATCAGAATTCGTCGAGTGTTTGGTATTCGTATTAGTGAGGAAGGAAAGAACCAAGGCGAGGGAATCCCCATTCAATTTAGTCGACGATTGTTGCGCGGCATACACCTGATCCCCCAACCTGAAATCGAACCTCGTTTTGCGCGGAAGTTACCAACGAGCAAACGACAAACTCGGGGCTTCGCCGACTCCGGGTGTTATACGTGTGATATAATATTTCCTGCAATGTTTTACCATTGTCTCAAATAAACCGGTTTGCATCTTGCAGTGGGACAATATATTCCTTGTTAAGGTCAGTACGTATTTTGATGAGAACTGTGTTTGATTGAAAAATGCAGATCTCCACGGCAAACTGTAGATTTGAGATACTGGATAGTCCGTTACACAATCCATGATTTATCTTACCCTCGGGGTGGCTTTCAAAGAATTTTGAATACATATTCTGAGGCATTGGTAATGTTCAAACGAAGTCTGAAAAAGTCCAACAGCTAATGGTAAGACATCTGTACTAGAATTAGAATTTGCCTCTGAGCCCTTCTCCGAATTCGTGGAATTCTCCATTTCTTGCGTTTGTAATTACGCTCAAATTAGTTGATAATTAAAAATGTTCAACGCGGTTGAAGGAAAACGAAACTGATCACACAGCGAGGGTTTTTGCGCTCTGCACCTTCGATCATACGGCATTAAATAAAACGTCTATATAAAGAACTCAGGCTGGTGTTAAATTGATATCAATAAAACAGGCTTAGGGAGGGACGACGACCCCTCAGTGGCCGGTTGAAAAGGCAGGCAGGCAGGCTCCGAAATCCGTGGCCCTGGATCCCGAGGTGGAAATTCAGCCTTCGCCGTCCTAAACCCTCCCATGGATCAACGCTCGGATGATCCAGGCTTATCCCAATCATTCCTACCCCGTATCGGGCTCCTTCCTGGTGCCAATTACGTCAAATCAACGTCAAGCGACAAAGCTTGCCACATCACTAGCCGCGATTGATCGTGCGTACCTCATGTGAGAATTTTTATAGGGAATTTGAAACTTTACAACGACATATCGAATGCGACCGATTTCAATTACTCTGTCAATGAAATTTTAAACCACGTTTCCAGTAGATTACAGAAGCATTCGTGTCTAATAAACCGACTATCGTTAGCTTCAGCCTGCACTCAGGGTACACGATACATGGCGGCCAGCTATTTCCATAGCTATCTCTAGCTGACAAATCGAGAGGACTGAAACGTGACTACCAAACGATGCCCATTTCTCTTCTCTCCGAGACAAATTACGGTGAAAACAAAACGACTCAGTCCTCAGGCTGCGCGCAAAGACTCGGAGACGAGATGAGAGCAGGGTGTTTTGTAAACAAATTCATTCGGTGCTCCAGTCTAGCGCCAGAATAGTACCAAAGCGATATGTGATCCGTCACGGACAAGGAACACCCGACTCTCAACGGTCAAACCAGTCAAAGGTCCCGACCGGTATTCCAGCCGATACACAAAAACTCTCAACAACTTTTTCGCAAATCACCAACGAATGTCAACCATTGGCTTCCTCTGATTGATTGGCCCGCGCATTTCGATCAAGAAAACTTCTTAGACTCTGTTGTGGCAAATTCTCACAGCGGCTGCAGTCATTTGATTTATTTAGCAACAAATAAACCCGACTGCAACACCTGGCGTTTCGTCAAGTATCCGGTCGTTTCGCGCAAAGTCAGAGAGGTGAGTAAAAAAACTTTTCAATAACCTCATGTTTAGGCAAAGCTTATAATACACGTTAGTACAGGGTGAAGATTGAACCGGCACATCAGTGATAACATTCATACGGTGCCTAATCCGATTTATGCATCTGCATTATAAAAAAATCCGAGTCTGGATTACGGTAATGGATCTCGCCTGTTATCCGAAGTAAGCATCTGCATACGATTATAGATAGCAGTCACAAGCTCCCAGCAGCAAAAGACCACTGCACTGCAGCCAGTGCGAAACGCGATACAGGTCTATGCTTCATAGTAAAAAACTGGCAACAAGATTTCGTTTACTTGGAGACATTTTTATGGTAAAGATTGATAATTTGGACTGTAAAACAGTAAATTCATTCTTCCATCTGTATTTTTTTAAACAAGACGAAGAGAGAGGAGATGACAAGGTGATAATGTGGATTTTTTTTTTACCATCACGCGGTTGTGAGTCAGGCAAAATGGATTAACATTTTTTATGTCATCGCGTCTTCATTGTAACGCGTCATGGCCTCGCCCCTGCAGCAACCCCAATTACATGTGTAAAGACAGACGTGTGTGTGCGTTTATGCTGTACGTAATGCGTAGGTACACACGCATGCATCGACCGAAATTATTCCGAACATATCCTCGCATATGGCAGGTACATTATTTTTGCGTTACACGTTTTATGCTGTATGTATATCGCGTGCGCACATTGTATAATCGACATATGCCATGACTTGACCTTGTTTCATGCGATCTGCAACATTTAAAGAGGAATGAGAAGAGGGGAGAAACTGTGAGTGGACGACAGGTCGATGACTTTCTGATATTGATATTTTTTCGCTTCTTTTACCATCACCATGACGCTTGCTCTTCTGTGCTCATTATATTCAACCCTTGTACATGAAAATGATGCAGAACAGAACAACGACCGGTCAAGTGAAAATAGCAGCAAGTGTTACTACCCTCGTGCTATCAATTTATCTGTCATCGCGTTAATTACACCTCGTTTAGCTGAAGGGATACAGAGTTATAAATAATGACAGAGGTCATGAAGTATTGTTTTTACATCTTGAAACTACGAAGAGCATACGGGGAAATTTGTTTATTTATGGATTTACTTACAGTTTACATGAAACAGCAATAATACAATATCATAAATACCGTATCCTGCAGAGATACAATGCACGTGTGTGCAGGACAGAACTTGAACTATACTTACAAACTACCAAAATAACTATCTCATATGACATTTTTTGTATTCTGCTTGAAGTAATGTATATTGGACTTCTTGTTTCTCATATTCGCTTTATCTTTTACTCTAATTCAAACCATCTAATTCTGATCCAACGTAGATACTTGACTTCCGACTAGCTACAACGGCGTTTCGATTCCATGCCTACGAAACTTCAAGATCGAGAGAGCAAATAAAAAGTTGTTGGAATAATTATGAATATCAATGTTGCGGAATACATCGAGCGCGTGTCGAATAGAGTCCCATTTCCAAATGAATAATTCTTCTGTTTTTCTATCATAGCCGTATTATTGTAGATAATCTAGTTTGTCTCCTGGAAAATCATAAAATTTACAGTACGCATCGCGTATTAACCGTAAATGGATCATATATATATATATACATATATTAATATCGTACATGGAGCGCATATACATATATACCTTTTGGTCGCTGCATCATTATTACATCTGATCTAAATATGTATACATTCTTCTCTCGGGTACCTAGACTTTAATTGAATCACTGTTTTGCTATGAATTTGGAACGAAATTTATTCTCATTATTAATTTCTTCTATCGCCGGCTTGGGCTTACCATTGCGAAGACTGTGTTACTCGGAAGGTGAATGCAGCCAGCATCATGTCGAAATCGGTAACTCTCTGATGTTCTGCAATAAGTTCTCAACTCTACCGTTGAAACGTCTCAAGGGACGCAAGCGCACAACGATTTTCGGTTGTCACACCAAAGCCCATTAGGGCAACTGTCTATATTCTTCAGTCAACGTAGCAGGTGATAGGAATATCCTTTGATTGTACAATGTACATGAGGTTATCTCACCTTTGACTAAATTGAATTATCGTTGGTTCTTCTGCTAAATCTTGTCGTACTATGTATATCTTATGTGACTGTTAATATTGCAGGTGGACTTTAGACTCTGCTTTTGTTCGTGATGTCCGATGTAAATGGGCTCTGTTCTGATGAATGATGCGCAAAAGAAAATTATTCTTCTTGCAGTTACAATTTAATTTTATGAGGTCAGTGCCTAACCAAACGTTCATTTCGGTTTTTTTTTTTTTTTTATTGTTCGACACCTATTCAAAATTTCACCTGTATTTCTTGATATAGATGCGTGAACATAATGAAATGACCTGAGGAGGACCCACGACTTGGGCCGCAATGGCGACACAATAATGGATGTTTCCTTCGACTTACATATCCTAGAATTCTTCTAATTCTACCTGTCGACTTGTTAAAGTACTTGACACTGGCATACAAACACTTGTACTAGAATTAAGGTATATTGAATAAACTATAACTGAATTAAAACAAATACTTTGTGGCCATAAATTTGTCATTTTCCTTCCCCGTCTCTTTCAAAACCTGAAACGGATGCAATGTATTATTGCGGTAACTTTTGATCCATCGTTGATCTGTAAGTTAAGACTATGCGCGTTGAATTCCTTTCGTGAATTTACGACGAAGTGCATCAAAGCATAGATTCAAGCGTTGCTTGGAATCATCGAAATTTCGAAAAACAAACCCTGCTCTACTCGGCGGTAGGTTTGTGAGTCGTCGTAGTTTTCTTCATTTAAGGAGCCCAGAAATTTCCATTCAGATTAGATTTGTATGACCATTGTCTGGCTAATTGGACCCCCAGGAACTCAGAAAACGCATCGAAAGGAGCGTGGGACCAATAGCAGAAAGTGACGAGGGAAATCTTCCGTTTCTTACTGTAACTCGTCGTCTGTTGGTCGCAGCTTATTGACACTGCACCCAATCGATTTCTCTCGCAAAATTACGTCGAAACGGTGCCAGAAAGAATTTATTCCAGCACTTTTCAAAATCGCGAAAATTTTCGCCAAAAATACAAAGGGGTTAACCTTCCTTTTTTTTTGACCAAAAAATCTTTCGTCTTAGAATTGATTTGTGTGACCCTTTCCCGACCAATTGGACCCCCAGGAACTCGGAAAACGCAGCGAAAAGAGCGTGGGATCAACAGGAGGGAAATTACGAATATAGAAGCACCTGCTGAAAAATGTCCAAAACACAAGTTTTTGTTTTTTGTCTGTAACTTTTGATCCGTTGCTCGCAGCGTATTGGGACTGCGCCCAATCGATTTCTCTCGCAAAATTACGTCGAAACAGTGCCAGAAAGAATTTATTCCAGCACTTTTCGAAAAGGCGAAAATTTTCGCAAAAAATACAAAGGGGTTAACCTTCCTTTTTTTTTGACCAAAAAATCTTTCGTCTTAGAATTGATTTGTGTGACCCTTTCCCGACCAATTGGACCCCCAGGAACTCGGAAGACGCAGCGAAAAGAGCGTGGGACCAACAGGAGGGAAATTACGAAGGGAGAAGCACCTGCTGAAAAATGTCGAAAACGCAAGTTTTTGTTTTTTGGCTGTAACTTTTGATCCGTTGCTCGCAGCGTATTGGGACTGCGCCCAATCGATTTCTCTCGCAAAATTACGTCGAAACAGTGCCAGAAAGAATTTATTCCAGCACTTTTCAAAATCGCGAAAATTTTCGCCAAAAATACAAAGGGGTTAACCTTCCTTTTTTTTTGACCAAAAAATCTTTCGTCTTAGAATTGATTTGTATGACCCTTTCCCGACCAATTGGACCCCCAGGAACTCGGAAAACGCAGCGAAAAGAGCGTGGGACCAACAGGAGGGAAATTACGATGGGAGAAGCACCTGCTGAAAAATGTCGAAAACGCAAGTTTTTGTTTTTTGGCTGTAACTTTTGATCCGTTGCTCGCAGCGTATTGGGACTGCGCCCAATCGATTTCTCTCGCAAAATTACGTCGAAACAGTGCCAGAAAGAATTTATTCCAGCACTTTTCAAAATCGCGAAAATTTTCGCCAAAAATACAAAGGGGTTAACCTTCCTTTTTTTTTGACCAAAAAATCTTTCGTCTTAGAATTGATTTGTATGACCCTTTCCCGACCAATTGGACCCCCAGGAACTCGGAAAACGCAGCGAAAAGAGCGTGGGACCAACAGGAGGGAAATTACGATGGGAGAAGCACCTGCTGAAAAATGTCGAAAACGCAAGTTTTTGTTTTTTGGCTGTAACTTTTGATCCGTTGCTCGCAGCCTATTAAGACTGCGCCCAATCGATTCCTCTCGCAAAATTACGTCGAAACAGTGCCAGAAAGGATTTATTCCAGCACTTTTCGAAAAGGCGAAAATTTTCGCAAAAAATACAAAGGGGTTAACCTTCCTTTTTTTTGACCAAAAAATCTTTCGTCTTAGAATTGATTTGTGTGACCCTTTCCCGACCAATTGGACCCCCAGGAACTCGGAAAACGCAGCGAAAAGAGCGTGGGACCAACAGGAGAGAAATTACGAATATAGAAGCACCTGCTGAAAAATGTCCAAAACACAAGTTTTTGTTTTTTGGCTGTAACTTTTGATCCGTTGCTCGCAGCGTATTGGGACTGCGCCCAATCGATTTCTCTCGCAAAATTACGTCGAAACAGTGCCAGAGAGAATTTATTCCAGCACTTTTCGAAAAGGCGAAATCTTTCGCAAAAAATACAAAGGGGTTAACCTTCCTTTTTTTTTGACCAAAAAATCTTTCGTCTTAGAATTGATTTGTATGACCCTTTCCCGACCAATTGGACCCCCAGGAACTCGGAAAACGCAGCGAAAAGAGCGTGGGATCAACAGGAGGGAAATTACGAAGGGAGAAGCACCTGCTGAAAAATGTCGAAAACGCAAGTTTTTGTTTTTTGGCTGTAACTTTTGATCCGTTGCTCGCAGCGTATTGGGACTGCGGCCAATCGATTTCTCTCGCAAAATTACGTCGGAACAGTGCCAGAAAGAATTTATTCCAGCACTTTTCGAAAAGCCGAAAATTTTCGCAAAAAATACAAAGGGGTTAACCTTCCTTTTTTTTTGACCAAAAAATCTTTCGTCTTAGAATTGATTTGTGTGACCCTTTCCCGACCAATTGGACCCCCAGGAACTCGGAAAACGCAGCGAAAAGAGCGTGGGACCAACAGGAGAGAAATTACGAATATAGAAGCACCTGCTGAAAAATGTCCAAAACACAAGTTTTTGTTTTTTGGCTGTAACTTTTGATCCGTTGCTCGCAGCGTATTGGGACTGCGCCTAATCGATTTCTCTCGCAAAATTACGTCGAAACAGTGCCAGAAAGAATTTATTCCAGCACTTTTCGAAAAGGCGAAAATTTTCGCAAAAAATACAAAGGGGTTAACCTTCCTTTTTTTTTGACCAAAAAATCTTTCGTCTTAGAATTGATTTGTGTGACCCTTTCCCGACCAATTGGACCCCCAGGAACTCGGAAAACGCAGCGAAAAGAGCGTGGGACCAACAGGAGAGAAATTACGCAGGGTGAAGCATCTGCTGAAAAATGTCGAAAACACAGGTATTTGTTTTTTGGCCGTAACTTTTGATGCGCTGCTTGCAGCGTAAAAGCAATACCTGAGTAAATACTAAGAATGTACAAGGGAATTCATTTATTAATTTATTAGAATACAGTTTACATGAAACAATAACAATACAATGTCATACATGCCGTATTTTGCACAGATACATTGCACCTCTGTGCAGGACAGAAGTTAAAGAAGACTCAGACACTCCAAAAATAAGTATCACATATATCATGAATTGTATTTGACTTAAAGTCATGTGTATTGAACTCACTTTTTTTAATACCCGGGTAACAATTTTATGTTCATTGGCAATAACTGGTAATGCGTTGTTCCCAGCGAGTCGAGACTGTGCGCAATAAATCACTTTTGCTTAATTACGTGGATATAGTGCATGAAAGAATTGATTTCAGCATCTGAAATAGTCAACAGATTTCTTCTGCAATATTACGTCGATGTAGGGGCTGAGTGAATGGTTCCAGCATTTTTCAAAATCAATTTACTTTGCGGTGAAAGAATCTAAACGGGTCATTTTACCTTTTTCGCGAATTGGATTCAGAAACATCTCGTCGTACAGTTGATTTGTCAGACGTATTCTGGACGAATTTGACTCTCAGGAGTATAAAAATACAAAGAGCATCATGGGATCAACAGCTGTGAAAGTATGGCAGGATTTCACCGTTTCTAGCTTGTATCTTCTAAACTATATTAGTCATTGGTTCGGTTCAAGTGGCAATGGGATTTATCATCGTTTATTCGAATATCGCACGCCTTGTACAAGAATTATTATCGCCTTACTTTACACCGTTCTTGTGGACTACTTTCAAATAATCATTCAGCATCAGACTCTTTTTATACATGACGTACATCAGACTTAGCACAACTTTACCATACTGTCTTCTGTTTTCACTCCCTATTTTCAATTAACATATTTTTCCAACTTCTGGAAATGATTCCTTACCATCAATACATCCTCAAGTGTGGGCTTAATTTGTTTCTTGTAATGTGATCATTCAATATTCACAAAAAAATAATTTCTTACCGGATGAAAGTCATATCTCTGGTATGACATCATTAATTTTACTAATAATCACGTAGATATATTTTTGCCTTGGATATCAAAGTACCTGGTCACGAAGCTGACAATGAGTGTGAATGCCTGCGTATCACGTTACCGTTCAAAGTCAATCTGTCCGTTCGCTTGTCTGTCGCAGTGATTTCGATAGAATAAAACCACCCCTCCCTATTAATCTCTACGACCCCGGGCACACAGTGACGGCTATATATTTGCCGGTGTATTTGGTTCTCAATCCTGACATAATGACGGGCTGTCAATGGCTTGGAGTAATAGAAAATGCGGGGGAGTACAGGAGGCCTGGTATAACCGTAGTAATAGGTAATCTGTACGTGTTCCGTTCGCTTTCATTGAAGGGTCAGCATAGAACGTCGGAGCAATTGAATGCCCGGTTAGGGCACGAGAACTCTGGAATACGGCCGATTTGTTTGTACTCCTCTTCAATGCGCCGACAGATTTCGAAAATTAGTGCTAATTAGTTCAACAGGATAGGGATGTAAGGCCATACATTTAGTTAGTCATACCATTTAGTTACGTCCTCTTATAGCATTGTGCACTTTAAATCTTTTGGTACCCTTTTTCCTCGTTCTCACTCAGGCTGCACAGATCTTACGACGGCATCGTAGTCAGAAAGCTATTCCTTGACAGATTTATTACCGTAGGAAGATGAAAGCTCGGAAACTCTTCGGCTAATGGAGGAAGCTCAGACACTTTGGCTAAAAAGTAAGACAACAATGATAATCGCAGAGTGAAGAAGAGGGCACAAGCAACTAAGATAATCTTATTGGACAGTATTTTATGTACTTAGATAAATGTTTGGTTTTTTTTTCGATGGGTCAACGGTTTTCAGCCATGATCTTTCGACCCGTTTCATAATGTTTGATGAAAATTTTATGATGTGCTTGGAGTCAGAAGAATTTCTTTATTCCGGAAAACGTTCATCTCACTAAGTGACGGATAAGACATTGGCTTTCTCCGCAGGGTTGATCGTTATTCATTGGATTTCTATTACTCGCAAACGTGTATGTTTACAGTTAAGCTCGTGACAACCAACACGTCCCTAGGCACAAGTTAAACCGATCGGTTACAGCGTGTAGGTGTCACTGAAACTGGAGAGGATGGAGCCCGACAGCTCTTTGTAGAATAAGATGTTTATTTTTGGAAATATACTCCGGGGCTTAGCTTAGACTAGGTTAAGAAGCGATCGTACGCTTCTACGAACGCGTACAACCAGTTCGTAATTCTATGCCTAGATATTCACTTCACGTGGGCATGGACGTCATAATTCATGTATCTACTTAAGCAAATCAGACATTAAGACCGAGATGTACAATGTTTGTTCTGTTTTACTATCCATGTGACGTTTCACAGTGCATACCTAGGTAAGAATAATCTGCACGAAACCATATGTCAAAAACGCGCATGATTATTATTCTGAAAACTGTGTAAGCAACGCATTCTCCTTAGCAACTTGTGAACGAAAACCGTGTAGGCCCCTTTTTTCATTGCACGGTTCCTTGATGGCCAACCTGATGTAAACTGATATCCTCAGGGTTTCACGACAATTCCCACCCATATTTTATATTCCCCTTGGTCGTGAAGTATCGCGATCACGATATCTTACCGCCAAAGTATCTCGAAGTACCGACATTTTAACCCGTATTCACACGGATTTTATTTAATTTTAGCATCACTCATTACTTTCAACAACGTCAGAGGTAAAGTTGCACATCATGAATATTTGAAATTAATGAACGCACAGTTTTTTCTCTAGGGCTCAAAAGGTGCACTACCCTCGTGAACCTTACGGCTTTCTATAGTCGCTGAATTTCAGACCAGCTCAATAATATACGGGATGGTGAAGGAATATTGGAGCTGGTGAACGCACGAAGTGACGATATTCATGAGGCATGGAGAGAAAGAGATCCTAGGGGAAGGCACGCTCCCTGTCAACGCTCAACTGTCAACTAAGCTCACGATAATTGCCAGCATCAGTGGGGATCACGAGCCACGCGCCTCCGAAACTCCCTTTAATTACACGTCACGTTCGCCTAGAGATCGCTTTGTTATACCGATAATCGGCAGAATCGCGGAAGCTTTTCACCGTTTTAAACAAACACAGGGTTCAGAGTTCAGGTTTTTTTCCTTTTACTTTCACCTTGCACTGAAATGTTATATGCACCACAAAATTATAGTCAACAATCCGCGTTGAAAATTTGAAAAGCCTTTTTACGTTAAGTACTTACAGCTTTCGTCTACAATGAAAGAATCGCGTCCGCAGATGAAAAAAAAGAGCTTATGTCAAGAGTGAGCCTGGAGTTGCAATTCGACTAAGAATTGAATCTGTGATTTCCGAGATAACCGAACGGATGATCCGTGATCTAATTTGAATACAACGACAAGTGTAAAGTCACACGGTGTATAATTTCATTTGCATACACCCATCGCTAATGCTCATCCTCAGGCAGACTGTACGTAATCAGATTCTCTCATAGATCGATTGACTAGAATAAAAGCGGCATGTTCGATAGGAACACTTCACTCCATTTGGCCACTTCACCCCGTGACTCGCCCCTCTTCATGTCCCTCCCAAATTTGTTCGGAAGTCAAGGTTCGAATGTATTTGCACTACGCGTGAACGTGGTGTATTCTACACGAATCAGATATACCAAGCTGGAGAAACGAAAGATATGGTCTCACATTTCGACGTGACAAAGACATCAGTCATAAAATGGCCCTATAGTGCACCAAGCCTTCATCCAGTTTTTTAGGCATAGAAAGTCTCACCTTTTAGGTATGCCACGAAAAGTATAAGGCGGTTTTCAGCCCCACTTTGGTTCTGTTCCCTGCCTACTCCAGTCTGAACTCATCTTGGCTCGTACGGTACCTACATGATTTCGTTTAGATGTATACGTCGGTTCGTTTGTGTAGGTCTATAGGGTGTTCCTAAGTGTATCTCTCATTGATTTCGTAGGTGAAATTCCATCAATTATCTGGAAACAAAAGTAACGTAGTCGTTACGAGCTGAATTTACAGAGCACTCGAGTGGTGAGGATATTACTTTCATTTTTTAAGCTGTAGCTTAACTTTTATCAACAAGTTGAGTGAGTGCAGATATCCAATAAAATCCAGAGACTAATGTTTCACGCTACCGTTTAAAGTCTTTAAGCTACTGTCACCACGTCATCATTAACTTCCAAATCTCAAATCCAAGTATTTTACTAATAAAATGTTTGAGCGTGTAATGGAACACCCTTTATATGCGACACGCGTACAGTCTCGTCTGGCTGCATGCACAGTATTACGTTGATGCGTTCAAGTGTGTGTGTGTGTGGATGCCAGTGTACGAGGGCAATGCTATACCTACAGCTCAATTGAACAAGACGCTTATTTCTTTCATTCATCTCGAAATAAATCCCATAGCATTCATTGAAACGATACAGGAACATAATCCCGGGACTCGATGTGTTTGCAGATGTTTTACATTCACACCCCGTCTGTTTGCAGACACTAAATTACACGGGACAATGCCGAATGCGTGCGCAACCCCTTCAGTCGCGACGGATTATAAAATCGGAAAAAGTACCCAGCGTCGATGTTCTTTTGTCAGTGACAGCGCCGGGCAAACAAGATGGAGGCTGCAGCCGTTAACAGCTGATACCTCTCGTATTTGTTACTTGAAAAAATGTGGCATTGATTATAACTAATGCAGATAACGCATTCTCCCAAGATCCTTTACCAAACATGGCATAATGTCTTATATTTATGTGATTTTCAAAAAATTCTCATGCAAGGCAAGCGTGTAGGTAATAAATTCACCTGTTCGTGTCGTTCAATCTTTCTGGAACCAATTAATTTTAAATGCTGAAACTGTCCCTCCGATCCATGCGCACTCTCGAATCTTGTCTGTGATCAATAAAGATTCCGCATTCCGCAGATTCTCCGTGGTATCCATGGCGACGCAACGATGGCCGTTTAGGGCGTATCGACGCCTGCGTCGCGACGCCCGAGGACTCGCGTTCCTCCACTGTAGATAATGTACAATTTCACAATTCGATTCTAAGAAATAAAAATGTGATATCTAAAGGTCTTGAGCATTAAATCGTAATTTTCTCCCGCAAAACATTAAAGTTATCCATGCCCTGACTTCACTATACGTTCACTATTCAATACTTAAAATAAATGATAGCAGTGTCAAGAACCAGCGTTATACTTCTATGAGTTTCCTTTAGGTAGTACCAATGCATATACGGAGAAGGAAGAAGAAATCTTTCACCTTCGCGTTAAGTTCACCGGTGCATCAAAATCAAAGCTAACCGAATGCGACGCACGGCTTCGTTGTGCAGTTAATGCTCACGGCGCCGTAAGCGTTATATTTTATTTTATTCGGAGGCACGACCCTGTGCGAGAGGCTGAGCACCAATGCGAGTTAATATCAAATAAATCAAAATAAAGGCTTGAATCCCATAGACCAGGTCACCGGGCGGGCGGGCGATGATGCGGAATGAACCTGGAGGGTAAGAGACTAAGGATCACTCCAGGACTACCGCCATGCTACGACACGGACCCCGCTACCTTCTATGTGCTTGATCGCAGCTTAAAGCCAATGCTGAATCTTGTGAAAATTTTTCCACGCAGTCGATGGCTGATGTCGTCAGGTTTCGATATTTCGATACCTTGAATTTGATTACAGTCTTTTGTATAGAATTTCATTTTGATTGAAAATGCAGGTACTGTAATGAGTATCTGTATAATTAACCGATTTGCGATTGACGAAGCAATCGATTAATTCAATAACGAATTGACCGTCTGTAGTAGCAGTGAAATGTAGGCTTGTCGAAAACCCGTACATCGTGACCCGATTTTTGACACTTTCCTTGGGGTTAAGGCCATGATAAGCGGAAATTGATTTCACGCCTTTTGATTTACGACCCGAAAGCCAAAAGGTCGATTTGGGGTAAAACGGGGTAAAAACGGGGTGAATCAAACCCTTAATGTTCCCGGCGAAACATGTGTCGATCCTCCGCTCAGGAACCATACGTGTTATACGCGCAAGTAACAAAAAAGAGGGTAAATTTCCATTTTTATCGGCGAAACGACGTAAAAACCTTACGTAAAAGGACACGCTGCACGTGATAGATCGACGTATGAAGATATCAAATCTCGATTTACACACCTGCCGATTAAATATAAGTTATTAGTTCAGATTTTGATTCAATTCACTTGTGTCAAGATTGCATTATCATTAATTTTTGAATTCTGCCCCTATCGAATGCGACGTCACTTGATCTCTTGACTGTATTTATTTTTAGATATTGAATTCCTGTTAACGTTCGTATGAGAATAATGTTCAGGGAAAATGTGTCTCTAATGCTGTCAATGCTGCAGTTTATCTCCGCGTGAATGGAAATAAAAGTGTCAAAACGTCAATTCTGCAAACCGAAGGCTCGAGCCAAACGAATAGCCAAGTCTCTTGCCCTGCAGTGGGGTAAAGTCTAATGTTAAGCCTTTGACAATAATCTGAAACGTCGACGTGCTTTCAGCTCTGTATTTGCTGAGCCTCGAATAATACCAGATTATGGTGTTTCCGAAAACACGTCAATTCATATGGGAAACGCAAATACTATTAAATAAACCGAATCCACTAACAGTTTTTCCAAATCAACAACAAGCCATCGTCGCGCAGTGTGGAATGTATGAGAATAAAGCGAATCTCGTTATTATTGTGCATAATTTCAGCACCTATACGTATGGATACACGACAGCATCGAATTATACTTTAATCGATACAACAATTGCATGAAAATATTTTTAGAAAAAAGTGATTAACGGAAGAACAAGCGTACCCCGATTGTTGGTTTCACTGCAGGATCCATTTCCATGCTATGGACGAAATCCAACGAGCATCGTCTCTACTGCATTAGGACGTCGAAGAGCGGGATCAAATGGAACGTAAACAGGCTTAAAATTCATATTCAATAGGGTTTCATAATACACGGGGGTAAACATAACCCGCCCCGTATCATAATTACATAGGTGTGCGGTAACGGGATACATAGCAAACCCATACCTGTAATCCAAAGATTCTGTAAAATTTAAGTATGATCTTGTATCACAATATCACACACATTGCATGTGGATTGGTATTGATATAAATGCGGGATACACTGGAAGAAACGCGATCCCGAAGACGTTGTATAGAAGGGCATGAACCAGCGTCGGATTAACGTCAGCCCCGGTTTCCTCTCATCTGATCTCCTCTCCGCTTCTTTCGATATTCCCCCACTTCTGCCACCTCTCTCTCTCTCTCTCTCACCACCCTCAAGCTTCTACTTTTCTCTTTTACCATCCCACTGATCCCCCAACGTCATAGAATCCTAGCTAATCTGCTGATTCCGTTCTCAAACTGAATTTTGAATTCAAAGTTTTCCATTCAACTTACTGCACATGCAACAAGAAAAACGGCAGCTACCGATCTATGCTATTCAACTTGAGTGAAACTGCCGTAAAGATAAGCGGGTAAAATATTACAGTCTCGCTTGCAGTTTTATCGATTCGCTTCATTATATGCTTAATAAGTTGTTACTAACGATTTCTACCGGTGAAGGAAAACGCTTGTATATTTAGCGATCTACGTTAAGGAGCGTGATCGATTTCAGAATCCATCGATCGTTCAGATCCAACAAGCCGTATCGGTTACAAAGTATCGGTATGAGGGAGCTCTCGAACGGCGAGTGATTGATAGGTATTCATGTGACGTGAACCATGTGATTTCCCGGTTTCAAGCTGCAGAAGAGGGTATACCTGAGTACACCGCCTTTCAAAAGTTTCGAAAATCTGCAAACATACTTTTATTGTATAATCGTCGATATGCCGCTGTGTAAATTCACGATTTGAAAAGTAGTTTGTGTTTATTGTAAAGTAACATCATTATAGACAATACTCTTAATAACTTTGAATCATAATTTTACCGGTGACATAATCGCACGTATTCCTAATCATTATACTTCTTATTTAGACTGTCAAATGGTGTGTAAAAAATCAACTAAAATGGTAGTCAAAATTCTAGAAAAACCGAACATAGTAACACCCCGTCCTCTCCGAACTTGGCTTACGCTTTTTTGAAATCATAAGATTTATTTACTTTAGCTTTCAACGCCAAAAGAGATCTGTATGCACCTGGTGATATAAAAATTGGCCACCCGGTCCAGGGTATAAACAGTGAGGCTTACTACGCACGGCAACGTGTCCATCAAAGCCCCTTGACTTTTGTACCGTTGTCAGATTTCGTTTGAAAATTTTGACGGATCCATGTAGGTATAGATCTGCTTTGAAAAAAAAGAACTCCTGCGCTCTTGTAAACGCATATATGTTCGTCCGGCGCATTCTTTCCGCCATGCACATCACTGCAATGCGGCATTTGCGCATTTTGGGGAATTTAGCCGTTGCATATACACACGCAGAAATCCCCTTTGTCAGCGAGTGAGCCAACTCAACGGTCGATGGAATTCTTCGACAGGCTCTCGTCCAGATTATTGAAAAATCAGTTCCGGTTCTGGACGAGGATAAAGAGAGACACAGTAAGTACCGCCGGCCGTCAGCGGCAGAAACGAAATATTTTCCGCCGTACTGCAGCGATGCACTTTTGCTGGACTGGAGGAAAAGAAAGTTGGTGAGCTGAATGTCGCACATTAGACTCTGAGAAAATCAAAGGGAACAATGCAAATAATTTTTCGCTGTCACAGTTGACGGACATTTGAGCTTCAGATTTTGAATCAAGAACCCGCAATATTATACGTGCATAAGATGAATCTTCTCTCACCGATTTTGCCTCGAAGATTCAGAGCGGACATCAAAACGATGTCTCTCTCATTGTGTCCAGGTTGTAAGCGGTACACGGAACCGAGAGGTGGAATCTTTTTCCCCCTTGGTTTGCAGACCCGGTGAGGTGGTGGAATCATTAATCAAATAAATTTCGTGACTGTTGGAGTTTCTATACAAGGATATAAGTACTGTAAATATTTCCTTTTTTTTTATATATATTGTAGTTAACTATAGAAGCATAAGCTACCTGCCTGAAAAAATGAACAATTGATTTCAAGGAAAGAGATTGTTTAAATGGGATGAATGGAGGACCGTGTCTGGCAGAAACGGCGTGCCTGATACGTTTGCATCGCCGTATGAAGGACGTACAATGCATAGGGCGTGTGAATCCAAGAACTACAAAAAATTTTATCAAATAGTTGCGATGGTCGTATCCGATAGTGTTAAATATTCTCGCATGCCTACCAAGACGTAATTCAGAGGGTACGTGCGTGGAATACGTACGAGGGAATTACCGGAGGGAGAAGAATGTATATTTGCACAACAAACACACCGTATTCGAAGGTTGAGGTACTGCACAATTCACTACCCTGTAAAAATGAAATATACATATAGAAAGGTTTAGCGAGACCAATTAGTGAAACGATTCGGTGTCGTTTCTTTTGTTTCAAGAACCCTCAAACAGTGCACGTCGCACGTCCTCTGATTCACAGAGCTACGTATGAATTTGCATACAATAGAAGGGAGAATCCCGAGTGTTTACTGAATATGTATAAAATATTGCAAAAGGATGCTTGCAGTGAGTAGCATTGCTTCGAAGAGCGTGCAAACGAAACAGAAGGAACTTTCGAATTATTATATTTTTCCTTCCCTCGGCGCAAGTCGCAGAAGTCGGCGGGTATGCAATGTTGACAAATGCATAAACATGGGTTGGCTGTAAATGCGGCAAAGGGCCATAGGTCCCTTTCTAGGCGTTGCGTCGTCCGCCTGAGTTATTCCTAATAATAATAAACGAAGGAAGACGACAAGGACGACACGGGAACCCTCGGAGAATCGGCAATCGTTCGTTCGTAAGCCTCTACCTGCTCGGTGCTGTCGCCGAGCGTTTTCTCCATTCTGAACAACCAGATCGAATTGAAACGTAACTTTTGACGCATTGGCACCATTATACACGGCTATGCTATAGTGCAGGGATATGCCTGAAGAGAAAAAAAAAGGAACAACAGAAACTGGAAGAGGGAAAAGGATCGGGATCTGCAAATATTGTAATTTAAGTAAGGAAACTGACGGCTTATAGTCGTAAAATTAGTTGTAAAACAATATTCAAAGTGTACGAGTTTTGGAAAAGTTTTTTTTTAATCCCAAAGTTAAATGATGGTAGTTAATAAAAGTTCTGCATTAGGTACTGATTCACGTGTCATAAGGCTGTTTTATTTAATTTTCATATCACGGATTGATGATTTACATTTGGAGCTTTCCCTTTACTGAATATTGAATAAAATATATAAAATACCAAGTCCTGGCCTCGTTGTGTCAAGGGAAAGAAATGGTCGCATATAATCCGGCACCGGACGCCTAAAATTGAGATGTAAAGACGGGGCGTCGAAAAGGTCTTTTCTATTTTGATATTGAAAAGTCGAAACGCCTACGCGTCGGCCGGCAATGAATTGTATAGAAAAGAATTTCCAGACGACATATAGCGAGGCAGTTTCCTTGCGTAATAAATCGTTTTAAGCGAGCTGGGGAAGACGGTAACTATTCGGTATAAAAATCGACGAAAATCGAAAATTTCTTTGGATCAAGTGTCGACTTCATGCAGCGCCATTCGCTCCTCAACCCTCATCACACCGGTCGAAAAAATCACGTATTTTCTCTTCTTTATTTACGAGTATACTTGGATTGTGAAGAAAATCATCGGCACCTAATTTTTCCAAACTTTGACAATGCGACGCTTGATCAGGACCCGAATCACGTAAGCTCTTATTCAAATATCTCACACCACGAAAACCGGATATTACCGAGTCTTGCAGATACGTGTCTACCGATTATCCTCCACGCAGGACTCCGCCGTAATACTCTGGGCAAGGAACGGTAATTTTCGTCATTATGTATAGGTATCCGAAATGTTTTGGAACGGGGAGTTGGGCACAAAAAAGTGTGGGTCAACCGTCCGCCCTCTAAAATTGGGCGGAAAGGCCCAATCCCGGGTATTGAAAGTTGTAATAGAAGGCAAAGGCGAAGCGACAAGGCAAAGGGACGGACGAGCGCTGAAAAACAGACGTAAAAATCGGTGCCCCTCGTCGTCAGAAGTAGCCGTCAATTGTTTCAATCCGAGTTAAACAAAGGAACGAGAGAACCGAGCCCTTCCCATCCCTTTCCGTCTCTCTCTCTCTCTCTCACTCTCTCTCTCTCTCTCTCTCTCTCTCTTTATCTCCTGTCTCTGTCTCTCGCCTGCTCAACGGAGCGATCCGTAATCTCGTGTAGAAAAAGAAGTAGAAAAATGAACGTGAAATAAAAAAAATAAAAATAAAAATCAACTGCGGACAAAAAGGAACGAGAATGAAAAAAGGGGGTACGGGTAACGCCCATATGAAACGAGGGACTGGGCCGAGAAAAATAGGCTGTCAAAATGAACAAAACTGCAGCGCAACAGTCATTGGGAACAAATCATCGTGCGCTAATCCATTCCCTTGATTATTTCAATCATTCCGATCACCAACCCGTTAACATTTATACACAATCCATTGAGACAAAACAGTTTAATAAAAAAATATTGAACGAATATCCCGACTTAAATTACGACAACTCGTATTTCGAGCTTCTACAGCGGGTGTAGAATTTTAGCGTAGCACAAACTCCGTTGGACGGGAGAGTAAGAATTTCGCGGTGAAATTTAGCACCTAAAAGACAGTTACGAGGCGATGCATCGGAGCTACGAGTCGGTAACCGCTAATTTCACGCCCGTTTTAGCGACTATAATTCAACGAGATTTATAACACGTTGCGTCTTGGAGATATATTATACATATTATACGTATTCGCACATAGACGTAACAAGTCACATACTCACGTCTCTACCTTTCCAGTATCCGGCTTATCCTGACACGTCGTGTTCCATTAGGAAACACCTTCACTTTATGAGCTCTCCCGAGTGGAAAACAAAACCGTCTCTCTTTGTCTCTCATTCTTTTTGTTTCTCTGGGCCGCACTGCGTTCGTTTATTCTTTACGATCAGGAATCGTTAATTCTCCATCTGTGTTATTGTAGTCCATTCTATACGATTCTAGATCCTGTAGGTCGCATATCATGTCTAAAATTTTATTTGCTCGGAAAGAAAAACGACAGCCGTAATAAGAATAAAAAATATGACAACATCCGGCATTAAATAGGGAGAAAATAAGTTAGGAAATGGCAGCGATGCGCTGAGGGTCCTCGAGAAATGCTCAAGGGTTGTAGGCTGATGCAGTTTTAAAGCTCGGAAGCGTAGGTATATAGGTATTGTACATACATGAAACGTTGAAAAGTCCTGACGACAGCGATGGACTTTTACACGTCGAGATCTCACAGCGTGACGTCAAAATAACTAAACCTCCTTATTGTACGGAGTGAAGGGGTTTCTGATCGAATTATAGGGGAGGCGAAACCTTAAAGCCCGCCCGCGGCTCGTGTCTACTATTTAACAATCAGGATACGATAGTGGAACCGTGAACACAGCTGCACTGTAAACCCGAACTGAAGAGCCAGTAAGTACTTGTGCTAAAGTTGTGTAAACTGCAGACGTGTATTCAATACAGATTACATTTTTAGCAAGCGTTTACCGAAAACAATCAAGTACAGGGTGACTTGTGGGAATGATCGCAAAAGAGGAGAAGAACAACAAAAAGAAAGGTCAAGAACCAGAGAGGCGGAGAACGATAAGAGAAAAAAATTAGGCAAGACGGACTTTGAAGACGCAAGTCGCCTCTGCTTTCTCAAACTATTTATGCATTAACGAGGAGTCGTAATGGCTCGAAGCGAGCTTAAAGAATCGGAAGTTCATAGCGCCGCGTAAGCGAGGGGCAAGGAGGCACCGTAAACGTATTTTTCGAATGGTTCCAAACGTGATGAAATAATTTTCCAGCCTAACTAGAAGAATTCGTTTATCATGCAACGATGTTAAATTGAGTTGTGAGCGCGTCTTCGGTAAGCGGACTAATTTCATTATTTCCATTTTCACTCCCCTCAATCCTCTTCTATCGTAATTCGTAGACGTCAAAGGGGCACCGAAACGAGTGAAAACGAAACTGACGCTCGCTCGTTTTCTAAAGAGAATCCTCTGGTCGATTTCGACGTTGATGCGTAAACTCCAAATATCGAAGTCTACGTATCTTAAAAGCGAAAGAGGGCTTAATAGCCCTATTCTACACGCAATTCCGAACAAAAACACTTAGTTACATTCTCATTAGACGCATAAATAAATAAATGGCATGAATTCTAGAAATTTACCACT
This sequence comes from Neodiprion virginianus, assembly GCF_021901495.1. NCBI lineage: Eukaryota > Metazoa > Arthropoda > Insecta > Hymenoptera > Diprionidae > Neodiprion > Neodiprion virginianus. Next base: position 34,102,826 of record NC_060878.1, on the reverse strand, counting down.
GCGATTTTGTAGAATTCAAGCCTTTTCTTTGTTTCTGCGTCAAACGAAAGTGCGTTGGAGTATTTTTGTTCAGAATTGCTTACAGAACGAGGCTGTCGAGCCGTTGGTTGCTGCGTTTGAGAAGATACGCGGACTTCGATATTTTGAGGTACATACGTCAGCGTTGAAATCGACCAAGGCACCCCTTAAGGATTAAGGAGGAGGTCGCGGCCGAGTCGGCGCGGAGGTGCCGCGTCAAAGAGCCGGGCGCAGGGGGCGCCACAGCATGCGAGAGGGCGGTGGATGGTCGTATAGCAGTTTCAAATCTAAACAACTCATCGTAATAAAGCGAGACTTTGTTGATAATAAAAGTAGGTGTATGCGCGGACGTGTTTGTTTGACTTCCCGTCGTCTCTGATGTCTGGCGCAGGGTTACCCGTCGGTTTTATCGTTGCCCGGTCGACGACGCGGCTCCGCACCCGCGAACTCGTATCGACGGAATACCCTGCCGGGTTCCGGGACACCCCGAGTTCTCCCTCCCTTATACGACTTACGGGAAACGCCGTCTGTTTTCCACGAGATTTCCACCGGGTCCCAGGAACCCGTTAAGATAATAGAATTTCATCTATTTTGGGTACGTACTTCTCGACGAGGCGTCGCGTCGCTCCGATGCTGATCGTTTTATACTTTGCCGTTCAGCGTTACCTCGAACGACATCGTCAAAGTTGCTGACGTTTATTACATATTTATTTAAGAATGGAAATTGTTACAGGTTCAACGATAGAAATTAGATTCTGGTATATTTGAAAAACACCAAATTCAAACAAATCGTTCCCGCTTCTCCCAACTATCGGAACCACCATCAGGGGATAAGGGACATACTTTTATACTCAAAATTCCATCACTCTACCAGCAGCTCATGCATCGTCTTATTTCATCTGCAGGTATTTACAGTCCTTAGCAACCCTGAACGGTGCAACAACTTTTCCCGAGCAGCGTTGGCGTCGTACATTTTGCTCGATACGTCAGTATTGAACCCCGACACACCCTGTACAAGACACGTGAACCATGAGATTTCATGAACAGTTTGTATATAGCGGGGCGAATTCGGGACACAATTAAATCCGAAGCACAAGTCATCCCGGTGAGGATTTGTGAGAGAGAGAAAAAAAAAAGAATAAGAAGAACAACGGCCAGAGCAAAACGCAGCCAGAATTTCTGACGGGGGCGTCAAGGTATCACCTGGCTCGACCATCTATCACTCCCAAAAAGGACTTCGAGGGAGGTTGATAATTTGTCCGCGTCACGAAACGCAAGGGTTGCATCGGCGGCAACAGCAGTACCGAACTATAAACGCCCGGTCCCCCATGCTCCCCAACCTCGATGCTACACACCGTGGAAAATACAGTCTTGTTACGGAACGGACATATATCTCTGTCCATCTATTAACTCCTTGTTCGAAGATATTAAACATTTTTTTCGTGAAGGGTCGACGCTCGTAATGCACACCCGTTACTTGGCGGAATGATCTCTCGAACGCGACTCGGTTTAGGGGAGAAACAGCGGGAAGGGTTGACAACGCTCCCCGTGTGATGTGCAACGATTTTCGTTGAACAAAACTTGGCCTACTTAGCGAAATGGTACCCTTCCAAGAATTGAGCTTTCGGTTACTTAATACCCTAATTTTTTATAAACGTCAATTTTGTTTCTGAATTTATTACGATGTCCAATCGGTGTTATTGCTCAACAAATGTTCCGGGAATTTTAAGGGAAAAGCTGTTCTTTCTTTGGCGGTTATGGCTGCAAACTTTCAACCAATAAAACTGACCCTAATATTCAATCACGGAGGCTGACAGATCGGAGATCCTCAAGTTCTGACTGCAGTACCTGACCTAACTGTAACGTCATTATGCACTATTCGCCCAGTATGCCGCAAATTCGAAAGTAAAAGTTTCTAAAATTTTACTACCCCAAACTGCCGTGTCCTCGAAAATGTCCTCGGGCGCGAAAATAGGGTATACGGTCCGCTCCGTTAAGGTCGTAAAGTACAGTTTTTCCGACGAAGTAAGAGCCCCTCGTCGCATCCCAAAGATATTTTTCACTTTCGGATCTACAGTCCTGCTGCGAGAAGAACGTGTATAACACTAAGATGTAAAAGCATTTGCGCTGTGACTGACACGAAGTTTGTGTGAAAATAAGCTAAGCGAAATTCCAGTGAAGATATATTCAATTCTGGCGAATCAAAATTAAAATATCATTTTAAAAACTATCAAGTTCGTAGGCACGTACATACGTAAGAAAGAATGAAAGAAGAGAAAACTTATAATTTTAGAAATTGCCCCGGAAGATTTGGTTCCCAGAGATCACGAAACTTGTATTTCTGGAGAAGAAGTACGAGTTTTTGTCGACTGACGACAGAAGGCTGCTAACACGCAATTACGGGGTGTTTTAATTCCCTAATTTTTTCGTTTTAATCAACGCCCCGTTGCCTTATTGTGCGAGGCAACCATTGTCTTTGCCACACGCCGTGCTTTTGTCCCGTTTGCCATTGAATGACCCTTTTATCGCTTATAATCAGCTGTTACGTTCCTTTCAATTAAAAACTTAAATGGCAAAACTAACACACGCCCCCACGAGTCACTCGTACGCTTTGAACCCTTCAACCCTTCGACAATTTCAAAAAAACATTCGGCAGTTTAAACTGATATGTAAATAACGATGCTTACACCCATCTTCGTGATGTTATCCTTTCTGGCTAAACATTCTTGACAAATAGTTGATGGACGTCAAATAAATCATCCGAAAATCTCGCCGATACCAACATCCGGTGAACAAACGGACTTCACAGTAACTGCGGAATAATTTGCATAGGTAATTTTGTCAATTTTGCAGATATCGGTTTGTGGAAGCTGTAACGCTTCTCTCTCGCCGTCCTCCGTCTTCCTTTCCACAGCTTCCGGCTGAATAATCCTCTGAGAAAGAATAGACGTTTTACGCCCTTGGGCAACTGGGGCCCGAATACGGGGCCAGAACCCCCGCGATTCCTTGCAAGTTAAGAGTCCGAGGGTGGCAGACCGATCGTCCCGACGCTCCGACGTCTCGACGCCCCGACGCGCGCCACGCCGGAAGTCACCACCCATTTATTAGCCCGATTGTTTGCTCAGGCTGACCCTCGAGGACCTCAACCTTGCTGGGTATCCAAGGCGAATGACGAGGAGGTCCTTCCTTCCAGGCGTCGAGAACGGTAAGAATCGCAGATGTTTATTTTCACGCGTTACATAGAAACTCGTATAGCCGTCGGGTAAACAATTCATTTTCACATTTTCACGAATCAGGAACCGAATTGTTGGTGAGCTATCTTGTATATATTCTAGGTTTGCTACGGAGGACTGCGCGCCTGTCAGCGATCCTTAAAATGCAGATTCGTCAAGGTAGTCGGATTGTCAATGCAGTTTCAATTTATCGGTTGCTTATGTACCAATGTCCGTTCAAGAATAAAACTTACAAATGGAAATTAAACTGTCTACCTGCAGATGGACAGACGGAACATTTTCGGAAAGTTCGAAATTTATAATGGACAATTTTTGATCTTATTCAGTTGAGTTTAGTCTTTCTCCGTTGTCCGTAGTAAATCAATTTAACGAGTTATACTTGTGCATGATCTACCTCATCTGTGGTGCGATCGTTTTAGATCGTGTCTTGTGTACATACACGTTTAAAATGAAATGCAAATTTCTTTCTGAGAATAAAAAACCACTACGCTAAGACATGATATTTAACCAACGACAATGGAAAATGAAATTGCATTCAGGGCATCGTGAAAAATGTTACGTGGAAAGAAATATTGTAAGAAATGTATTGTTAGACAGATTACATGGCAATGCAAGCAACGATATAGTTTCTTTTCCCTTTTCAGTTTTCTATTATTTCCCTCCTATACCTTTTACCTTTATCTTCGGCTTGGTACTTTACCTGCGATCATCCTCAAACGTAGGGATATATTTCAATTACACGGTTACTTTACTGTGAGCAATAGCAATTCGTTCACCTGGATCTTCAACTGTGCATACCGTTCCAAGTGAAACTTATTGTATCCAAACTAAACGTTGCATGAATGCCATGAGTTATGCACAGCTTGCACCATTTGTTTCCAAGAGTGTGTTAGGTACTCAAAACAGGATAAGCTCTGACAAAAAGAAAGAAAAATTTCGTCTCAAATATATTCCTCTTCAGTCTTACTGATTTGAATAATAAATATTCGATATCCGAGGCCCCGATGATACGACCAGCTCGGGAGAAGCACAAACCACACATTTCTTCTAAAAGTATCGATTTAAGACGCGTATAATTCGATATCAATCGAGTAACTTAAAACCCTGGGCACACGCAAGGTCTCTCGTATCTACCGGTTATAGGTACTATTACCCGAGGAAACGTAGCATAGGATACACATAATACACGCGTGTGTACGTCTGTGTGCGTGCGTCCATACAATATCTGCGGTAAATCTGTATTTATGTTACAGGCACTCGTTGTCGTATACAGACATGATAATATGTGCGAAAACTAACATTTGATTGTGAAAATGCAACCCATTCGATCGTAGTCGTACTCTTCGTAGGAAATAACAATGTAATATAATTACTACTCACGCATTTTCACTGCCAATTTCAAGTTCAGACCTTAACAAACCTCAGACGTCACGCGTACCACAACTTCCAATTCTTGAGCAACGGATCAAACTGCAAAAAATCAGGTTTGACTGGCTGAAAACGAATTTAGAAAACAAGTCGTAGTTAGTTTAATCGTATCATGTATGAGATATACGGCAGCTGGATCTCGGCCAGGTTTTGGGTAGCTGTCAAGTACATAACAGAAACGTCGAATGTCAGACATCGAAGCCCATCTGGTGCTGGTTGGCAGTGTGAGCCAAGTGGCCGAGTGGCAAGTGGGCAACGCAATGAACCCAATGGGCACGGCATCGTCGTCGGAGGCCGACGTGCTCCAGAGTCCAATTTCGGACGGAGGGTTGCGTGAGCCGAGGAATTATCCTGTTTCCTGTAGCGTCTTCGGGCTAAGGATCAACCGATATGCTCCTCTCCGTACAACGTGGACCTCGTGCCTCGTACCTACCTACCTTTGCCCGAAGCCATGCACACTTCTCCGAACGTTGAACGTCGAACGGCAGGTAAAAAGTGCATTACGTACTCGTTACGCGTCGTCGAAAGCATGATATTTACTCGTTGTGAGTACAACTTCGGTCGTTCCAGTGTTACGCAGTCTGTCTAATTACTATCATCGAACGTTGGCTCACACGTCGTTGAGATAACGAACTGCATTGCACCGAGTGCTGACTAACCAGTAAACATAGGCTGTTGCAGGTTCAGGATATTGAACACCGTTTGGCCCTGTGAAAAAAACAGCTGGTAATAAGTATGATCGACAATTGTACAATATATGTTCAACGCCTTTACCAGTTGTTATTCAATGAAGATCCTACGAATGGCGATGACTCGCAAGGAAAATTTCTTTATCTACCTAATACGTATTTTCCATAATTTCCAATTTTATGATAATTTTGTAAATAATTACCACGACTGTAGGTATGGGGAAATATTCGTGGTATCGTGAATCGGTCTCAAAATTTATTATAGCTTCTCACAAAATTGTGCTAAATATTGCGCCTTCCAGGTGGCGAGGTATAATTCGAGTCGAGTTAAACTACGCCGCGTCGTATGCATCGGAATTTTAGAATGAGACGCGTTTTTGTAGCTGGTCTCGGTTGTTTTTTCAAGCAAGAGGCTTGCGTGTGGCTGATTTTTGCTTAAAGCGGTATAGAAGCAAACGGCAGTAGCCGCCTTCGTGACCGGAAGTACGCAAGCCGCAAGCCGCAGTCGAAATGTAGGAAAACCGGCAGTGTAAAAGAGAACCAGAACCTTACCGTGTAAACGTGCTCAAGCTGCTGTTTCATTAAAAATTATCAGCTATTGCGTCACAAGCTTGAACCTTGAATTGTTACCAGTATTAAATAGGCATTCAACTGAGACTAATAATTATACGATACTTTCTTTCTGTTCGTAAGTATTTTAATCTGCATAAATAACACTGTATTTTACCGTCTGGAGTATCACGTCTCTATAGTACATCGATCCCTGTGTTCTCAGCTACTGTGCGCAAAATCATTGATTGTACTCTCATCTGTAGGTATAACACAGAGAAACCGAGTAGATCTCTGGCCAACAATTCTTCAAGCATCTGCACCTTTCTGATTCACTCGTTTCTTCGTCAACTACCATCTTTTCCCGACGACTCTTGATCTTAACCAATGCCACGACTAGTTCTTTCCATTTCCGATCGTTCGTAACTTCTGTTTCGAATAACGTAAAAGAAACAACGTTACAGTGGTTCTTATCGTCTGAATAAACTACGCAACTTATCCATACGCAATTTATTATGTATCACTCGTGTAGCATAATTGCGTGAATTTTGGTAAAGGAAATCGTATCGATCGTGTAAAAATCTGGAGCTAGGATAGGGTGCGGGAAATATGTCTACACATACATGTCACGCATACGTACGAATGGACGGATTTCGCGCGTTCTATTTTATGCATGAACTTTGACCCTCGCCCTTCTCTCCTGCGCTAAAAAGAGCGACCCCTAAATCTAGATAGTAACGCGATACACATTTGCCGCGAGTACCTATACTCACGCGTAGACATCCGCTCGCACAGGGTGCATCCTGCGTCCTGCGTCACGCAGCCCAACGTTGCGCAAAAAGCGCCCTCCGCGCGCCGCTTCGACCCTCCATTAGCCAATCAGGGGTCGAGCACGCCCCGTGACGTCACTCAACCCTCGGCACTGCGCGCGTACCGTAATTAGCCAATCCCGTTGCCGCTTGCGATTTCTTCGTCGAGGGTGAGCCGCCGGGTGAGCCCAGCGCGTAACATGCCTTCTACCCGATCGTGATATCGTGCCGCATTCGAGGCAAGGCATTATTAGCCAATGGCGGGGAGTCCTCGAGGAAGGCGGTGACGTCATTCAATACGACTACGCGCGGTATGGAATTGCGTATGGAACTGGGTATGCATAGTGCATGTGACAGACGTTCATCCCCCAATTTGCATGACAAGAGACTGCAGAATTTCGTTACTCTCGAACGGCATGGCGGTCTTAGTTTGAACAAGTTTTCGATTACGTTAACTGGTACCGATGGATGATCTCTTTTGAAAACTTATCATGGCATTTAAGGTTGTTGGTTTAGTGATTGAGAAGTTGAGGTGACGGTTAACGGAAACAAATGTATATCACAGTTTAAGCCTAATCTCCGTTTCACTACCTATTCGAAATTCCTCTGCTCGCAACCACCAATGTTGGATGAAATGAAATTTAAAACGCTCACATATGGTATACCTACACGTCGAAAAGTGGATCGTCGAATCACCGTAGAGGTTGTGTATGGAAGCTAATTCCCACGCAAGCATATTACCTCAACTTGACTCGAGCAGCCCTCAGAAACTCGCGATGTTATCTCAAACTATATATTATATTACTCACATGAGTGAAGAAAGCCTGAGATTTCCGATTTCCTCGAATTTATATGACGGGATTACATTAAATACCATCTTCTGTGGTCACTTCTCATGTGACGTCCGTCTTAAGATTGCAAGATATCGAGGAGTGAGTGTAGATGTGGGGATGGTGAGAATGGCACATGTCATAAGACCTCCTCTCCTCTCCCGCTTTGCAACTGAAATTAAAAAAACATATGAACAATTTTGTCATACGAGGTTGAGAAACTTCTGTCTTGGAGTGATCTTTGATACCCGTATTGGCGTTCACGCAGCAACACTGACGCAGTAGTTGCTACGAAACGCGTGTACATCCGTGTGAGAGTTGAGAGGTAAAGTACACAAACTTATAGACCCGGCTGAAAGGAGGGATCCAAAAGAGGATGTCTTAAGATGTCAAGATAGGCGATCTGCGAGATGAATACAGGCAATAATGGAGGATGATACAGGATCAGGCGTTTTCAAATTCGTATCAACAAAGGAAGGTACACAAGTGGGTGAAGAAAACGTTGCTTACTTGGGATATCGTTTTCGCCCGATGTTCGACTACAACGCGCAAACCTCTCCGTTCTCTCTAGCTGCAGTGCATACGTATAGAGTCGTGTTTATTCGTATGTGAAGGAATTATATTCCGGTAATCCGCTTAACGGTCATGGAAAACGATGCCATGTCGTTGTCGGCGTTATTGTGCCAGGCTTTTTGTGAGAAAACAGCATTTTCGACGCTTGAGGTGACGACAAGAAGAGGCTTAACTTGTCTACGTCACAACACTCGTACATCCGAAAACAGCTAGGAGCCCTGCGTTGCAGACTTTCGCGTGACGCTGCAAAATAAATACTCAGTTTCTTCACCATCAAATTTCCTCCACGAAACGCGTTAGACGTTCGATTATTCAACAAAACCGAACCGAACACACCCGTCGGAAAAATTCATGTTGAATAATTGTCGCGGTTTTCTCATCATTTTTTGTTTCAATGATCCGTCGTGATCAACGCGTCAACGGAACTTTCAACGTATTTTATAACGTGAGGTACGGCGGGGCAGGGGGGAGGGGGAGGGAAGGTTAAAGCACCGTACAGCCATTTTTCCGCTTGAAAAATAAGAGAATACATGGTGGTACAAGCTGCAGCGATGTAGGGAAATGAAATACGTCTGCACGGTAGACATACCAGCTTGGTACTGCGTGCTGTATGAATACATAATCCTACGGCAAACAACCGCCACGCGGCAAACCTACTTAACCCATTTAAATCCGTCGCGATACGTTTCACGGATTATACAGAGGCTTGTGAATATTTGCTCGATATTTCACGCCTACCAAAGGATTGAGATTGATGTCTCCATTAACTACCAGACGCTCGGAACTCCCGTGCGAAATTCTCGCAAAAAAGCCGTTCGTCCGAGTTCCATGATCTCCGTGCATTGTATAATTTGATCAGCTATTTTCGAAATCATATTCTACGTATCTGTGATGGCTTCATCGAAATTTTAAGGAAAACTTTTGCGATGAAAAACCGTACCGAGGGATTAGTTGTACACGTGTACGCTTAGTCTCGTTTGCTTCGTCCACTTTTCGAATTTCCAGTACGTAATATCGTCCGAAATCACCCCTGCAGCATGTAATAAGGCTGATGTATAAAAAAACCTTCTATCGATATGAAAGGCTTGCACGCGTCGTGCGCGACGATGTCAACACTGATATAGTATACAGATACCTACGCCCTTTTACGTCGAATGAGTCACTCTTTGTAGGATAAAAATACGGATGATGGATGATGAGTGATTGAATCGATAGCGCTTTTTCTGCATTTACGATATAACAAATGTATATTATGCAATTATGATGAAACCGCAATGAGTTATCGGCATATTGGTTTATCTATTTTTTTTTCATTCACGAACCGATTCATATTTATGTACCTAGAGTTTTTTAAATTAATGAAATCTAGTCGTTTCGGTTTTCAGACACCCCTGCATATTCGATTTCGTTAAGTACCTACATAAACTCGATATTACGGCCAATTAACCGGCGAGAAGGTATCAGCGTACGATGTTCCTACAGCATACAGACGTTTCAATTTAAAATACATATTTTACAATAAAATTGCAACCGCAACACGTTTTACACAAGGCAACGGAAGGCAAACCGCAGCCACGTACAGCCTCCAACATTCGGAACGCAAGCTGTAAAATATTGCGTATTACATGTTTATGAAAGTATAAGAAGCCATACCGGAGGTAAAAACCCAGAGGTTGTTTTCAAGAAAAGTCTGCATCCGTGCCAGAAAAGGATACCCACGGTCTAAATTAATTTTAAGACAATGCGCGTATACCTCCCCCAATCCTTTTTTTCGAGATAGAGTAAGACGGAGACGGGTATAGAGAGAATGGACCAAAATTACAGACCGGAAGCCCGGTAATTTGGCGGCTGCGGTGTCGATTATCGATGCTCGATCACTGCAGGTGATCGTAGAAAATCGGGCTATTCGAAGACCCGTGGACCGTGATCTTCACGGGTCACGCACGGAATTGCGTTTGTGCATTAAAGCGTGGCGAGTAAAACAGAGAGTGGAAAAAAAAAACAGAAAAAAACTGTGAAAAGCCCAAAATTCACTTTTTGCACGTCACTGGGTGAGGGAAAAAGTTTAATAAAACGAAACATCTTGTAATTTTATAGTTTCTTTCACGAATTTCTAAACGATTTGTTTTCGCCTGGCAAAAAATATTTCCACAGTTTGAAGTGCAGCGAACATACGTGCGATAGGTATGCATTTTCGATTAACTGACTACCGGATTAAAATGTTAGAAGCATCTTTAATGTTCCAAAAATTACTCTCCATTCTTCTACTCTCTTGATAAAAAAAAAAACATGTGTTTTATTTCGAAGTAAAAAGTATGGTTCAACACAATTATTATATTTTTGATATCGTATAGGTGTAAATGTTTTTTTATAACAATCGTAAAGTGAAGTCCTCCCATACGTATATATGTATATGTGTACATTTGTATAACATATAATATACATATATATATAGATCAACAGAATAAAATTAATAAAAAATACGCAAACTTATCACAATTAGGATTGGGAATAAAAATGTATTGATCACTCATAAGTAAAACAATATTGTTTTCACCGTAACGTATAAGGTATTGATTATATCGTTATGCATTACAGTTATACCTAACAATAAGATGTATATGACACGAAATCTAAAGTAAAATTAATTAATTCATCAGAACGCAGGTTATTTCTCTTAAAATCAGGGCAAAAGTTCGTAAAACTAATTGCAAAAGGGAACAAAAGATTAGCGGACAAAAACAAAAACCTTATACGTCTATATGTTATAAAATTGGCAAGCTCGTTATGACTATTGTTAGGAAAAGACGTGTCAAGTTGATTATCTCGAAAAAGGCACAGCGTTTTCACGATTATTGTTTTTCTATCCAAGGCTATTGTACACAGGTATACATTATTATACATTATTAGTATAAAAAAGGAAAAAAAGAAAAGACAAATCATTTGATTGTATTCTCAGTTACATACGCGAATTAAATTATCTCCTAAATCATTTATTAATTTACATCTAGCTCTATAACGGCTACAGTTTGTTGTATTTAGTCTTATATGGATTACACGTTATATCCGATGTGCTTGAGGAAAACGGTGAGTTATGACTATACGCGCGGATAGTATTTATGTATATTTATAACAATAAAAATTACGTAAAAGCGAACGAAATAATCAGATTTGAGATCGATTATAAATCCACGTGTCCAAAGAAGGTTTAATAAAATGAACTGTAATCATTGATTTTCCGTACAAGCATACATGGACGCAAGTATATGTTACGTGTAATATATTACGTGTAAGTATATGCAGCACTTACATTATCGTTCACTTAGAATTCTCAATTTTCCAGTCATATACTTGTACACCGTACAAAAAAAAATAATTTACTGGTTCGTCATACGCGTACACATTGTGGTTGAAATCGAATCATTTGCTCAATCATGACACCTAATTTCACAATGTTTTACGAGACTCGGAACAAATACTTATTTTAGAAAGAGTGTGAGAATTGATACAATTTTAACTCTGTACAGGTTTCTCCACGTGAGAACAATACGATCTACATACCTCACATGTCATATTGACACGGCTGTAGAATAAAATGTAGCATTAACTTCGCAAAAACTGTATCTTTTCAAGTGATATATCCCAAATTTTTAACAGGAAACGGAAAACGATGCATTGACAATTACATTGAATAAATACCGACTTCCGATTGAAATACAATTCTGCAAATTCTTCGGAAAAAATGTATGTAAATGTATGATTCAACGAACATTTAGTCAAAATGCATCGACGTTGCACCTAAAAAAATCGATCTCATTTAATCACGTAGAACATCTGGGATTGAATATACTTGAATTTCTATCACTAAGATTTTCAAAAATCGACAGTCATTACCTTACTAAAATACATCGGACGGATCTGACTAAATCTTTTCTTGTCTTTTGTATCTCCACGTAAGTTATTTCTCTCTGTCTTATAGTGTAAGAAGAAGAATTGATCAAGACATTCCGCAACTTATATGGCATTTACAAAATACCGATTAAAAAGCGTATGCATACGATCGATCACTGCTCGCTTACACTCTCGCGAATTGTCAAATTTTCTCAATATTTTCCACGTCTTAATTTCCTTAAGGCGTGTCATATTTTTCTTGGACCAGGTCCCTCGGACGTTTCGATAGGTTGAAAGATATTGCACGTGCATATACTTTTGTAGGACAAATATTAACGAACGTTTGTAGTCTTGTTATTTTTCTTAATTTGGTCTACTGTATTACCGTCGTATTTTTCTTGGAATAATTCACTCGGAATACAAGTCTATAAACGTTTAAGTACTTTTTCGCAATTTTCACGGGAAGAAAAGTATTTATCACGGTTGGAAATAATTCGCTAACATGGACCCATGCAGATAATTATCGAACTGTTATTTGTGTGCGGGTGAAAATGAAAAATCCTCACCGGAATTACAAGTAGAACTTTACGGTTATACCAATTTCTTTTTGTTCGCATGATAATCTCAGGATTACGACATTACACACATCAGAGATTTAATTTTAGACTTGGTTCGGGCTGAGTATAAGTAATAAAAGAATCGAAATGCAACGGTCGAGTGCTGAGTCGCGTGTCAACGCTGAATTCTGATAATGCCTGAATGCGAATGGCGTACAAACGTGATATGCGAAAATTGAATTACAAAAAGGAAAGACGATGGTTCAGTGCAGGCATTCGGTAATATTGATACGATACAAGCAATTTTTTTTATATCTATACAAAAATTACAACAGGCAACAAAGCTTTAAGGGAGTATACATCGATAAGAGTGAACAGGAACTTTTCTGCTGAGCAATAACGCAGCAAAACATGAAAAAACTGAAAATTAGATTCACAAATCAGCACAAGAAATATGAAATAATTTAACCTCCGATCAAAGAAAACAGATAAATAAATAATGACTCTGTCACACGCAAACAGGAATACGACAGAAAATAGCGCAGAACGCTGGAACTCGTCATGGCCGAATTCTCGTTTCTCTTATAACATTTACCAGGCGTGCAAAATTTGTTTATTCAACGATTCGTTTTTCTATATTACATTAATTAGCTGTTTCGTGTGAAATACTGTATAATCATTAAAAATACATACACGAATGCACTGCTCGTTTTTGCAAAAATACAATTTCTTAAACTAAAACGTCTCCCTATCTACAATATTTATGTTAATGGTATGATATTAATGATAATTACTTAATCAATGAATTAATGACGTTAATCACGTCGACGTTATTTATCAATCACCAAAAACGTGACATTAGTTTAGGTATATCAATGAGTGACACACCCCTACCTTTTAAGTCCGCAAGACATACAGTTAGGGTTATAGACTTGGTTGTTCTGAAATGACCGGAATATCCAGTTAAAATATTATTTTTATAAAACCGACTGAATTTCTTAACATTACCGAAATCCCCATCTAGACCGACAAGGTGTGTAAATAAATATTTTCATTTAATTCAATATTTATCAACATGGTGAGTTTCGATAAAAAAAATACACAAGATCACGGGTTTTAATCTCGTCGACAAATTTAATTTCTCGGGAAATTACTTACTTTCAGGAAATAATAATGGAATCCCATTTTGTTTCATGAACTCCCAACGATTTGTGATATGAAAATTCGTTAGAAGAAAATCGGCAAAAAGCTGAAACAAATCTTTTTTCGAAGTAAAACTTATCCCCGAGTAAAGATTTTTTTCACGGAAACTCGTCAAGTTATTGAATTCTAAATACGTTAAGTTTAATCACTACAGTCACCCTGCGCATGCGATGATAATTTGTACGAGTTTTATTATTTCTTTTTTCTTTTGTTTGCGAAAGATATTATATGGCGTTCATGCAAATTTTCACAGGGACATTATTCTAAATCGTAATAAAATCACTCTACCTCTAAAGTTTGAAATGATTTTAAAAATTGATACAAACTATGATCGTATGTCTAACGACATCAAATCGAATTTCGCCCCTAACTACCGACCACAATGTTTTTCCTAAACGACGTACTGGCAAATTTTCAATAAGAAAAAAAAAGTGCTCACTCAACAAGCAGTCATTTGGTCAAGTTTAATTAATAGTACGTTTATTTGAAGCTTTGAAAGTTTCAGCCAGCAAGAAAAAGTAAGAAAAATGAACCGTCGAAGTTGAACGTTCAGGATTTTATACATTTTATTAAATCCATTTTTATGGCTCTTGATATACTTAAAACATGGAAAAGCGGGGTGAAAACAGGAATTTTGCATAAAATTTGTATTATGCAAAATTTTTTTTCTCGACACATTATATTGTCAGGCTACAATGCTTGTGGGTTAAAAATTGTATAAATATATTTAAAAATCACCTCGACTTGGAAGATTTTCATGCTGTCCGAAAATCATTTCGATCAGAAGCTTCAACATGCATAAATTCAAATAAGCTCGATCTTTGAATATTATTCTGGTTAGGTTACAACAGAAATAAATGTAGAAGACGTAAAATTTTAAATCCCTGTAACCATATGCAATAAAAAATAATTTTTTTAAAATTATATAAGTATAAGACCAATTATCATTTCCATCACTTTACCCCGCCGCCCTTATTACAGTCGGAAATTCACTTAACCATTAATTGTACGCATAATTATATCGGTCCTCAATCTGCAACGGTGTGACGTCACCGAGTATTTCGAGGCCAACATTTTTTTTTTAAGTAAATATCCCATACGCCTTGTCGATTATCACTTGATCATCTATTATTAAATTATTATTAAATCCACAGTACATACTGGAAGTAACAGTTTTCTCTTCATTCTTCTTCAACTATTATCAATTCCTTTTTGTATTCAAATTGGTGCTATTCGTTTATTCACTCACTAGTATTAAGCACATGATCACAATCGGCATCGTTCGAACACTGAAATTTCATTTTTATTACCTCAATTTCACTGAAACAATATAATGATTATGAGAAAATGTTTCTCTTCACGTTTAATAAAAGATTGCACATTGTCGTTGGCCGAAAATTTTTCAATAATTGACAATACACAAAATTTCAATTCACTCAAGAGCCTGCATCATGTTACTTAGCTCTCGAAATGTCGCGCCAATTTTTCCAGGCATATTTTGCTTTGTAAGTAGAAACGATCTCACCGACATTAATTTCTCGTAACAGGACACGCACTTGTGGTACCTGCAGGATAAATACATTCAACGATTATAATTACTCTGCATCCGCGTGTTATAAAACTTCTAACACTTGATTCTTCACTTTATCATTAGACCTACCTTTCTTCGCGGGAAACGTCGACACCGATCGTATGTAACGGAGCTTGGACGTTTGACTTGATTACAGGTGAAAAATTACGAAGTATTAACCTGAGAGCCGTGCAGCCCACTGATACGTACCTAAAATCATGAAAACAACGGGAAAAAAAAAATTACAAATTTTATCCGAAGTAATACCTACTATGCGGCAGAACCAAAAATAGCTGACTTTTTAGACTTTGTAAAAAAAAAAATATAAATTGGACATAAACTGTTTGTGGGTATAAAAAATTGATCACCGGAACAACCTTGAATTCGAATACTTTTCGATTGAAAAAGTAACAAATTTTTATACTGCCTTTTATTTTTCGAATCCCACACCCCGTAACGAACCAAAGTAAAGCACAAAGGATCGCGTGCGTTATATATAAAAGGGATCATAAAATGAAAATGTATTCTACAGATGAATCGAGACTGTGAGTTACACAGGAGCGCCTCGACTTAACGCCCCGTCGATATTCCGCATCATCCGACATTTATAACCCTTTCGATTCGCCACGGCGATTCCCCGGTACATTTGGCGCTTCTATCAAGCCAGACACCCGCCCATTCTTTGCCCTAGTCGAAATGTCCAGAACTAGTTAACCCTTTCTTGTACCGTATAAGGCGTGACGAATTTTTGGGCGCGCAGCCTCTGCACGCACCAGTTTTCAAACTGCATCCAGATCGAACAATTTGCCACCGTACGTTAAATTTATGTCATTGCGCGCACGTATAAATCTCCGTGTAATATTTGTTCTACGCCGAAAATTTCCCACAACGAACGTGGATTTGTCCAATAAGAAGAAAAAATAAACTTATAAGAAAACAATGCACGTTTCTTCATCGATATATCGTATACAAGTCGACGTGTCATTAGACAAGTGGTGTACCTATGGGTTATTTTTAAATGACACGTAAATCGGGAGCCGTTCCTCCACAATGTATGCATTATACATAGAGTTGTAGGTATAAAATAGGTATAAGCATCACACACCCCACGTGTGTGACATCTCTATGTATACCAATGCGACACAGTTCAGGACACCCCTTTTCTCGATGAATACATTAGGCGAGATCGGAATTCGTTCTTTTTTTTCTCACACTGCATGTTCCGAGGCGTGTCAAACAACGCGGTAGATCTAAATACCATAAAATCATTGAATCGTCACGCAACACTCCACCGCCTCGGATAATCGTCTTTATGCATACAACACGTCGCGTAGATAGTTAGTATATAAGTAGGTATACGGTTACTTCAGATTTTCTGAATCATTTATTGACCTTTATTCAAGATAAATGTATTTACGATCAATATCATGCAAGTTAAAGTAAAAATAACCTCTGATCATTAGGATAGCTTGTATTACGAAAGCTGCGGCATTAGTAAAAACAACGATGAGCCGGAAAATGATGGAGGTGGAAAATTGTAAGGAACGAAAAAAAAATCCAAACTTGTACGTAATTAGCTGGTTCGGTCACAAGTTGTTGCCCCTCGGCTACAGAGCGTATAAATGTTTGCTTCCTGGTAGTATCTGAGGGTCAGCCGTGGAAATACTGGGGTTAATAAGGATACGTAAAAATAAAAGATACTGAAAATATAAATACCGCTGGGACTGCAAAAATATCGCGTCAAGACGTTAACAAGTGAATGATGGAATTACCGCAACCGGACATATCCCGCTTACATAAAAAAAGAATCGTTGTCATTTTTACCTGAGAATTGCAACCTGAATATTCCAATTAAAGTAAAAGCAGGTTACAATAAATACGGTAAAAGAAAACGATGCAGAAACAAAAAAATATCAGGAAAGACATTTATACAGAGCTGAAAATGCGTTGTACTGGATGCGGCGTCTATTTTAATGATTTAATTACTTTTTCACGAGCGAGTTGTGTACGGCTGCGATGGCATCGGTTATACGTATTGTGTTTCCGGCGTGAAAGGGCCGTTGAAATTACCCAGGCTGAAAATTAGGCTTCAGTTAAACTGACTGCAGCCAAACGAGAGGCTCTACCTTCGCTGCAGGTCAAACGTTATACGGGGTGACCCTAAACTGAAAACCACCCACAGTGAATTTTCACATTCTCAATGAGATTTTGTTAAAAAAAAATAAAAATAAATAAATAAACGACACAGTTCTCTCAGATCTTGATCCTTTGTGTAGAATGAAATGTGAACCGAGTTCACCGCGCGGAGTGTCGGCATTATGACGCTGCAATCTCGACCCCACGGGAACGGAAAACGTTGCGGTTTTCAGGCACCCTTATCGGCAAACCTTCAACGACCCGCGTTCTGTACATGAGTTTGTCGAAGTTGAAAAGGATAATATATGGAAAATTTTTTCAATATTTTGTTCAATCTAACGGTCGAAACAATGTTTTTTGTGATTTCCGAAAAGAACGATTGAAGTTGCAAGCGTACGTTTGACAACCGAGTGCATTACAATTTCAATAAAAAATGTTTTCTACCCAAAAGATTTTGAATCGTTCATCCATTTCAGACGTCAAATCAGTTTACGCGAGTTTATTTATAGCCACAATAAGGTTGAACGAATTTTTCTTGTAGCACAAACCTTTGGCAAAGAAATTTGCGAGCAAGGAACACTGCACTTTTATCGCAATTGATTCGATTTACATTCCAAATAGCGAGTAGCAAATTACTGTTAAGTGAAGCAGACTAAGTATCTACTATCCTCTACTTTCTGTTAGCTGATTTTTTCAGATCAATCATCCTGTTGATTCACAGAGTATGAACCAACAATCGAAAATGTTGGCGCACTGACTCACCAGATTTCTCCGTCGGACATGGCTTCGTCGAAGTCAATGGATACCAATGATGCTACGTAAGATGTAATTATATTGAATAACAAGCAGGATCTAGTAAACTAAAAATTAAGTCCTGGAGCTTGTATCTTCGTCATGTCTGTATTGCACAACTTTGTCGAATCGAAGCTAGTAATGATTTTCAGTTGACAATCCTTCGGAATTGGTAGATTAATTATTTGTCACGACAAGTATGGAATATCGTGAAACACCCCGTAGAGCCGAAGATCCCTCGGACCTTGCATGCACCTACAGGACTCGGGTCACGTTCCAGTATACCATAAAAGTGGATAGAGCTAATTGCCGATTGGGCAGCGGGCCGCCTGACAGCTGACCCTAATCTTCACCCCCATGCCGAAGTCGGTAACCTTATACAACTGGTTGTTAAACTGTATCCTTATCGTCGGCAGTCGTCCGTCAAGCAGCGAGTCATTCACGCATTAAGGTAGCCTAATTGAAATTACATTTGATCCGGAAACGCGGGCACAGGTAAGGTGCATTTGGATACGGTTCGCAGGTGGGAATATTAAAATCAAAACCTCCCTCGATCACCTGTTTCATCGTTAGACATATTTTCGTAATCGGATCGGGGAAATGATACATTTTTTACGGGTAAAAAGATATGGTAAACAGCTTCCGCAATTTTTGCAAATAACAAAAAACAAACAAAAATTATCGAGTTATGTACAATCGCGCAGTTTAAAATCTAACTGTACGTGGTCAGAATGATCAAAAATTCACTGACGGGGAATAGAAGAGACTTAAATTTTCGTGAGTATTTCAGACTTTCGTCGTTTTCTGTTTTTATATAGCCTCAACACGTTTTTCTTTGTATTTGAGAAGAAATTAAAAATTAAACAGCCTGAAATAACAAATACCAGTGACATTTCTTATTTAAAAGTAACTATCGGAGGCCGTTGAAAAGATTGTTAATATTATATACGTACAAAGTGTAAAACGTGCAGACAGACAGGCGATGGAACAGTGAGAAAGCGCGTGTCAACATATGTCCGTGTCTCACGTGTCCTTCAAATTTCAATCCGTGAATACAAAAGGGAACTCGAGGTTTCGTATTTGAATTTGAACTCGAATTTGCATCTGCCTGTCGTACAGCCTCTCCTTGTCAGAAGCAATTGTCTCAGCTAATTATATCCGCCTCCTTTATGCTCATCATAAAATACGAACTGCTTCAGCCCGTTTCAACCCGAGCTATCCCGTAATACGTGCATTCAAACCGTTTGCTATTCTTACGTACACGCGAGTATATATTGACGCGCAACCCTAATACCCTCACACTCACCCTCGTCCTCGCCCTTCTCTCTTTCCCCATACCGAAATCCCCTGTAACCCCCTAGCGGAGAGAACGTTTTTACGGACGATGAGGCGGGGGGCACGAGGAAGAAATTCGAGGGAGAGGGATGAGAAGAAGAGAGGAGAGGACAGGAGAGGAGAGAAGTACTCGCAGGGAAACAGGGAAAAGAACGAAGAGACAAAGTTTGGAGGGAGAATTGATAAGGGTATAAGTTTCAAGGATGCCTCTTGCTCTTTGTTTCTCTTATCGACGACGCGTACGAGAATTAATTAGGGTAAAACGAAAACAACAAATTTCGAAAGTTAAAAGTATATGGGTAAAAATAAAACCGACGTACAAAACGCATGGAAGTGGAAAAACAAGTGACAAACGTAAAGACTATAGCTTAAGCCTCAAGTCTAGCAGGCTCGACCGCAAGCTCGCTTTGTCTGCAGTTTATTCGCAAGACAATCGCGTCCTACAACTCGTAAGGTTTATACGGACGTTACGATGCGGTCGGATTTTTCAACTCCAAGAAGTGACGATACTTCATGACAATACGGAATGTATTATAAAGTTAAAGACAGAGAAAAAGATGTTGCTGCTATACGACATAAATTTTTAACGGAAACCAATTTTTACCTAGCCATTTGATAATTTATGTAAACTTGTTAGTTTCTTTATAGGTATAATCAAAAATCTGGTGCAGGAATTATTGTTAGGCTGATACTTTGCTACTGAAAATGAATTGCTTTGTAGAATTTTCGTAAATTTTCTCAAGTCTGTCAAAAATACTTTCGATAAGTTGTCGCATTATAATACAATTTTATTTAGATATTGACTATTTATGAACTATGATCAAAAAAATTTCGAATCAATATTAGTAATGTTGTGATGTGTTTCTATTATTACTAAACTTGTCAGATAATGCAGTTGTTTTATGACCACTTTGTAGATCAAGTTTTACAGTATTTTTTCACCGCTTCGATACAATTGAGGTAAAAAGATCTTTCCAAGGTGGCACTGGAAATCGGATTACTAAATTCCCTGGGATTTTCCTAATTTTCAGAACCTTTTTCGCAAAATTCTCTGCCATTTTTCACTATTAATACCTACTCTCATTTTTCAGAAATGGTCACTTAAATGCTGTTCAAGGTAATTTGTAGAGAATAGTGTAATAAAATTAAACAGATTTTTCATCAAACTAAAGATTGAAAAATTGTTCGCTCTTATCTGAAACGAATTAATAATTCACTTGTTGATAATTATTATTAACAAAGCTGAAATAATTTCGATAAATAAAACAGAAATATGTCTTAATATTTCCCTGAGTTGAATGAGAATTTTACTGATTTCCCTGATTTCCCGGTTCTGTCGTCACCCTGTGAGTTTCAACAGTCGCACATGCATATACATCATAAATTTAGCGGCATTATATATATTTACAAGATCGCAACTGCCAACCTCTTCACGTTTAAATCGATAATAAAAGAAGCACTCGAATATTCATATGTAATACTTGAAAATTTGGCACGAAAAGAAAATCTTATTGTTGAAATTGCTTCAGACACCTCAATGCTACTTCTTGAATTAAAGATTACTCTGTCTCTATAACTTATTGTTAGTCAAAAAAAGACTGCAAATTAATTGTTCAACTTACATTTCGTATTTACTTTGAAGTAGATCGCCGATGGAGGTAAGCAAAGAATTACATAGGTCCAAGTTCCAAATGGTTCTGAAAATAAAATTGAAAGCTGCACTATTTCAACAATCATCAAGTGTCTAAAAAACTATAAATCGCATATTGTTCATACATACGGTTTAAGCGTAATAACTCCTAAAAGGTCGACTATAACAGCCAAATCGTTCATTGCTACCGCCGAGTCAACCGCTGCCTGTAAAGTGTAATAATAAACAATATTATGCATCTATTTAAATTCAAACATTGCCCAAAAGTCTCTTGGACGAGGAACCGCATTTCGGGTGGTTCTTCACAAATATTTACAGTCGTACCTTGAGGTCTTTGCTGTGCCATAGCGAGTAAATGATTTGTAGAGATCTATGACGACTATTAAGTACTGCCATCATGGACTCATAGCCACGCATCATACTGTTCAGTACTTCGGCTTCTGACATTTCTGGGAGGACGCCTAATTGGGAGTAACCCAATGCCCTGCCACCATAGCTATTCTGAAAAATAAAAGAGGGCGGTATTTACAACTTTGATATCACGAAGTACAATTTTCTGTACTTGAAACGATGAAATCAAGCAACAGATTGAAGTTATTATACCGAAAATGCAGAATCTAATCACTCTAAGAAAATGAGATGAAATCAATTTTTCATATCTCGTATAACAAACGAGACTCCAATTTCTCTTATGCCGATAAACTGGATGCCTTACCGGTAAAAATTCATCCATGTCAAGGCCACTCGGTTTGTCAGCGATCATTGGAACGAATTCATCTTTGACCTTTTCTTCCACTGCTGGCCTTAGTTGTGGTACCCTTATTTCAACCTTTACATTAGGTTGAATTTGAGCTTTATTTTGTTTTTTCACTGCATTCCGAGCTGATAAAGGGGTTGAACTAGAAAAATTTCTGTTTAACGATGTTGACCGTGATTGAGCAGTGTTTGGCCGGTTCAAAGCAGGATCGGACGGACTATGTTTAATGTTGTTTATCCTGTTCCAAAGATTAAAACATGTGTAAAATATTTATGCATCAAATCATTAGTATTGATCATTCAATTTCTATAAAATATACAAAACTTCACCCACTGTATCGGATAATCACTTTCGTAGCCCTGTTCTCGCTCTTTACAACTGCTTTGCCTCTTCAGGCAATGTTTAGGAG
Organism: Neodiprion virginianus; assembly: GCF_021901495.1. Taxonomy (NCBI): domain Eukaryota; kingdom Metazoa; phylum Arthropoda; class Insecta; order Hymenoptera; family Diprionidae; genus Neodiprion; species Neodiprion virginianus. Next base: position 34,080,396 of record NC_060878.1, on the reverse strand, counting down.
AATCTGGACTGGGCGCTCTGCTTTTAATTTTACCATCATCCATTACCGGAGATATGGCAGCCATAGGAGCGACTCGAGGTGTCAAAGTTGAGTTTGATCTCTGAGGTCCCAAGGGTTGATTTCCAACATTCTTCTTGCTAAGCAGTGGCGTAATACTTTGTCGAAGTGGCGGGATTGTTGATATATTTCTAGAATTTTTGCTTGCATTGTTTGCCTGGAGATTTGCTCTTATTTGGCTTGTAGAAGTTATCAAGTTACGCTGGACTGGTGGAGAAGATTTTATGGGATGAACACGCACTGGTACTGGCTTCATTATTGATGGTGGCTCTTCATCCAACTCATTTGTATTCAAATTTGACAATGACGTTGACAGTGTTTGAAGTATTTGCGGCTGTGTAGGATCTGGAACAAAAATAAAAATTTGATAACAATTATTACAGGCTCCTTGAAACTTTCTGACAGATACTGTTACTGTGTTACTTATTAACTAAATTTTAACTTTCTACATGAGTAGAACTTACTCCAAGACAACATAAAAAAATCACTTCATTGGATTGAGCAGCATTTAAAATTACCATTAATATATCAGGATCATTGTTTTCTGTATATAAATAGTCACTTATGTTTAAGACTCACCCAATTCTTCAGGTTCGACAAAAGCTTCTAATTCAGGGGGAGGCGTGCGAGATACTGAAACATATCGTGCAAAGCATGCTGTTTCACAAGCTGTACAACATCTATCTAATTATATTCTAAATTTGTATATTACATTACGGATCTGTAATGAGGAGACGTTTGGTGAGTATTCGATTTCCAGTTGGATTAGTAGCAATTACAATATACATAAATTCAACAATAATTCCAATTGAAATGAAACTGATAAGAACTGATAAATAATTTAACAGCATTTCGAATTACGTGACAGATCGAACCATTAAAGAAGTGAATCAATGTGTATTCATGAAATGTCAAACTTACTTTTTGTTTAACTTTCAAAAGAAAAAATTCGCCAAACACCTTTGCCACAATAAAAATGAAATCATACTTGACTCAAAACATTTCAAATATTATCAAGACTTAGTTCTTATCAGGGTTATTAAAAAAGGATTTGTTACTAGTGAATTTTTCACCCTTAACTGTTGAAGTAACATATAATCTCATAATAAGTACGAAAAGTTGCAATAGTTGTCAAAATGCACAATATGTTTTTTTTTAGAGTCATATTTCTAGTCAAAGTTTGCTTGAAGTAACAAGATACTCAAAGGTACTGCTTTAAAAAAAAAGGTATAATTTATTCATCACCAAAGTTCACGCGAAAGATGCAGTATTTCTTTACATTAATGTATTGCATTTGGTTGGAACAATGATATGTTCAAAACCCTAATACGTCAACCTTGAGATCAGGAATGTTGACAACTAATAGCAAGAAGACTGAACAAAACCTGTTACATCAATTTATACAACACATACAGTGAGATACTTACAAGACCTGTTTGGTTGAAAGACATCTCTGTAATCTGTGACATTTGGTATTTCAGCTAGCATCACTTCATCCTCAGGATCTGTACCAGACTTGTCTGCTTCCTCTATTGTTTTAACGTCTAATCTATTAATCAAGAAAACAAGCAAATGTAGGTTTACTATCAAGGAAAACGATTTTCATGTTACTACAGAGTAGAAGTACAGAAAAAATAGACTGAAATCAAAGTAAAATCAAGCATTTAAATGCATGAAAAAAATTCATTACTTGTGCTTCTTCAATTCGGGAGGTCTTTCTTTAGAAAAACTTTTCCTCAACGAGTTGCCGTGACTAAAGGGTGACCCAGGTGTAGGGATACCTCCGAATGGGGCGACTTTTTTTAAATCGCAAACAAACAGGACTACATTTGCTATGTGAAAAGAAGCTCCGATCTAGAAAGCGGTAAAAATTTGATTATTTCAAAGCAAAACATTAATTCAAAACCATTTCTCAGTGATATTCAAGTAAATTTACCAATTGATTTTGTGCAACAGCTATATCTTGAACCTTTCCCCAACCTGTTGGTACTGAGTCAAGCGTTCGTGTTGGTTCCCACCCGTAAACCTTCAAAATATCCTGACTACCAGCAAAAAGACACTCTCCGCCTTGACTAAAGTAGAGACTCCTGGATAGAAAACATTGTTTATACTATAGACAATTAATAATTGTGCATTATTTGGTCTGTAAAAGTCTGTATTCTTGTCAATCGATATTCATTCAGTGCAGTGTAACAAAATAACAGATTGAAAAAAAAAAACTCTGAATACCGTTTTATTAATTATTAAATAAATGCCATTCATGCGTGTGAAATTGAAAATTAATCGTATACTTCGTTTCTGTTAATGTATCATTTCATTGATAAATTTAGCTATTCAGGTTCACCTAATTGCCGTGGACTGTGATTGTTCCGTGGAAGAAACCAATTGAAATGATTCTAAATCCCAGAAATGGACAGTACGATCTGTACTACCACTGGCTAAAAGAAATTCATGAGGATGAAATTCGACAGTTGTTACCGATCCTTTGTGTTCAGAAAACTCTCTCAATTGCTTTCCTGCTCGCAAGTCCCAGAGCTGAAAAACCGGGAGAAGCAATAGTTATTGACTAATAAAACTAATGAATGTATGAACAATCAACAATAAATTGAATCCATAAAGTATGATTGAACTTGAGCTAAATCTTGAGTTAAAACTAGGAGCCTGTGATAAAACTGAAAGCAAAGTGACAGTCCTAAGATAGAAGAAATGTTGGAAAAAAAAGAGGTAATATCAATAAATGACGCTTATTTGAACCAGAATACTTATGTAAAGAAATTCCAAAGTAAATTGGTTATTGTCAATAATGTAAGGCTGTTCAACTGGGAAATCTGCAGGAAAATTTCTGATACCAAATTAAGATTCCGTACTAACAGAAGAATTTGAAAATAAAACTAAATTACTTCATATTTATGTATATTATATTATTATTTAAAATTTCCTAATATTATTAGCCTGTTACAAGTTGTAACACCAGCACTTGGATAACAGAGCTAATACCTGATGAATTTTAATGGAGTAATTTCCATAAATCACGCGTAATACCATCAAGAATTGAGTCATTCACTAATGGAAGTTGAATAAAAAAAAATTGTCGCATTTACATAACATCTAACTAACTTTCTACGTTGCATATTTTTCAATTCCTGTCAACAGCACCTTGAAATTTTCGGTAAAAATGATGTTTTCGTTATTAAAAGATAAAATAAATATTTGCCGGCGGAACTTACGTAACTGTTTCCATTATGAAATAAATATATTATAGAGTTTCAAAACCACTGAATTTTAAATTGATAGGTATTCAAAATGAAAATAACTTTTTTAAAAGAGCTCATGAATACTCGTGGATGAATCTTGATTGTTTAACTAAGCAAGTCGTCAAGCCTGAGACAATGCATGATCATGCCTGACATAATGAAATGAAAACTTGTGTTTATTATACAAATTGAAAAAAACTTTTCTTCAAAACGATTCAGAAATACCTATTTACTGTCGTTTTGCATTAATCTTTTACATGTTTACCTTGACTTTCCCTTCTGCTCCAGCACTGGCTATCCACTGTCCGTCAGGACTAAATTTTAAACTATTGACAGTATCTGTATGGCCTTTGTAAGTGAATATACACCCCTTTCTTCTCATATCCCACAACTTTATTGCTTTGTCCAGACTTCCCGATGTTAATAATTCTCCATAGGGGTGAAAATCCATGCATCTAATACCATTTCCATGTCCCGTCAGAGTTCTGGCAAGCTTTGCATGCTCCAGATCCCAAATTTTTAGCACACCGGTCTGTGATCCAGCGCAAACTAAGTCTTCCGTTTGACCGAAACGAACACATTCTATTGCTGTCGCGTGTCCACTCAGGCTCTGAAAACAGATTTTAAAAATGGTCCAGTTGAAAAATAGAATGACAACTAGAGTGGCTACTAAAGTAAGATTTCACCTTCAATTAGGTTCTAAAATCTGCAAATTCATTTATGAATAAGAACCTGTGTGGCAAAAGAAAAAAAAAACATCTGGAGTTCAATATTAATGGAGTGGAATGTTTGTTGAATTGAGCAGAAGAAATAGTACGTAGCAATCAAGACCTTAGTCAGTGTAGCTAATAAATCAAAATGCATAAAATAATGAAAAGTCGATGACTGTTTAGCTAAATTGAGAAAGTATGTCAGCTTGGGCCATTTTGTTTTGGCAAAGGTAAAGAAGACATTGTTGCTATACCAGTAATCAGGTAGTATTACTGTGGATATTAATACCTGCAATGATGTAAAACCATCCATATCCCAGATAAGGATCTAGACCTTAAATAGTGATTTGCAACGTCATGAAATAGATATAAAGTTTAATAATTCAAGAATTTTGTATCTTTAGAGAAAATGTACTAACGTACTTGAATACTTTGAGGCTTGTAAACAATGGTCCATGTCGGTAAAGGAATCGGGTCTGCATTGCAGTCCTACATAAAATAACCATTTTATAATCTTTATTTATTTTACTTGTATACATCTAATTGTTGGCAAGGTTCTGAAATAAAAATACAGCTATATGAAGAATATTATGGATCCTCCTATTGCAGTTTGAAAAAAAAAATTCAATTACCTACGTTTCTAATATAGGTAGAATTTAATGTAAGCACTGTTTAAAAAGGAAAGATTTCACAATAGCTCGACACAATGTCTTAATTTTTATCATTGTTACTTGATAGGAAAATGATTTGAAAATTGGAATGGAAACAAATATTGATAATAAAAAATGAAAGAAGGTTTGAAATCTATGAGTTTGTAATATTAAGCTTTTTGTAATGCTTAATGTAGTTAATAATCATCATTGATCAGCTAACAAGACTCACCATAATACAGTTGTGCTTTCCAACGGCCCATAAGTTGACTTTACGATCGTCACCGCCGGTAACTAACACTCGGCCAGATTTATGACCCAATGCTAGACAGTTGACGTTTGATGTATGAGCAGCAAAATCCTCTATGAAAATAAAAATATAAAAAAATCTGAGACAGCTTTTTCAATTGGTTTCTTTGATATTCATTAAAGACTGACATGAGCTTGAACGAATGTTTCTCAGTAGTCTTTACAAGTATTATTTGCTGACAGTCTAATTTGTCAAAATACTCTAGGGACTCGGAGCGAAAATAATTGTTGCGACATACAGCCTGCACACCTCACTGAATGTGTCTGAAAGTTTACTGGAGTTTTCCACGGAGATGCCATTTACAATTAAACGGTGAAAATTCGGATTGTAGACTTTCTGCTAAATTTTTCACAATCAAAATGGAATTTTATTTAGCAGATTTTTTGTTATAATGAACGGGTTCATATAAGTTGACTTTTACACAGAATGATTCAAATGAATCGTGGAGTAATTTCAAGGTTATGGTCACTGAAAAAACTTGACTTTTTATTAAAGAATATGTAGTAAATATCAAGATGAGATTATAAATGAATTTAATCTGACAGAGATGAAAGGTGAATCCGTGGGTAAATCACATGTAGATACAAAATTGAGTAAAAAAGGTTGACAAGTAATAAGGTATGATTGAATATGTAAAGTGACTCACGTAATTTCCAGGATCTCTTAGTTGACGAAGCCATTTTCGGTATAAAAAATGAGATAATCAAAAATAAATTATTTAGGAACAGTGTTCATTTGACGTTTTACTGGTTTTGATGGAGAGAATTTTTTCTTGGTCGATTTAGAACGGTGCATTTTTACTAATTCTCTTGTACCGTCTATTATTAACGTCGGTCGTAAACACACTAAGAAACTTTTAGTTATGTTATGGTTAAGCCTGAAGAAATTCTTCCCAGCTATATTTTCTCGCGTCTTTTTTAGGTAATTTCTTGATTTACACGATTGTTGTATCTCATTTGTCTCTATCAATGCTCTCCTTGACATACAATTCCATCTGTGGAATACACGAACTCAGCTGCGCAACGTCGATACTCAAATCACGATATTCGAGATTCAAAGATCGATAGTAGCGACTAGGACGTCGAATTCTTCAACACTACTGGCGTTGATTGAACTTTGTTAAAGCCACCAAAGACGGTTACCCTAATAGGGTGTATTGGGTCTTACAGAATCGCCTATAAACGGCTCCGGTCGATAAAAAAGCTACCGAATCGCCAACACGGCTTCTTATGACCACGGACCCACTTGCCCGCTGAGTACTAGTTACGAAAATTTGCCCACGGTTAACCGTCTTTAAATTCTTCCGTCAATGACAACATAATAATTCATGAAGACATTACGTAAGAAACGTGTGCCAAAGTGTGAAGTGATGGCACGATGACATGGTCATCGTCAATGCTGAACCAAAAAATACGGTTGTAGAGTCGGAAGGTCGGACTCCCGCTGTTGCTTGCTCTTTCTAATTAGCGCTTCAGATCGGTGCACGAACCGTGCAGTCCATCTTTATAAAATCTATGAAGAGTAGGTTTCTCTCTGCGCACGCCGTCACCAACGTGGGGGCTGATAATATACTTCGACATCCCCCTGTTTCGCATGCCTCTTATGTAAACGTTTCGAAATAGTTTACCAGTTTCTTATTCATATTGCTCAATGAATCGTCCTAAAACAGTTTTCCACCTAATGTTCAATCTCAAATCCCTTTCAAACAACAGATTAATACCTTATTCTGGCTTTTCCTCGATCTATAAATATCTATCAAATCACCGTCCGCGTTCAATATGTACACTCAGCAGAAGAACTCTCGTCTCTTATATACAAGGACAATCGCCCGAACCTCGAATTCGCGAATATTTCTATTACATCGATCACCAAGGAATGGTAGGTGTGATAATAATCTAAATAAGAAGTACGATCTATATCACTACTTCTGTGGCTGCTGATATCACGATTAAACGCCTTAGAGGAGGCTCCTCAATTAGACATATAATTTGCAGGCCGTTTGAACAGGTTTTGAAATGTTTCGGCGAAATTGCGAACTGTCTTCAGAAAACTCTACTTACTCTTGTTCTTGAAGATACGTGGATTTTCCAGAAATTTATCCTACAAACATTTCAGAAAAACTAAAACCGCCGTTTTCGAACCATGTTATGTCAACGTTTTTATTTACAATTAATACTTGTAAAAGTAGATCCAAGCTAACCACTAGGTGCCATATATGTAGATCCTCACTAGTGATCTCGCTGGTAAAGATCTGCGGTAAATAGATAATTCAAGAGAATCCAATATTGGTGATACAGACTCCAGACAAACTCGTTGAAGCGGATAGTAGATCTAACTGAAAATTTAATTAGAACTGTAATAAAAAACAGTCTAGCTCTTCAAAGGAGCGAAAAGTAGATTTATGTATGTTTTTCTTCTTTCTCCTTGTTCTGTTCAATAAGTGCCAGATAGTTTCATATATCTGCAACTACCATTTAGACCATGAACATTATCACTGGATAAACAAATAAAAATTCAACAATGATTTTATCTGGAAACACTACGTATTTGCCCTTGCAAGAAAATGTGTTAAAAAATTATGCGAAAAAATAAAAGTGAATTTCTTATTATCGCAATATTACTAAAATCCCTATTTTTTGGTAAAATCTAAGCAAAATTTCTGGTAGAATAACTGCGGTATCAACTACGCGATTAATGTAGATAAAATGCAAAGTACTGGAAAACTTTATTGTTGATCTCTGTTAAATGATTATTTGGGTCACTGTATTAAATTATTCGGGTTACTGTATTAAATTATTTTTTTCTAATTCGTTGGGTTAAGAAAATATGTATCTATTTTTGAATTCTCATGAAATCGTATTTGAACTAATTAATCAGAGCAAAATAAGTTAAACTGTTACAATATTTTTACACTTATTGATTCCATTTGAATGCCTGTAATGGTTTCACTGGATATTGTTTTTTACTCGAATAAAGAAATTAATTGAATACAAGATCTTATTAACATATTGGATATTGCTTGAATTTTGAAATATTTTATGGTCTCCAGAGGTACATGTATAAAATTTGTATATCTTTCAAATTGACAGTTGTTTCTTGATGATTCTCGAATGAAGAACTTCACCTCTTGTTTTAAAGGTACGTATTCGTATGTTGCTGATTTGTATTAAATAGATCAACTTAACAATTAACAGTTCATAAATCAAACACTTTCAGATTTCAACACTGATCTCTAACATAAAGATCTCTAGTGTAGAGATCAGTGGATTTCAATCTCTGTTTTAACTTCCAAGCCAAATCTCCTTGAAAATAGGTCAAATTCGCATAAATTAATTATTAAATACATGTACAGTAATTCTAGCTTATATGCATTCGTGATCAAATTCCTTGAAGTTTGAATGCAATAAATCTAATCCACATAAACCTTTTTCAACGGTTTATCTTGAAAGCATTCTGGAAAATCGTTTTATCGATTTTCAGAGAAAAAGTTTTTGGCATTCTTCTTCACAAGACTTCGCAAAAATGAAACTGGCCGTTATATGGATGATTTTCCCTACCTGTCACCATGTGGAAGAGAACGAAATTTCGTCAGATGTGATGATCTTCCAATCGTGTTTACACATGTCATTCAAAAGGAAGATTTAGATACTGGAGGAGTGAAAAATCAATTTAGTTATGCTCATGCCGATGAGTTACTGACGGTTTGTATGTTTTCTATTTTTGCCCACCTTTTACAATAAAGAACACCTAAATTTAGCCTTAGACCATAAATGAAAAATTGATAGATCTGCTGACATGTGAATCTTTGTTATAATCATAGGTTCCTTTTGAGCCAGCAAGAATCTTCATGAGCATGGAAACTGGACGAGTTTATCATCCTGCACCAAAAATTGCTGGTGGCATAGGCTTGGTGCGATCTAAGCTAGCATTAGAATTTAGCAAATACTTTGAATTCCATAATGGTGAAGAACAAAGTCCAACGCATTTTTCTTGGGACAATAATAGACATGAACTGGATTCCGAATGGCATAAAAAAATAGCTAAAAAAGTTCTGTGAAAAATTGTAAACTAATTATTTTTACAACCATTGCAATTCGTTTCAAGTCTACATATAAAAATGTGAGGGTTGGCATTGTCCAGAAGATAAAACATTCGCAGAAAAACTTTAAACTAGAGTCTAATAAAGATATGATTAAAGAGAGTTTCCTAAAATAGTTACAAAATAATAAATTGAAAAATCATTTATTATTAGCCCTGCATTTGTTGAATTGCAAAATGTGTAGACCAAACTATGAAACGATGGTAATCTCTTATTTTTCTAGTAAAAAATTAAGCACCATATTTAACGTTGACGGAAGAATTTAAAGACAATTACCCCTCTCCTGGACAAATTGTGGTAACCAGTACTCTGCGGCTAATTGAGCCCTGGGCCATAAGAAGCCATGTTAACGTTTAACAGTCATCAGTTAACGTATTTGATTACAAATTTTTTATATATACATTGCCTTAAAGACAAGTCTTTATAAATTCGTCATACATATTCTACGTGTTGTTGCACGAGCCTATAAGTCAATAGAATTATATCGTGAGTAATAAATATTAAAATTAATAATGATAACACTCCGTTAGACTTCTGTGATATAATTATTTTAGAATGGGGCCTACTCTCCGACATTAGCATAAATTAGAGACATATGTTTATACTTCTAGAAATATAAACTCTGATACTTTATACATGTACGAAAAATTTTCGATTCCTGATCCAAAACTGTACACGTTTGATTAAAGATTTACTTATTTCAGTTGGTTAAGTCTTTATAAACATACATAGAAAAATATTAAGTCGTACATCGTACCATTTGTTCAGCTCTTGTTAAATGACGATTGCAATGAGTAAATGTCGAAAATTACGAACGTCTAAGGTTTGAAAATACCTCATCTGTTGTGTTAACGACTCTCCAGGCTTAAGAAGTTTTTGTTATCTTGTTTCGGGTTTTGAAAAAGGCTGAAGCGATCCTGGCTGTACCCAAGAAAATCCAAGCACCTTATTTTCCTCTTCCTTCTGAAATTGGCCAAAATTTCAATTATTTATCTACAGTAGCTGTCGATTTCAGTTCAAACATGACAACTTTATGTTTCATGTTTTGATGCCTTATTACTGATATGGATATAATGTTTTTTCAACAACGACAAATCATAAGTTACCTTTGATTTTAATATCTCCTCCTTGATACCATCGTGCGATGAACTATCATAAGGGGTAAAAGTAATGTAATGCGGATCGTCAGTTGAAGGTGGATCGTAAAGCTGACTCAAACTCTCTGTAACACTTGCCCTAGCTTTTTTTTGGAAACTTTCAATGTTACTTGCAAATCTAAAACAATATAGACCGGTAAATTAATAAAATACCATTCCATGAAAATTTTGTATGTTTGAATACATTAGCAATGATAGTCATGATCAGTATGCTTGAAAAGGGCACATCAATAGACAAGAATTTTCTTACAACATCAGAGCTTCTTCATTGATGGACGGCATCTTTGAATCGATTTTGGAAAAGACCTTGACAATGTACTGCACTAATTGCCAAACTCTATTGTTTCGTTTCCATTCAGGAAATTCCCACGTTGTATCTAACTCTCCAGTATCAGCCTTCAATAATGGATGAAATACATTCGGTTGAAATACAACTTTCTGTAAGATAATCGAATGGTTAGCAATACTAGAAAAAGAAAACAAATATACCTATATATGATACAGAAATAGAAAGAAAATAAGCAACCTAAAACTCTGTTGAATGATTTATGTAACTTACCGGACAACCACCGTCGGGAAAAGTTGGGGGCAAGGTAATTGTGAATCTGAATACGCCACCTTGGTAAATCCCTTGTCTAACAAAGAAGACTCCAAACCATACTGCAAGAAAAAAGGCCAACACTTACACAAACTGTTTTCGATCAATTCTGGAAGTGTTGAAATAGGATTACAAACTTCATCATTTAACTTACAAAATGAGTCATTTGCAGATGGAATCACATAAATTCTTTTTAGATCTTGTTTCTGCATCATATTACTGAAACAAAATTATGCAACGTTATAGATTTATTGAAGATCCAGCCAAAACTCAAATTGAATACAACATGAATTATTGTTAAATTTTGAGCATTTTCAGGATGATTCGTTGCTTAGATTTAAAGCAGGTGTACCAGAAACAAGTTCTTGCGCTGTAGCATTTTATCTGCAACATGCAACTTAATAATTGATCAAAGTTAAAAAAGTAGGTACACTATTCAACTTACTATTCAGAAAGAATTATATACTCTTGTAAGAACACAGCATATTCTCTGTTACTGCGAGTCGAAGGAGGTCTATCGATCATCCTAGTGGACATGGCAAGCTGTGTCTCTCCATTACTATTGGATGGCAACAATTTCCTTAACGATCCTTGCTGCCTGAAGTTGTCGTCCACATCTCCTTCGCCCTTTAAAAGTCAAATTAAAATAAAATGTCAAAGTTCACGTAAATAGTTAATAAACTTGACAGTGTCGATATTCACACAACAGCGACGTGCAAGTTACGCTAGACTCAAGACAGAGTCATACAGGTATAATCAGGATATGTTTAACGTTTGATATACTGTTACTAGTTTTTATGAGTTATTATTCCTTCATTATCCGAAACAAGAACATAAATGAGTGATCCACAATATTTTAAGTATTATCATTGCAGGTAGTCGTTATTGCTTTATTCTGGTAAAACATGTTGGTTAGAAGTTACAGCGTTTATTAATATACAGCTTTTGACAACAGCATTGAAATAAATTGTCATGTTTACCTTGATCCCGGTCGTTGTATATCTCGATGACATCGTTACAATCATTAATAATATACGTATATTTGTGATCCTAAACTTTTAATTATAGATCTGTTTAAACAGAATCATAATGAAATATTGATCAAGAGATTTATAATATTTATGAATGAACTAATTCATCTGACATCTGTGATTGAACTGAAGTTACTGTTTCGAGATTGGATCGATTGTGATCCAGACGCCAGTGTTTCCCTAGCTCACTTCGTTCTATCTATTTGACTGTCGGGTTGGGTATATTTTGGTATTTTTCAGGTCCTCCATCCATGCTCCATGTGATTACCCTGCTTCTTAGAAAAAGTGAAACATAACCAAAAATATTTAAAATTTAGGTTGGGTTCCGCAATTGTTTGCTACTGTTTACTGGCTGCCTCATATTTACTGGTTTTCTTCATAAAACGTAATTGGTCTTGAAAGCAAGTATTTTTTCAGTCCGAAATCGAAAAATTTTACAACTTCGCAGATCCTTGTTCATAATTTTGTTAAAAATGACTACAAGAGAAGTGAACAAGACGAAATTGTCGAAAGGTATTTTGGAAATGAAGGTAATAGACGAAATTTGTATGGTCAAGTTATTTTTATCAGATTATGCAGTTTCATATGTCACAACTTTTTTTATTCCTTTTCATCTAGTTCATGAAACGAACCAAAGAGAAAGTTGAGAAGCAACTATTTCAAGAAGAAGGCAAAGAATACTTCGGGGCACAGCTGACTAATCACATGAAGAAAGGATCGTAAGTTTATAAACTCAACGATAACAAATAATATTTTCCACTTGCAAGGAGTCTTAGTTTTTACTGACAAAATTCTACAGCAATTATATCTTTTGGTAATGGTGGTGATACAACTAAGTTAAATACTAACAACAGAATCAATTATTATGTAAATAGTGAATAAAAAGCAAAATACTAATTGACAAAACACATGTTTCAGTCAGTAATAGTTGCAATCAATGTAAATCATAAGTTTCAAATTAAAAATATTTGGGAAACTCAGCCGAACTCTGTTGAATCAATATTTATATCGCTAAGGAGCAGATTTGTTTCCTTTTTTATTGGATTGTCTTCACAAATTGCTGTTAGGCAATTCCTCTGATATAAGTATAGAGGTATCACTTTTTTTTCAGATTTTATTTTTTCTAAATATCTAGTTCATTCAGTTTTCGATACTTGTTTTAGGGATAAATTCATCATTGAGCCAAGCTTTGTGTTTTGTGAAGGTTTGCTTGACGGTCGAGTGAGCTTTCGCGGTATGAATCCAGAGATAGAGAGACTGATGGAATTGGAAGAAGAAGCTAAGCAAGCTTTGACCCGGAAACAGAATGAAACTGAAATATCTGATGAACAGATGGCAAAGCATTACAGATCCTCAGCAGTGGATACAATGGCAAAAAAATTCAGGACAAACCATGAAAACAAGAAATATGTAAGGGATGACAGCATCGAAATAGAACCCGTAGAGAAAAAACCTAAATTTTTGAAACCATCGGACTAAGAAGGGTGATCGTATCCTAAATGTATTTTATATTTGGATAAATGAAACACCTGATCTTGCTAAATGCCTCTTATTTTTAACAAGAGCTGAAGATTTGTGTTAAATAATAATTAATTTTCGTAAATACACGTTTGCGTGTGTGTGTGTGTGTTGGGTATTTGATAGCTTCATAGTTTGAAATTTGGTTTCGAACTTAAAATAGCATAGAAAACATATATTTTGTATGTCTCTGCATGTAACTCAAATCTCAAATTTTGTATAATGCATATTTTTTCCTCTCTTTTTCTCCACAGGTAGATTTACCTGAGTTAAATTCATGCTTTCCAGAATTACCAACTAATGGGTACATTTAGTATAATTGTTCTTAATATTTATTGTAAGATCAAAACTTTTTCAATAAATTAATTTTATCAGCAATATACAGTACAAGAATATTTTTATTAAATAATTGTAAAACTTTACAACGTATTAACATTTTTAAGATATAGTCCTGTACATATATGCCAGTTGAAAAAAGAAAATCCGAATTGCTGCCACAATAGAGTAAAAATAATAATGACACAAATCTATTCATCTATCTGATTTATTTTGTTTAATGTATTGTAAGGTTGAAATTCCCAATGTTAATGCAATAAAATATAAACACAACATTCACTTACCTCAACACTAAGAATTTTCGGAATAGTCAACAAAAAGGAAATTACCACAGATATAACAAATTTTACACTCATTTTCTCTTCTCTTTCTGGCTAGATTTCTGTACAACATATTTATTATGCTACGTTAAAAACTTGAACACATTTCCAATTGAAATTTATAAGCTGGATAGAAAATGGCACTGCCCTAGGATCAACATAACAATACTCCCAACAGTTAATGCCAACAACAAATACCTCCCAGTTATAGGTACTCTGAATAATCTAGCGCACATATTTAATGAAGATGCATATAATAGAATCGTATCCAAGTCCGATCCTGGAGTGTCCTGATACACGAATGGACGTACGCGAATTTCATGCCCAATTCCTTGAATACTTGAGCATGCTGAAGTTAATCGTGCTGCCTAAATAAGTAATAGAGAATGAAAATATCATAATTGTTCAATACTCTTTTGAGGGTACTTTCCCTAATTGTAATCTACTAAAAATTAAATGCTTCAGATATTATAGGTGTAATCTGTTACGAACCTGTATAAAAGGGGCTAATGATATCACGACCCACAAAGACACATTTATAATACTAATATAAATAATTGGACTGCTTTGTACATCGACATTATCGTATTTCAGTAGCCATAAAATACCAGCTGCAGCCCACGAAAAATTTACCACAGTGTATATGCATACTGCCGGACCAAAATCATCATTGAAATATTTCAGCAATTTTTTAAACTCACTAATCTCCTATAACAACAATTTAATAAAAGTATTTAAACAAATCCATCGTAAAATACTACCCACATAAATTATGTTTATAAAAGAAAGAATAAAATAATGGCTACAATTCTGTAATACTTCATTCATAGAGTAGTCATAAATACTGTCAATTCAGCTTTGTGCATGTATTACACAAATTTATACATAAATACCTTCATCCAATCTAACGGAGCCAATGTATGTTGGAGTAACTTGGTTCGTAGAAAGTATAGATGCGACATTAATAGTTGTCCTTGCAAGCAGTAACTTGTTATAATCGTTCCTTGAACCATATCATGCCATAAGGTACAAACGATCAGAAAAAATTTTAAAACAGTCTTCAACTGGTCTGGACTGTAAGAATATATTGTTAAAAAAAATTTGAACAAAGATTGAACCTTGATTCCTCTAGTGATTTTCCTATGTGCAACACTCTTGTTGGGTTCGTTTCTTTACCTAGAATGAAGCCATTGAAATACAATGATTCCTCTTGCCATCATTAAGTTCACAGTGATCAAAGCTATGATCATCCATATAATGCTCAGCACAATGAATAACCACAGTATTCTAACTAATCTCTTCTGACTACCGCGATCTGATGGGTCTGAAGACATGAGAAAAGCTCTCTCCATCAAGTTTTGAAGCTGCTCGTTCTCCCGTATTCTAAATAAATAAACTGCATACAAATATGCACTGAGATGAAGAATGCTTGGTATCGCATAGCTGAATGCTATACTTCCATAACATATTCTTTCATACTGTAACTCCTTGGTAGTGTTAGACACTAGCTCATGATCGATTCGCATCAAGGTATAGCAAAACCCACGATCTCGTCTGATGAAGACAAAAAGAAAATGTATGAAATGCCTATATCGTACATCAAACAATTGACAGTCAATAAATACGTTCCCCAGAATCATTATATGAATCGAAAAATTTACCTAAAACAAGCCGTATATTGAAGAACGTATCCAATGCACATGAATATAAGGACTTGAAAAGTGTGCAGATTGGCAAAAATTGAATAACAAGGCGAGCACTCTATATCATCTCCACTTGTTGGTCTCAATCCCATTACTCCGAGAAGTCTTAAATAGGGACGTAATATTTTGCATTTGCAATAATGTAGGACGGCTGAAGTGCTGAGATTTTCATAATCTGGTCTTTCGGTAATTTCTCCAACCTATTTAAAAGAACAAAAAGAAGAGTAAATTATTAATACAGTGGATATATTCCGCAGTAACTGATGGAATGATATAACGGTGGGCACATAGCGTTGACTGAAGTTATGCCTGAACTTTGAGCGCCGGCTTTTTATCAGTAAAGCAAGTAATCTTACTTCGGCACTTTCTAATTCTGATAGAATCGATGTTGTCGACATACGCAATGGGTCTCCATTGTTTTCGTTGAGGCCAGTGCGCTGGTTTTTTGAATTCACTGCTTTGTTTGAGTTTTGCCTAGACTGCAGCCAGCAAAGCATCATATCCTCCTTACTTTAGCTATTCTAAAAATGTGATATAAGAATAGTTAGAATACTAAGACAGGAACGTTATACAGCCAATGCACAATCAATGTCAATTCAGATCTGAATTTGTAAACAAAAACACAGTGATGGTTGTTGATTTTCGACAATTACACAATTTCAAGATTTTGATGAAGTACCACATACACATGAAAACTGGATTCAAAGTTAAGATAGCTTGAATTAAGAAACAAAAATAATTAGAATAAACCTAAAGTTTAATTTTTAACTATTGTACATTTTGCATTATTGTAATAACGTATTAATCGAAATATGCAATACTAAGTATATATCAAGTACTTTATTGTGTGAGGGACTGGTACTATATGAGAATGTAAACAAACAAGTGTATAACTTACCCGTGGACTTACCAAAGGCATCCTTCTAGCAGCAGAGCGGCATTTAGCACTTTGAAACATATGTGTGTATGAAAATATTCCTATAGTATCAAATACGGTTCGACACGATAATTTACTACACATATAAGAGTATTTTCTGATGACTTGTTTCACCTCTGAGAGTTGTGATACACTATAATCAGACGTTGATACAACAATTTGTTTGTGAGTGATAGTAATTATTATTTCTTTGTATGGTAGTGCTGTAGCACGATAACAATTGTGAAGGGAATGACTCTTATACTGTAACGATGGTCAGGGAATAACGGATTAGTTTTATGCTATTATTATTTACAAGTAAGTATAAAAGATTTTTTTTTTCATTTTGTTTTCGTCCGTCGATCCTATACAACTCTTTTGCCGTTCCAAAATTTCGGCTTCAATTTATTGCCGATTTTCCCCGCTGAACGAGACAATCGCTTACGCTCCGCACAATGCTTAACTGTTTTCTCTTCCGAATAGCCACCTGATTTTTTTAGCTGTAACAAATGTTATACAAGTTATACAAGTTATTTTGTAATATTCACCTTTTCATGCAACGTACATGTTAGTCCTTATGCTAAATAGTATTTGATACGGATTGGACATTGAACTTTGAATTTTCTTGATTTCGAACTCTGAAACACACTACTTTGTCACTTTCGCATAATTTTAATCAACAAACCTTTTTAGTGCTGAATGTCATTTCTCTATTTCCCAACGAACCAAGCATTCTGACACTATTGACTTCTTCAGCTTGCAATCTTTGGCCAAGGCTCGCTCTGTAATTAAGTGCAATAATTCATAACAATAAATTACCTACTTTGCTATAAACATGATGTATTTCACATATTGTAAAACTTGAATATCATATCGAAATGTTATATTAATAATTATATTTTATACACTGAACGTGCGACTTTTAGCTCTGAAACTTTCTGATACCATAATTAGTAAAAGAGATACATGGAGGTAACAGCACTGAGTGATTTATCCTGTTATCTAGGCATCAAACACATTTGTAGATTTGAATAATACTACATAGAATTGACTTAGGAAGAATCAATAACGAATGAGTTTAAATAAACTAACGAAAATAACAAGTGATTTCTCTAATGGAGAAAAAAATATAGAGTAGAAAACAATGTGGTCAATCTCACAGAGCCAAAGCAAACACGCACATAAATAGTAATTTAATTGTTTTCATGAAATTCAGTTTCCTCAAATCGCTATTTGTGCTTGAGATTGTGCTGATAGAGAGGTAGTAAAATTGCCTCCAGCATTAATACCATGAGGCTTATTCAATAAATTCTCTTGGATATCCACAGAAGATTCTTACTTGTTTTGTTTTTGTCTGACAGTCCTGATACCCATAAACTCGACGCCTTCTTTGAGTTTGAAAAATTTAGCTGATTTGCTCTCTGATCGATCTACTGCTTCTGTTTCTTGATTCTCTTCTCTTCGCGCCTTTTCTTCTTCCCACTCTCTTTGTCTCGTCTCTCTCTTTATTAATTTGTGCTGCTTCTGAACTTCCTTAGCCCAGCCTTTGTCGTCATCCGAACTATCATCATCCGACAATGAACTTTCCTCCGAACTTCGTTTACCTTGATTCATTTTATTTTACGGTGAAACTAGACAGTCCAGAATTTAATACCAATGATAATGGTACAAGTGGAAAAAAGATTACCTTCAAGTGCGTTTTCTTCTTCTCTGGCTATGTCAAATCGAGCTTGAGCTTCAAGTTTCTTGTTTAATTCTATTCTTCTAGATTTGGCAAGTTGTGATACTACAGGATTTAGCAAACGGAACTCCTCTGTGTTTTCGTCCACTTCAAAGTTTGGATCTTCAAATAATGGCTTGAACCGATTGTCTTTGAGAAGATTTGGTGTTTTCCGTTTTGCTTTTGGATCTAATTCGTTATCCAGCAATTTCTGAGCTAGACGTTTATTAACTGATGGCAATTTTGAAACCTGTGTAAAAAAATTCGATTTCACCAAATATGAAATAGTAAAAACTTATTTGGGTATGAAATTATTGAAAATTTGAAATATGCCAATATTAGTACCTGCACTCGGTTCGTACGTTCCTCTTCAATTTTCTTTCTGATCTGTTTCCTCTGATATTCATCAAAGTTGAAAGGCTGAGCTACGTCTCTAGCCTTTCTGTAGAGCCTAGCATCCATAAAATATCCGTGCATGTATGCCCTAAGTAAGTTACTTCCTTTAAGATGTGCTAGTCCGAAATCGTCCAGTTCCTTCTCAGTAATGAATTTATAGTCATCATAAACAGTATCAAAGTTAGACTCTTCAAGTTCTTCAGTAAGATTATCAAGAAAACTGCACCACCTAGGTGCAGGTCCTAGGCTGGGTATGTAGTAAGTTTGTAACTTAGTATCTTCATTAGCAATAAACATCATTCCGGTATTCGGAACAACACACATATTGTTGAAATCTGCCTGTGCTTCTATTGAGGTGTACAGCTTGCCCTGTAAAATAATATGACATGCGTTTAGTACAGCTGTTAGGCATCACTCAAGATTCATTTTTTCTATTTATACGGGAAAGACATGAAGTGAACGATAAGAATTTTAAAACTTTCAAACATAGGAAAATTATCTGAGAATTTAGGAGAACTATTTGCAAGAGTTGATTTTAAACGTATGTTTTAGCAGACCTCTTTCAGAGCTTTTCTGTGCGGATTTTGCACAATTGATGATCTGACAATATTTCTATACAAACGCGGCGACTTACCGTTTGTTTATCCCAAATTTTAACGACCGAACTATCCATAGAGTAGATCATACCCATCTGATTGTGAAATTCAATATCTCTGATTGGTAATCCGTACATGTGATCCTTTACCAACAATGGTTTATTTGATCTAATGTCGTAGAGTAATACTTGACCTGTAGCAGTACCCACGCCCAATGTAAGTGCATCCTGAAACTTGAGGGCAGTAATTGACGGAAATCCTTCAAGTCTGAAAATACATAATGTAAAATAAAATGTGCTTGTGTAGTACGTAATAATAGTAAAAGTAATATTAGAGTAATGAAAAACTTCAAGAATCAACAGAATATCTACGTGGTATAAACTTCATGTACGCAAGTATGAAAATTTTATTGCCATATACATACTGGGTATTTTCGGTGACACAATGAAACGCGCAGTCTAATGTACCAACTTTGTTTCTGGTACGAGGATCCCAGGCTTCGATTCGTCCTTCCTGAGTACCAATCATTAGCGAATGATGAATAGGATTTATGGTGCACCTGTTTATCCCAGAGGCCTCCGTAAATAATGATTGTAAAAATTGTCCCCTCTCTAGGTTCAGTCGATAGATCTCATTGCTAGAATTATTATAATAATCATTTATTGAGTTATACTAATCAATACGAGTGTGACCTTTCAGGGAATTGCGACAATTTCTATCCAGCTTGATTTAAAGTTGACAAATTACAACTCATGAGAAGTCTATCATTCTGTTATTTTTGAAAATTTATATTCCTTGAAATATATGTAGCAAACTCTGTCTCTATCATTAGTAGTAAACTTGTTTCAATATAATGTGATGAAGCTTTTAATTGAGACCTAACTATGCTTTCAAAAACCAGACAGCTGATGTGAGAAGTTTTTTTCTGGTTCACTTGTTTGAAATTCACAATTAACTCAATCATTGTAAAGTATGTTCTTGATGAGCATGTGCAATTATACCGCCAGAACGAAATTATTTCGTATTATTCTTGACTTGTGCAAGAATCACAAATGTTTCTTAAATTGCCATATGATAAAACACAGCTTACCTAGCACCAACAACAAATAGGTCGCAGGACGGATAATGGTACTGCATGTCTCTTCCAAACCGGGGTATCCTAAGTCTATAATATTTCCCTTGCGCCGAATGAAATTCAATGTATCTATCACAGTGCAAGAAGACTAACTGAAATGCAAAATTATGAGATTGTGAAGTTGGTGTCGTTATAAATCATTTGAGTAAGTTATCGATTCTTTTACTTACAGGGAACTGTAGGTAGGTCGACCCCTCCAATGTTCATCTAATTCATACATTTTGTAGTACATAGAGAATTAAGAGTCATGTATATTTTTTTATCTGCTAATAAACGGTTAGAGTAGTGAAAACAACCCCCAAAGATGGGCACCTAACGGGGTGATTTCTTGTAGCGCTTGATGGATTCGAATGAAACTAACCCTGAAATGTACGATTAATTAATAAATATTTATGAACAGAAACATTTCAGTGTCAGTTTCATTCATTGGTTTCATCTTTGGAGGTTGTTTTCCATCCGCTCTAAAGCATTTATTAGCAGATAAGAGCATCTGTGTGTCTCTTAGTTTTCGATGGACTACGACATAATGAACTAAATCAAAATCAGAGGGGTCGACCTATCTATGGTTCTTTGTTAGTGAATATTGACTATATAATCACCTTACTGTAGTCGTCAGACAATATTTCAAATGTGAGAACTTCAGAATCGAAGCAGCGCTCAAATTTAAGGGATAGGTTGTTCACGTCAAAACATTTTACCCTTGGCTTATATATGCCAGTAGCAAAAATATATTGGCCATCCCTGGAAACTTTGACAGACGTACTAATTCCAGGCATATCAAAATCCTGAATAAGTTCGATGCGTCTTCTGATATCTGTGAGTAAAATAAAATTATGTAATTTTTTTTTTCTGCAAAGTAGTTTATAATTGTATTATTGAAAAAGATTAGACTATAATAAGAATTATTTGATAAAATTTTTTTGCAACGTACATTATTGTGAAAACAAAAATACATATATATATATATTTCGAAGTAACTTACCGGCATTTTTTTTTAGTAAACTTCGTCGCTTTCTCTCTGATAACCACTAAAAAAAATTGCATTGTGTGAATTAAATATTAGAACGTTAATGAAAGTTAACTGATCATAACCTTAAAAATGGTATAACCCTCATGTAAATGCCATAACTTTACCTCGGGAAGAGATTTGCCCGCACTCAAGTTGTAGATTTTCACATTATTAGGATCTGAGACCTGCATTTTATTTACGTTCACATAAAGCACAAATTTAATAGAAAATACTGTGCAGGCCTGCCTGCACGCTTCTGTTATTACAGCTAGCTTAGACGGAACTAGCGTAACATAACCTCAATTTGGCTACAGGTGATTTTAAAAAGCCTGGGCCCCTATGGTCACTATCTATTGCTATCTATCATCTTAGATGAGTTTACTTATGATGTCAAAGCATTTTAATGTGAATCAAGATACCAATTCCCGTTGCACGTATAACAATAGGCACGTTTTGAAGTGCTTTCAAGTCACGGAGATAGAAAGAATTTCAAGTCCTTTGATCTTTTTGTAAAACAAAATCATAAAGAATACATTTACTTCAATAGGTTATTGATTGAATGATTTGCGTACACACATTTTTAAATGCTATTCAACCATGGGCTTAATGTGCAAAAAATTATGAGGATTCAAAGTATTATAAGAAAAAATTTTGCAATAGAGCGGTTTAAAATGATATTCAATTTATAATTAGGTTACACCACGTAATTTCCAGAAGAAAAAGCATATTGGTGCCACATTCCAGGCAGTCAAATATTTTTCGTATCAGTGTGATAAATTTGCCTGTATGTGAAGGGCTTTGCAAAATTTATAAGCTAGCATTGCAAAATCATCTTTTCTTCATAATTTTGAACTATAACCCGTGGATTGTCATTAGCTCTTGTGAATATTTTTATCGTTTTCCGAACTTCACGTAAACGAAATTCAAGCTCCGCAGAAAAATACCTCGAGCTATTTTGAATGTTTTGGTTGGCCAAGCTCATGTCAGACTCTGCGTGAGAGGCTGCTGTCGGGTGAAAACAAGCCTATACCATTGACCCTGCAATCTGCGTAGATAAAATTATCGAATTCCGGAGAATTATCTTATCCTTCCACCGGGATTTTATTGAAAAGGTCACAAAAGAAGAAAAGTAGGCGTGTCTTAAAATTCCCTGTCACAATCACTCCCCTCCTCTTCAACACAGTAATTCAACATCACCATCGAATGTGTTTATCCGTAGTGAAAGGTCGTATCTCAAATGATGATACGGAGTAAATCAAGTCCTGGCAAACGTCAGATTACTAAGGAGAACGAAAAATGGTGGACATTATCATGACAAAAATAAATACGGAGATATTAACCCAATATTACGTCACTTTGGAGGTTAACCATAGTCCAGCAAAGTGCTAACACAACAATGGAGAGGTATATGTATTTGTGGAGAGGTCCTGAGAAGATATTATATACTTTCGGTGATCAGCCCAGTGGTCTGATATGCAGATTGGTAACTGTGAAGGATCATGTATTCGTTTCTACTACCACAAATAATCTCTACCATGGAGTTGTTGCCACACATCTAGAATCTGAAACCTGTCCACTACTGACGTTTAAAAGAGTTCAGTTCTACGCTGTGGACATCGCTACTAACTCTGACTATTTGTTTATTGTCAATGATGCTGGACAGGTCCTTAGAATAGATCCAAGTGATATGACGCATGTTGAAACCATCACCCTGAGAGAAGAGCCTAAATCTTGTAGTCATGGCTACAAAGCTGATAATGAATCTGTCAAAGTAAAATCGCTTGCAGCCAGCGATAATGCAATGTTATTCATTGCCGAAAATGGACAACTCTGGGCCAATGGAGACCAGCCACAGATTGACATTAAGACGTCTGAGCCTAAAAAGGTAACGTTTTTTGATGGTCGGATCGTATCCAGCGTAGCATGTGGAGCAAACTTCAATGTCGCGCTTGTCAGAAAAATTATAAGGACAATGAAAGATGACACTGATAGTGAAAATGACCTGGAGGAAGAAGTCTTTGTCAGTTCTTGTCCCCACTGTGTCAGTGACGTAATGTTAAGTCCAGTTAGTCAGCCGTCAACAGACACTTGTCCATTGGGACTTCACGTGAGACAATCAAGTGAAGATCGCTCTACAAATTCCACCAGCGCCCCTTCAACAGCTAGCAAAGATCATGACAATGCTTTGCTACTTGATGACGAAAAGCGATTTGATGACCTTTCAAAAACTCTGACAAATGGTGACAATTTCTCTGATGGTTTGCCCATCGAACTACAAAGAGAAGAGAAGAAGAATGTGATTTTTATAAACACAGAAGCTGCCAGGCAGTTCTTAACCAGGCAATTATCGTGGGTTTCTTCGTACGGAAATGCTGGTGAGGAACTGTTAGCCGAATGCGCTGACAGGCCAACTAGAATAATAAAACAAAATGTGTCAAATATGGCAAGTCTTGTTTATGAAGGAGTAAAAACCGTTGGTGACAAAGTCGTCACGTTATCCAGACACATGAGCGGCAGTTCAGACAACAATGAGGCGCAAGATAGTGGTCAGGATGGTTTGGAAGATGGTGTCACGGGAGATACCAAGCCAACAGCTACTAGTTTGGCAAACAGTCTTCGCTGTGAAGAGTTTCCATGGTCATCAAGTGCTGGTACTTCGGACCGTGAACTATCCGAACAGGGATTGAATGAAAGAATAAATACACTGGTCCGTGCTGGCAATAGCTTGCTTTCTACCGAACTTTGGACTTGGGGCGACATTCAATATGGACAACTTGGAACTGGGGACACCACTAAGAGGCCAAGACCAATTTTGGTTGAAAAGTTTCATAATTTAGGGATTAAAAAAATTGTATGTGGCAGTTACCATGTGCTTGCTCTGACGCTTGATGGAAGAGCCTATGCTTGGGGGAGGAATAATTCATTCCAAGTCACACCCCAGTCACCGACAGATCAGAGCTCTCCTAGATTGTTTAGTTGTGGTCCAAGTTCATCCCAACCCGAGAGAGTTAGAGATATGGCTGCCGGAGAAAATCATACTTTAATTATGACATCCACAGGATTACAATTGATGGGAAAATATAGGTTTGTCAAAGTATATTATTATGATTCATGTTTCTTACCAGTTCCAATTTTTCATTATATTTCACTAGTTGTTTCAGATCTCTCGATTACAACATCTCTGAATGTAATGTTATTTACCTGATACTATGAACGTTCACTTGAATCCTTTGCTCCCCTAACTATCAAATTACATCGCTAATCTGACATTGACTTTTAATTAAATATTTACAGCCTTGAAAGGACAGGAGAAATTATACAAATAAAAATCCCAGATGCTGTGGGGTACAGTGCAAAGCAAATCTTAAGTTCAGGATCATATAGTTGTTGCACTATGATAAATCAGCCGGCTTGTGATATCTCATCAGACCTTACGAATGAGCAGATATTTCTGGAAGAAATGCTAATGGTTTATCAAAATTTAATAAAACCATTTCAAAAGAAAGGGGGTGCAACTCAGGAATCCAATGTGTATGAAACATTGTGTCAGTGCTACACGGAGTTGATTAGTTTTACATCTTTGAATGTTCTCAGTTTGTGGGACTATTATGACCATAATGGGGAAGCGTATGAGGTTGTAGTAGTTGCAAGCATCGAGGAGTACATAACAGTTTACAAACATTATCTAAATGCAATATGTGACGTTGTATCTTTGGGTGGTTTTACACACATAGCCAGAATAATTGACGTACCACAAACTTTGATTAGTTTATTCATGGACAAAGTTAAAGGAAGTAAATCGAAAAAAGCTAACAATGAAGCAATAATAGCATTAGCTTTACAACATCCTTTAAACAGACTGAACAGGTATATTGCAAATAGGTATTTAAGCTATTACACAATAGTTAGATTGTTCTTTATTTCGTAAACTGTTACTATTAATAACATTTCATTCTATTATTATTTGTCTCAAAATTTTAAAGAAAGCAATATCAGCTTTATATATCATGAACAGGTATAAAGCAATGGTACACAGCCTAATAAGGATCAACGGGCCTAAACTAGGAATAGAAAGGCTCCAAGAAGCACTCGGTAAATGGGAGCAAATCTGTGATGAGCAAGAAAGGCGGCTAAAAGAAGCTGAGACTACCAAACAGTTTTGGGAGAGCTCGGGTAAATTGGTTGAACTGTTGAGATCCCCAGATAGAAGATTAATCAGAGAATCCAGAACTCATCCAATATCTGTATTAAACTGCGGAAGATTTTCTACCCACTGGTTCGTACTGTTGACCGATATATTGATCCATGTTAATGGAACATCACACACTGTTCATCCGTTGCCTACACTATGGGTGGAACCTCTACAGGATACAGATGCAGTCCAGGTAGAGAATGAAGTAGAAAATCGGTATTCTTCATCCAAATGATTTACAGTAGAGCCTTGATTACCTTTTAGTTTGCGCTTATTCGAACTAGTTTCAGAGTGGTATACACCTGTGTTATCCAAGCTATGTTAACTAGTAGTCTAAATTATCCAAGGATATCTTGACGTGCAAGTGCATTAATGTTCTTCGTAACTGGAAAACGTCTTTTATTAATTAGGTTGCATTATCCAAGTACTTCGATTATCCAAATTAAGATGAGTCCACAATGGCTCTGGTAATAGAAATTTTATAACAATTATAAAATTAATTTCAAGGTCAATATATAAAAGGATTTCAAAATTCTTCAAACTTGATACAGATTCAATTATAACACAATTATCATAATTCCAAATTGGATCACAGATCCTTTGTAGGTGTTCTCATGATGACAGACGATTTTGTTGCAACTTTTTCATGGCACTATATTCTCATATTTTTCTTCATTATATTGAAATGTTCTGAAGGTCTCATCGAAGTTGCATAGCTATTGCATGTTTCTGGTATGGATTGACATGATACACTTTTTTTTTGTTCTGTTGGGAGAAGCATGTTGCATGGAGAAAGTTGACGAGAAAAGGATTGATATCGGTGGGTATGCAAATTTCTGTGAATAATCAGACAGTAGTTAGTAATTTCTTCAATACTTCATTTCCCTTCAAACTGAAATTGCAAGTGATCAGATACATGTGCACATTTTACTCAAATCCTATAAACTCGTTATATTGCTAACTGCTTTCCCGTCTTAAAATTTAAAAAAATATAAGTAATTGTATGATTTTCACTATTATTAATAACAATAATTTTGATGGTATTTCAGAATGCACTATCTGTAACAACACCGGAAGATAGTCTAGTATTGTATACGCCAACACCTGCCGAACGTACAGAATGGCTACAAGCTTTACAAACTGCAATAAAACGCAGCCTTCTACGAGTGGTGGGACATGTTCCACCCTTAGTCCGATCAAGCTCATTTTCATTTACAAAGCACAGTCTTTACAAAGATGCCAAGTATACCGGTCCGTTTCCAAGTATTCTGAATTTAAACAATATAAGTTTTCAATAATTGAAAAAAAATGCGTTCATAGCTGAATAAATTGTGGGAACTTTAAATATTAAGTATGGCAATATAAAATACCTTATGATTATTTTTCGAACTGGTAATTCACCCAGGTCGTTGGTTGAATGGCAAACCCCATGGAACTGGAAAGTTAGAGTGGAGTGATGGACGGATGTATGTAGGACACTTTCATCGAGGAATTATGCATGGTACTGGGAAAATGGAAATACCTACACAAGGAATATATGAAGGACAATGGAAAGACGGCCAACAAAATGGTTATGGTACAATGAAGTATGTTTGTTTGACTAACATGTAGAGAGAAAATGATGCAAATGATTTCCACATTCAAACAATGTTCAAGCTTCCAATTAAACTTGCAGTTTACAAAATATTGTTCATCTATTTTACAGATATATTAATGGAGATATTTATGAGGGACACTTCAAGGATAGCTTACCGCATGGACACGGTATAAAAAAAGAAGGCCATTTCATGGCATCTGTTGCATCTATATACATCGGTGAATGGGTCGCTGGTTTAAAACAAGGATACGGGGTTATGGATGATATCACAACTGGTAAGAGTGATTGCCTAAAAATGTTTGGACAATTTACATTGTAAGTCTTTTTAGTTTACACACAGATTGCATATTTAGTTTAATAATACACCTATCTTATTCCAGGTGAGAAGTACCTAGGGTTATGGAATAACAATATGAAGCATGGATGTGGCTTAATCGTGACATTGGATGGGATTTATTATGAAGGAGTATTTATGCAAGATATTTTGACAGTTAGTAATGATAATATTAAATTCATTCTTCTTTAAATAAAATTCAAAACAATAATCATTGTATTGTGTAACATTTTCAGGGTCACGGTGTGATGATATTTGAAGATGGCACTCATTACGAAGGAGAATTTAGATCTGCTGGTGTTTTCAGTGGCAAAGGCACACTGACTTTTAGTAGCGGCGATAAAATAGAAGGCAACATGAATGGTGCCTGGAACGAAGGTGTAAAAATCACAGCTACGTTGCACATGAATGTCGCCAATTGCAGCTCCCATGTAAATGCTAAACCAACGTATGTAGCAGTTCCCTTACTTGTTACTGCTTGCTAAAAACTGTTTTCATACATTTTCCTTGCCGCTGCTTGTGTACGATTATATTCGAACTTGTAACCGGAATTTCAGATCTTTTGGCAAACTGTGTGTACCACCAGATCAAAAGTGGAAAGCAATATTTAGGCAATGTTACCAACAACTTGGGGTTTCTGAACCAGGCTCTAAGAATAACTCTACAGCCAATAAAATTGGAGAAACTCAAAGAGTTTGGCAGAATGTTGCAGTTGTTATAACAAATTCACATCAAGATACTATACAGCGAAGAAAGGATATAGCGAGAGATTTGAACAGTAGTAGCAGTACTTGCAGGCAGAAAGACCGCAGTAATATCAATCAGTTGGAAAAAATACCGCAATTTGGATGGGATAGTCTGAATCTGAAAACGTACGATGAAGTGCATGATTATTTAATAAAAGCATTTGAAAGTTTACATCATCCTCTTGGTACACTGTTGACTGAAGTAGCAGCAGCATACACAGCTACTTACGGAGGCGTTAGAGTACATCCTTTATTGCTAAGTCATGCAGTTGCTGAGTTACACAGCATCACCTCAAGGATCTACCATGTGGTTACTTTATTATTTCCAGCTCTACCACCCGGAGGTCAAGAGCTTATACTAGAAACAGAAGACAGCGAGGAAAGGTGAGAATAAGTGAATGAATAATTTAGCAATATTTAAAAGCACAAAACAAATGGACGGGTATGTTCATCTTTAGAGCATGTTGTATTATTCATGTAACGTGAAGTACTTCACGAGTTAATTATCTACATTGAATATTTTATTCCATAGCAAAGTTGTAAGTGCTGCTGCAATTCTTCACCCTATACTTTTACCTCGTGTACATTCGGCGCTTTTTGTATTATATGCATTGCATAACAAAAAAGAAGATGATGCTTATTGGAAAAGATTAATGAAGTGGAACAAACAACCAGATATCACCTTAATGGCGTTTCTCGGCATAGACCCGTAAGTCGATAAAGTCATAATGATAACTTTTACGTTTCTCCGATGAAGTCGTTTTAATGATAACAGTGATCTATGATATTGAAGTATTTCATATAAATCGGTGACAATAGGAAATTTTGGAAGAGTGCTACTACTAATCATATTGGTGAACATCCACTGCCTAATGATGCAGAGCAATTATTTGGTGATGCCGTTGAAACCTTGCAACAACTGAAAACAACTTTTTCTCCACTTGAGAAGTTACTTGTCATTAGAAACACATTCGAACAGATGACTCAAGTAAGAAAATCTGTTATTTTCAAAGATCTAAATATTTAGTAATATTGTGATTATTATTATTTTTATTGTTAGTAATAACTAACGAACAATTATGTACTTTCAGGTTGTTCAAAGACAGCTAGGTTCCACGTACCTATGGACAATGGATGAATTATTTCCAGTTTTTCATTTTGTTGTTGTACGAGCTCGTGTTTTACAACTTGGCAGTGAAATCAACTTCATCGAAGACTTTATGGAGCCTTACTTACAAAACGGCGAACTCGGGATTATGTTCACTACACTGAAGGTGAGAGTTCAACTATTTATTTATTTGTATACCGGTTTAAAGTTAGAATAGCGGATTTAAATTTTATAATCTCTACATACACGTGATTTCTGTATATCACATATGCATATACTTTTGCAGGCTTGCTACTACCAAATTCTTCAAGAAAAAATGAGTATGAGTAATTGAATGCTAGAAAGCGCGTAATAAAAATATTATAAATAAAATTAATCATGAGCCTATTGCACAAAAAACGGTGCCAAGGCTCAGCTCTGAAGGCAGAATAATATACCTATACATATATATATATATATATATATGTACACACGTACAGACACATAAGCATAAACACATGTATATATATTTTATTTATTTGCATTCGATGTGATACCAAGTCGTGATATTCTCCAATAAAGCTTTGATTAATGTTTAGGGTCCATTATAACTTGTAAATAGATATGTAATGAAATGCAAGGAAAGAATTGACATATCATAAAAAAGGTTTCAGATTTCTTCGATTTTAGAATAGAAGAAAAAGATAAAAAGAACACTTTAGTGCGATGCGTCTTCCCGATCTTACTTACTCATTAATGCACGTTGATGATTATTGCTCATTATATCGCATTACAAACTAAAATCAATGCTGCAGTATCGAGAAAAATCATTGAAAAATTAGGATGAAGAGAATTATTTATGTACAGAAAGTATTGACAATTGAAATCAATTCATCCTTAAATTTTAAGATCTTAGTTAATTGATTCGCATAACAATAAATTATATTTAAATAATAGTAATAATGTTAATAATCAAACCTTCAATCATACTAAAATTTCGTTTTCGTGTAAAATAGAATATCTTGAAACACTCATCATAAGTTGACACATTATGTATGGAGCATTTCACGAGGTTTCATTCAAGATTGGAAGATAATGTTTCAGATCCACTCAAAGATTTTGCATGTGGAAACACTTGTCACAAAACAAACCTCTAATTGTTTTTTAATTTTTCCAACCAATCCTATTGGAGATATGACAGAATTCATTACTTCGAAAGTGCCTATTCTTTGAATTTCAAATATGCATGGCGCTTCCAAAACAACATACATATTTCATCATATCCCAAACGGGATTGGTTGAAATAACTTTGGAACAGATCTGACACATGATTTCCAATCTTAGTCAAGACCTCGTGGGACGTCCAATATAATTATTGATGACTGCGTATAATTCCTGTAGCTCAAAATCCACTTGCCTACTTAAACTCTTTTAGTAACATTAAAAAATGGATCAACTCATAATTATAAAAACAATCCCTTTCTTTCGATTATTTTTAGTAGCAAATTACCAAGTGGACGCATGTGCAAAATTGCATCAGCGATAATGTTTATTGATATATTCTGTTCAGTATTAAGTAGCATTTACTTAACTTTACATATACCTGTACTAATACGCGCACTTCTTCCTATGCACCTATAAATATAATCAGCAGGATCAAATAAGCAAAAATTTTGTATCCGTAAAGTGGTAGTGTGAAATTTTTTGTTAGCTCATGGCTATAAATCGTGACAGTAACTATGATATCTGCTCCAAATTGCAATTCGATACATCTATAACAACTCAGAATCTGCTATATAGATTTTTATCTTAATGCCAGATGGAATAGTGGAGAAAATAAGTCTCTGAAATAATACAGAAACTTGTTGAATTTTTCTTTAGACACGTTTTCGATTCTCAGGGCGTGCGTAACCGCTAATGTACACACACTGTTCCAGCTGTTTACGGATTTTTATAAAAATATAAGTAGTAGTAAATTATTTAAAATTCAATGTTCTCATAAATATATAATTGCTATGAAGCAAATTTTTGTTGAAATTTTCAACTCTACATAGCTGATGTATCTACAGTAATAGAAAGCGATGAATTAATGATTTAAGGGCAATGAATAATACCTCGATAGTTTCAATAAATCATCATAGAGTGGATGAATTCTGAACTTTAGCATCAATTTCCAATGAATTTTGAATTAACTGGTATCTTGAATTTTGATAGTCTGTATTATTGACAAGAAGAGAAATAAATACTTGGGGTACGCAGTTTCACTATAGATAATATTCGTACAGCGAGTTGAAATACGTTTCTAGGAGTCTAATAAAAATTTAAAAAATGAGCATAACTGATAATATATAACTTTCTATTGTGCATGAGGTTATTAAACTTGAATTAAATATATACTGGCGTCATAGTAATATGTACTTATCGCCTAGATGTCAAGTTAATAACTTACCTTTTTTTTTGAATGACCTCATCATTCTTTACCAAACTAATGGATGCATTATACATGTCACGTGCAAGAAAGCAATTGATATATATACTTAACATAATATTATTATTATTGTTATGGAATATTGTAGTGTTTAGTAATTGAAGTGAGTCCAGAAAATTGTATGATCAAATAATTTCTAATATATCCCTACTAAAAATTCCCAACCCACAAGCACAATGATATTGTATAAAAAATAGAATTTTTATTAATTTATTTTATTTATGTAATATGTAGACCAATTTCAACGTAACAGTTTAAATAACACCGGTTACTCATTTTTACGAAATTTTTGGATTCTCTGCTCACACAATCCAACTTCAGTTGCGATTTCTGTAATTAGATATCAAATTTGATGCCTGTGAACTCTTCAGGATAGTAAATTTGTAACATCCTCAGCCTGGTGAATCTGTAAAATTATTACATAGTATGAAGAAAGTGGAGCCTGACGAAAGTGTCTAATTATAACATTGAAATATAACTAATTGCTCTTCAGTCATTGGAGTACACGCTAAAATGGTATTTACCATTATTTTGATGTTATTGCAAGGCAATGCAATTTTTAAAATAACCAGACGTTAATACAGCTCTGAGTATATGATAAGTACATGAACGATTGTTTGATAAGTAAATAATCTATATGAAATATCAATAACAATTTATTAAAAACTATGCAATAACAATTCTGTGATACACCATTGCTCTGGATGCTCTTTAATGAAGAGAATTATGAACTGGATCGAGCCAATACTACTTCTCTGCATGTTCTTTATATTTAAACCAGATCCTTGCTTACATTCTTATCAATGTGTCCAAGTATCAGAAATCAATTAAAAATTGTATAGAGTGTACCGAACTAAGCATATCGGGATTCATACAGTATAATAATAATCTTTCAATTCCCAAAGACAAGCAATTTTACTTGCAGATTGCATAAGCATGTACCTGAAATATGAGAAATCAGAGTCTATGGATAAGTATATAGTTTGTCATCATTAGTTGCAAGAAAAACTTGGTTTATAGTAATTTCCATATGCGTTGAAATATGACAATCAACACCGTCTTAATCTGTGTGTTAATTACCGCATAATACTTGTTACTGTTGTACAGTAACCTGAAATTTTTTTTTTTTCACGGTATGCGGCATTCTATCTACAGAAAGTCTTAAATTTTTACAAGAACATTTTTGGTGACAGTACATACAATAACATGTGTTCGCATGATTTATATGGTAGTTGCGTACCATTCAAGCATGTTACCAGTGAGTGTGAAAATTCCGTATGTATACCTACACCATTCAAGCATACTAATAGTGACTGAATTATACGCAAATAGCGCATCGAGAGTACCATACCATAATTATGCTGTGAAAAAATAACATTCCTTGAAAAAAATCATAAGTACTACGTATCTTGATACAGAGACTAGTATTTATGATTTTGTGTTATTATTGTTAGTAAAAATCTCTGTTGTTGTTGGATATTTTGTGCGTAATCATTTCTATCCCCTTAATCACATTATTGAATATCTATATACTCCAAGATAAAGTTTTGGTTTCCACATTTGTATATCAATGTGGTAATGAATGAATTAAACATTGAAGATTCTTTCTTGATACAGAAGATTTTGTGAAATCCGTAACATGTATTATACGGTTTATTTTCTCTGCAATACTGAGAATCAAAAATAGGTTGACTGCAGAAAATGAAGATTTGAAAATTCTAGATCCTTTTGCAGAAGCGGAATGTCTAATTAGATTTCACTAGATTATAAATCTATAATTGATTACTTGGACAATTATTAGCATATTAATATACAGTTGTTCGATCCCCTAACTAAATTTTGCCTTATAGTTAAGTATCTTGGGCCTGGTTATTGCATCTCTCAGGAAAAAGTTACCTTCCAGGTAAACTTTCAGAATATTTAAAACACTTAGCTAGAATGTAAATTTCACCTGGAAGATGTAATAACCAGCCTTTATTTGGAGCCCTGATTGGCAGTGAGGTATGTTACCAGGGAGAAAAAAATTCTATTATGAGAGAAAAAAAACTGATCTCAAACTACAATCAAGTGTATACATATTTATGCTTCTTATTTATATCATCATTGAATTTTAAAAGCCCGAGTTTTTATGCTATATTTTCTTGTATATCGAAATTTTAAATGAATCAGTTTACTTGAAGGGCAAATTTGACATAGAAAAGCTTTTTAGTAGCATTGGACACCTCTTGTATAAAATACTTGAATGAAAATATATAACTTCAAGATTATCAAATATATATATTTTTATTAAACACAGAATCACAGAGCAAACCGGACATATTGGAGGGGTGGGAAAGATTACATATTTTTTTCTATTGCTACTCGTACCACGAGCTTTTCTTCTGTTGCAACACTAATGTATATAAAAAATTGATCATCGTAGTGAAGATTCATTTCTGCTTTCCGGTTCATTTTACTTTTATTAAAAAGTATTCTAGAAACAGTAAACTCTTGCGATCCGAGTAGCGCACTAAGTCTTTAATGATAAATTCTTAGAAAGAATTATTTAGGATTATTTACAAATCAAGGCAATTTGTTACTTTGTCTATATATGTATATGTCCAACTCT
Organism: Neodiprion virginianus; assembly: GCF_021901495.1. Taxonomy (NCBI): domain Eukaryota; kingdom Metazoa; phylum Arthropoda; class Insecta; order Hymenoptera; family Diprionidae; genus Neodiprion; species Neodiprion virginianus. The sequence continues at coordinate 34,045,829 of NC_060878.1, read as the reverse complement.
CTTGTTTCGTTAAAAAACATTTTATGACAAAATTTTGTACAATATATCATCTCAAATCCTTATAGTCCATGGCTTTATAACTTTTTTTTTTATTTCATGGTTTCATTTTCTATAAATCTTATGTCGCATATAAAAAGGGATGACTCGCTTGCATCGTCATTCAGCTATCGGGTATTACACCTACACATTGTATCTTGTTGAATTTACTCAATACATGTAACATGTATTAAATCCTTGTAAATATATTTAAAAGCAATCATTCTAAAATTATCAACAACTATTGCACTTATTAGATTTTATATTTCCACTCCATTTTTTTCTTTCTATCTCCCTTTCGTTCTTGCCCCGTATTTCTTTTCATTTCGATATATAAACAAGCCACACAATCAGATTGAGCAAAAAGCTTAATCCTACCACTGTTCACGTAAAACGAGAATAAATTACCGTGGAAGCACCAGCTTTCCCCATCTACTTTAACATTTATACTACCAAAGAAAGATTTTTAGACTTGCCGCTGCGCATACTACAACAGATATCAAAAACCATTGAAAAGCATTCTTAAATCAACGACTGATGGGTGACGTTTAGATATAATTAATATCACATATCTATACCTCACTCATGCCATAAATTGTTGGCATAAAAAGACAAAACTTTCTGAAGTACTGCATATGCACTTAAAGTATGCAATGTGACGGAAACGTTATTTTAAGAAGCAGTGTTTTAAAAAAACACCTAATACGTTAAACGCTTATAAGCAAATAATTTACTCAGTTGACGGTAATGAAATGTCCTTATGAAAAGCAATCTTTCCAGTTACTATTAACAGTGAAGGCCCAAATGCAAACTACAGAGATAGGTAATAACATAGTATTGGAATTTACTAAACCATTCAAACCTATGTGTGAAAAACAAGTCGAAAAGTAAAAGTTGTATCAATAATGGCTGCTCTGTTAATTGCCTGATACCTTTACTTTTTCTTTTTTGATTTACGTCATATTCACGAAACGTCGACTTTTTTTATGGATAAATAAAAAGTTTCTCATTTCATGGTATTTTTACATAAACGGTTTACGTCACAGATTTATGATAGAACAATGTGATCTACGTTCTACAGTTCACAGACTAACCATTTGTCACATAAAAAATATTACGGTTTCAGCGTTTTGTCTGACATCATCCCCTGCTGAATGAAGAATGCATTGACCGGAGTCTTGTCCATTTACAGATTATACTCTATTTCGCATTTTAAGATTTGCCCATATTGGTTTTGAGAACAGCAAAATTATAAGTATTTTCTTTTACAGGCATTTGGGCGTTTGAACAACAATAATAATGATAGAAATAATAATACTAATGTTACGGTATCATTCTTCTAGAATTTCGGCATCAGAAAATGTATACGCAACAATTATCAGTAACCAAAAGTGTAGATACCTTTTTACTTCTCAATATTAAGTTTCAACTCGGGGAGAAAAAAAAAAGATTAAAATTCAATTAAAATTCATAAGTCAATGTCTTCGATAGTGTAAATATTAGGGAGCACAAGACAAACAACGCGTAATCTTAGCCAAGAGTATGAAAATAATACGAGAAAAAAGTAACAAAACAGAAAATCCAATACTGTGACAGAACCATCAATTCATAAGATGGATCGAATGGGGCGTAAGTCGGAAAAATAGTTTCACTTGAAATGAAAAGAATATAGAAGGCCTTTTTACAAAACTCACAACATTATAACATCTTCAAAACCTTCTCAGATTGGGTATTACGTAACAGTAGCTTGGAAAAAAACTTTCATTATTTACAAGTTAAGAAAGGATAAAACCATCTAGCATGATTCGACTTCTGCCCTTATTCCATGTTTGGTACAAACAGGTAAGTTAAGAAAGTTACATATTATACATTACTGTCCATGGAAACCCACACTACATGAGACATGTCAATTATTATTTATAAACATGATTACTATTATGTTTATAAATAAATTCCGTTAGTATTCCGTGAACCTGGACCCCAACATGTACCGCAGGGGCCAACCTATCGGAGTTAGCACCAGGCACGCAGTCACCTCAAAAGGCCTGCTGGGGTCCGCTTCACCAAATGTCATGAAATAAAAGCTACTCAGGAATATAAGGGAATTGAATTTTTCGTTCAGGTATTTTTATCACAATATGTTGATTATGAAAAGCCCTGAATTATTTTAAATTCTTGGGACCATGTGAAATATCATTTTTCGATTATTCTCAATCCTCTTTAAACTGAGCTCAGCGATTATTCAAGTCGTTGGCATTTCAATTTTTTTTTTATCATTATGATACTATAATACAGTATTTACAGCATTAAATGGAAAACTTTGCGTTTAAAATAGAAAACTCATCAGTTACTGTAGTAAATTTTTCTAAAACTGTTTCCTCTTTTCGGTCTTATGTTTTTCATACTCTTGAGCAACGCCGACAATAATCCACTAAACAAATATACGCCTATAATTAATTACTTGATATATAGAATTAAAATTAGAATAATATATAGTTAATCCAAATAATAATACAATATAATATAATGTAATCTGTACACAGCACTATGCTGAGAATAAAGACTTCTAACGTAATAATATAGTAATCATTAATTAGTAAGTTAATAAGTTTTTCTTTTGCCTTGTTGGTATAAGGTGTACGTATACGATGGTTAATAAATCGTATTTCAGAAATCTGTGGGTTGTAAAGATTGTTGCCAATAATATTATACCTGATATTAAGAATCAAGTTTATCGGGTTGAATGATGATTTGAAAATTTATAGGCAATTAGTTCTGATTGCGAATAAAATCGTATATGTAGTATGAATGATATATTGATTATTAATTTTACCTGAAAGGATGTCCTTCCAACTAAATAATTATTTTTTGTCACTTATTTTTACGTAATCTTTACATCTTTCAGATTTCAATTTATTGGTATAATTATTATTTATCATATATCGATACAGTATAAAGTAATAATATCTGATTAGTATACCCTGAAGGGAGAGAATGATATGCGCGGGAAAACGAAAATTGAATATCTATAACTTTGACGTAGATTAAACAAATGTAGAAATTTCTCGCCATAGCGCTGTTATTACTATATCTTTTACTTCGTCCAATGTTTTTGCTGTTCTGCATAGCCAAGTCACAACTTCGATACATGATCAAATACTTGCACAGTTCTAGCCACCTGTCAGCGGCTTAGATACTCTTGTTGTTCACCTTATGTATCAGTTCTTAAGTTTTCTTAAATCTCCCACAACCGGCAGTTCTAAGCAAGTTTTTATCGACAGTTTTTATCGAATATTGGTTATTGAAGTGAAACTAAAAACTCCACGCACCCAACTTGGAAAATCTTGCCAAAAAATGTCCGGACTTTCATCTATCTGTGTGACCTTTGGCAGATCAAACGAAATACAGTAGAACCTGATAAATGATAACTGCTCAGGAAGAACCATTGAAAAACGTGCCTCTCACACATGTGTCACACATTTCTCTCTTGTGTGCCCATGACACTAGCTGACGGAACAGTTAACACCAGTTTGTTGACCACTACCACTACCAAAGTTGCCAATAATGAGGCTCTACTGGATGAAGGAGAATGCTTGTACATTTAACAATCGCACCAATTGTGATTTACAAAATGAATTTCACTATCAGGCGCAAATGGGTCATGTATACGAGGACAAAGGAATTTCACTTTGACTATAATGATTAAGAGTGAAAACCAAAGACTACATTAAAAGAATAGTTAATGGATAAATAATAAATGTTCATAAATTGATGATTGCAACTAAAGATTGCATATTATTCATATATATATATATATATAGTATATAGTATATAGTATATAATATATTGGTTTTTGATGTAACAAAACATCAGTTGTATAGAAATAAAATCAACGATCCGAACGGAAATTCTATTAGTATTTCTAGATTCATGAAATTTAAAAATTATAATCGATTTGATAATTTACATACTAAATGATCACACAGATGAGACATCGAAAAATGTAAATTTGAGTCCACTGATACTCAGCAGCCTAATGTGGAAACTATTGCCACCCATCAATGCTGTACATTCTTTTCCACAGTACTTTATATAGTCAGACGGATTTCAAATTGTCCTGTTGAACAGAGTTTTCGTTTACTGCGTTAAATGCTTATTATTAAAATTAAATATCATACATATAAGTGTCATGTAATTAGTTGTGTGAAGTTGAAAATAAAATAGAAATTTAGACCACAATAAGCATAGCTCTGAATGAAGTAAGTCAAATTGATACTTTTTTTAGTCTTTTAAATTAGATTTTGTGAACAAATTATAATGAAAAAATAGTTTCATTTTCACATTTTCAGAATAAGTTCAGTCAGTCATACTTCTCTCACGCGTACACCATGGCATGAATCTAATTTAGTAGTAACACTTTCGTAGACTGAATTTCATACACGTGTAGACGCAGTCGGTGTTATTTATGAATGTAAGAATATAGTTACTATTTAATAGAGCTCTCAATTGTTGTCATGTAAATCGCATCTGCCCACTATTGTTGATTCACAATCAAATAAGTAAATGTCTGCAATTTATCCACCTACAATCTGTTAAAAGGCAACATAGATCTTCATATTATGTAGACTTTCTCACATTTTTCCTTGATGCTTGCAATTTTTTCGCATCTGTCATTGTAATACTCTATTTCTGTAGGGGAAATTTTTTTGGATACACATGTTTTTAGTGAATAGCACTGGCGCGATGAATGAAAATTACATAGAGAGATAGTTACCCAAATTTCATATTTTAGTAATAAATAGAAGTTAGGGAAAGTAAGCTATATCTTACCACTTTATAGAAAATACATTGCTTGCGCTATCATTGAGTATAGAGTGGTACTATATAGCCTGCTTTTCCCTATAGAAAAAATGTATTGCTTGTAGTCATAGGAGATTTATGAATAGATACCAAAATCAAAATGATCAAGGGTGAAAATTGGCATATTTTGAACAGGGAGGCCAATATATTACTAGATCGATCGCGTTAAAGAGAATAATGGGCTAAAGTCGTGCCCTACAGTTTGAATTAGGAAATTACATGTGCTAGGAAAAAAAAGAGAAAATAATTATGTAGATAGTTAGAAATTATGTTTACGGTTTAAATTCAAGGTGTGAAATCTAGAATTTTGTGAGAATTCTACGACTTCAAAAAACTCAATAATCCATTCTTTCTTTATCCTTATTTTCATTTTTTTCGTGTCTCGCACTTCATCACCAACATAAACTAGGCACCGAATTCAAATATTTATCATCATTCAAATGAAAGTATGGAGATATTTTTGTCAAAAATAGTTTCAAAATGTATGGAAATCTTATAGGTTTATCAAAATTAAATGACTTCATGAATGGAAAGACAGACATGTCCACAATTGCTTGTTTGCAGTGGTTGTTTAATATACAATAGTTCGCACTTTTTTAAAGACAGAATAGGTGAGATTGGACGAGAAAGATTTATTTCGAAAGGATCAGGCGACCGATCAAGTTTTGATTTGCATTTTCATACTGCTAGTTATATGAAGGAGTCATAATCAACACTCTATAGATGAAATTCATGTCTAATATGCCCTCACAAGTAAATTTAATAAATAACTTGCAGTGAGCAGTTCAGTACTTAGCATGTGTGATATTCAATATCCAATTTAGTTACATCTCATGATCAAGACATACTGTTCTCAATATATAACTGATTTAAATAATACCGATCGCAATTGATTGAACCAAGGTATTAACAGCAGTGAAATTTGATATTAAACTGTACGATTATTATAGATTATTTCACTGTATAGATGTATGTAATTGTCATGTATGGCAGAATGGAAGAACTGCGATCAAATTCTGCAAATCCAAAGAATCAAATATGTGGGCAGGTATCAGTTTAGTGTTAGAAACATAAAACATCATTGAAAGAATTTGCACATGAGAAATCAGTAATTAGTGTTTTTATTCTAATTGTAAGATGCGAAATTGATTGTGTGAAAAAAATATTTATAATTTCAAGTATCTGCATCTCGACGTTATTTCTAACTTTTCTGAAGTAGTATTCTATTAGCAAATCTTTATACGTTCGTAGAATGTGTTCAAACTGATTCATTCTCCTCGCAAGAGATAGGAAAGCAATCTAATAATCTTGTTTCACCATCCCCTTTTTGACTACGACTGTTTTAGCAAGCTACTAAAATTTTATTGGAATTGTATTGAGCATTTCTTTAATCCAAAAAAGTGAAAACAGAAAAAAGTTGAGATAAATTCGGCACAATTTTTCAGACAACGGTAGAAAATCTTGTGGTAAAGCACAGTATTATCTTATAGGGTGATACTTGGTCGCATGTTATTAGCTTTTACCTATAAATTTTCACATACTTAATTTAATTTGAAAAACCGATATCAAATACAAACTGCATTGATTTTAAACCATATGCATTTCACGTCATTTTACAACGTCCAAAAATATCTCACGATGTATTTATTTTCTACCGGTATTTTAAAATGTCACATCCCGTATAATAAACAGCACAGGTAGATCTCCTAATAGAAACGTACCGATTTTCGATAAGCGTTAGAGATGGATTGTGGCAACAAGTATCAAATTCGTTGAAGCATAACTCCATCTTTCTTCTAAACTTCGACTGCTATTCTGTCAGCTAAAGCAGTTGATTTCAATCCTCTCAGACATCGATTAAAACTTTGAAACTCTTCTTTTTGTGTTAGACCCATCCAATGGATTGAAATGCAGACAACCAGTGTCGAATTAAAGAATAATACGTTGGTTATTGGTTGTAGATGGTCGTAATCAAGACAGAGGTATTATAGTTGACAATCAGGGGCAATGAGAAAAAGGAGCAAACTCCTTAATGCTCAAAGTAATATTTATACTTTGCGATCATTATCTGTCGATAAAAAGAGCTAGAGACGCTGGTTAAGCACATTGAACCATTACACCGAGTTCTAAGCTCGCTTCGTTTATGTTCAATTGCATTACGCAGGACTGGTAAACAAATCTGAGTGTATACTAGTCTGCCTGTAACCTAGCTGGGCACAGTTGGCTGTCCGTAACACAACAAGTGAGCGATGTAGAGGGCGCGGATAAGAGCCCTCCTTACGGAGTGCTGGGGGATGCTGTTACTGGTTGCTAAGCCAGATGACTGATTTTGCTAGGAGTTGACAACAGGAGGACTTGAAACTGGGCTTGGACTATTTTGTCGCGTCGATGGAGCCTGGTTGTAGGGATGATTACTGTTGCAAAGTACCGTGTAGATGTTATCCACCTTGGTGAGCTTCTCAAAAAAAGGTATTAGATCCAGCAGTTCCGAGTCTGTCATATCGTCGAACCACGACGCCACTGGTACCTGAATAAAATACAAATTCGCATTGGAAAATCATAGTTGCAATGTAAAACTATGTCAGTAAAATTTAATTAGCAAGCAACGATCACCTCTTGAACTCGTTAAAAAATAAGTGTCTTTTGGTATGTATCAATTATAATGACGAAATTTTGGTCCCCATGTTTGCAAGATGTGGACTCTTATTCTTTACGGTTTTCACATTTTCTTAATCGAAAATTTCATTTCACCGGGGTTGAAAGAAGAATTTCTAAGTCATTGCACTGGAGAAATAGATCTACTCCCTCTTGCTAACACCCAAGTTTAATCCATGCTCAATTATACTATTTAGTGCTCACTGTCCGTAGTATATTTGAATATGAAATATCTTACTAGTTACAAAGTCGGAAAAGCAAAAAATGGTTTCTTTTTAAAAATAAAGAATAAAATATAAACATTTGATGACAAATTTTCCTAGTTTACAGAAATAACACCAAACACAATCTACAGTAAATAAAATGATCAAGCACTAATAAAAATAGAAATAACACCTAGTTGACTTTGAATGCACGTTAAATAACGGTCTGTATTCAAAAATTCATGTCAAATTGTTTTTGCATTGTACAAGTTACATATAATTAAGCATTCTTTCGAAATCTGGAATCGTCAGACTGTTGAAAAATTCCGTAAAATTTTCTTATGAAGTGAAAATATCCTGGGATTTCGAGGTTTCTCAGGTTCCCCGAAGTTTCTGGGCCACAAGACATTGTGTTCTTGTGTACGTCAGATGACAGAAGATAAGTTTGGGCCAAGAGTGCTTTTACTTCTTCTAGAGATTGGTTGAAATAAGTATTGCCTATGCTGACAGACAGGCAATCTGAATAATATACCAGGATACGTGTTTCCAACCAGGAAATTACAAATTAGCTATTAACGATGATTTTGGTCAATGTAGGACAAGATCAATCAAGAAAATTTCATGTCACACATTTGAATGCACATGTAATTAAAATTTTACACACAGTAAAATTTAACAGCGAGAAATATGCATATGCAGTTGCAGAAAATATTTTTTTCCCAATTTTAGATCATCACACATAATTGAGAATGTAGTAAAAGAGAAAGAAATGAACAGTTTTATTGTTTCTTCTCTATACCAGTTAGTTCACAATATATAGTACAGAATTGAGATTTCGTTTGAAATTATGCAAAATTAATACGTGTATTCTTACCGCATTGTCTGGGTGAAAAATGTAGCTAGCAGGGCTATTGTCAACAATTATAATCTGCTGAAGATCTCGACCCAACTTGTTGAGGTCCTTAACATAATTTCCTCTGTGGAAGACACATGACTGTCTGAACAATCTTGCCCTGAATACGCCCCATCGGTCCAATAGATCTGCTACCGGGTCAGCGTACTGCAACGTTTGGTTAAAAATTAACAGTGATAAATTCGTACCTAAATTATAAACCATTGAATAAGACATTAGTTATAAATTTCGCAGCTGCTAGTCAGAAAAAAATAAATTAACGAACAAGTGACACGTAACAATCAATGGAATTCATATTCCATTGAATAGTACTATTTTTTTCCACAGCTCGGTTTTGTTCAGAATAACTCTCTATGAAAGTATTGATATCAGTGCATGTATGCAGAGACAATTTTTGTTTAAAACTAGTTAAACAGTAAGATGTTTGCATAAATTATATTAATTGTTTTAAAACCATGAAGTTTCATCTTGGCGTCATTCTGTTAATTTCAATCTGTTGTCCCTCATTTCAATAGATACTGATCATTCTATCACGAGTCCTACCAGTCCTATTAATGCTCTAAGTGTACCAATAAGAAGAAAAGAGGGTAAAATTAAAGCAAAACCTAACTTCAAGTGCTAAATATTTCTTTCAACTTCGTGGTACTCTACTACTGTAATACAATGAACAATTAAAGAGCATAGATGGTTTCTCTCAAAGAAGCTGTTGCATTTCATAATTTTCAAGACGCTGGCCTTGCTTATGAAGAAATATACAGTATAAAGAATGAATCTGAAGCTTCAAAATTTAAAGCGCAAGTAAACATTTTAGCTATTGCTCCCTAAAATTAAATAAAATATAAGGCAGAGTTAAATACTATTGACTGGTTGAAAAAATCTGGTAGACTTTCTCTGATTAACATAGAAACAATACATGTCGCAACAGTCAAACAACACTACTTAAAATTCACAGTAAAAATCAGGACATTTAAAATTCATATCAGATTAGAATGTTGATGAAATCATAAATATGCATTAGTTTCTATTTGGAAGAAGATTATCCCTATCATTACATATAGTATTATAAATAATAGATTAACTTCTGTGAAACACGATTACCAGCAATAATAATTTAGAAATTGTACATTAATCTTTAATCAATAATCCGACTGGTCAACTAAAATATAAAGTTTAATCCAGTGATTCACAGCTCACGGTACCCAAGAATTTATCATTGAACAATTGAATCACTAGAATAAATAAAGTGTATAATTATTGCCCCAAATTAAACAAACAAATATTTGCTACTAGTAAGTAGATTGTGGTTGTCAAGTGCTGATAAACTTGAATTTATCTTTGCTGATCGTATAAACCATCTTAACACGTCAATACAAAGGGTCTGGGTATGGAAAAATGACAATCAATCATTCTAATATCTTCAGATAAAAAATGGCAAATTCTTGACAGTAGAAATGGTTTAATTTCAAAATTTTAAGTGTACTTTACTCAAGGTTTCAGTATCAAAACCATGTAGATCTTAATGAATTTGTTTAAACTAATTCAATGCACTTAGTGCAAGTATTTTAATTGCTACTCATAGTTTCAGCACCTGAGTGTTCCTTCTAGATTCATTAAATATTTTTATCTTATACCAGGGTGTCTACGAATCCTTCATTTCAAAAATCCCTGAGTATTCAAGGAGTTTCCGGACTGTTGTTTTTTTTCAATTTCCAGGGTTTTTATGACATTTGTAATGAGGTTTTCACATCGGAATTTATACATATGTATAATCTATATTAATTTTAATTTAATTTTAATGTACTGTTACACTGTGAAATTATAAGTGTTTCTCGGACACATTACAGTAGCACCATCACGTTAGAAATTACATTACGTGACAAGCCTGAATTCGAATTTAAGTAAGGATTATATTAAGAATATAAAATTTTTTTTCAAACTCGTCAGATATAACAAAAATTCGGAGAAAAATCCGAAAATTCCCTGAGATTCAAGGAGTTTCTATTGTGGAAAAAAATTCCACAGTAATTCAAGGAGTTTAAGGGTTTTTCAGACTAGTAGACACCCAGCACACTTGAAGACAATAATGTATGTCTGAATAAAGTGAAATTCAAAATATTTTTGCACTAAATTTCTCAACCTTGCATCTATGGAAATGCGTTAAATCAACTCGAATAAGTCCTTAATTTGTATTGTGAAATTAGAATAAATAAAATGACGTTTGTGAGGTAAAACTCACCTTGGCAAGGCTGGCAGTGAATAAAACACACTCGTAGAGCTCGCCCATTCTTTGTAAAAATTCATCGACATAAGGCCTCTTTAGTACATAGACCTGATGCACTGTACCATCTATTTCGACCGGTACGACAAAATCAGCATTATTAATCGGCTTGAATGAACTATGAACTAACGTTTCGTCCAAATCAATCACCATGCACTTTTTATGCATGTCCTGGTGGCGAACTGGGGGTAATAAAAACCGAGGGGAGCCGCTACCAAGGGATGGCGAAACTCTTCCATCACCCTGCAAAGAACTGGCTTTCGAACTTTTCGAACTACTGCCACGTCCTCGTCCCAAGCAACAGAGCAACGACCGTAGAAAGCCTCGCCCCCTTGGTTTCTTTCCATTTCTTGTCCCGCTGGCAACTTCATTTTCTTTTGGTAATTGAACTGTAAGGACAAATGAAATATCAAGTATAAATTATAGAATTCAAAACATTCAACTAGGCATGGAAATGATTACAAAACATAACGCAGACTCCACAGAATTGCCTGCAAAGTGAAATTTAAATCATTTCTAATCTTTACTGCTAATAGCCATGGCCAATCAATTGATGTCATGTTAGCTAGGCAGCTTTCCAATTGCCTATTTCTCAATTAAATCAAATAAGCATGAATAAATATTTGCAGATAGTTAAAAGAAAAATAAAAAAAACATTAAAAAATTACTTGAACAGCTAGTTAACAACTTTTAATCTGAAATGGGCAAATGAGAATCAAAGGTTGACTGTATTAATCAGTTAAAATTATGAAATTCTACTCAAATGAAATGATTCTGACCTAGTATTAACATGTTCATATCTATGTAGCGATTATGTATAGATATATATTCGTGCATGATAACTAAATCTTGATGAATTAATTAACAAATAATCTATAAATCTCAAAAATATGAATATCCTCATTTATGTGGTATAATTGATAGAATTAACTAAGCTAGTATTAAGGTTGCACCTACATACTGTAATCTGCCCGACAATTAGAGCTAACATGTATTTATTAAGGTGGAACCCATTACATAACAATTGATAAATACTAATCTGTCACTTTGGATGACAGAAAAGAAAAAGAGCACGCTCAATGTCATTATATGTTCGGGCAACGAATAATAACAATAACAATTGAATGTCTTTTCATACTAACGCGATAAGGTGAATATAAATGTGGTATTCTTGTTTTTGTTGGGTATATGTACAAAGTAACATGATTCCTAAGTCATACTGTTGAATGCATTACCGTATAACCCAATTTGAGCTCAAGTTTGTTGTTTTTCAAGTGAAAACAAGAATATTTTGATCAATTACAAAGTGATAAGATTGTATTGGTAGGTTACCTATGCCAAGATTGGACAAAACAAGATCTGCCTCAGGCAGTTCTTGTTTACACTCAACCAGCAAGTATTTAGGCCAGAGGAATTACGATTTTGTATTAGATAAATATTTTCCTAAACCAGATATAAAATACTGACAGATCGATGAAACAAGGTATAATATTTTGGGGATTATTTTTTACTTTCATGAGAATCAGCAAAAATGAATAAGTTATGAAATACGTTGATATATTGACAAATCTGAATTGTGATTTTTCTTCAGCAAATAAAAACATTATTTACATGTACAGGATGGCTGGTATGTAAATTGCAAGCAGCATTTTCAAAAATAATGAAAACTTTACATCAATGACGAAGTTTTGTAACAATGGACAAATTTAAATTGAATAAAGTATTTGACAATGAAAAACGGAATCTTGCACAAGGAGATATTTGTAACTAAAGGGCGTTTTAATAAATATGTATAATAAAATTGAGACAAGGAGTATCTATATGAAATGTTGCTAATGGTGAATTGTAAATAACTGTATTTTTACTTTGCAACAAACAAACGTTGAATTAGATTAGCCGTGAGTTTGTCAGAATTGTTCAAGAATTTGAAAAGGTAGGTGTGTATACATGCAATACCTGCCTCACAAGTAAAGTTCAATCCGATGCGAAATGTGATTTTAATTTTTTAAACTATTTTCAAGATCAAACGCATAGTGATTCGTGTGTAAGATTGAACAGGCCTCTTTATATTAAGCATCTGGAGTTGTAAATTCGATGTGTCGAATGAAAATTGCGATTAAAAACAATACCTACTACACACCTAGGCGAGTTTCGTTTCTTACCTTTCTCGTTGTTAAACTGGCCTAGTTCGTCATCCCGCGAAACTTGGGTTATAATGGACGATGCGTCCATTTAAACATTTGTTGTTAATCTTCGACTCAATCGTGAACTCCGTGATTTTGTAACTATCAATCGAAAAAACAACTAAAAACACGCACGATTTTCAGCAGCGACGTGCGTAATTTCAAAATGGCGGACACACAGGTTACGATGTTTTCAATCGCTACAGTACCTACCGCTACACTATCTAGAGAGTTGCATACATAGAAGCGAAACTTTTCTCAATCTATCAGTGAAGAATTACTACGTGTGCCAAAAAACTGCACCGATTAGCCCAAAGATTAACGCCGCTGGGTGCCTCATGTACTTTCACTCAAATTTATCTTCGTTGAAACGCTGCACTTCCACCAATCTTCAAATACTTTTTTTTTCTTGTCTTATTTTTCAACTTCCAACGACCATCACCGCACCTTTTCAACTCACTACTTACTTAGCATACGATCAGTTTTATTTCTGCTTTCGTAGAATTGTTAAAAGATTCCGAGCTCCCTTTATTAGGTTTATTTATAGTACACAAACCCACACTAAACTGTAGAATGAATCCCCGCACCACTGCCACCACGGTATAACTTTGGGTATTACTGCCAATTACTACGATACGATATGTTGTACGTAACTACTACAACGACAATTTATAATCATCGTCTCAAGTTTTCGGTTTCGGTTCATGAATGGACTAAATACTCCAAAACAAGGATACACCTGGGGCGGGACCGCGGTGGAATTTCAGACCACAGTTGAAAGATTACTAACGTATAACCTCAAGATGGTTGATCTCTACGCGTCTACATGGCGCACTCACGGGACTATTATTTATGTGTGCATTTGCCTTTGCAAACTTGTGTTGTGTCTATGATGCTGACGCGTCCATTGTAGACCACTCTCAGTGGGGTTTTTCTAGGGAGATTTGACTACTGTGAATTAGCTGCAGTTTGAAGCATATACTACTACTGGAGGTCCAACGCATATAACCTGTCTCTCTCGCTCTACACATGATTGGCTGATATGTTTCCGCTCAGCCAATCAAATGCAGAGTGAAAGAGATGGAGAAACCCGAATATTTCTCTCTCTCTCTCTCTCTCTCTCCTGTCTTCACTTCGCCTGCATCTATCGCGTGATCTATGAGATGGGTAACTACCTCCAATAGTATATGCTCTAAGTTCAGGACCGAAGTGTCATTGGTAGCAGGGATATGCCCAAGATCGACTAATCAATGATCGTGCAATGTGATTCGTAGCAAGATGCATTTATACCCCCCGCTCTGCCGGTTCCGTACTTTAGAACACGAGTGCCCCTCTTATTTTGGGAAATGATTCATGACCACAACGCTGCTCGACAAGCAGCCCTCTGTCGGGCAGTGTTTTGTTACCGCTGTTAACGTATTTTCACGGGCAGTTTTTAGGTGTCGCGTTGCTTGCCGCCGCGGTAATTTGCCACTCCTGAGTGCTGCTCCTTGAAAATCTAGCCTCAGGAGGGAGAATGAGCTGTATTAATATTTATTCATATAAGTAAACAAAATAAAAAATTACTTGGCATGTATTATTAATATATCTATAAATTCAATCATTTATATTTTACTCGATATTTTTAAATTTTATTCAAATATACTATGATTTCACCGCCCTGATATCATAATCCCATTCTCAAGCGTTCCCAACACTGGACCGTGGTTATTACGTCGCTGATGCTTATGTAGCACCTTATTTGCGGCGAAGTTTAGTATAACTTAAATCTTAATCTTGAGTAAAGATCTTAAGCGTATGCTCACGGATCTTAATGCTCACACCGCTGTTGTTTTGGGATTGCGTGTAACTGTCCCGTAGATACATAAATTGCCTACAGTTACCAGCTATTGTTTACCATGGTGTCTCATAGACAATAGTCTGTAATTATAATATCAATAATAATCTGGAACGAAGACTATATATTGTCGAAACCATTGAAACAAACGCCCAATGCCGAGAGTAACGATAATAATGTTCTTAGTATGATATTGAGATTTCACAACAATGACCAATAATCCTTTGTAATTTTCATTGTCACCGTGAATCTAAGGCAAACAGACCATAACGCATTCATCAAATGGTTTATTCTTTAATCATTATAGTAGAAATTTATACAATGTTTAATACTAATTTAACGTAAATTACAATATTACAATCTATACAACTCACCAACGGGCAAGAGTTGTTGCGCCGTACATTTGATTGGTCAGCCTATCTATTACTTCGTCGTGCTAATCTTTCGATACTAGCACAAAGTAACCATTTATATCACACAGTAGTTTCGAATGTTCATGTATATATATATATATATATATCCCCCCCCCCCCCCCCCCCGACTCAGCTCATAGTCCAACATTATGCCATACCAATTATTAGTACAATTATTTCAAATCAATCATGCCCTGATGTTTGTAATTGTATGCGAATAGATATCTGTGTAAAAGTAATTACTAAATGTTTACTATATATGTTAACGCTTAATAAAAAAAAAATTTCACTTCATTACGAAGCCGTGCATTAGTACTGGGTTTATGTTTATTTTTGGAGATTATAAAGCCTTTATTCGCCAGATTTCTGGAAACTTTCCAGGTATGTTAGTAGCCTCAGCTATACACTATACAGTGAAACTTCTCTTAATGGACACCTCCCAGCGACAGATTCCTCTTTATAACGGACACTCTAAAAATCTCCAGAAGCATAATTTACATGTTAATATTCTTCTGAATAGCAGACACTCCTCAATAACGGACACTATTTTTAGTACTGAAGATATCGACTATTTGGAAGTTTCACTGTATTGAATTTTCAATAAGCGGCTTGTGAATAAACAATAAAAATGTTCAACACGGACAGTTGCACTTGCAACTTCAAATTTCTTTCTTTTTTTTTTCAACTCTTGAATGAATGTGTTTTTTTATTATACTGTTTGCAGTTTTTCTATTCAGTCTAGTCGCAATGTTAAATTGAAAAAGAAAAAAGAATTTAGTCGCAGTCCTTTGAAATGGTTCTTCGGTAACCTGAAATTAGCATTACCATAACGAAAACATTGGTTTCAACTCTTGATACACTTTAATAATTAGTAGCAAATTCAATTATGTTATATGCAAATTCATTTTCTGATACATCACTTTCTGTAACATACAGTGTAACTAGACCGAATAGACGAACTGTACTTCCGTTTGAAAAAAAAATTGCTCACATTCGATAGGGTGATGTATACTGCAGATATACATAGTTAAAATTAATGCTTTTTGGTAGCCAACTTGATGATAATATGAGAGCTATTCGAGAAAGTTAAATTTTGCATAGGTTAGTATAATGGCTTGCTGCAAAATAGTGACATCAAAGCTCTATGGGAAGCTCAAATTTTAAAATACGAGAGATTCTTCCATGCATTATGAATGACTATTATTTCATGCTCGAAATGTAATAATTAAAAATTATACTTTTTACCGACGAAATTAGTTTTTTTTTTCTTCCTTTTTTCACTCTTTACAGTTTTTTCTAAGAATATAAAATCATCTTATAAAATGCAACGTTACAAACAATTGAATAAGACTATTTGCGAATTGAAACTCCTTTCGTTGATAAACCAGATATTTTATAGATCTGTTAAAATAAAATTCCGACGTCATCTTAAAGCGACGAATGCTTTCAGCTATGACAGTTATTAGCTAGCCAATTTCGCAGAAGTTACCTTATTTGTCGAGTAGATTATTTATTTTTCATTACCATTGTTCTCCTTGTCACCTTCCCACAGAACATACCAGTGATAAAAGCAACTCCAATAACCGTTGACGCAACAATCAAAAAATATCTTTTCGCTGGGGATTTTTTTATTACAGTTGAGTAAAGTTCTTCTATGTTCTTCGGTGCTGTAAGCTTTAAACATAATTTTTTTTCTAAAATACCAATCAATCTTGCGTGATTGTATTATCACAATAACTGCGAGAAAAAGTTGCAAAGACGCTTGTAGGAAAGAGAAAAAAATGTATTTTACCAAATTAATCAATAGCCTTACCTCAGCGGCATTTCTAAACATTTCTATTCTGGTAGACAGCATTTTAAAGCAGTCTGGCTGAAGCGATATTTTTTCATCATTGAGGACATTTTGCAAACACAAGATATCTGGAAATTTCAATAAAAATATTCTTAATATGAAGTGGGATCTACTAGAAGATGATTCGTTTGTGTTCAAAACAAATGTACAGTAGTTATTTAAAGCACCTGAGGTTTACTGGAGTCAAAACATTGAGAGAGCGTAAAGTACATTTATACAGGTGTTTCTAATTTTATATGATTTCAGCAATTCATATTTTAATATAGTATTTTGAGATACCCAAGTAAAATTAATTTCATTGAACAACAAATTTGTCTTTTTAAGCTAAAGTATGTCGATTATGACCGTTCGGTTCTCAATTGATTCATTCTAACTTTTACTGATGTGTGCGTGCCATGTTATTTCATTACACATGCAAACACAATGTTATAGCCATCAAGGCAGCAACTTGCTGGTCTGTGATAATAGCAAGGTATCACTATATTCAAATGTTTATCAAAACTTACGCCTGCCAGCTCCTTGAGGTATGTCGCTGCAGAATTTACTGACATCTATAGAGCATGCTTTTTGTAAAAGTGGATCTACATTTATATCAGCTTTTGCTTGTTCGATGAGGTACGCAACTTCCATCCTGCACTCTTCGTGCATCTGGGTGTCTCCAGAGTTGAATTTATTTTTTAAACACTCTTCGACTGCACCTGGTGTATTTTCTTCTTCGCCACAAATCGATTGAATCTAAAATTAAAAGTACTTACATAAGTAATATCGGATCTGAAGTTTATGTTACATAAATTATGACTACTGGAAAAAAACTTCACAAATAAGTTAACTAGTATGATTTATAACAATTACGTACCTCTTGAGCACACATTGTTGCAAGTAAAGGATTGAGGTGATAGTTGAGTGCAGCTTCTCTCAAAATGTTTGCCATTTCTTCTTCACACTTATCTGTGAGCTTATCGTCTCGGAATTTGTTTTTCAAACATTGTATTACTTTTCCTTGTAATTCTTTGTCTGCGGAATTGGCTTTCAACACCTTACACATAATAATTCAATATTAAAATCAAACTTCTGTCATTTTTAGCACAAATTGAATGATGGGTGAATGCTCTGGCCCACGATATTCTTTGAACGGTATCTTGAAATTCTTGAAATTCTTTGAATAACTGCAATAGTGTGACTATTTTACTTACGTTTTTGCAATGTTTGTCAATATCCGAAGAACATGCTGATTGCAACTTCGGATTAAACCTATAATCTGTATTCTGTTCAATCATTCGTTGAATGACAATATCCTTGCAACCATCATCGAAAGTTCGCTCATCTTTGAACTTTTTCAAGCAAGTTAAAGCCTGAGACTGACTTTCTTCGTGGCAATACTGCCGCAACATGGCATGGCATTTATTCAAAAGAGCAAAATCGCTTGAACTATCTCGCAGTTCTTGCTTCCTGACATTGAACAACTTTTTGTGACAATCGTCGGACAAAAATTGTTTATTTGAAGCCAGGCATTCTAAAATCTTGAACAATGATAATATTAGGTTTATTTGAATGTATGCAAACAAGTAAGAATAGGAAGAGAAACTTAACTAAGTAGTTAAACCCTTCTTTTCTCAAGACGACGCACATCAAAAATAAATGCACAACAAAATCTACAAGAATGTGGCGCAACTTAACTTTGATATAAATATTCAGTCAAACAATATTCTATGGAGAAAATTGGGGTCAAGTTATCTGATAAGCATCGAATCGTTATCTTTATAGTATGCAGTTATTACTTGCGAATTTCCTGGTGTCTTATCTGAGCACAATTTTTGGATGTCTGCGGAGCATGCCTTTTGCAAAACAGGGTCAAAATTGATGTTTTCTCTTTGTTGATATAATTGGGCTCTTAGTTGCTGTCGACATTCCTTAGGAATTCGATGTGATTTTTCTTGTATTATATCTTCTTGGACCATAGTGCTTAAGCATTGGATAACTTGAGCCTTAATTTTAGATCTAAGAACAATCGAATAATATACTGATATTAACTATATGGCTGTATGATGAATCGAACGTAACTTGATTTACCAAATTTTTGCACAATGTGTAAGGTACCACAGATCTGTTGAACTCAGTTTCAGATTGGATAAAGTTAAAACTAAAGCAAGTAAGAATGGCAATAATTGAATATACTTACGTTGGGCACCACCGTACAACATGTGGACGACAAGCTTCTTTGAACTTGTAAGTAAACCGATAGTTCTTCAAAGATAACAACTGAAAGTGTTCCACTGCAGCTCGACATTTATAATCTTTTCTCAAGTCTGGATCATTTTTGTGCTCAATCAGACATTCCATTAAATCACCTTCGTCTCGCCCAGCTCTTAGTTCCACCTAATATTAACACAAAACAAAGCATACTTCACCATTTGTACCAAAGTATGAATAACATTATACTTGGTGGAAAAATTGGAACAGTCGAGGAAATAGTAAAATTTTAGCTGTTAGTATAAGAGTAATTATTTTTCAAACAGTTTTTTCGTGACTTAAACACATTTTAAATCTGTTCTACGAAACACTTGTTGGTACCTTTCTCGACACAGTGTCAATTTCATGTATTACACGTGGAAAAATGATCAAAACGAGAAATTTTTACAAAATATGGAGGATACAGATGAAACAATAAAACACAACTTGATACCTCGCAATGCTTTTCCATAATATGTTCACATGCCGATGATATGACTGGGTTGAGTTCAACGTGTTCAGCTTGTTCCTCAGTCAGATTACCGACAGCTGATTTGCACTTCTGTTCTAAACTGTGAAGTATAAAAGAGAGGAATAAAAGCGACAATGAGAATAAGGAATTACCAATTCTAAAGACATTTCAAATAATTGAGTTAAATACCTGTCCAAATTATCTTGGAGACACTCAACTTCTTTCCCTTTTTCTGTTTTGTCATAGCAATACAATGACAGGTCGTTTAGACAAGCTTCTTCTACCTCAGGCTGTAAGTCTACAGTCAAGGCTCTCTGTCGCATTACTCTTTTGATTTCATCCAAACAAGCACGCTTGAGCTATAAATTATCGTAAATTATATATACTTGATTGACATGTGCATAGTAAAATTCATCATGCTATATAATTTTCCATGTCTAATAAGTACTTCGTTACCAGCAATGATTGCTCGATTCATTATGTGGAAGGTAAATAATGTGCTACTAACAGTCATATTGGTTTGAGGATGATCAGCGTATCTGTACAAGCATGGCAGCACATAAGCGCCTCTTTCACGATCTGTTTGAGTGCCATCAGCAGTCCAAGATTTTTTTGCATTACAGAAGTGATTGGCATCTGCTCTGCAAGCCCTATATAACTGTGGATCAAGCTTAAAATCTCTGGCCACAAAGTACTGTATTTGTACCAATGCTGCTTCACATTCTACAGTCATAATGGTCGTGCCAAGTTTGTCCATCAGACAAGATATTACTCGGGAATCACCAG
Source organism: Neodiprion virginianus (assembly GCF_021901495.1). NCBI lineage: Eukaryota > Metazoa > Arthropoda > Insecta > Hymenoptera > Diprionidae > Neodiprion > Neodiprion virginianus. The sequence goes on along the minus strand of NC_060878.1, from coordinate 34,025,112 downwards.
CACGAACCTAAGTTTAGCGCAATAAAGTATGTAAGAAAACATTTAGGAACTGCAATAGATCACCAGGACTACCGGGATATTCATGACTACATACTAAATCTGAGTAACTTACGTCTCTACATGCTACATCAACAACCGATCGGCAAGCGTCATGTAGTACTGGGTCTAGACGCCAATCTTCACCTGCATCGACTTCTTTGATTAATCCTTCCAGCTGTAATACAGGTCATTCAGACATCAATCACAATCATTTTGATTGTGTTTCAACAATGAAAAAAGAATAAATTTCATGCTCAAAGTGTTATAGAATAGCACCGGATACTAGAAAATTTTAAACAACTACAGTATCAAATCTAACAGGTATGACCAACAGATAATGAATTGCTGATCACATATGTGAACCGAAGTAACACAATGTAGGAGTTTCACTCGTTATTTGATCTTGATTTAATTATTTCATTAACTTTATTTATAATACTAACCGCTCTTTGGCAGTTGGGTGTTACTCGCAATTTTTTTTTCCTGGACCTTGTATGTTCCATCAAGCAATGTATGGTTTTACCACCAACCTCGAGTCCGTTGCAGAAATTCTGTATATCATTTCCACAATCGCTGACTATTTCCGGAGACAATCTATAATCTTCCATAAGAATCTTTCTGTGATCAAACATCTCCGATTGACAATCAGCTGATATTTTACTCGTATTTCTCACAGCTGCTTCCAAGCACAACAAGATTTGAGATAATCTGATGTCTTTATCTTCTGACACTGATCGGCGACAATGGTAAGTCTTAATATCTTCTTTGCATGCTCTGACTAAGCCCTTGCTTACTTTATAATCCGATGCTATCAATTTTTCACGTCTAGTCAACTGATCCTGGCATTGTTTTGTCATAGCTCTATCAGTTTTGAACTGCATGAGGCATTTGTATACGTGGCCACTCCCTGGCCTAATATGAGGACAGAAATTGATGTGATCTTGTGTACAAGCCATGTACAGTTGACGATCAAGCTTAACGTTGTCGCCCTGGACCTCCGAAACGTGTAAAATTCGTTTTTTGCATAGCGGCCCTAATTTATCTAAATACTGCTGTAGGCAGGCTAGCGTTTGCCCTTGATAAGGCTGTATTCTACCACAGTGAAACTCGTGTATTTCAGCTGAGCAATCCTTCTCAACATGGGTTACGATTTTGTAATCACTGAAAGCAACCCACTCGAGACGTTGAATATATTCCTGACATTGTGGTTTCACAATTTCATCTCGCTTATCAACAATACAAGCCAAATATGTTCCTACTTGTGATGTAACTTGACAACCAAACCGATCTAAGTCCTGCCCGCAGACTTCAGTTACTGAATTTTTTACATGTTTGTCATCTATTAAAATCTGTATGTGCTTCCAGATTGCATGCTGACATTTTTCGTTCAGGCTTGTTATTTCATTTGCCTGTAATAATACAATGATTGATTGACCTAATATGAACAAACAATGAGTAAACTGCATATATTAAGTAATGAAAAATATAAAGAAAAGATTATCACATTGGTGTAGTTATTATCTAACAGAGATATATCTACAGATGCCGTAAATAACACAGTAAATAACTTGATGAAAATTGTTTCCCAAACTCAGAACAGTACAATAAAAAAAATTTTAATTTGAAAACGAAATTTAAAAACATTGAACAAATTAGCTAATCTGTAACCAATCTATACTGCAGCACCGTTCTTATCTGAAAAATTGTTTAATTGCAAATAATAATGATTTATAGAGCCATTTTGTATTGCTGTGAATGTACAACTTTTCTAATATAATTTTGTAATGAAATTCATAGGTTACAGCTTGTTACAATATGCATCCAACTTCTAGAGATGGAAAGATAAATATCGCATTTTAAGTGATTATTAATATTAAGACTAGAGATTCAATGGAAGGAAATATCGATGCCTAAAATGATTATTCTATTTACACATCAGTAGATTTTATCTGTACCAGATTAGCTTCATTTATAGCTAAATAAACTACATGTATGTAACCTACTGATTCTGATAATATATTTGTTCAATTTGTAATAGCAGATGTGGAAACTTGGTCATGACCCCACTGATGTTGTCATCACAACTTATACATGTCTACGCAACCGTAATTATTTCTCGTACCAAATTAAAGCACAATGATTTGATAGTTTCTACAATCTTGGCAGGAGTGTGTATCCAATAATGTAATCAAAAAATATAGCTTCATAGTTGGATAAATAAAAACTAGAGATCACGAATCATTGCCTAAGATTCAATTTTTTTTTATGGCACTAATCTTTATTAGACATTTGAATGCTATAAAATATTCAATCGATTGTGCAACAAGTGAGTAATAATGTTTAAATGTAATGTTGAGGAATGAATGTACTTTTTAGTGATACAAACACAGTGTCAATAATCGGTTTGTACAAATGTAATACGATTGAAGCGCTTCAGAACCTAAAAAAAATGGTCTTTACCTTGAATGTTTGAACACATTCGAGTACAAACAAATCATCATCATTTGTGACCATTTTACCGCAAAGGCGGTGTAAATCCTGCTTGCAATCTGGTTCATCAATTAGTTTTATCCCCACTTCGTCGAAAGGTTTTTCGATTGTTCTCTTTACTCTGTTATTATTCAAGGTGGATTCCTCGGGATGTATTCTTTCGACAAAATACCACCGGAACTGTGGCTCAGTCTTGACTTCGGTATGTGACACATCGTTCGCATACGCACCAATCGCCGCAGTGACGCTTAAGGTTATAAACCGAATGAAAAATATACGGATGACTTTGTTCGTCATTGTGCTGTTCTTGAAGGCTCTTATTAATCACGCTGAACGGTTTTCCTTTGGTAAATTCATCGAAAATTGTCACTGATATTTTCACCTCGATACCTAACAATCACGACGCATGACACCGCGATCCGCCTCTACGGCTCTACGTACGGCTGACTCCATCCCACGCAGTCCTGGGAATATCAGTACTGTGAAGACTGGTAAAGACTCTGCATTTTGAGCCGTTCTGTTGTTGTCGTTCACCGCAACGCGACGCTAGCAGTACTTTGCCTGCATGTCCACAGTCATAGAGCATATACAGTATCTATAGCGTTGATTGAGGATATATATTTAGCAGTATCACGTATTATCCACCAAACAACTGACCACGTCGTCGAAAAAAGTTCTTCATAACCAACAACTATCGCGTGCAAAACGTTGGTAACATACCGTCGTCATAGTGAAATTGAAAAGTTGAGAAAATTCCGTTCAATAAACATCCGTAGGTGGTCGGAGAATTCATACTTCGCTTGACGTCGCATGTTACGACAATGCTTTGAACATTTAATCGCGTTGCGCGTAGCTTACGTGGTGTTTCCACCTGGCCGTTGAGAACATAGAGATATAAAATACAGAGCCTAAGCAACGGTGTTAGCGTCCCGTGAACGCATTCGAATCGGATCCACGATCGGATCTCTGAAAAACAGAAGATAATAATTCTCCCACCCTCTCTGTCGCTCTACCCATGGAATGGGGGTCACGAGAGGGGGAGAATAACTAGGCTGGCACGTGCAGCTCCATAGGAAGAGCGACAGAGAGGGCGGGGGAATTATTATCTTTCGCCCCTCAGAGAACTCATTTAAATCTCTCCTGAGCGTCGGGCGGCATCAGTCGATTCTGAGCAATTGGAGCGATATCACGTGATCTCGGTATCTGTTCCGCTTTCAGACCGCGTTGGTCAGGTTGTGCCACGTTGTTCGATCAGTGTGTTTCCAGCGTACACATCTGTGAATAATACACGAGGAGCAGCGTGTAGCCTGAAGAAAAACCGAGTTACTGAAATAAAAACATCCTGCTAACGTTGAAGGTGAATTTCGTGTCCTGAGTTTTCATTGTTTTGTGTAATTTCAGATTTCGGCGATGTCTATATTTGCCTCTGTGCGTCGAGTGGCAATCTTATTATTTTTTTGGCCGATTTTCGGTAAATGCGCAGTTGCATCGTTAGCAAGTTTATTCGGTCGGTTCGAACAGACAGCTATAGCACAAAAAGTGAGTATAGAATCGAGTGTTGTTGTGGTGCGGTTTTTTGGATTGTAAGATTTAAGTGAAGATCTGAATAACGTAAAAAGTGCGTCGCTTCACTAATAAACCTGAGATGCTACAAGAACTACTACATGTAAAAGTGTGGAGCAGCTCATAGTCGAGGTAACAATACTTATTTTAATCACTGATTGGTAATTTAAGGTTGTACATTTAAAGCCGAACTTTTATTCTAACATGCAATACATAAATATGGAACTAGACAACAGTAATAAATAATTTGAAAGCTGAAAAGTCAATTTGCTTAATTAATTAAAGTGTCGTGTTTTATTTTTCACAGATTTAAGCAGAGACTTCCGAGTAACTCTTCCATTTCTCGGCAACGTTGGTGAGTTTGCACGTGTTAGGTTACGGGTATTTTCCTGGGATTCCTTTGTTATGTGGCGTGGCGGTAACAATTGTTACACAAATCTTCGATTTCTTAGCTGCATGGATAGGCTCATTCACGATCGCCATGTGCTTGACTTTCAGTCGAATAATTTTTTTTTCGCAATTAAATTTACTCATCTTATTTAATTACTTAAAGTAGGACATTTTTCACGTTGCTAAAAGTGGAATGAGCATCGCGACAGGTAACCATCGCTTACTCGACACTCGCGAGATCGAATTGTGTTTCGCAACTGATGCAATAATCTACGTTTGAATTTACCGATGATGTCGTTTAAGTGGTGGGTTCACCTGAGGTTTGAACATATTTATTTATTCACATTATTGTTAAATCGATAAAATTTCAAAGTCTGACATAACGTAACGTCATCAAATTGCATCTTATATTATATATCATTTTCAATCTTTTAACAGCCAACAAGTATTGATCAACTGCAGGCTTAGCTCGCTTAGAAAAATGCTAATTGACATACAGGATGTTTTTAATCAATTTTACAAAAGTTTATGTACCGATAGTCTGCCATCATTTACTAACATAATACATACCATATTATGGTTGGCGGGATACAACCGTGATACTGTATTCTGAGTAGGCAGACTATGATACAAAAACATTTTGCTCCCAACAGGTAACCAACGAAATGTAAGTCAGTGACCACGGCGCAAATGATGAAGAATGATGTGTGTTGGAAAAAATGAAGAGTCGTTTAGATCGAATATAGGTAACCGGGTAGGTAGGTGGACGTTTGGGATCCGTCGCGGAGTTTATGCATGTATGTGTGTCTTTTCCGTTGGGTGGTTCCGTTGGGAAACAGACAAGGGTAGGAAGGTCGCGATGTACCGTGATGTTACTAACTTTTGTAATCCACAGCGTAGAACGATCACAGAAATTTTTTTCCCGAAAGACTCCGTATTCGAGTCTCTCGACAATTTGTAAGAATTTGAATATGAACGAGATTGAATTTCCCATTTCTTGTCATTCCGCAACCATTTTTCAACCATTATTCAATTCAATTATTTCGTCATTACCGATCATCATGCCATTCAATTAATCTCTGTGATCGTCTGCATGGGCAAAACGTATCTCTGGACCATCTATCGCGTTCCGTGGTACGCTAGATGGGGAGAGATGCTGAGCTCGAAGACTTCGCGTCGAAGAGGACCGCCGACCGTCACGCCACAAAATAATGCTTGCCCTCCAACCTCCCTCCCGATTTTGATTCGATTTGTAATCTGAGAACAACAATCCGCATAGCAATGTATCTAATTCAGAAAGATGCAGATGTGGATTGGGTTTCTACAGAATTTTTGGGACAAGTCCCAGATGATATAAATTTTTTGACAGATTAATCTTTCGCGCCTTTTTGCGCGTAGATTAATCATGAGAATTGGCCGCAGCCTTTTGCGCGTAAATTAATAACGGGAATCGGACGGGTTTTTTTACGCGTCGATTTTGCAAACAGTATATAACAGAGTTACGCACGCTCGATGTGCTGATATTTCAGCTCTCCGGTCAATTTTTTTACGAATAATAAAGTTTTCAAGTTCCACGCCGCCTTTTGCGCGTGGACTTGATACCTTTCAGTTATGAGAGAAAGCGCGGCATTTGGAAACTAGTGCTCAACGCGCAGGAACAAAGTGGATAGTAATAGTGGAAAATCACCTTTTATCTGTTTCAGCTAATCGAACTCTCCGTCTATTTCAGTTAATCAAACTTTTTGTCCTTTTCAGCTAATCAAACCTTTTGTCTGTTTCAGCTAATCAAACCTTTTGTCTGTTTCAGCTAATCAAACCTTTTGTCTGTTTCAGCTAATCAAACCTTTTGTCTGTTTCAGCTAATCAAACCTTTTGTCTGTTTCAGCTAATCAAACCTTTTGTCTGTTTCAGCTAATCAAACCTTTTGTCTGTTTCAGCTAATCAAACCTTTTGTCTGTTTCAGCTAATCAAACCTTTTGTCTGTTTTAGCTAATCGAACCCTCCATTTATTCCAGCTAATGAAAACCTTTTATCTGTTTCAGCTAATCGAATTCTCCGTCCATTTCAGTTAGTCAAACTTTTAGTCCTTTTCAGCTAATCAAACCTTTTGTCTGTTTCAGCTAATTAAACTTTTTATCTGTTTCAGCCAAACAAATTTTTTGACTGTGTCAGCTAACCAAATCGTCTGTCTGTTTCAACTAATTAATTTGTCTCTGTTTTTCGTTAATTGTATTTTTTACGTATCCAAGCTACGTATATTTTTGTTTCTATCGACATATATCACTCATTATGTTTTCGTCAGTTTCAGGTAACTGAGTTATCTTGACTATACCGAAAAATTAACGTTTCATTTTTAGGCTTAGGTCAGTCATCTTTTTTTTACCGATACATAGATTTAGCGATGTAGTTCAGACTCGTCACGATCACAAAATGTGGTAAAATTTATTCAGCTGTAGATTTTTTTTAGTGGTTTTACAGTCTTTTATTGTGATCGCTTTAGTGTCAGTTTTTTCCCGAGTCGCTCATACGCCATGTTCGGTTTGTATTTCACTGTAGAATTATACAGCTCTGTCGTATTTTGGTGGTTGTGCTTATTCTACTTCGATTTGTTTCCATTTCTTCGAAGATTTCTGCATCGTCTTCTGCTAGGTAAATGCCAACGTCTTACAGCGATTCGTGTTTTCGATCTTGGTTTAATTGTCGATTGTTTTGCGTATCCACCAGGTTTTCCATTTTAGGGATTATCTCATACCTCATAACAAGAAAAAAAACAAAAAACCCGTGCGCGAAAAATTCCAAAGTCAATCGCCGTTCGTCTATAAGATAAAAACAATCACCCTTCATCCATAATCAAAACAACCATTTTTTATTCACAATTAAAACAGTAATCTTTCATCGGTAATAAATAGTCAGCAGGTTATATGAACTGAAAAATTTCGAACAAACTGCGAATATACGCGAATACTAATTGATTGGGAAAAACAATTCACTATAATTAACATGTGAAAAAAAGTCATCTGAAATTTTTCTAAGAAAGTAAGATCGATGTTGCAAGTATTCTCCGTGGAGTAGGCTTACTGGGGATACCACGTAAAAAAAAACACGCCGGGTGCTCTACCGCTTGCGGTGGTGTGGAAACGAGCATAAGTGAACTTATTGTCACTGATCGAATTCATTCTTCAAATTACAATTTTCTTCTTGCGTAAATTTAACTCATTGTCAATAAACGTCAGTTAAGAAATTATTTCATACATCCGCTGCATCTTCTTTTGGAATAAAGATATGAGCGTTGACTGAAGGTACATACATATTATCTTCAGCTAACGGTACGAATTAAGTATTAAACATATGAACGGAAATTGCATTCGTGTCGCCTCTACTCACTGGCCGCTTACCGGATTGAGTGCGCGTATAGGAGAGGACGCAGAGAGCGCTGATTGACGATGAATTCATGTTTGCCATTTTCGATTACGAAAAGCCCCATAAAGCTAGCAGTTTTATGTATCTTTGGTCAACGTTTACAGCCAACCAACGCTACGTATATTGCGTACGCTGCCACGGAAACACTATTAGCGTTTTCCACTGGTTGCAATGAGTGCGCACTGGCTCAAACAGGGGGCACTCGTTCCGTGCATGCGTCGCCCGGCATCGGGGTCAACCTTCTGAGTGGAACACGTCGTAAAACGTATAAAGGCAGACTAGATCATAATTTCTCCTAAATCAGAAATAATGTGATGTTACTTGACCGACTGCGCGACTGTCAGTTTTTCAAGAGTGTGATAAAGAAGCCAATTGAACAAACGTATCGGTAATTTTTTGTTTGTAAATAAATGTCACAAATGTTAGACACAAGCATACAATGGCAAAACACACGCTGGAATAGAGAGAGAGAGAGAGAGGGAGATCGCGCGCACTATAGCAAACGAGCACTATAGCCAAAAAGTGTCGGTTTTTTGGTGTCGTTTTTTTCCGCCTAGCCCCTACGGTGAACGAGCGATAAGGAACTTCGTTCCAAAAATTGACAATTCCGCTGAAAAGATAAAAATTAATAAGCAGCAAGTCAAGTTGTCCCAATCTCCTGAAATATTAGGCAGTTAACCTCTAGAAGCTGAAAAAATGTGTATCCATACTTCGACATCGGACATGCTGTGGATTACTCCTATGAAATTTAAAATTTTGGGGATTTCTCCTCTATCGTTCGGCTCCAGCAAGCATCATCACTGCTAGACGAAGATGAAATTAGATCTACTTCGACTCTTTCACGATCGGCAACCATAATTACACTGCTTTGACACCGACTCCCGATTTCAGTGCAATATTTTACGCAGTCAGTGCTAAATTCACGCACCCGAGCTGCTAGTGGAACACGCTGGAAATACGAGTCTACCACTAGTGCGCTCTCAGTTCACACTCACAATCAGTGCAACCAGTGGAAAACGCTATATGTTATGTTGTCTGCTTGAAAATGTGCGCTAAATGATCTCGAATACGATTGGTTAAAAATTGAAGACGACCTTCAATGGGCACGGGATGCACGGACATAGCTGCGCAAGAACACACCTTATCTTCTTTCAACATGTAATCACGGTGTAACGTCTAACAACGTTTGGCATTGTAAACTCATTCCCAACCATCAACTATGGTTACCGATATGCGTTTATTATCATGACCATCGAAACTTAAGTTGAAAATCTTATCTTGTGTCAGTGGCCGCTAAATCTCTGGTGTTTTCTGGTTGGGGACACACGGAAAACGCGAGCGTGGGCTGTTGAGGTTTTGTATCAGCAATTACCATAGTTTCACCTAATGGCTAAATATTCGAGTGATTCGGATACGGATAGAAGCAGTAGGCATCATAGAAAGCATCACGCAAGATCCAGGTATATATTTATTCGTCTTGGCATTGGCGTAACTATTACTATTTTGGTATTTGAGAAACGTGAGAATTGACATATATCTGTACCTTATTATTAATTTTCTTTCTGATAATATGCTATACTAATGTATGCCTTCAGGTCCACGAGTTCAAGTTCTAGCGACAGTTCATCTTATCGCAAAAAGTCCAAGCATGTGAAGGGTAAGCGACGTCACCGCTCTCGCTCCCGAAGCAGAGACAAGGAAAGATCGTCAAAATCCTACAAGTTGTCAAGAGGAAGCTCTAGGGATAGAGACCGGCGACGTTATCAGCCCAGGAGATCTAAATCTTATTCACCTGATAGAATCAAAAAAAAAATACGATCTGTATCAAGGGAGGCATCAACTAGTCGCTCCAGTAGTTCTCAGTCAAATGTGAAGTCTGTTGGCGCGGAAAAATTACAGCCGTTGGCTGTTAAAGGTATAATGAGAACTGATACACCGGGTAACTAAAAATTTTGTTGAGCATATTTTGGATTAATTCTCGTTTGGCATAGATCCGCTTTTATTAAGTCATAAAATGTTTTAGATGATTTCCCAATCGAGCCAAGGATCAAGGAAGCTATACTGGATGAAATAAATTCAGATAAATTTGTACCTAAGCAGTTCTCCTCGTCAGTTCAAAGTAGACAGACCAAATCAAGCAATATTGTTATCGATATTACAGCAGATACCATAAAACTCCCGACCATTGTTATGCTGACTGATTCATCGAACAATATTTTTCACACATCGGTAAATTGATAAATAAGATGGTCTTAACGTACAATAAACGTATTTTGAAGGTCACAGATTAATAAGATATTACTGTTTCTTGCAGATAATGTGTGACAATGAGGTCAGATTTGACAAATGGGTGAAGAAGTTATATACTTTACGTCAAAAGGCGATTGCAGATTCAGCTCACAGTAGTGTTACTTGACGTCTAAGTAATTTAGTTATTTGAGTAAATTATTAATCAATCAATAAATACATCAATTGATCTCTAAACGAAATGTACAACTCGGGAGGACTAGAATGGTAATGTTTAATACACGAAATAAAACGTGTGTATTCGCAGCTTTTAAAATTTCTGATATTACTGACAATGAATAAAACGTGTTTTTCTCCAACTTTGTGGAAGCAGTACCTTATTTATAAATGTCGGTTTCTGTAAGACTAATGTCATTAGCTGACAAGAAGCTAAACGTATAAGCTAGAAGTATAAGCTTTACTTTTACAGATGCAGCGTAAAAAAGAAAAGTCAAAATTAATGTATATTTTCAATATTCATGTGTAATACTGAATACCGCTAAGTAGTAAGAGCAATAATGGTTTTATTTTAATCATAATGTCAATGGCACGTATAATATTACAAACCAGTCGTATTTAATTTATATTCCGCACTTGAAGGCAAAAGTAACAATAGTTCAAATTTTTTTATTCGTCAGAAATTTGTTATGCTTTGGATCTTAGTTAGGATAAATGACATACATACGAAAATTACGCGTTGGTGATTATACGGAGTATTGTATCGCAAATACAAAACTGGTGGCTGTTGCATTTCATACGTCAACAGCTATTTGCTACATAGGTGATAAACTTTGAAATATATAATCAATTTTACGTATGTGGTTAAGCGATTTTGTCAAAATAGAACAATATATCCATCAAGATTCATGTTTAAAAACTGCAATTGGATCAAAGAAAGAATTAATTATAGACATATTCATATATATATATATATATATACACAACTGCAGAACAGTATATATATAACATATATATATAATATATATACTGTACTGGCATGCTACTCTGCAGTCTTGTATACCAAACAAAAAACTAGATATGCATAATCATTGATATATAATCCCCAGAACCAAATAAAAAGGGAAGAGCATAGATAATTCCAAATATAGCATCAATCATACGAATAATTATAATCATAGTAATGTAAAGAGTGCATACTGTATAATCCTGCATCATAACATGTATTTAACTTCGAATTAACACTAAACTATTGCTGTTTAATCTAGCGAGGAGTAATCTTACATGAGATATCTTATATTCTATTTAATTGAATTTTCTTCATATGCCATAATTTCATCCATATTTTCGATAGCCAGTTCCCATACATCTTTTCCTGAGAACTGGACAAAAGGTGCATCCTTCACGCTCCTTTTGTCAACTGCAATTTCACAGAGAAGTAGGATGACTGATACTGTTCGCAGAGTGGGGTTTATCAAATAATTGAGGTGTTTTGGTACATACCACTGTGAACAACTTTCTCTAATCTGTATGTTGGCATGTTACGGCATTCTCGAGCTATATAAGGTCCTAAGCCAGACAGATCGGTTATACGAGGAGTAACAACTTTCATTGTTTCACGAACAACTTCAGTGTCAACTTCGTAGTATCCTAAATTAAATAAGAGATAAACATAGGCATGAAGCATGATCAACAACTGAAGTAAAAACAGAATATGAGAAGTATTCAAACTACCTCTGTACATTTTGTTCACAAGATCGTACAAACTTCGTGGAGGTAGAACTCGCTCACGATTCAACGGCATAACAAAGCAGCGGTTACCGTCCACATCAATAATTCCTGTTTTGTTCTGAAAATAAGCCATTCATTATGTAAGTTTTGAAATGCATAAATTGTAATAACTAAGAAAAGGATGGTTACTGTGTTAAAGTCATGAATATATCGTCCTTGACGGCCACCACGTAGAATGGGGACATCGATCTTCTCGTAATCTTCGTTTTCAAGATCGATTTCCAGTCTTTCTGTCAAGTAGTTTTTTATGTCGTTTTGGAGCTCCATGGTTTTTTCAGCAAAAATAGCAGCATCCTCCTCCATATTGTTAGGGTCAGAGACCAAAGATTGAGAATTATCCAAAGCATCTTTCAAGTAAGGTGCTTTGTTAGATTCATAATATGGAATGTCACACCATCCACGGAATCTGTGCATTTGAACTCTTGCATATTGCTTGTATATGTAGACACCACCGATTACTCCAATGCTCATAACAAGAAGAGCAGTGAGAAACAAGCACAGCGTTGTCAGTGAATTCAGTCTCTGTGCTCTCTGACGACAACGCAAAACGTATCGTGTAGGTCGAGGAAGTGTAGCATATTGACTCTCTGGATCATCCTTAACGTCCCCCGGCTTTTGAGAAATATCAACAATTTTTTCACCATTTAATCAACATTTTCTTAGCATTAATATTTTTTAATTATTTTGAGCCATTGAACAAGTGATACAAATTGAAAAGCAATGAATTATAAAGTTAATGAAATATCGGCGTGGATTAAAGTGATGCTTCCTATCTGTTAATCATATAATTTATTTCAATAAGCTCATATTTCCTGACAGTTGAGTTGATGACCACTAAAGAGTAATTCTGTACTGTGGTTTGTGGTTGCACAGTGAATCTTTGTTTGTTGTTAATTCTCTTCGGAGTAAAATATTGACAAGTCAACGACTGTAATGTCATTACAGGTACAATGACAGTATCATATGAGGAATTTCAGACTACAACTTAAGATAAGATCAGCAGGCTTGACTATTTGTTTGACTGTTCCACAAGTGATAAGACTTTAATGACGTAAATACGCAGCAATCTACGGTTTATGATTTTCTCAAATGAACGCGCCGTTTGTAAAAAATATGAATTCACATACCAATTCTTAATGATGGAAAAGTACGGTTGGATACTTTTTGAACGTAAATATAAGAAAAAATGATAAAAGTTTGATATTTATAATACTAACTGGAGGTATCTCGTCCACAACCAATGGTAGCTCCACTATGTCCGCAGCTTTCTTCTCAGTGATGGCTTTAGTGATTATCGTCATCTCGATGTAAAACTTTCGGTGAAGTTATTTAACTCTTCTCGTCGTCAGCACAATAAATATACAAGTCAATTTATTCTGCAATTCTCGAAACTCACCCAATTCGCTTGGTGATTAAGTGGGGTAATGGAACTCGCGCAAGGCTTAAAGTCGATCGAAACACAACCGTGATCCGGACACCAATAACACAACGATACGACAGAATCACGTACTACCGCACACAGAGTGCATGATTGATCGGTGACAGCTGCGCAGCTAGCCTCCACCCACCCCTAGTCTTCCCGTCGCTACAAAATATCACGGCAATGAGAATCTCTAAGCCATCTAGGCGCAGAGAGCGGTACTTTCACGATTGGCAGCCTACCCAGGGTAGCATTATCTCAAAAGTTCGTGTTGTGACCGTCACATGCGCGCGTGCATGACTTTACCGGCTAATGTAGTTTAGTATCCTTGCCTGCCGGCAAACCACTATCTGTCTATTTCCGCAAGAAGAGTCCAAGTAATCAGTGAGAAAACCCGTGCATGTCGGTCGATTGACACGCTGCATCGCATACAACGATTATGCTCAATCCTGCCGTAAATTCGACTCATGTTGCACCAGCATGCATCAATCATGATTAATTCTACCGCAAATTGCTGCCAATTATGGTTTTACATGATCGGATATGCTACAGCAAATTCTACCTGGGCCAGGTAGCTTTCAGTCGCAAGTTCATATTGTGACCGTCACATACGCGCAGGCTAGATTCTGCCGCACTGATACTGTCTGACTGATATATTATCATTAGATTATTTATCAGAGCTCTGCCGGCAGACCACTATCTGACTGTTTCCGCAGTTGTGGGAAGACTTGAACATGTGCGCTACCATACTACGGTGCTGTATTAATGTATTCATTCCATAGACAATGTCTATGATTCATTCATGCATCAATACAGGTTATTTGAAAATCACATTACAGTTCGTGCACTCCCGAGAAAGGTAAAAGAACCGTTGAATCGCCACCTGCATATGAGAAATTGAAGTAATCAGTGAACAGCCGCGCTGCAGCAGCATGCAACAATCATGCCAAATATTGCTGTCAAGTGTTACCGAACGCGGTCTTGCATCATCGGATGCTACAGAAAATGTTACTTGGGCAAGCCTCCAGACAGAAAGTGATAATATTATATTCTCCTCTGAAACCCTATTGAACCCCGATCTTATAGGTTTGCGATAATTGTTTGACAAAAAATATCGTCTTTGCAAGTTAACGCTAAACCGATTACTACGATTCACTAATTTAAAAGTAATGACGCGATTTTTCATTGCGCTGTTTGAAAATTTCCAGGATTTGCGCTGTGACCACTTATGGCTCCGCGTGTGTTAGGACAGTAGACAAACAACTGTAATCATTTTACCAAAGCCTTGCGTCTAGCTAGTCACTACGATTGACAGAAATTGGTTTCCGAATTGTGAGCACGATGGCGCTGTTTGAAAATGGTAGTTGTAGAATTTTCGAGGGCCTGTAGTCTCTGCGTTTAGTCTGCCTTTAATCGGCGTCTCCGGTTTTAAGGGTGGGTCTGTCTTTTTGTGGGAGGGGTCGTACCGACGAACACGAGTAGGATTAATTGAAAATATAAGGACACTTTCGACGGAGAGCCTCTAGTCAGTAACGAGAGTCGATAGTGGACCCGGTCCAGGGTATTCGAACTTCGAACGAAGTGCGATTTCGTTAGACGACGATACGTTGAGGACGTACACATACGACATTGGTGATTACTACCGCGCGGTGGATGAATTTTCTTCAAGCCCTGTAGGGTCCATCCCTCATTCCCTTCCCCGTAGTCTGCCCGTCCGTTCGTTTTTCCCTTTCCCCCCTGGCCCTCTCTCCTTTGCCTCATTACACTACGTACCCCTCTGTTCATGGCTACAGAGTTCGGGGTGGGGGTAACAAGCTGTATTATCCTGCAGGATATTATACTCAGAGTTGAAAGTTAAGGAGAGACAGGAATTGGACAGAACTGAGCAGCTCCTTATATATCGAATCACCAAAAGATTACTGAAGTTTTATGCAGGAATATGTCAAGTTTAAAAATTGGTAAGAACTAACAATCGAATACCTCTAAAACTCTAGCACTGAAAGACTAGAATTGTAACTGCTTCCAGTTTTTTGAACGTATTCTTTATTTCATCCTCTGCAATGTAGCTGTGGAATTAATCACTCAAAGATAATTTTTGAGGCTATCTATGTTTGTAAATCCCTATCTTATTGTAATTTCTTAGAGTAATATTATATGAATTGTCTTTGCTTCCATTTTAACTTTCAAGCGTTCAACGATTAGTCATTAAGCTCAACTCGTTGGTATCTTTAACATTGGTCAGCTGACATTTTGCATGATTAATTTTCAACATGTTATAAGTGCATCAATAATGTGGATACTCGTTATCTGTATTGCAATATGATTTTTAAGTAAAGGCTCTTCTTGTAGCGCATTATAAAGTATTGGTCAATGCTAGCGGAAATGTATTATTATGTAGCTAAACTTATTGTAGAGATATATTGAGCTATTAAGATAGCTGTAGAGCAAATCTTTCATGTACAACCCATTCTTGTCATACATTTCATTCGCAACTCTGGTACTGTAGTGGTCTGTAAAATGTTACCCCCTTATTCACGACCACAACATATTAAATTCAAAGACAAACATATGCCGCCTGGTACTTGGATGTGCCTCTTTATTTAAGTTTTCAGCAACTATTATTTATTTCAATTACTTGGTATAATTAATGGCTGATTATTTTGTTTTCCTTAAAGTGTTGGCAATACACTTGCTTAATCTACCTTTGCGAACGATGGACCCTGAACCAAGAAATCAGAGGGTGTGCCAACAATAAAAAACAAAAAAAAGCTAAAGAATGAATGCCTGCTCCACTGACCCTGCCGACACAACACAAGCAGGCTTAAGATTCATTCACGTAGTACGTGAGTAGCCGATAACACGTGCCACTCTTCGACGTACATATCTCTATATTCGCACATGGCAGCCATGAAGCATGGTACGTCTTACAATTGTTTGCTTGTTGCTTTTCGATGTAGCCCGTATATTCTTTTGATTACTTACTACATTTTTGAGATTGAATACGTTTTCTCTTTGTTGTTTGTTTACTTTTGAATATTGTTATTTCGGAACACGGAATGAAAGAAAAAAAAAATCATAAAAAGTGAGTTTCTTTAGTGCTTAGATATATTGTTTGTATATGTTGTTTACAATTGTAATTAATAAAGCAATCTATTACCAATTATTATTCAATTCGAATTAAACATTCCATTTTATCACGAGAAGTTTGGTCCTATTATATTCAATTATGCTTTTAACCAAGGAGTAGCTTTTAGCAGAAGCAGTATGCCATCAATTGAGTGAAGTGTAATTGGATTTCATTCCTACAGGCAAGACCAGTCAGGACGACGTGTGCTACGTCGTCGCCAAGTACGATTATGGGGGACAAGGAGCCCAAGAATTGGATCTTCGTAAAAATGAACGATACTTATTGCTCGACGACTCCAAACATTGGTGGAGAGTTCAGAGTGCCAGGGGTCAAGCTGGGTATGTTCCAAGTAATTACGTCAAGAAGGAAAAGCCATCTCTGTTTGACAGTATCAAAAAAAAAGTCAAGAAAGGTTCAGGGTCAAAAACGTTACCATCGAGTAACTCACCCTCAAGAGCGGTCGAGTCGCCAACCATGGCTCGAAGATTACCCGCAGATCCGAGTGAAGCAATTGGAACAGCAGTTGTAAAATATAATTATCAAGCGCAGCAGGCAGATGAATTGTCATTGGTGAAAGGAACGCGGATTCTCATACTTGAGAAGAGTAATGACGGCTGGTGGAGAGGACAGAGTGGCACTCAGGCCGGTTGGTTTCCTTCAAATTATACTCAAGAAGAAGGAGATGCAGATGATACGTTGCACACTTATGCAATGGCAGAAAATGTGTTGGATATTGTTGTGGCTCTCTATTCATTTTCTTCCAACAATGATCAGGAGTTATCCTTTGAGAAAGGAGATCGTTTAGAAATCCTTGATCGTCCACCAGCTGATCCTGAATGGTACAAGGCTAGAAATGGCCAGGGACAAATTGGCTTGGTTCCTCGCAACTACTTACAAGAACTAAGTGAGTACTTGACACAACCTTACCGTGAGCGAGGAATGACAACCAGTGAAATTGGAGCTGGAGACTCATTGGAACGAAGGCCTGATCCAGGGGATAGACCCCATCTTGTTGGGAAGCCATGGTACTATGGAAGAATAACTCGATCTCAGTGCGACACTCTTCTAAATCAGCATGGTCAAGATGGGGATTTCCTCATTAGAGACAGTGAAACAAACGTGAGTTACTTTTGTATTCACAGTATGGGCATTACAGAAAAGCAAAGACAATAGCTAAAATATCAAATTGTATCAAATTCCTTTCACTTGTCTTATTTATATGAAATCCACCAATACCAAATTCACTCAAATAGTGGCTCATATTAATTTATGGATGTGCAATTTTCGATTTGTAATGAATATATAATATATTCAGGTAATCAGTGAACTTTTTCCAATACTGTTTGATATTTAAATTGGTGTGTGTAGATGGGAGATTACTCTGTATCACTCAAGGCACCAGGACGAAATAAACACTTCAGGGTACACGTGGAGGGTGCTTTGTATTGCATCGGGCAGCGGAAATTTCATACTCTCGATCAACTGGTGGATCATTACCAACGAGCTCCGATCTATACAAATAGACAAGGCGAGAAATTATTTTTAGTTCGTCCATTACCGAAGGGGAATCCCAGTAGCAATGGCTGCTAGACTAAAATAATGCAGCATTTTTTTTCTGTACGTAGGATTATCTTAATACCTAATACCTGCCTAGCGTAACAATTGATATGATTACGTTAAGCAGTATTTATACACGAGACTAACATAATTGGTGAGCTCATATATTAGTGTTTCTCTTATTTGTCTTTTATTACTAAATAATTTATTACCATAAGTAATATAATTAATGATAAATAATGAACGTTGGAGCTTCCAACTTTACAACATATTAGTAAAAGTAATGGCAGCTAAGCGAGCTGGTGGGAGATCATTCATTTAGTTGACGCCATGCTTCTTTATCTATTTAATTAATATTGTACTAAGGTGTTGCGTCGACTATGATGCTACTAGTAGAGAATGCCAACGTACCCATGCATACTCTAGCGCACGCAAGTATAACGATCAATTAATGATAATTATTAAACCATACGACGAGTAACCAGATCTATCAATATGGAATATACCGATTAAGTTAAAACAAAGACTAAGTGTTCATTTGTGATTTTGTATTTATTAGAACATTTTTAAGTAAATAAACCATATTTAAGTGTGCACACATCTTTCACCCATTATTGTCGTCATCTTCCGAAGTATTCCAAGTATCATTATCACCATTTCAAACACACTCTTTAAATTTATCATTGGGTTGTGTTAATGATGGACGGGTGAAAAGGTACTACGTCATAAAACCATAATATATCTGTATAATTAGTAACAAATATTATCTTTATTTAACGTGTATATTATATTCATAAATAAAAGTATCATTTACTTTTTTGTTATATGAATAAATGAGATTGGTGCTCTTAAAACGTAAAGTTGTTGGCACTAATTGCCAACAAAGTCATGTATATAAACAATTTTTTCGATACTATAAGTATTTTAGTTTTGCATTATTTGTTCGTAAGGTAATTATAAATTTAGGCTTGCATAATCATAAGAAAGGATTGTTCGTATTTCTTGTTGTCGTGCCAACACCGGATCCCACCTGAAAATAAAATTTATCAAGTTTAAGAATTTGATGTGAGTTCATCGTGTGTAAATGGAATTGGCGGTCATTTTTCATGACCCAACTTACCATGAATGGATTTGCGTGATAGGAA
This sequence comes from Neodiprion virginianus, assembly GCF_021901495.1. NCBI lineage: Eukaryota > Metazoa > Arthropoda > Insecta > Hymenoptera > Diprionidae > Neodiprion > Neodiprion virginianus. The sequence goes on along the minus strand of NC_060878.1, from coordinate 34,005,926 downwards.
GTCACTTTTGGTTGCCATGCTTTGCTCGAAAACGGCGTCATCAACTGACTAGACGAAACTACGTCACCATTACCAGGTAATCCAACTCCAAACCATTGCTGCTCTGCTACGAAGAAATAAATTAAAAATCTACTTGCTATAAAACGATACTATTGAAAAATCATATATCAATGCACAACTGGGTCAGGTATTAGGTATCGTCAAACATAAATGTGATTTCTATACTGTTATACATTACCATTATTTGAAGAGAATTGGATTGTCCTGAAGGGATTGACTGAATTGCACGCATTGTCCATGGGTTGCGAATTGTTATTATTATTTATGCTATTTACCGTTGGCTGCCAAGCATTTTCGCTAGTGAACGGATTTGAAATTACATTTGTTGTTTGGTTATTGCCTCCCCAAATTTGATTCGTATCTACAAAATAGATGTATGAGAATTAAATGTAGCTGGATTGGTAAACTAGATATCCTTCACGCTGACTTACTGGTCGTATTGTGGGAGTCCCATACAGATGTCGGCGGAATCACCGGCTCCTCTTTCAATTGCGTTTGCTTCATTAGAGAGTCCAAATCTTTGAGCGCGGCATAACGATCTTCCGATGGTGGTTTGGTTATACCATTGAAATTTGCAAACGATCCTGTCACTTCGTTAGAAGAGAATGAGGAGTCCGTACCTAATTAAAAGAAGGACTACAATTAATACTGCTGAAAATATAAATTAAAAAAAAAGTAGGAATGTAAAAATTTGTTCTCACTTTTAGGAGAATTGAAGACAGGATTATTATCAAAATTGGCAAAGCTCGGCTGAGGTGTGAATTGTTGATTGAACTGTAAAGTGGGTGTAGCAGCTGAAAACGGATCTGGAACTTGACTGAAGTCGGCACCAAAGTCTACATTAAATGCCTTCGTCTTCACAGGTTCTGATTTTTTTGTTTTCTGAGCTTGTGAGGAGATTGGAGTTGTTGTCCCTGGTTGAGGAACTCGTGGTATTGCCGTTTCATTAGATTTTGCACTGGTCGTTGGCGATTTGTGAATTCGAGACCTCTTCAGAATAGATGGATCTAAATAATACCGTTTCAGTTCATACTTTGAAATCATTAGATCTTTCATCTTCTCTTCATCTTTTATGTCTAGGATTTTCGGAGTTGGTGGGTCTGCCAAACCAAGCCAAATTCTTCGACAATAATCATTCCCTCGTTCTTTAATATATTCAATTTCCTCAGGTATAAATGTCGCCATGGAAATTGACTTTACTCGGTGGGGTGGAGTTAGTCCTCTCCTGAAAAACATTATATCATTTTACTTGTGTACAAAATGAAAAAAAATTAATACGTAATTAAGTATTTTGTTTAGCTTTACGACTGGAGTATCCATTCTGTTTCCTGGCTTTTTTCACTGAAGTAAAGTTATTGAAATAATAGAATGAGCAATGTTTTACGATTGGATACTTTTACACCATACAAGTACAATTCTTTGAAGAAGTGATTGCTGATTTTGATTAAGACATGCCAAGCACTTAATGGTATGAATGAATTGTTGTTAACATAATCAATGAATAGTTCAGTGCGCAATAATCTCTTGGAAATTTTTAATTGTGTAGATAAAGTTCTTAGAAGGAAAAAAATCTTGGTATTCAGTGATAAGTAAATAAGAAAAATTTCAGTCCTGTAACAAGGGAAGCATGTGAATCCACAGCAGAGATAACGTGGGTGAGAGAGAGAGAGATAACTGATAGTTTGTAGTTTCCGTTCTCTTCTAACCTCTTCTAAAATGATATCAGAGATCAGCTGATAAACTAACAACTCGTGGGAAATTATTTTGACATTATTTGACAGAGCTCATCTGGTTCCCCATACGACGGTTAGTCCGAATAAAAATTAGATGAGAATGAAGGGGAATTGATAACATACAGGCTATAATCTGGGGCGAGAGAGGTAAGTGGGTTTAAAATTGAACTCGAGTAATGTTTGTTGGGACAGTAAACTGTGGAGTTTTAAATCAAGTCTACTTACAACATGCCAGAACATGACGTACAGACGAAGGAACCGATTGTCATATTTACGTAGGTGGGGCCTCTTTGACGACAATCGAAACATTCTTTGTTCCCTGGCTGTGCAACGAGCTCCCGTAATATTTTCAAGTTCTTTTCGTCCTGCTTTCTCTTCGCTGACGCCATGATTAATAACGTTGGTGAAATGTGAATTTCACGAGTGAATTTAGACCAGCACTCCTCTCGCGGACTCCTTTGGGAACTGACTCACTCACAAGAAGTCCAGTAGGCTTTGATTAAGGCTTCGATGCTCCACCTACATAGAGAAACAAACTTGCCTTATACATCTCTTCGTGAGAAACCTACTCCACTCCAAAGATAGATCATTTCAGTTTCAACACGTTGAAACGTCTGTGTTTTAGGTACTTTATGTTCAGCTTATTCAAATGTCACCTTGAATTTTTTTAGTTCTGAAGAAGTGTTTAAGGTTAGGTTTACTAATAAATGTAAATACCACCCAGTCCAGCAGAACAGATTCTTTGTAAACTTCTAATATGCCAAGTTTTATCTGCTCATCAAAGTATTACTGTGTAATTAAAAATCAAACAATTATAGACAACTTATATCCTTTTTCTTTTTTTTTACAGGTTATGTTTTGATCATCGATATTTAAACCATGGCACAAATACTCACATCACCATTAAGTACTCATAAGTGGGTACTTGAGATTGCATTTTCAAATAAAAATTTTATCAATAATTACTGTGCCATTTTTTATTTGCAGAGCTCCATTTCTAAAGGACAACCGTCAGTGCAGCTTAAGTGATTTAGATGTCGACATGTTTTTGAAAATATCTAACTACGAGGATACTGTTCGCCAACTAGATATATATTATGGCATAGGTGAGACATAACGGAATGGCTACTTGCACTATTTCACTTAGTCAAGGGCATAACGATACCTTCTCATTTTGTACAATGGTTACATTCAATTTGATTGACAGTGTGAGTTGTCATAGTCCATAAATCCTGACTTTTTCGTAATACTTCAGAAGACGTTAGAGGCATTGTGCTACTATTGTTCTAAATTTCCATCTGAATATGTACCTTTTTTAAAGCATTGTAAATCATAATGTGCTAAAAAAAATTTCACATAATTTTAACCACTTGTTGACAGTAAAAAGACAGTTATTGAGACATCAAAGCTGCATCACAGGCCTTTTTCCTCAAATTTCAAGTGACAAAGTTGTTGGCAGCGTTAGGGAAAGTATTTACTGTGCAGCAGCAATCTGGAGCTTGTATCAAGCCTACAGGTTCGTGTTGTCACTTAGTTAGTTATTAGTTCCCAACGTCAACAATCTCTGGAAGCACATGTTATTGGGGATGTTCTTTTATATATAGACGAATAGATGATGACAGAGGAAAATCTTACGAGCTTGGGCAGTCAGCCATAAAGTGTATGCGAGGTATACTTGAATGCTGGATAAAGCAGTCATCAAGAATCGAATTGTTCAAGCGCAATCAGTGCAACTTATTTGCTCTGCATTGTAAATTTCATTTAGTTACAGGCGATGAAATATTTCCAGATACAGATTATCACCATTTACAGGTACACTGTGTACTGGCTGAAATTAATTTGCTCGAGCTTCTACAACTACACCTTATAGTTTGATATTTATATTTTCTTGTACCATTACAGATCGATGTTGTTTCTCTTTACCTGATTTTTCTGGTTCAAATGATATCATCGGGCTTGCAAATAATATATACGCAGGACGAAGTAGCTTTTGTACAGAACTTGGTATACTATGTTGAGCGAGCCTATCGCACACCAGATTTTGGTATTTGGGAACGGGGTAGCCGTTACAATGACGGAACACCTGAGATACATGCCAGTTCCATTGGTATGGCTAAAAGCGCACTGGAAGCCATAAATGGATGTAATTTGTTTGGAGAAAAAGGAGCATCCTGGTCCGTTATATATGTCGACATCGATGCTCATAATAGGAACCGCAGCATTTTTGAAACAATGCTCCCAAGAGAATCTAGTTCAAAGGTAACAAGTGTTCAATTAGTGTGTAAGAACATTTTGACAAAAAAATTACTTTTTCAAAGGATTTTTTAGAACCGAATCTTGATTTTAGAGTGTCGATGCTGCCTTGCTTCCTACTATTTCGTTTCCAGCATTTGCAACTCATGAAGAAAATTTATACAATGAAACTAAGGCAAATATAATACGCAGACTGCAAGGCAATTATGGTTTCAAACGATTTGGTAGGGATGGGTATAAGACTGTGCTTGAAGAAACACATCGTCGGTACTATAAGCAAGGACAAATTAAGGTTTGGATCCGATATAATTTTGTAGTTACATACATTTTATGATAAATGTATGCAAGTTGAAGCTTTTCCACAGGAATTTGACAACATCGAGTGTGAGTGGCCATTATTTTATATTTTCATGATCATTGATGGCGTATTCAAAACTCTTCCAGAGCAAGTTGAAGAGTATCAAAACCTGTTGAAATTGAGACTTCATAAAGACGTTAATGGAGGTAAGCCCTTCCCATCTCCTTTCCAGTGATTTTGCTAATGAGAATTTTTTCACGCTTCTCTCTCGATTTCAAACATTTTTATAACTCGTACGATCTAACATTCACAGATCCTGTGATACCCATGTATTACTTTGTCCCTGAAGAAAATATTGAAGTAGAAAAAGCGCAGCCAGGCAGTGCACTGCGAATGTCCAGCATCGAAGGTAGTGGGCAGAAATCAACTGGCGAAGCAGAGAATGTAACCCTTTACTTGTGGAACCAAGCTATGTTCGTAATTGCACAGTTGTTAACAGCTGGTTTGTTGCACATTAATGAGTTGGATCCAATTCGACGTTATCTTCCGTCTTACAATAGGCCACGTAGAGCGGGTAGATACTCTGCGTTTCAGGTAGGCTTTACGAATATTTATCAATGATTTCATTTTTACAGTACAAAAATCTTTATCAAAAAATTTTTTGGATTTAATCGATGAATTGCAATACTTATACTTAAATTTGAACATACTAAAACTTGAAATAAATAGAAAACATGACATCATACAATGAATATTTGTTGTTGTGAGCACTATTTTGAGATAATTAATACAACTAAAGCTAATCCTATTCTTCTTACGTTTCATTCAGGCAAAGCCCAGCATTGTAAGTAATTCACTGTATATGCCTGCAGTAGTGTAGCTTTGTATGTCACTGTCGATTTGATCGATGTTTACCGAGAATTTATTTATCCTTTAATTCAATTGTAAACTCAGACTTTTTGTGACAGGCTTAATAACAGTAGACTTTCATTTATTTATATTTTTTTATTCTTTTCATATTCTAATTGACGATCGATAGAAAAATCTATTTTTTTGTTCATTAATCATTTATTTTAAGCTCACTTTTGATTATTACCACTATCTACTCGTTCTCGGCATGTTCTTCTACACTAATCTACACTGCAAAATTTCCGTTGCTGCCATTCAATACAGCTGTAAAAACAAGAATTATAATTATTCAGAAAGTCAGTTGAATCTGCGAACTTTTACAGTGAGAAATTTCTGATCTCTTATTGCAATTAGCGGTTGAATCTACACTGATTTTTGTATTAAGAGCTTCTGAAATGTGTTAATATGTACGGAAGCAAATGCACTGTGACATTACATTTCTCGTAGTTGATTAATGCACGATTTACCTTTTCCGCGATTGAACCTACAAGTTACTGCAATTTCTTTCTATAATCTATAGTAACTCTTCTAGGGGACGCACACAGATCTGGTTGTACAGATAGTTTTAATCGCAGAGTCCATGAGGCTGCAGGCTATGATGGCTACATATGGTATTCAAACACAGACACCTCATGAAGTAGAACCTGTACAAATCTGGTCATCCACTCAATTGGTTAAAGTCTATGAACAACTTGGAGTCAATAAGAAATTAGATCTGCGTGGTCGACCTGCAAGGCCGGTTGGTTCCCTAGGCACTAGTAAGGTATATTAAATTACCAATCATTTTTGTAATCGGATTGAAAACCAACTTGTGATTTTTTTTTCATTACTTGCCAATTTTCTGGCCAGGTGTACAGAGTTTGCGGTATGACGGTCTTATGCTATCCCTTGATATTCGAAGTTTCTGAATTTTATTTATATCGGGATATGGCACTACTGATTGATGACATCAAAACGGAGCTGCAATTTGTTGGCAGATATTGGAGACTCTCTGGCCGGCCTACCGTCTGTCTTCTTATAAGAGAAGAACACATGCGGTACTGGCATAATAAATTTTATGCAATTTGAAAGTCGATAATATGTGTTGAAATTAACACTGACCTAATTATACAGCTAATCAATTTTTTATTGAGAAGTACAGAACAAAAATATACATAGTTTTCAAGAGGATCTGCATAAAATATTATTCTTGTTAATTATGATTCTAGTGACCCACAATTTAAACAAATGTTGGATTTATTTGCAATGTTGAAAAAAGGATACTGTGATGGAACTAAAGTAAGAATTGGACGCTTGCAAAATCTGATCTCGTCTTCATGCATTGGTAACTAATTTCCTTGATACGATATAAGAATACTACATAGTAGACTACATAGACTGCATTAATACATTCCAATATTTTATCTATATGTAGAGCATTTAGACTTCATGGATACCATGGACACTGATCTATCGCTTACGCAATTCCGACAACTAGAACATGACTACATTGGATATCAGAGTTTGACAGATGTACCCCGGGCACTGTCGTATTCTGAAGAATTAAAAGAATATTCCGTGAGTAAAAATACTTCATTTATTGAGAACATTTATTCCAACACAATCATGTTTTAGAAATACATGAAAGAGCCATTATGCAACATATTAGACGAAATTCGAAATACAGATGGACTGTACGCTAAATGTCAGCTTTATGGCATCTTGTTGAAACGTGAAGGCATTGACTACAAATGTAATGGACTGACAGGTACGATTTTCTTCATATTTCAATAGATTTACTTGAATCTTATCATCTGTGCGTTTTGTGTATTCATCAATGCTGTTGCATGTCTAGAAAGACAACTAATTTTCATTGTATTATCACAATTGAAAACTAACAATATGATGGAACTGAATAATTTTCAGTTCAACCACAAATACATTACCATCGTTTTAGTGGGTGATCACCTCAGGGGTTTGTATCAGCAGGCTGGTGGCCTCAGATATTGGATGGCAATCCGTTACTGTAGTAGTATGCTGCATCACACTGTCGACAGTATTAGTCCGTTTATCACAGGCGTCCTTGTCAATGGAAAACAGGTAAAATCAGATCAATCGGATAAATTCATAAACGATGGTAATTTACTAATTTAATCGGTCTATTTATAAATTTCAGATAACAGTTGGTGTGGTAGGTCAAGAAGAAACTGTGTTCGATAAACCAATGACTCCTGCTGAGATCCAGTCCGTTATGTATTCTACGATTCAACCTCATGACATAATTCAAGCTGTCCTTCAACAGGAGGTTCTACTTTATTGCGGTAGACTTATCGGCACCAATCCAGAAATGTTTAAAGGCATTCTTAAAATACGTGTTGGGTAAAGTACAACATTTGAATATGACACTTGAAGTAGTTGACCGAAAATATAGCTAACAGATATCAAATTTAAAATACATAGTTGGGTGCTAGAAGCTGTCAAACTCTATGTGCAAATGTTTGGAAAGAACCCAAAACCCATTGAGAACTATAGCCCCTACGAAGTTAGACGATTCTTGATGAAAGTGCTGACCATCAAGGATTGGGCAGTTACACAGAAGTAAGTTCAGATTTGTTTAGAAACAGTTAATTATTTTGTGCCATGCATTATTGCGTATTGCACATTTTATTTCAGTTTGAGCATATTAGGTAGAAGGAAGATTGAAGGATGCCTGTGCAGAGTGCCTGCAAACTTTTACAACCAGGTATGGGAAGTTCTGGTTCGTTGTCCTTTTGGGATTACTGTCAATGGGCGAGATTTGGCCCAAAAGCCAACATTATTTAATATGACGCGATCGGAGCTTACATTTGCACTCCTAGTTGAATCTATTCTCAATCATATTCCATTACCGGAATATCGCCAGCTGGTCGTTGAGGTAGGTATTTTTATTCACAATCAAAGATTAATTAAAGTGAGCATTCTATATTGTTCATATTTCTTACAGCTTTTGACTATTGTGTCAACGATACTATTGCGAAACCCTGAGCTCAAATTTCAGAAACAATTAGATCTGAACAAGCTTGTTGAAGATGCATTCATCATGTACTGTAAGGTGTGTAAGGTCAATTATGCGTTAAAAAATCCAATTTTGGAAATTTTTTCATATTCCCCTCAAATGTCTGATTTCAGGACCAGAATATAGATAAGAGCAAAGACATGACTCCGTTATTTTCTGCACATTTCACAATTACAACAGGATACCTTGCTCGGGCAGTAGTCAATGATGTCCTCATTGGTGGATGCTTTTCCACTGCTCTAAATGTACAGGACAGTGTTGAAGCTGATGAAATGTGTAAGATTACATAACTAAGATAAGACATATTTCTCCTCATTCAAGTTTCAGCCTTTATAGCTTCTATACAAATATGCTATTGATGAAAACTTAACTTTGAAAATTTAGTTGAAAAAAAATAACTTTATGAATTTGGACTTTCTGATAAATTTAGCAAATGCAACCATATATTGTGCTATACAATTGTATTAAAATTTCAATACATGTAGAATGAAACGATGATTTAAATGCACAAATTAAAAATAACTACTCTCTTAATATTAAGAAACATCTCAGTATAAAAATATAGGTTATTGCTAACTAAGTAGACATGTAATTGAATCATAATCATTTATTTACATAATTTATAATAACCTTTACGTATTCATTGAAGATATTTTGCAATGGATTATCTTTTCGCAAAGTTTGTGTCCATTGCTCGTCTTGACCTCTGGATATTATTCATATTGGCTTTGATCCTTGATTCGACGGTTCCTACCTCAGCCGCAACAGCTAATTGTTTTCTGAAATCACGAAAATCCAAGATGCACATCAGATGAATTACATCAGCAGAGAGTACCAATATATTCGATAGGTAAAGCATTCTGGGTTCATTTAACTCACCTGATGAATTCTTTGTTGTAAGTTTTATCACTAATTTCCCGTTTTTCCTCATCACGATACCTCTTCACATTTTGTTCTCGTTCCTTATCTCTCCATGACGCATTGACCATCATTTCTTGTCTTCGTCTTTCCTTTTCATCTTCTGTCAGCTTTTCTCGCTTAGGTGGTACCCAACGTTTCTCTGCCACTTTTTTTTCATGCGGTTTCACCGTATCTAAATGATTAGACTTACCAGATGGTACAATTTTAGTTCCGTCAGACCTCTGAAATTTAAAATATTAGTTTCTTAACATATGATTCAAGGGGAAACTTCAAATTTTCACTTGAGTAACGGATCAGATATACCTGAAGCACAAAAATCTTCTACTTACTATCAGACCATAATTTCCTCTTGATTTCATGTGGTGTTCTTCTTCGTCATTACTGCTATATTCAGGACTGTGTAATCTTTTTGTTTCTGACCTTAAAGACTTGCTGGATTTCCTACCAAAGTCATTTGAATTTCGACGTCGTTTGGTTTGGTGTCTATTTTTTTGGAATCCTTCAGTGTCGTTAACACTACCCGTTCTTTTGTGCTTGTCCTTAGACCCTGAGGCCTCTTCCTCGTGACTGTAACTATTATTTTTATATCTCCTTCGATCCACTCGCTCATGTCCTCTTTCAATATCATAGCTAGTGACTCTCGACTTATGGCTGCGTTTTTTAAATTCATTTTCATCAATGCTAGGCTGTTTCTTCCACGATTTATCTTTTGAGTTTGTTTTTCTTTCCATTTCTTCATCCTCACTGGTTTCTTGAGAATCGCTCGACTTTTTACTCTCCTTTTTCTTCTTTTGTTTTTGCAGCTTTTTCACGGACATTAGTAGGTCTTTTTCATTTATTTTATTTTTAAGCTTATTATACTTTGCAGCTAATAAATTGTCCAAGTCTTTATCACTGTCGCTACCTTCAGAATCATGCTTACTTTGCTTCTTGCTTTTCCTTTTTTTATGCTTTTTTTCAGCCTTACTTTTTGTTGCTTGCTCTTCCAACTGTATACAAAATACAAATGATATGTTGCCCAAAATTGCTGTACTACTATATTGATTTAATTGAACAACTCACTAGCTGTTTAAGCTGCTTCAGTTTAACAGGATTTTTCAACAACTGACTCCGACTTTCCATCTCTTTTTTTTTTATAGCATACAATGGATCTTCTTGTAATTTTCTGGCTAAATCCACTTGTTCATTGCCCGAAAAGAATCTTAGTGATGGTGGTATGCATTCTGCAGAGGAAAAACAAGTGAAAGATAACCACAATAGCAAATTTTCTATATAGACAAAGCACTTAGCGAAAATGCTATAGTTGAACCTCGATTCTGCAGACTTTCCGCCCCTATCACATGAGAAAGAATCTGCGGTAGCACCAGAATTGGTTCTCTAAATTGTCCGTAGAATTGAGGTCCGACTGTATTTAGATGATTAAGCAACCCTATTTGAATTATCCAAAGAGATATACAATTGGAGTAGAATTATGCTGCGCAAAAATTTACTGGGCACGGTGTTAGTAGTTGATCCAATCCTTCATAGTTTTAGATATTCCAAACCAGATAACATCGTTAACAGATGTTACTGTTGTGGTATTTGGAAAACTACAACAACTTATGGACTGAACTCTTTCTGATATAATCCACACTAGTCCTGGGGGACTTTATTCCAAACTGAAATTCTTTCCGCGACTCGAATAGAGTTACAGTGTTATGTGTGGGTTCACTGACAACTACAAACGGCTCATTTCTTTAATTATTTGAACCTTGGCAATTTACCATATTCTACATGATTTTTGGGTGCACGATTTTGCTCCGCTTCTTTCTCAGCCTGAGCCATCTGTTCAAATGGTTTATCGATAGCGCGTCCTAACAGATAATCTTCCCGATTTAACATTTGATTAGGCCCCTGATACATCCAGTCTAATTTTTTATCCTCTTTTTTCTCAATTACGCCTTGGTCCATGGCATATTTTGTCATATCTTCTCGATCTTTCTCCATCTCAATCTCACGCTTTAACTCCGCTATTCTTTTCTTTTCCTGGCTGTTCTGCTGCTCCGCTTTCCACACCTTTTCCATATTTTTCATTGTAGAAGGATGCCATGACTTCTTCAAATTCTACATAATTACATAGTCAAACACGTTATTATAAGAAATTTTATGTTTATATTATGAAACCTGGGTTATGGAAAAAAACAATGCAAGAAATTCGGAGTCATCAAGGTAGGAAAAAAATTATTATATTGTAGGTTATTACATTTTATTCAACTACTTACAAGGTCTCCGCCTCCCATCTTTGAAAATCGGTGGTAAATTCGGAGCTTTCTTACTGTTCTTCGAATGCCTCACAATTTCCACGCAGCAGATTATGAACTTATGTCAATAATACTGACACAACTGAACATTCACTCACAAATAATCGTTGAGAAGATATGAAAACCACAAAGTAGTAATATGGAAAACCACAGGAAAATTACTAGGATCCTTTGCCTACTGCGTAGAAACGGAAAAAAATGGAACTATTCAAGTTAGATAGAAAAACCTCTAAAATACTTAGATAGAGTTAGTTGACGTCCAACCTGGTAGTCAAGGGCCATGTTTTGTATCCTGAGTTCGGTATCTCAGGTACGTCTGATTACCCAACGACTAGAGGATTTTGGCTTGTGCTCCGCCACGCCAAAGTCGGGGCCTTTTATAATTTCTCTGGGATTATTCGATTTTTCATCGCATAATGGCAGATAATAAACTTTACGAAGTACTCCGAGTGCCACGAACTGCCGGCGACGCAGAAATCAAAAAGGTAACTGCATCATTCCGACAGGAATTTGCAAAAATATTACCGCATTATCTTCTCGAGGTCAAACCTTGTTCCCTATTCTTCAACAGATAATTAGCACTCCACGATGTGCAACTTGACTTTTGACTAATCATTCTTTCGTTATTAACGGTTTTCATTACATAACGTTGTGAATCACTTCAATTTCTCTACTTATTTCCATTAAAATTATTAGCGTTTTTGTTCTTGAGTTGCATACTCGTTTTTCTGTGCCTTTTCCTGACAAAGAAACAATAAATTTTATTCTATGGGTTCTTAGAATTTTTCCGCATTTTACCGTTACCTTTAGTGTCCCTCTCCACCAATGAAATAGTTCAATAGCCACTACCATTACCTATGTTTTTCATCAACTCTCAATTCTGCAGTGTAAAACCTTATTTTTATGTTTAATTAAATCATTTTCATTATTATTACTATCATTATTTGTATGGCTATTAATGTTTAGCAATTTGAATGAATAAATCACTTCGATATGGAAGCTGAGCTGCGCAGATAATAAATTCATCTTTGTTGCTACTTCAAACAGACAAAGTATTGCAAATAATTTCACTGTACCTTCAACTATTTTTAAGTCTTCTTTGTAATTTTTATCCCTATGTCATAATTAAACATTAAATTTCACTAGGTGATAATATGTCACAAGATAGCCGTTACATTTGGAAAATTATCAGTCCTATAGAAAACTTGCAAAGGAGTTTCATCCCGACAAAAATCCGGAAGCTGGTGATAAATTTAAAGAAATTTCATTTGCTTATGAAGTCTTATCCGACCCTAAGAAACGCCAAATTTATGATAAACATGGAATAAAAGGTGTACAAGAAGGAGCCAGTGATGGATTTCCCTCAGATGACATATTTTCCCAGCTTTTTGGTGGCGGAGCCAGTGGTTTGTTCGGTGGTAAGTTTCTTCAATTTTGAACAATTTTTTAACCAACATTTACATGCTAAATTATTTAATCAAATGATTTCCCTTGTCTTTTTTGTGTCATTTTTTGATTCAATTTATACTGGATTTTTTTTAAGGACTGGGAGGTTTCGGCGGTGGTATGGGTGGCAGGCGAAAATCCCGTCGTGGTGAAGACACTGTTCATCCGCTCAAGTGAGTGTCTGAGAATAAATAATGACTAATGAAGCTTTATTCAAATGATCCTTAATCTATATGTTTACTTGCAGGGTAACTCTGGAAGACATGTACAATGGAAAAACTGCAAAGCTGCAGCTCAGCAAAAATGTGCTCTGTGCCGCTTGTGCTGGGTAACAATTCATTTCACACTTTCTTTAAAAATATTTTAGCATAATAATGTGTTATTTTCTACCTGACTTTAATTTTCATCATGACTAGAGAAAGTCTGATTGCATTTGAGAATATCTTTGGTAGAAAAATTTCTTTCCAGAATTAATATACATACTTATCTAATATATATTGTTAGGATTGGTGGAGCTGAAGGTGCTGTAACCACATGCAAGCAATGCCGCGGTTATGGTTACAAAGTTTCATACAGGCAGTTGGCACCAGGTATGGCGCAGCAGATTCAAGAGAAATGCACTCATTGTCAAACTACTGGTGAAATAATCAATGAGAAAGATAGATGTACAACATGTGAAGGCAAAAAAGTTGTCAATCAAACTAAAATCTTAGAAGTCCACGTTGACAAAGGAATGCGGGAGTCGCAGAAAATTCTCTTCAGAGGTAAAATTTTATGTAGATATTAGTTGAAATATGACCGAAATTTCTGAATAACGAACAAAATTGTCATAAATTTTTATGATCATGCAAAATATGACGTATTAATGTAATTTAGGTGAAGGGGATCAAATGCCAGAAGTACAGCCTGGCGATGTTGTTATTGTATTGCAACAGAAACCTCATCCAACCTTTGAAAGATCTGGGGATGATTTGATTATGACTAAAAGCATCGGACTAGCTGAAGCTCTCTGTGGAGCAAGTTTTGTAGTGCGTCATTTAGATGGACGAAATTTGCTCATTAAACATCCTGCTGGTCATGTGATTCGTCCTGGTGATGTGAAAGGAGTTGTCGGTGAAGGGATGCCACAGTACAGGAATCCTTTCGAAAAAGGGAATCTTTACATAAATTTTGAAGTAACTTTCCCTAAAAATCACTTTTGTTCCGAAAAAGTGCTCATGGTGAGTTTTAACTTTTTTTACCTTTATTCGAACGAACCATTAGCTATTCAATTTACTTTCTAATTCTGCCAGATTTTCTATCATAAAATTTGCACGTATGAAATGAGCATGTTCCTCTACCATTGGTCAACGTTACTATTTTATAAACAGGATTTAAAAACAACGCTTGGACCAAACATTCCACCCACCGTGGTGCCGCGTGATGCCGAGGAAGTGGATCTGCAAGAATATGATCCGACGCATCGTGATTCGTCAGGACGATCGGCAGAAGCGTACGCGTCAGACGAAGATGAGATGCATCAACATTCCGGCGTGCAATGTGCACATCAATAAAATTTATAACTAATTATCTCCACCAGTTCTTAAAGAATAATAAAATGATTGAGTAGCTAATCACTCGACAAGTAACAAGTCGTCAACAAAGAGGGTGGTCACCAAAGTCCTCGGACATTTTTAATACCGTCAAGTATCGTTCATTTAAAGAGGAGTAATTAAATGGTTGAGAATTAGTACAATTTACAATCCTAAATCAACGAAAAGACAAAAATGTCATAAATTGTCTATACCGTTGATTGCCACTCGTGAATAAGCAATTTCTCTGGTTTTTAAAATGTGATTGCCACACATAGATGTTTTATCTGCCTGCAATTTTATCTATTTTAGTTTTATGTTTTATATCTCATTTTTCTATCATCTTGATAACAACATGACTCGCAAAATTGTTCGTCATCTGTACCTTCAATGAATACTTTTCTTAAAAAAATCATATTAAACTTATAAACTACAACTACATCAACCAAAGCCGGAAATTGCAGTAAGCATAGCATCAGTAAAAGTATTCCGTCATGTACTGAAGTAGGTTGCAAGAGGCTTGATTCACAAATTTTCGATTTTTTTCTTATCAGAATATATTGATCACTTGCCACGAAGGCCATGCGCGATTTAAGTCGTCAATGTACAGAACAAGTGTTGATTTATTTTTTTATTTTTATTTAATTATTTGTTTCAGTGATATTTTAATTACTACAGTGACAAGTTTGTAATACAACCATTATAATGAATAATAATTGAATCATAATGCCAGAGATGAAGTGAAAAAAAACTTGCATGTGTTATTCAAATTCAATATACGACAACTTTCAAGGATGTAAGGAAGTGACAAACAAAAAAGAAAATCGCGAACGAAGTTCCAGAAGAACGAATTTGTATCATTCGAAAAATTCCCGACGTAGAAAATTATTTTATGTAATTGAATTAATCGAGGAAGTAAGAGTGAGAGAATGAGAGACTAGATAATTGCAAAATGGATGAATCGAGTATAAATATTGTGCAGTATGGTGAAAAAAATCGAGTACACTAGTTTTTCAGTAAATAGTCACATTTCACTCTGTACGCAGCACTCGTACACAAATAATTATCACATGTATCCATGTACATCATGTGTCTATAATGTAGATTAACCGTCGTCCTAATCGGCTTGGGCCGACATATTTATCAATTATTAGCATCAACTGCAGCCGTTTCAATAAAACGTATGCCTTGATCATCAAGTGATGCACCTTGTTCATCTCTTTTCCAGCACGCGCAAGGTGCGAATAGTTATTCAGAAAAATATTCCCCATTATACCAGCTAAGTGGATAAAATTATTTTGTGATTTAAAGGAATTTGCCTACCGGTTTGCGTTTCACTCACTCTGCTTATATAACTTCGTAAATATTTACTTGTTCGCTAATGAATTAAACAACCAGTAAGTTGGAGAATAATGGATGAAGTCAGATAAACATTATTCTTTAATATTTGTACCAAAAGTATTGGTAATAATCCGATTAATGGTGGAAATCCCACAGTCAGAAGATATTAAAGAAATTTCCGTTTCGTATACATCAATATCCCAGGAATATACCTTGTTCGAAGTCTATGCTATTGAATCCGCAACCGACTAAGGGACATGCATACTTCTTTCTTCCATTGAATCATTTTGTTACTTCATCGCTCTTTCAATCAGAGCACAGCCGCAAATAAAGACATGAATGTATGTCATACATCTTATATTATTCTTCTGCAACTATCTGAAAGGTTATACACCTGTGGAATTTTTACTTGGCTTCAGTAAGAATTCTGCTAGGTTTGTTGTAATAATCCTGATATTACTGCAGAACAAATCGTTCGTGAATCCAGTTAGTTAATCCTGCACACGTTACAGACGTAGTTAAAATCAATACTTGCAGTAGTAATATCAATTTACGGGAAAAAGAATTCCGACTATTCGTATCTGTATAAGGTAGATCAGTTCAATATAATTTGATTGTATTTCTTTATTTTTGCAACAAAATATGATGTCAAAACTTATAAGTTTCGTGACAGTATAAACGTTTCTCTTTCACAGGTTTGATATAGATAGATGTATTTCAGCATGGCTGATGTCACACAGTACCTTTTTCAATCTGCTGATACTTTGCTTTATCGACTTTGTTTTTAACGAAAAGGGAAACACGTGACCAGATCATTTTCCTCCTAAACTATTAAAATATAAATAACCAAAACTCAACGAAACTTCCCTATTAGAGGATTTTTTCAACCTGTAAGCACTCGGATAGATATACGCGTCGTGTATATACGGCATCGGAATCTCAGGCAATCAGGTAAAATTTTTTTCCATATTAGATAGAAAGTGTGAGCGTAATTCATTGCTCGTGATCAGTTAGGGGATCGTTTCTCTGTACTCTGAAGAGTTTGGGAATGTGTAATAGCGGTGTTGTACAAAGTAGAATACACTACATAGTTGACTCTGCAGTGTAAGTCTGACTTTGCACGATGGCCAATGCGTGTCCCTGGAATACTTCGGCGACGGACGTGCACGAAGATAACGGGTATCGAGCTAGGCTGTAGACGTAGGTACTTATTAGCCTTACGATAATCTTGTATACATTTATATGTAATACAGCGAAAGATACTTCTGATTTATAAATCACGTATTATAGGCGTATATGTATAAGTATTGCAATGTAAGATTGTACTGCCGCAATCGGCGTTCAAGAGAATATGAATCAGTCTGATTACATTTTGGAGAAAAATAATTATTTGGTAATTTTCGAAGACGGGAGAGCGTGCGTGCATGCAGCATATGTCGAATAATTATGGAAATCTTGTCTGTATTTATAGTTGCCGAAGGTCAGGGTATCGTTTCTAATTTCCACATCAACCTGTTCTGCTTTAAAATGTCAACGGCAATCTTATTACGAAAATAGTGAATATTCGATAATTTGCAGGAACAAAGTCGCGTTCGATATTATACGCATGCATGCACGTTCCTTGCACGTTGAAATGTCGATTCCATACGGATTCTCGCGCTATCGTCTCTCCGCGTATCTTACATGCATCTATATGCAGCGTTACTTCGTATCTATACCGTATTAGTGTAAGTTTAGTACGTATGTATAAAAAACAATATGCCGGTCATCACCGGAAATCCACGGCGAGGGTAATATCTCATGCAATCGCATTTGCGGTCAACTTTGGGGCAAGTCAGTTTTTTATTCTTCATTTCCTGCACCAATTTCTCCTGTCGATTGTCGGAATAATCATAACAGCTGCATGGTACTAGCCGCGTCATTTCCGGGCAAACCATTAATCGAAACAGGAAAAAAGGAGAGAGGAAAATGGCGACTAGGCGTTCGCTCACTGAATTAGTTCGCTTAGCCTGCACCGATGAATACTATGCTTCAAATCCGGTAAATCGGTGCTGATGTAGCTCAAAGTGTAGAATAAGTCTACCTTGATCATGGTAATAAATAAGTATATAAGG
Source organism: Neodiprion virginianus (assembly GCF_021901495.1). Classification (NCBI taxonomy): domain Eukaryota; kingdom Metazoa; phylum Arthropoda; class Insecta; order Hymenoptera; family Diprionidae; genus Neodiprion; species Neodiprion virginianus. Next base: position 33,987,946 of record NC_060878.1, on the reverse strand, counting down.
TCCTCTGACGCTATCGCATTTCGCGTCGGACCTGTCCCGTAGCCCGTAATATGCCCGTAGGTAAGTTGGAAGGGAGTGGAATTGCAGATGGCGCCCGCCTGCGCTACTTGGCCATCGGCGTCGTCAGTCATCCCGCATCCGGGAGGGGCTGACGGTGGGTTTCTTCACCGTTCTTGCAGAAACGATCGTCTCGCATACACAGTATAGACGTACAACACGTGCGCGATTAATACTTTATTGATTAATAAGGAGCTATTCGGAGGGCCATCGCTATTTTATTGTCCTGTTTATCCTCTCCTGATTATTCGCTGATTCCATCAACAACCTCGCGTCATTTTCTTCGCATAAATATCTCGCACTCCTCCGCCGAGACGGTCGTAGCTGTCGTAAACGCCTTGCGAAGCTCTTCGATCCGATGTATGTATACACGTGCCCCTGACACATGCATGGATCCAACGTGTATGTCATCATCGGTATACATTCATACTTACATCTACATGGACGCATATATATCACTATCCATAAAGTTGTGTGACCGAGCTCTCTATCTCTCCTTTTTTCTCCTGTTTTCTCCATACGTTAACACATTTATCGTCATTCTCTCTCCCTCTGGTTCTCTCACTCTCGCTCCCTCTTTCGTGCCAACAATTGTTTTCTTCAAATACTATAATCGCGATCGTCCGACGGCTCTTAAGCACTCGGGAGTCGGTGGCATTCTGTGCTTGCTTGCTGGCTGGCAAGCGTTGCAAGGCTGCAGGCTGCTCGGGACTTTCCTCGGTGGTGTGCGTGCTACCTACTACCTAGCTGTGTTACCCGCGTGCGCGAGTGTTTACACCGACGAACGAGACCCCGACGCACCGACGACCGACCGAGCGACCGCCTGCTGCCGCCGTCGTCGCCGCTGCCACCGCCGCCGCCGCTCCTCCTGGCTTTCCTCTAGAGTCTAGTGGCAAGACGCAAGAGGCCAGGGCAGCAAGCAAAGCCAAAAGCACACCGTGTAAGAGTTGAGCAATACACGCAACACGCCGTCACGACCTCGCCGTATTCCAATAGCAAGGTTCTATGCCAGGCATCGTTGACTATCAGTGAATAATAACTTCGAGGGTCCGAGTATCAACTAACAAGGTACTAAATCATGTAATTACTCTGCATTACCACTGTCCTTCCTTCTAGACAAATATGCACGTTCAACTCGGCACGTCTCGCTGCCACGTCTTTTGATTGTCAATTTATTTATTCTTCGGGGGTTTATCAACTCTTCTCTCTTCTACTTGGGTACTGTTTTGTGTGTACCGTGCAGTTGGAAGACGATATAACTACAGCACATCTTGGGTCTCTTCGGAAAGAGGTAAAGAGTGAAGGCGGGAGCGAGAAGAGAATAGAGAGTGAGAGTGAGAGCGTGCGAGTATATGGCTTAGCTGGTTGTTAGGTTGGAGCGAGTGAGACGCACGCTGTCATTCCAACCAGCGCGGAAGTCGCATGGATATTGGATGTTCGGCGACGTGAGAAAGCGGAGGAACGGAAGGTCGGAAACAGTCATGCAATGGCGGAGTACCAACAGCTATCCTTCAAGTTGCTGTAATTAATCCTTTGTGTTTGTAATGCTAATTATTTCTACAGATTATTGTACTGGCGCTATGTTGCGTAATGATCGATTGTTTTGTTGCAACCATTGTGACCGATCAGCGAGCCAGTTCAGGGAATCTGGTTCTCTTCAGCTTTGGCGTAATTTCGATGAATAATCGAATGACATGTCCATTTATTTGACTGGCATTTTCAGCTCAGCGAAGAATGGGAATCGGATGCGTTTCAAGAAACTGGCACTCGACCCCAGCAATTTGGAAATTATTTTTCTAAGAACCAGGATTTTTTCAGGAGTTGATAGGGGGCTACGAAAAATAACAGCCACGGAACAGAACAAGATGGCGGACTCGCTGCCCCGTTTGCGAGCGCTGCGTCCTCGACCTCAACCTGCTGTAGCGGCTCCCCCACCCACCACCGGACACCCTGCGAAAGAAAGAAACTACGAAGTAAATGTCGAGGACGAGGATGAGCCGATGGAACAGGACCAAGAGCGCGAGGACACCAGGAAGAGCAAGAGGGGAGACGTTTCGGATGATGAGCCAACAGCAATGGCGGATGAAGAGGAGGATGAGGATGACGCGTCGGCGGCCGTAGCGGCCGAGGAGGAAGAAGGGGAAAAGGAGGACGTTGATGAAGACGGCGAGGAAGATGACGAGGAGGGGAAATTGGTAATAAAAGAAGAGCCGACCGAAACCCCGCTCGTCGATACAGAGGAGGGGTCGAAAGCATACGAATGTACAACTTGCAGGACGGTCAAAAAATTTCCCAGTCTTAAAAGCTACCTTCATCACCTAAAAAAAGAACACAAGCAAAGGGTGAGTGTTATCAATCGCAGACAAAGTCCCAGAATTATTGAATTTGATGCAGGAACCCATTGCTACAAGAATTCGAATTATAAATATCGATTACGTGCAGTAGGAACAGTTGCTTACTGTACAGGCGAAAACAATCAGATCCTTCCTAGGATTGCCTATAGTTAGGCGCTGGCGGGGTGTCGCATACGTCATGTTCTTGCGCATAGGATCATTATTATTTTTACACAGCGAACTTAGTGATGAATAGCTCATTTTTAGGTAAGATGCTACGAGTGTCCCCATTGTGATTTTGTCTGCCAACACGCGAAAAAACTCCAGCGTCATTTTCGGGTTGCTCACGAGGATCTGCAGGACAAAATAGCTACGGAATCGGCCGAGAGAAGTAGATGTCCGATGTGCGCTCACGTTGCGGTAAACCAACGAGACTTGGAAACCCATCAACGCGTGCATCATTTAAAAAGGCGATTCTTTCGTTGCGCAAAATGCTCCTATGTAACGCACGTCCGCGCGAGATACACGAAACACGTCAAATATCACTCCATGCCTATGATAAAGTGCGATGCCTGCGATTTTCGGACTCCTTATAAGGTAGAAATAATTGTAACACTGCTATTTCCGCATATTATTGTATCGTCTTCCTTTATCAAAATATCTTCATTAAAACGTACAGGCAGTCTGACCATATTCTTTTTCTGCAGTGGAACTTGGATCGTCACACCCGAAATCACGGGGGTGGCGGAGCCTTTCAATGCCGTGCATGCAATTTTACTGCTGATATCAGGCAAAGCCTCACTGTTCACGAAATGAATCATCATGATCCACCTGTTGGGCAGCCACATCGAAAGCCGAACAACCCTTGCGAACGGAAACCGCGCAATAGCCCAAAACGTTATAATCAGGTCCGTATGCACGGAAACGGAAAAAGTGAAAGAGAAATCTTAGTTGTACTATCTATTTACACTTTTTTGCGCGGTAATTGTGTGCGAGAGTGAAATTTTGAGTCACCGAGATGATCAGTGCAAGTCTTTGACCTTTTAAATTTGAGCTAGCAATTTTGAAATTGGTTATTCTCTTGAGGTTTTATCTGAACAAACAAATTCGATAACAGCAAATCCTGCAATATTTTTATATGATAATTATTTCCGGTAGGTTGGAGCTAGCGACTTTCGAGAAAACCTTACGAAAACGTCGGGCAATTCGACGCCAACAAAGAGCGTGAGCCCAAGCAAGTCGGTAGGAACACCCAGGAAATCGGAAACTCCTGAGAAACACGATTTTATTGACGAAAGGAACAGTGTTATTGCTGATGCAGAATGCATAGCATTAAAATGTGAAGAAAAGGGGTGCCAATTCATCACAGCATGGGACTCTGAAATGCAAAGACATTTGGCGGAATCTCACGCTCCCTTCTTGATCTCTAGATCCAGAAAACCTTTACCGATGTTGATTCCACTAGGGACATCGAGTTCTCCGAAATCGAATAATGTCGGTGGGAGCGGCGGTAACACTACGCTGCTACGGGTACCGAGAGTGAGGGTCAGGCCGGAATTGGCGCAAATCGCACGAGATACGGAAATGGCGAGACTATACGGTGAACAAGAGGTACGTACCTTGTTTAAACGCGATTTATTTACCGGAGACAGGGCGTTGGGGAAGTTGATTAAATTTAGGTGTTATAAGAACAATAAAATCTATAGCGGAATAGTCAGATGAATTTGATCGTTAGAATTTAGCTACCAAGAGGGAGTTGAGTGGTAGCGGGGATTCGTTTGAAAAGAAGAACGCGTCCTTCTTTGACAAACTAAAGGAGCGATTGATGACGAGTACATCGAATAATGGAGGACGATCGGACGGTTCTATGCGCGGAAATGGAGGTGCAATAGACTTGAAATGCTGGTGTACTTTTGAAGCAAAGAACATGGAGGAATTGTCGAACCATCGACGGACACATCACGCCGCTCTTAGCGTTTCTCTTGGTTCCTCGAGGTGTCCCAAATGCCGTAGGCGATGTAAAAGTTCCGCCGATCTTCAAGCGCACTTACACATCTGCCAATCCGGTACCGAAGAGTCGTCAGTTAATGATAATTCACAAATTTACCTAGAAGATCGTCCGACCACCACTTATCGCGGAGAATATAGATTCCCGTATCAAATGGATTGGGACTCGAGTTTTACCGGACTCAATTCTTCAGGCTCGTCGGTGTGTAACCAAGACAATCTCGTAATTATCCTATGTTCCTACCTATCATCCTTCCTATCTACACCTATTTTGACATAAATTTTCTGATTAAACTTTTACTTTGGTGATAAGAAAGTCCTACCAAAACTGTATAAACTAACTTCCAAGATGTACTTTCACAAGTTTGGGGCTTAATTTCGTTTGCAAGAATAAAATAGAATGGCTAAATGTTTAGGTTTCCACTGAATAACCATACAACTAATTTTCATGTAATACGCAATTAGAGGGATTAATTGCGAGAAATTCTCAGCATGACAAAACTATATACACGCGCATTAGAAGATAGTAAACAAAAGATCTTCACAGGTGGAGAGTGGCTCGACGCAGCAGAGTGGCCGTCGGGTATTTAAATGCCCCCACTGCGCTTTCTGGGCATCTACAGCGTCTCGGTTTCACGTCCACATAGTCGGCCATCTAAACCGGAAGCCGTTCGAGTGCTCGCTGTGTTCTTACAGGTCCAATTGGCGATGGGACATCACTAAACATATAAAACTTAAGGCGGCTAGAGACCCTGAACATGCGGCCGCCCGGGTTCTTATGACGGATGAAACGGGACGTCGCAATTATTCGAAATATAATAAATACCTTGCGCAGGTCAGCCTCCTTTTATTCAATACTTGTTGTTTTATAAGGACAGTGACTTTCAAAGGTTTTGATTTACGAGAGCAAGAGAACTGTGGCGAAAGTGACCGTATTAATGATCGTTTCGATTCCAGGTGCAACAACAGCAGCTACAATTATCGGATGAACATTGCATTGACGAACCACCGTCAAAAATGATGCTGACAGATGAGTCGGAATACAGACAACCACCGGAGCTAACTCCAGCTCCAAATCCCGTGTCTATAGCTTTTAATTCGTCCCTAGAAGTTTCTACACTACCTTCCAGACCCCCACCTCCTCTAAAAGCAGCAAACCGTAACCAGGGTCAGTCCTTGTTAAAGAGTAATCCCGTTTCTTCTGTGCCTACCGCTAGCACAGTCTTGACAATATCTGTTCCCACTACAACTACTGTAGTTAATAACTCTGAAGAAACGAAACGTACATTATGGAAATGTAAAAGATGCAACTACAGAGATTCCAGCAAGGATGCAGTTTTGTTACACGTCAAGTCTCACTATGAAACTTCTATACAGATATCTGATAACGAGAAAGTGAGTAATTTGATTTAATTGTAGGTTTATAGATATCTTATCGATCGATGATCATCATCCAAGTTGACACAGAATTAAACTTGACGTTGATGACAACAATGTATAGTTTTATGCTAAGACGAAACAGGCGTATTTACCACAAAATTCAACATTAATTTTGTAGAAAGTTTACGGATGTGGAGATTGTCCGTTTGCGGCATCTACTGCTGCCGCTCTTGCTGCTCACCGCGATCATCACCGACCAAATCTCGGCGCGATTTTTAAATGTTACCTCTGCCCGTTTTACGTCAGCACCAAAGCGTAAGTTACGGATCAATATTAAATTTGTCACTCAAGCCTGAGCGTATTGTTTTAACATCTGAAGTCTGTTTGAATTTATTTCTCAGAGAACTGTTAGAACACGCAAGGCTTCATGGGGAGGAATTAGCGGCGGAACATCAGCGAAACATAGAGGCGGAGAGTTTACCGGCTAAGCGGAAGTTTCAACGTATTTCGTCAGGTATGGTGAAAGATACTTTTGCCATAAACCTCTCTCAATATACATTATAAAATTATATGAGAAAATGACGTAATTGATATGTTTTTTTTTACACGGGACATCATTAGAATCTAAAACAAAGGCTGATGATTCGTCCGTCGAAGAAATAACCGGAGTGACTTCAGCGGGTTCGTCGGATGCAACTTCTTTGAGATCTAAGGCAAACGTTACGGGTGGTGTCCCTCCTCCTTTATTATTGGACACTCGGGCTCTTCCCGATGCGCCTTTGGTTTGGGTTTCTCGTCCCGATGGGACTCTGACGAAGATGTTAAAGTGCCGACACTGCCCTCACGTTGCTTCACGCCGCGCCGAAGTACGGGACCACGAAGGAATGCATGTATCACCGCCGAGTCAAGGACTCTTGATCAATTGCACAGACTGTAATTTTACGTGCACGCGTCGCGACGTTATGGAGTCTCACACAGCCATGCATTCTGGAGTCCTGGGTACTGTTCACTGCCTGGTAGATGAAGGGCGACCTGATAATCAGCAACTCAATGACCTAGCCACGCTTTTGGGACTCGCCCAACCACCGGTTCTCGGCCCTGAACCCGATCTACGAGACTCTAGACTCGTACACTGTTGCGGTAAATGTCCAGCGAGATTTCTCTGTGAAAAAGAACTACGCATTCATTTGAGGTACCACTCGACAGAGTTGGCTTATTCCTGCCAATGGTGCTCGTATGCTGCTAGACAACCCGCCCATCTTTTGGCACACCAAAAAGCTCACTCTCCTGAATATCAGGAACGAACTCGGTACCTTTTGTCATTATATGGTCACTCGCAAAGACATCCACCTCCGACAACGGCTTGCGTTGAGGCGAATAATCATTCTTCTTCAGCGGCTGGAATCGGCGGCGTGGCTTGGATCGTAGTTGAAATTAATTCCAGTCCTAATGGTGGAAATTCTAATGAGAACAATCAAGAAAATGGAAATCAAGTTTTCACGTGCGCTAAGTGTCCGGCACGATATTTTAAGCTGGATGCTTTGGAATACCACATGACCTTGCATGGAAAAAATAATAAGTTCAAGTGTTTGGAATGCGATTATTCGTCAAAAACCGCTCAGAACTTGGCCAAACATCAAGTCGTTCACCGACTCCGTGCCGAATCAAATGAGACCACAGCGGCACCTATTGCAAATAGAGTGCCGCCACCTCCAGACCCACAATTCGGTATTTTAATGCGCGGAAACCCTAACTTCGTTTATCCAGGATATTTGAGAAATGGACGACTCAAAGAAAAACGCTATAAGTGCCATAAGTGCCCCTCCGCTTTTGAAAAACGCGAACAGTACAGAGTTCACTTGACGCTTCACGGGGCGAAGCAACGATATCGCTGCGATACCTGCGATTATTCTGTTAAATATTACGCAAACTACGTTCAACATTTAAAGAAACATCAAGCTAACGCTGAAGCTCAGGCATCAAAACGGCAGTTGGAGGATGATGCAATTTCTGTTGATAGCGATGTTGTTGCAGAGCCACCCGTCATTTCAGTTACAAGACCCGGAAAATCTTTGTCTAAGCCTTCGGTAGTTACTTCCGCAACGGCCACTACGGCCACGACTTCATCGGTTAATACGAGCACAATAGTAGTTTCTAATCAAGATAAACAATCGTTAATATTGATGCAAAGAAAAGGAACTCTGGTAGGGCCCAACGAAGCTGACGAAGAGTCTATACGTTGTCCGAGTTGCCCATTTGGGACCCCTGATAAGGATGCAATGGATGCTCATAAACGGAGACACGGAATCGAGAGAATGACGCCGCCTTGTCCTCATTGCGATTACGTTCCACGGAAGGACGAAAATGCCAGTGATCACGTGCGACTTCATTTTACAAGAATGTATAAACCGGAATCTTACTTAATAGCGGAACTTTTGGCTCTGCGGGTACATCCTCTGAAAAAAACGAAAACTGGAAGGCAGGAGAAATCCGATGAAGAGAGTGAAAAGCTTCTTTTCAAGGAATGTATGGATGGAAGGTTTCTTCCTGCAATAGACACAATGCCCTTGCTACCTGCGTCACCTTCTACTTCTACCCTTGCCCTTCAAGAGAAGGTCATTGTAGATCCGAATACGGGTGAAGCTAAAAAATCCGTTTCAACATAGAATTAAGAAAGTATCTTTTTCTTGTATTATTGTTATATCGATATTTGCGGAACAAACTTGGTATAACATCTCATAACATTCAGAATAACTACGCATCACTACGGTACCCACGGTACATTGTTCAAAATATGTTGTTGATTATATTTAATCATGGCTGAAGCCAGTTATACTTATGTAAATCATGTAAATATTGGTACAACGAGCTTCCTTGCTCGAGTGTTCTCTATTGTTATTCAGTTGATTTGTTTTCTTTTCCTTAATCTATTATGAAGATTTGTTGCTCATTTTATAACTTATGTTTAGCTCAGCACTGATTTTATCTCACCGAGACAGTTCAAAGCTTATCAAAAAATAATTATTTTATCTACCCTTACCCAACGCGGTTTCATCCGTTACAGATCATGCTTTGTAAAAATAATTTTTCCGTTACTGTTACTCATGCATCTGAAAAATATAGGTTGAAAGTTTGGTTGAAACATACATTTTTTTCCCTTAGCTATTTTCCGGCATAAATGTATGTACGAAAATTGATGTTCCAAAGCCGCTTACTGATTTCGGTATTTTTGCGCGCACGAACGATTTGCCTGCATGAATGAGTAGTGAAGTACGGCGTATTTATACGCTACGCGTAGACTGTGAGCACGCACAAACATGATTCGTCGCTCTTCGGTCCGTCAAAGGGTTTTCGAGCGAAACAGCGCTCGCGATCAGTTGGGACGTGTTTTTGACGACATCGTGATTTTGACTGGCCAGTACGGTTACCACGAATGGTTTGAGCACAATTTTGCGCGTACGAACACGTTTTTTCAACAACGAAAAAAGGTCTTACGCACGAAAGTTTATGCGGGCAAACTGTCAAAATCAGGATCCCGTCAGAGACACGTTCTAACCGATTGTGAGCGCTGTTCCGCACGAAAATCCTTTGATGGACCGTCGAACGAAAGATTGTGTCCGTGCGTGCTCAACGTCTGCACATACACACAAATACGCAGTACTGACTGGCTAGGGCATTCGTGTACGGGCTATTCCCCGTCAACCGGATCAGTCATCTCTCAGATATTTTTTTAATTTGGCATGTGGATTGTGTGGGGGGAGTTAGATTTTTGTGCCAAAGCGCGAATCTCATAATGCAAAATTCGATTTTTTATTAACAATAACAAATTAGACTCCCATTTTTTTCAAAAATTCATAACTTTGGCAAAAAATTAGATACAATATATTTTTTTTTTCAAATTACGCGGAAAGCTCTGTAGAATTGAAAAAAAAAATACGAAATCGTAAAAAAAGTTGTTATCAATTGTTTATTTAACAATTAATTTTTCAAAGATGTTTAAAACAGTGACTGAGACGATAAAAATTTTTTTTTAAAATTCTGACATGTTCCTTGAACTGTACTACAACCTGTGAATTAATTCCAGAGGGGTGTTTTTTTTGGTTTTCGAGTAAAAAATCATTAAAGGTGTCGATGCGCATGAAATTGCGGCGCGCCGAGTCTCTACGTAATGGCGGGCGGCCGGTTGCCGTCCACCGCTACCCCGCGGTGGCGTCGCAGCGTTATTTTAGAGTCATTTTCACGATATAGGACATGATTGAAGAATCTGAAAAAAATACTGTACCTTCACAAGGCCTGCTCGAAGCGATAAGTGAAGTTTCAAGAATGTGTTTATCACCGTTTTTTTATTACAGAGATTCAAAATAACGGTTACACACCATGAGAGTGCACATAAATGATAATAATTACATAACTTGCTCCTTATTTTAAAATAAAAACACATTCTTGAAACTTCACTTATCGCTTTGAGCAGGCCTTGTGAAGGTACAGTATTTTTTTCAGATTCTCCAATCATGTCCACATCGTAAAAATGACTCTAAAATAACGCTGCGACGCCACCGCGGGGTAGCGGTGGACGGCAACCGGCCGCCCGCCATTACGTAGAGACTCGGCGCGCCGCAATTTCATGCGCATCGACACCTTTAATGATTTTTACTCGAAAACGAAGAAAAACACCCCTCTGGAATTAATTCACAGGTTGTAGTACAGTTCAAGGAACATGTCAGAATTAAAAAAAAAATTTTTGATTGTCTCAGTCACTGCTTTAAACATCTTTGAAAAATTAATTGTTAAATAAACAATTGATAACAACTTTTTTTACGATTTCGTATTTTTTTTTTCAATTCTACAGAGCTTTCCGCGTAATTTGAAAAAAAAAATATATTGTATCTAATTTTTTGCCAAAGTTATGAATTTTTGAAAAAAATGGGAGTCTAATTTGTTATTGTTAATAAAAAATCGAATTTTGCATTATGAGATTCGCGCTTTGGCACAAAAATCTAACTCCCCCCACACAATCCACATGCCAAATTAAAAAAATATCTGAGAGATGACTGATCCGGTTGACGCGGAATAGCCCGTACGCAAATATGTCAAGTCTGTACGCAACTTCATGAATTTCTTTTAGGTAGATCATGACTATAGAGTGTCGTGAATATCGTTGAAACACACCCTTCTAAGCCATATGGTCACATCTGCGCCAACACGTACACAACTTTTGGGTGAGCAGCATTTGTGTTTTACGCTCGGCTCAGGTAAAAATTGTACATGTGTTGGTGCAGGCAATGCCCGTACGGTTTGGAAGGGTCCGTTTCAACAGGTATTTACGGTATATTTTCACGTCGTTTCGTGTAATATAGTGAATACTTGTCTAGTTTGGAATTTGGATTTTCGCAGATTATGAGCATGCGGGTATACCTATTATTTGTTCATAATAGGGTCAGAACGATAATATTAATAACTGTGAATACCAATCATGCTTACATTTGAAAAATCGTAAAAAATGAGTTAAATCGTGAATTGAAGGAATATCCTTAACGCCTTATTCGATTTATTTCTGAACTCTGTGTGGCTCGTTTTGAGAGCGTGTATCATAAATTGTACGTACCTTTCTCACCGATAGCTGTACATGCTAGAGTTGTTTAGTCTCTGTTGATCGAATGGTAACAATTATCGTTCACGATGTTTCTTTATCTTCATTCAGTTTCATACTCTACACGAATCTATTTCGTTAAACTCATTTTTGAGGAATTAACATTTTGTTCATCAATCCGATCAGCGCAAAAGAACCTTCAGTTCGATTTGGCAATTCGGAGTCATTCGTATTAATCCAGGGCAATCTCAATTCAAATGGGTTCAGATCATCTAATTGAAGCTTCAGCGAAGAGAAGGTGTTTCGAATATGAAGTTATTTAATCACAAACTTCGTGTCTATGATGTAATTTGCATTGCTGTGCGTGGCGTAGGCTTGGTAACTAGGCTGACGTCACTAAGCCTACCAGCTTTCATGCGAATGAGCCTTGAGGGGCAGGTGGTCGAGGAACAAAGATTTTCCCGCCAAATTTCCGGTATTCATAATGGCGACCGTTAGGCCGTTGAACGTGTCATAGCGTCGGCTAACAGGGAGAGGGGACCGCGGGGCAAATTCCTTTAGTCTATGCCTGCATCGAGCTCTGCTTGGTTGGTATACTGTCAACACGTTTTAACGGGGTGTTTTTTTTATTTTCTCCGAACTAAGTAAACATGAACTAATGAATCCGGTTCGTGACCGTTGTTTTTTTTGCACCAAATTTTTGTTGAAAATTATTTCGAAAAAATGTATGTTCAAGTGAGAAGTATTAACGGCGAGAGAAATGTCGTTTTAAACATTTCGAAACTAACGACTGTCGATGAATTCAAGGTAATAAAAAAAACCACAATAATATTATGACAATAATCATTCTTAACCAACAAACGAGTATTATCTATATTGCCACGCGTACTTAGCCAGTGATAAATATCAGGAACAAGGTAACCTCACTCGGAAACTTTCACAAATTTTGCTAAAGAACAAAGGGATGTGGTCTGAGTTGATATTTATTTCTCGATTCCAAACTTCTCAAGAGCTGCATAAGGCTGCGAATATGGTTGATCATAATATTCCAATTATAGTTCACGATTCGTAGTAATCCAGGTTGTTCGCTTATTAACTAAAGTCACCAGGTGTTAGAAAAGCCGTTAAATTTCAAATGAATAGGTCATCCAAATGCGGAGAGTAATTTTATCAGTCCATTATCAAGCCGGAGCTTGAGATAAGCAGCTGTATTTATTTAATTTGGCAAATATCTCAAACGAATGCGACCTAATTAACAATGTTAGCGCGATATCAAATGAATACATTACTGAGGCTTTTTTAAATTTAATCTTAATCGAAGCTTCATGTTCCCGACACCTGTTGCAATAATTTTTTCTCAGGCTATGGTTGCAAAGGAGATGCTGGTGCAGCCAGAATATCAGCGACTATTTTATCGTGGCAAACAGCTAGAAAATGGCTACAAACTTTTCGACTACAATGTTAATTTAAACGACGTTATTCAATTGATGGTAAAAGCTGTTGCTGACGAATCGTCTGAAGAAAAATCCACAGATAGCTATAGCGAGAATGAAAACACCGATGATAAAGAAGAAATTGAAGACAATGCTGTTGAGGCTGAAAGTCGATACTATAAAGTTGGGGACTCCATAGACTGCATGGATCTGGTTTACGGGGCTTGGTTTGAGGCTAATATAACCCAAATACTAAAGAGAGAAAATAATTTAGTATACCGAGTGAAGTGGGATGCAGAAGAGGATGGAGATGCTTTTGACGTCGATGAAAAACATATCAGACCTCGTGCACATAGATTAATAGATTTTGGTGATTTGGAAATTGGCCAACGTGTCATGATTAATTACAATATTGAATTACCCAGGGAAATTGGTTATTGGTATGATTTGAAGATTGTCAAGATACATAAGACTAGAACAGTAGAACAGTTAACTGGCACATTGTATGTAGGAAGGTAATTATATATTTTACATCAAAGATGTTACAGAAAATTGTAATCTCATAAAAAATTGTGCTGCTTATCCAGAATACATTTTTTACTATCTACAGAGATCGGCTGCCTCTTGAAGATCGTAGAGTGAATCCAAAAGGTGAAATTTTTGCGATAGAGGAACCAAAGTTAATTCGTGATCGTACTCAGGAAGAAAATGAACAGGTCCCAAACAGCGGAACGAGGCGTAGAATTCCAGCTTATTGCGCAAGCTGTATGGATAATCCAGGTAGAGACTGTCGGGAATGTGGCTGTCGTGTTTGCTCGGGTAAAGAAGATGCTCATCTGCTTTTATTATGCGACGAATGTGATTGTGCCTATCATCTTGGCTGTTTGAACCCACCTTTAACTAGTATTCCTACTGAGGATGAATGGTACTGCCCAGAATGTAAAAATGATGAAAATGAAATAGTCAAGGTAAACAGCTTGTGAGATTACTAAATACTTTGAAATAAAAAATGATGTATATTTCTGATGTCCGTTGTTGCGATTTACAATCTTTTCAATTTCTTTTCAACTTTCCATCTTCTTTTAGGCTGGAGATAAACTAAAGCAGAGCAAAAAAAAATCAAAAGCAATAGGAGGCGAGCAGGATGGAAAACGTGATTGGGGAAAAGGAATGGCATGTGTTGGAAGAACTAGAGAATGCACTTTAGTACCTCCCAATCACCGAGGACCTGTACCTGGAGTAGAAGTTGGTACTTGTTGGAAATTTAGATTGCAGGTAAAAATCATTTTGCTCTTAAAAAATTTGATTGATGTGACGCCATATGAACCAAAACAAATATGAGGGTTAAATTTATTACTAGGCATCTGAAGCAGGAGTACATAGGCCACATGTAGCTGGGATTCATGGGCGAGAAACAGACTGTGCCTACTCGCTTGTTCTATCAGGTGGTTATGAGGATGACATTGATAATGGGGACGAGTTTCTTTACACAGGCTCAGGTGGTCGAGATCTCTCAGGTACTATTCAATTGAAACTTCTTGTACCATAAGTGACAATCATTGTTTAGTTGTATAATAATTCAAAAAACTTGTAAAGGAAACAAAAGAACTGCTGAGCAGAGCTGTGATCAGACATTAACACGGATGAACAAAGCTTTGGCCTTAAACTGTAACGCGAAGTTAAACAACATAGACGGTGCTGAAGCTAAAGATTGGAGAGGTGGAATTCCTGTTAGAGTTGTACGCAATTACAAGCTTGCTAAACACAGTAAATACGCGCCAGTGGATGGTAATAGGTGCGTTTCGATAACATAGATAAAATAAAACGAAGTCCTTTAGGATTTTGATTTAGTAAAAAAATTTTGATTATCCTTTCCAGGTATGATGGCATATACAAAGTGGTTAAATATTATCCACAAAAAGGTAAAAGTGGATTCAGTGTATGGCGATATGTTCTACGAAGGGATGATCCTGCACCTGCTCCTTGGACTCGAGAAGGCAAACGCCGCATAGATGCTCTAGGTTTAGAAATGCTTTATCCGGATGGTTACTTGGAAGCAACCAAAAAGGCAGATGGAAAAAAACGCAGTAAGCGTGGTGCTCTAAAAGAAAGTAACCCTTGTACTTCTGACGAGGAGATACCTGCTGAAAAGCGACAAAAGAGGGAGGGCTACAGGCTAGAAAAAGACCTGTTTGATCTGATAAGGAAAGATGAAGTAAACACAAAACTTTGGGATGAGTGTCGGACAGTTTTGCCTGAAGGAAAAGTTCCGTTCTTACGACGTGTTTCCGAAAGGTAGGTCCAATTGATCATATTTTCTAACATGTTCAAATATTCTACATTAATATTCAAATTGTAATCTAATTCGTCAACTTCTTGTTTTACAGATTTATGTGCGTTTGTTGTCAAGAGATCGTTTATCGTCCTGTAACCACACCTTGTGCTCACAACATTTGTTTCAGCTGTTTGAAACGTAGTTTTTCTGCGGGAGTATATTCGTGTCCATCTTGTCGTCACCCTCTTGAGAGTAATTACCGAATGATAGAAAATGAAACATTAGCTTCTGTACTGCTTTCACTGTACCCAGGTTATCAGGCCGGAAGATAACAAAAGGTTCTTTAAACGACATTGCAAAAAATTGACGAATAATGTCTTGACAATTCACCGGAGTCGTGATTACTTAAAACAATTGCTAATACTTTAAATTCCGTTACTGACGATACATGCGATACTTTTAATGGAAAATTGCTGTGGTTTTTTAACTGATTCGATTTTCTTCGTTTATTTCATTTTTTCTCATTTGTATATAAATGTATGACAACCAGAAACCGTTTCGCACCACGATATTACTAGATATCGATTATAATCTTTAATCAGACATCGATAACATTTAATTCGAAGTTCTAGTTAATGTGCAGACTAAATCATAGATTAATTACCTATATTACCCTTACTATCGTTGCTACTTTCGAACAAATATTTCATCTTACCGATTGAGTCAGTGGAGAACTCCCATAATAATTAATAACTCATTAATATTCGATCTCTGATCTGGCAAATATTTTCTTATTACTTGGACCAGAGTTTATTACTTCTGATCGTGAAGCTTAAGTCTTAATAAATACATAATAGGACAGTTTATAGAATATGCTGAATAGCGAATGATGAAATATTAATCAATTGCTGAGCCGATAATAAACGAATCTTTATTTTTTCACACACAAACAAATTTAATCCAATTTATTTTACCATCCTTATATTACCCACGTTTAATCCCAGGTGCCTAACAATACGTTAAGAATTTTTATCAGATTCTCTCTGGGCAATTGTAGGGACAGTTTCGCTAATCCAATCTAAGTACTGTTTGTTTCCATTGTGAATCTGCAACATTGATTATTTTAGTTTAATAATTCTCTCTTATTTTGTTTGATTAAGAAAGAATAAATAGTCTCTATTTCGCATGCAATTAATATATGTAAATCATCCGTGAACAAATCTTCAAAACTGAGTATCATAACGAACAGGATAAATGATTTAGATAACGATAACTATGGGAACCTCATATTTACGGGTAAAGATATGACTTCGCAAACTTCATACGGATGATTTTCTCTGTAAAAGAAATTTTGAAATGAGGAAATCGATAATTCAAACTTTGAATACTACGTCATTTATCACAAATTACTTACTTGACGAATTTGGTCAATGCATCGACAATTTCAGTTCTGGTTTTAATCATCTGCAAATTACATTGAGAAATATTAGAGATTATTGGTAATTGCAATTAATTATTTTTGAAGCCAAAATGTTTAGGGGTTTGTTGTCGATGATCGAAGAATGAAACGGAGCATGGGTATTGCTATTTTTTAATAAAAAATTCTTACCAACAGCAGTTCTTGATCTTCGTTAATTTCGTCTTTCCACTCGTATCTGAAATTTATACAAATAATATTGAGTTACATTCATTTCTCGGTAAAATTATAAAACGGACACTACTAACAGCTGACTGAATGCAAAACAAAAAAATTAAGAGATAGTATTATTTTATTGCAGTGTTGTACGTACATTGAAGTGATTTGGGGTATGATATTGACGCAGGCAGCTAATTTATTTTTGACGAGTCCGCTATACAAAGAAAAACGATGTTGGATAAGAAATAATACAACATTGAGCAAGGTAAAAGTGAATTCAGTGGTAAATAATCGAGATCAATATTACCGAGAAATATTTTTCGCAACTTCGTTGGACGGTACTGTAACGTAAGCAACCGAGTGTATTCCAGAGATATTATTCATTGTACTGCACCCTAATAGACGGATATTTCGAACGAAGGCTGATAGCATTAAAAACTTGAGAACAGCTGATGTATGTGACATTTAACACCGGTATAATGTCTAATGTAATGCGTAGCGTTCGTTCAAAGGAATGAACCTACGTCATGTGATATACTGTGTATAGTACAGATGGTACAGATCAGAGTGTTGATATAGTAGCGGTTTCACGTAGTTGTTAAGATTGGCATAGATGTCGCCACCGCATAGAAGACCTTCCATGAGAGCTCGATACGAGGGCTTAGCTCTATCGTGATTGGTCGTCAACTTCTTACCACTTATTACTTTCAACGAGTTCGGAGTTTGGCCTAAGTATTACCAGTTTCAAACTCGACGTCGGTGCGTGGCGATACCGCGATTTTAATTAACTCGACTGAACTCGCGAAAGCTACGCTTTGATCACATTATCAACACATAATATTGGACATAAGCTGACTGTGAGTTTAAATATCAACAACATTCTAATTCTCTATTCAAATACGAAACAATACACTAACAATTTTTATGGCACGTCGCATAGCAGTTACAATCAATATTAGATGCAGTTGTAACATCCACTCATAATTTTGAATAAAATTCTTGAAATTTTAGTATTAATCAATATCTGTTTCATCAAAGTGACATCTGGTGATGTGGACATCGCTCTGATCTCCACAGCAAATTGTAAATGTAAACATAACTGACAACCCTGGTATACATTCCGCTGGACGCAGAGAGAGATACGCAAAGAAATTGTGTCAAAAACAATATGGAGACAGACACAGAATCAGTTTTCTATCTGTTTCTTTACGGTTTTTGCAACATTTTTTGTACGTTTCTATCCGAGTATAACGAAATTTTTATTAGGGAAACAATCGAGGGTCGAGACGCCATACTGTCACTTGTTGCTCAGATTCTGAATCAAGCCGCGGCGGGTTATCTTCTTTTAAATGTTGAAAAATATAGCAATCTGCAATACAATGGTGAACCTTTTTCAAAGTTTTCATCCCACCTGTGTAGCGGATGTCAAGGTAGATTAATCTGTAACGCAAAGTTGCAATATGTTTGCAGAACTGCTGTGAGTAATTTTAAACGGATATCAACACGAAATTATCATAGGTTCCGACTAATGCGCGGTTGTAACGATAATTTATTCATGCATTGATATGTATGGGTACAACTGTTTTTATACCGATTATAAAACGTGAATTTCCCATTCCAAATTGTAGCAAAATGTACTTTCACGCGCAAAGAATTCACTGAATATGTTGAGAGCTGTATACTAATAATAATAACTGAATATAAGGAGGTTCTAGTCATTCTAGTGGTACAAGAATAAAAATTTCAAATTTGTTGAAATTTTGTATATTGATTAAGCTTAATCTCCTGAATGCTGTTTCTGAAGTTTCACAGCGATTCACAACTTCAGAGCCGAGTGCTTGTAAACTAAAATTACCAGTTTCTCGATTCGATCAACATTGCATCTTATGGAGATTGGCAACCTTCCAAAAGTTTTGGTCTTCTGACGAGATAATAAAAAATTAAACTCGAGCAAAACTCACAACATTTCTTAAGGAAGGGTTGAATCAATGATATGTGTAAAAATTTGGGAATAAAAATACTTTTTAAATGAGACATTGATAATTTTATTTCGAAAAAAGAGATTTGGCAACGTCGCACATATGGATAGCTTGGTTGATGTTAAGTTAGCGTCACCATCACTGAACTACAATAAATTTCAGTGGTCAACTGGTCACCATATCCTTTTAGTTCTTCGGATAATCCATACAGCGTTGCCAAATCTCAAAGGATAATACGTGAGTAAAGTGAGTAAAACATTCAAATTTTATTCCAGTTGATGTGACTGGTGCACTTCCTGTAGAACCTCCAACGACGGTGAAACATCTCGCAGTAATTACAATATCCCGTGCAGAGATCATTGCCACGCGGCATGGGTAGGTTGCATGATTTTTAAAGTGCTATTTGGTTGTTCAGGTTTTCGACTTGGTGACTTTTGACTTTCAGGACTAATGTTTCGTAGTTCTGGCTGTTAAGGTCCTCCACCTAGTGGACCTTGACCTCCATGACAAGCGGTCCATAGTTCTGGCTGTCCAGGTCCTTGACCTGATGACTTTTGTACCTTCCGGACTAATTTTCAAGTTTACAAGTTTGATTATTGAAAACGTCATGTTTTATACTATCAAATCAATATGCATGCTTCAGATAACATTTTGAATCGGATAAAAAACCGAACGATCAGGATCAACAAATTGTAATTGATGAGTGGTTGGCATAGTATACATAGGAATAACGTCGTTCAATTAGAGCTAAAATTACTGTGCGTCGTGTATCAAATCTGTTAGCACTTAGCTGATTCTGTCTATAATTTGTAAATGTACAATTAATTGTAAATGAAAAAGAATGGTTCAAGACTATTTTGATTGACGATTGCCGAGTCAACGGTATGCATTTTACAAGTCAGCGATGGCGACACTACTGGTATCGTTCGTGAAAAATCCTATTACCAACGTCAGTTTTTACAAGACATTTCGGGCGCAATTTGACGTAGCAAATACCAACTTGGTATCAGGCGAACATATTGATTCAAGAGCCTGTAGTCACAGACTTCGCTTTAGATCAAGATGGTTGCGCTTACGGTCACTAAAAAACAGCCATCCAACGGCCAATAAAGGTTACTGTAACAAGGCGGGTGGGGCTTTCCCTCATCTGCGTCACATACCCATGCATTCTTACATTCGCATTACCGTCCGTCGCTATATTCGTCTTTGATCCGACTACCTCTTGGCGCTATATCTTGTGGCTCTTGGCCTGACATATTTACCTGATATTGAGTCGTGGTAACTTACGTGCCCGTAAAAGCACCCAACAGTTTGAGGTTCCGGTTCTTCTTTAACAAACGGGCATTATCTTTGACGTTAAACTCAAGAATCTGATTCGTTACCGTTAGCGACTTCTTAACGAATTATTCATGGGGAGAGCATGAGATGATTCGAGCTCTCGGTATATTTATGAACATGACTGTTGCTACTTGTTGCGTTAAATCTCGAACGATTTAACCGATATACTTATTTTGGAAAAGTAAACATGGTGTGATTGCAAAAAAAAAAGTTAGTTCTGACCACTTCGTAGACTCAATAAGTTATAACTGGTATACGTAAGCCGCCAAAGGTTAGGATGACATTCTTGTAGAACTTTTCTGCAAATACTTGGAATGAACATATTTTATGTGTATAAAGTCATATTGCACTTATTTATAAATTGGTATTTATTAATTACAATATTGCCGTATGAACTACCGTGAAATTTACAAATCGAATGATATTTTATTCCAGTCGTATGCATAGGTACAATTTTTTTAAATTCAATTTTGACGAGCGATTCGTGTGTAATTCATAATACACGTCGGCTCGACTAAATACATGAAGTGCCGAGCTATGATGCCAACTCTGGTTTCACAATCTTTTGTAATAGTTTCATTATACTTCGAAGTACAGATACATATTTGGGTGATACGTATACAATACGCAGTTTCCCCGACCAATGGTGATAATTTTCCAGATACAGTAGAATAAACGCTACGCTTCTAAATTACAGCAATATCAACCGTATTATTTTAGAATAAATTTAACGGAGCTACGCTTTATAGTTTATATATCGCGGACAGCTCACGATCAATATGGCTTTGAACTGGGAGAGAAAAGACTATTATACACTTTTCTTTCGCATAAATATCATGTATAATCACGTATGATTTCGGTGTCTATTATTAACAAATATGTGACATCTCAAGTCTGTCACGAAACGGACAATTTTTTTTATCACCTTAACTGCTTGCTCTAAAGAGTCTAAATCCGTTTTATACACTGTATAATTCACTTTGAAGGCTGTAGTCTGTAACACTCGCGAAAAATTCCGTTCCCCATGGATATAATACAACCCAGTGCTAACGGGTTTTCACGCAAATTTTCCCGCGTAGGCGTGCAGGGGTGCAGGAAACGAAGCCTCTGTTAAAATCGTGATTCCACAAAAGTAACACGTTTTACGGAACAGCTGGAGTTGCCCTCCGCGGAGGGCAACCCCTAATGCTATACAGATATCTCTTGAATCTGAACTCTTTTCTTAATGCCGGTAGTGGTCAAAGAGCTGGTCGTCCTCGTGGGCGGTTTAGGTGGCACAGGATCCTTCTGGGGATGAGTTCCATGCTCCTTAACGATCTTCACGTTTTTTCTGAGACTTTCGTCCCGAAGAAGCCGCTGCTCTGGCATAGTAGACGAGGGTGGCGGGGGACTGGAGCGTGCCAGGGTTGTGTACGAGGGTGGAGGCTCCTCGGACCTTGTGTCCTCGTTTGAGTCGCGCGAGGAGGGCCGCGTCGTCATCGGTACCGACTCTTGATGGCCGTTCGGGGTGCACTCGCTAGCCGCTCTTTTTTTCTCTCTATCTCTCTGATAGTAAATACCAGCAAATATCATCATGTTCAGTATCAAAAGGATGCATCCAACCCCGACGGTTATCGCCAGGGCAGTTGTTGTGCTGTAGTAGTGCCGAGACGCCAGTCTCTGGAGAAGCTCCGTCTCGTCGTGTCTCTCTCTGACTCTCTCCTCGCCGTCTATTACGCCACTAGACGGTGACCCGATCTCGGAGGTCGCGTCTTCGCCAATGGTTGAGCTGCACTCGGTCGTCGACAGCGACGTCGTCACCGTGTTGCCGGGAAGAAGTATCGGTGTGTGCCACTCGTCGCGCACTGGTCCTGATATAAATTTAACGTCGTCGTATTAGTTTTCGAGTTCAGACTTTATTTGCACGGCAAATAATATTTACTGAAATATTATACGCACCCGCGTAGAGGTGGTCTCCTCTCTCGCGGAAATGATGATGCCGCATTGTCACGTCGTCATCTCCAGGTTGGTGTAACTGTGGTATCAGGTTTAGCCAGACCGCCATTTTATGTCCCCGATAGTGGCTCTTCATTTTCGGTTTGAGAGCTGATAAAATTATGATTTTTTTTTCAACGTGTAACATATTTTCGACTTGATTCTATTTATACAATTGTATACATCTAATCAGTAATCATAGACCGCAAATGAACGATGGAGTAACGGTGGGAGAGAAGAATCATAATTGATAATGGATTAGCGCGGTTCACTTTTACCTATCGTAAGATACTGTTGCGATCCGGTTTCGTACTGCTCCCATGTCAGACCTCGAAACCTGGTCTTCTCTTTGACCGTTCCATAATCTACGGAGTCGACGTTTCGCGGTTCGTTGGGGTTTCCGGTTTTGGCAAAGTTTGAAAAAAATGTAAGAACAGCCTCGGCGACGCCCTGATCCTGGCGGCTGTAGTTCTGGGGGAAAAAGGTACCTCCGGATACGAGTGGGAGTCCAAAAACGTAGGGTATATCCTCGCCCCTCACGCTTCCCAGTCGCTGGAAAAAATTAATATTATAAAATGTTTCGTATACACTTTTGGTACAATCTACTTATATGGCTTTCAGCATCGACGCAATGTTATTATCCAGATCCTGTAGTTTATCTTGCCTGCAGGTAATCGCTGTCTTTCGTCTGATAGTTGAAATGGTAGAAAAAAGTCTTGGCACCCCTCCTCGCGTGATAAAACGCAACCCTCATCAGCGGAGCCACGGTGTGACCGTCACTCAGTGCCTCCATCGTCGAGTCTCGTATGTTAATTGGGTGTAGGACAGGCTTGTCCCAGTCCGTATACTCGTTCCTCACAGCCGAGAATATCTCGTTCAAGTGGTAGACGTAGGCGTTGCGGACGAACGTTCGGAGCACTCGGTTTCTCTGCTCCTCCTCGAAGCCATACTGAATATCGTTCGCGTTGAAGTCGAGGTAACTCTCGGCCGTCGTAACGCCGAGAATCAGTGGTATCGTCACAAAACTACCGCTGTCTCTCTCCATGTCGTGGCTTGGGTCAGGACTGTTCACGTCGATCGGTAATCCTGGACCAATCCGCGGCATGAACCTAGCATAAAACCGAAAATATTTTTAAACAACGAATAGCACCATTTCAACTCAATTAATTCTTCCGGAACCCGTCACATGATGAGAATGAGTGGCATGTAGCTACTAATTATTATACCTTGTTTCGGGTAGTTCTACTTCCATTAGATTTTGTAAGGGAACTTCGCGAAGGCAATCAGCGATGTCGGCTTCGGTTTCAACTGCACATTCGAATTGCTCCCCGACTTTCACCCTCAAATCGTCCGGCTCGTGTACTGCTGCCCAGGGGCTTAGGGCGGAACCGCTGAGAAGAACCAGCCGATGAAACAAATCTGTAAAACGAGCGATTACACATGACATATTTTTAAAATTGAACTCATGTTCCATATTTCTGATGTTAAAAATTAATCTCACGTTAAAGAGTTTTGTGGTTCTTGTTACAATTAATTACACCATGTACAGTAATTAAGGCGCTTGACGGGGTATCTATTCACAATCGAAGTTAGATTTAGAGTCGTGTAAAATTTCTAATAGCATGATGAAGCGAACGATACAAGTGTATTCTTTCGTTCACGTTAACTATTTTATTTGAAAACCAGTTGAAGCAGCTTTTGTGCAAAGATCCGGTTGTGAGTTACGCGATTCAAAAACCTGTAGGATAGTAACGAATAGGACCATAAAACAAAGCAGATTCCGCCCAAGATGGAATCAAGAGAAAGCTGAACGGGTCCGCCGGAAGAGTACCGGAAGTACTCGTGGTACACCGGAGAGCAGTCGGGAGTTATAAGCTGTTTGCCGTAATTCTTTACAGCCGGATGTACGGGAAATGGGTGTGTACCTATATATTACTCGGTGAATAACTGTACATCCACCCGTCTGTCGCCTCGTTGTAAAGGATCCTTACATATTTGTATTCGTGGAAAAATAAGTAGAATTGCACCTTCAAAACAAATGAAAAATTTTACTAGACGCAGCTAACTCCGTTACAGCAAAAATTGTGCAAGCATGGCGTGTCAAATCGTTCGGTCAAAAGTTGAGAGAGTTTGTTGAATGATCGAAAAAGTTATAGGTTTGCTACAATATGAAAAAGTTTATCGATACTTGTATTAACTTTTTTGTGTATAAGTCCAACAAATTGTTGATCTTTTTATAAGCTCCAAGTTTAAATGTACGTTTTACTCAATTATACTTTCGTATTTAATTGAAAGTCTCTAAATCTCTTTAAATAGTTCATATTGTGTACGGCATAAAGTGCGCGAGCATTTCTAATTATTATAAACCCAACAGTTTCCCAGAGATAACCCGCGTTATTGGAGCAATTTGCGTTTTATACCTTTGCCGTAGGGCGTCAGAAGTAGGAGATTGGCGAGAGCCGCCCCAGTGTCGTGTCCAACTAGGGTGATCCTGGTCGGGTCGCCGCCAAAGGCGCCGATGTTATCGCGCACCCATCGGAGCCCCATAGCAATGTCCTTGAGGGCAAGATTACCTCCGGAACCGTCCGTTGTGTCTGGACCAGGACGAGTCCTTAGGAATCCTGAAAACATGGGAAATATTTGCATCATGCACAAAAGACTAAGCTCGACAGCAAAAGCCTCTATTATATATCATAACCCCATCGTCAAGTGCAAAATGTACCTAATATACCAAGCCGGTAGTTCAGTGTTACGACGATCACGTGACCAGCACTTGCCAATACCGAGCCGTCGTAGGGATTTCCGGAACCCCATTCAAAGCTCTCACCATGTACGTAAACGATCACTGCGTAGGGTGCCTCGAGTCCTCGGGAACCTGATATGTGTCAGACGATACGGCACAATATTTATTTTCAATTTTTGGTATACGATCAGGCCGAGGTGAAATTCAAATAGGAATTTTCAAATAACGCACGTGAAAGTTTTCACGGAATTATCTGAACTCACTCACAAATCTTCATATTATCTTTTCGCAAATTGTTATAGCTTCATCAAAGCAAATATTTTGTAATCCATACTATTCTACTATAACATAAGTATATATTATTCACAATCTATTTTCGGACTTATTAAAATCGTAGGCAAAAAGTATTGAAAGACATACACTGAATCAGTTTTCATGTGTGACGCAGTTACTGTGGTTAATTTTCATACTGCACGTACGTATTGTTACAGTATATGTTGTAGCGAAGTTCGGTCTTTATACGTGCGACGTGAAGCATATTATGTAGCAATTATTTAATTAATCAACCTAATTACAACGTAGAATGCAATTTATGTGTATATTCTTACCGCTTCCAGGTATGTAGAGATTCAAGAAGAGGCAATCCTCGCTTTGATTCCCGAGCAGCGGAAGAAGGCGTTTCAGCTGGAGAAATCTTCCCCGTGGCATCGTCCCTAGAGCAATTGTCCGATTGGTTACGTCCGGGTAGTTTTGAGGACAAACTAAGCCAAAGGTATCTGCGAGTTTAACACCCGCCCAAGTCAGCGGAGGCCTCGGCGATCTGAAACGGAGTTTTTCTACGGGGGGTGCCGCGTATGGAATGCCGCGGAAGACTTCGACCGGGTCCAGGTGCCGACCGTTAGGTTCCTGAAAAATCCCCCCCAACCGTCTATGTAAGTACAATTAATTGATGCCAGAATGGCTGGTTCGCAATTTGAATTCCTGCGGGATGGAGATTATTATTTATCGCACTGGGGACGAACCTGCAGGATTCCCCTTATCTGTCCGCTTTTGGTCTCAACGATTCGGGAGGCGTACCGAGTCGGGGACTGAGAGCTGCTCGAGGCAATGAATGTTATCGAGGCGAATATTATGAGGTGATTTAAAACGTTGAGGAAGGTTGCTCTTAGTACCGAAGCCAGCAGCACCTCGGCCGCCGGCTGGCATCGCAGTGGCATTGCAGCATTTGTCAGCAACCACCATCCCGTAAACACCAATCAATTATTCAACCTGGCCCCAGAAGCCCCGAACTGTAGTCTTATGTAGAAACATTTCACGCTCGCTACTCTGACTCGCGACTTGGACTACAACATATAAATTAACATGTCCATTTTGTTTCTTCCCGTTCCAAGTCTTACGGTATATAATTAATTGATCAACATGAGCGGTGAGGCTTACCTCTTATATATTGTAGCAAGAAACGTGCTGAGAGAGGTTTTAGTGCTTCGACGTCATTGAGTGAAATTGGTCTAGAAACATGTTGAATAAGTTACCATTTTGCGGCAGACGTTTCGCGTGTCTGGAGGGCATCTGGAACAGAAAGTGGTATATGGATGAAGTTTATTCCGAAGGATATTGTACGCGATAAAGTAATCGGAAACGTTCGGAAGTTGTGGAAGATGCAACTAACGTAATTCGTTGCGGCAACTCTTGTGCCGAGGAAACTTTACGATACCGTGGTTATACGTATATATATATATACAGGTCGAGTCATCGATCTTCGAACTTTCCGATTATATTTAAAGTCACATTAGCAAAATTAAGCATCGCGGCTACGTGTACGTGATTCTATACGTATGTACGATGACCTATATTAATAACGCGAGAAAAACAAGAAGCCTTGATCATTTTCCCAAACCTTCACTGGTTTCTTTTCAATATACAATTTATCCAAATACATACGTAACGAAGCGCTATACGTATGCATATGCATGTATAATACGTATAAGGATTGGCTATGAACTCAACAATAAAGTTTATGACATAAACTTCAAAGCAAAGATCCAACCATGAGCTAGAACGACGTGAACGTATAACTATTCTATTGTGGCCCAGAGTATCGTATAAGATGGGTTGGAAGGGTGCCCGAAAATTGTTTGAGAAAACAGATGTATGTGGGTGAAATTTCTGCAACAATGCGCAACGTTGGCGCTTTGTTAGCCATTTTATGGCTAGCTATTTCACACGATGAACGGGGCGACGGAGAGCGGGCCGTAATATCGGCAGTTTTATCGAATCCCGGGAGAATAAAAAACGATTGAAACGGTCTTTCCATTATTCTCAACCGCGATATATCAGCGGTAATATTTTCTCGGGATCCTATTTTCACTCGCAGAGTCAGCCGGCCAATAAATACCCGAACGATTCTTTCGAATATTCATACGCGTTACTGATATTCGCAGATTGTGTAATTTAACGATTCGAACGCGTTCGAATTTTGAACGGTTGGTACCACTGTCAGGATCGATAGCTCGCCTGCGACGTGTAACGTTGGTACGCCTGCGCTCGCCGCGAGTCAGACACGTCGATAGCTTCGCACCGGTCCACAGTGGCAGGTGGAATGGTGACGAGCAAGTGCTCGTGTTCTGTCTTTACTTGAGAAATAAACACTTTATTCGTATAACGGCGACATATCGGGACGGGATCGCCTCTGAGAGATTCGTCACAGACATTCAATTCTCGAGGTAATAACATTTTTCATACCCTATTCCAATTCCTCTGGTGAAATTTACCTTTTCGAACAAACCGTGTCGTCTTGACAGTTTTCGGCCTCGTCTCTCTATCCTTACGGAATTCGGTTATCGCTCACCGCGCGTTTGTTTTCCATGAAAAAGTGTCACTTACGTTATTTGGATGGTTTTCTTCACGCCTGTGAAGTAGTTTTTACCGTTTCAATAGGAAATGATGAACTTAACCTTCAAATTTTTACGGGCGTTGGGAATTTTTTCAAATTCTCACTGTAGTCACTTCTTTCTTTAAATCGTTATTTAAGTTACCTTTTTTGGTCTCACACTGTTCAAGTATGCTGAAACTTTGTTTGATTTACAATTGTTGCGAGTCAGATTCCGATTTTCTAGCTGGATTATTCATTCAGTGTTCTTTATCCGAAGAGTTCGATATGATTTTATCACATATAAAACTTGAAATGTTGAATGTAATTTTATAAAACTTTAATTCAAGAAATTTACTGATTTTGTTCCAAATTTTGCACTGAATGAGTTAAATTGATACGAACAATTTGAAGGAACGGATTATTCAAAGTTCACTACTTGAAGTGTTTGCTATGTTGTGTGACGGCAAAGCTGTAACAACAATCTACAAAGAATCTGTCACGTCTGGTCAGACTGATCTACACTATTTAATATAATAATTTCGTGAATTTATTTGAAAAAATTGGTAAAGCAGTGAAAAGTTCAAACTGTGTAAAATTATCTCTTTAAATTGAGCTTATCTTATTTAACAAGTTGACTGATATCCGACACGTTGAATAATGTTTCACGAAAGAACATGCACATATTGTAAACAGACATCGTGAGTATTACATAAAGGCTCTTTTTTCTTCAATTGTATTAAAGATGCAGTTACTATCATGACTCATTCATTAGTCATTTTACCCATTTCTACGTGTCGAGCTACCTGCTATCAGTGCTGAGTGTTGCTTATTGAATTCCAGGTGTATAAGATAAAATCATCACCATGTCGACCTCCGCCATCTACATTCTAGACGTGAAGGGAAAGGTGCTGATATCGAGAAACTACCGTGGTGACATTGAAACTGGGGTCATTGAGAAGTTCATGCCTCTGGTGATGGAGAGAGAAGAGGAGTGCAATCTCACGCCGATTATCCAAACCCCTGAGTGCACTTACTCGTATATAAAGTACAACAATCTGTACATTGTATCTACGACAAGAAAGAACGCTAACATCTCACTTGTATTTGTATTTCTCCACAAAGTGGTCCAAGTAATGCAGGAGTATTTCAAAGAGCTCGAGGAAGAGAGCATTAGAGACAACTTCGTTGTAATTTACGAGCTCCTTGACGAGCTTTTGGACTTTGGCTACCCCCAGACGACGGACAGTAAAATTCTGCAGGAGTACATAACTCAGGAGGGCCACAAGCTTGAGATACAGCCGAGAATACCTATGGCGGTAACCAACGCCGTATCTTGGAGGTCCGAAGGCATTAAGTATCGCAAAAATGAGGTTTTCCTCGATGTCATAGAGTCGGTAAATCTCTTAGCTAACGCAAACGGGAATGTTTTGAGTAGCGAGATAGTCGGGGCGATTAAAATGCGAGTTTACCTATCTGGGATGCCTGAACTGCGTCTGGGACTAAACGACAAGGTTTTGTTCGAGTCGACAGGTCGTGGAAAGTCCAAGTCCGTTGAGCTGGAGGATGTCAAGTTCCATCAGTGCGTCAGGCTTTCGAGATTCGAGAACGACAGGACCATTTCGTTCATACCTCCCGACGGAGAGTTTGAGTTGATGTCGTACCGGCTCAATACCCACGTCAAGCCACTTATTTGGATCGAGTCTGTAATAGAGCGTCACGCTCACAGCCGAGTTGAATACATGATCAAGGCTCGCTCGCAATTCAAGAGAAGATCGACTGCCAACAATGTGGAGATAGTTATTCCAGTGCCAAACGATGCCGATTCGCCAAAATTCAAGACTACCATAGGCAGCGTGAAATATTCTCCGGAACAGAGCGCGATCACGTGGTCTATCAAATCATTCCCTGGTGGAAAGGAGTACCTAATGAGGGCGCATTTTGGGCTGCCCTCTGTCGTCGGAGAAGATGTCGAAGGCAAGCCACCGATCCAGGTCAAATTTGAGATTCCATACTTCACCACTTCTGGTATTCAAGTCAGATATTTGAAAATCATTGAAAAGAGTGGGTACCAGGCTCTACCTTGGGTGAGATACATAACACAGAACGGAGACTATCAATTGAGAACTAATTGATTGCAAACCTGGGAGGTAGAAGCCACAAGTATTCCACTTGCACTCCTGATCAAAGGAGGAAAAGTTGGGGACGAAAACTAATTGTATATAATTCGTAAAGCACTGTTTCTCGCTGAGATAATTAGTCGGCTAATTACCCTCCGAGAAGTTAAATACATATATAGTATTAAAGTTGATCAGAGTGACAAAGAAAAAAACTCTTTAAACTTCTGATCTACTCTGAGCTTTGCTTTCAATTCAAGCTACTAAAAGTCAGCGTTGATATTGTTGTATTCCAAACTTATAGTGAAAATAAAATGCCCTATATAAATATAATAATAATAATAGTATTAACAATGAAACACGGATGTAATAAATTTTTATCTAAATAAATGAGTAGCGACCAGTAAACGTCGACTCGTATACATGCATAAATTTGCGTTAATAGAATAGAAATTTTTTGCCCCCAAATAATCCGTGTCCAATAAATCGCCGGTGGCGAGAGTTATCAAACGAGCCGTATCTTTTTCACCTCGAATTAAGATACCGAGTTTATGGCACTGTTGTACGTATGTACGTAGCTGAAAGATACCAACGTTCGCGCAGAGAGCGTAGCGGCGGTCGCGCGAGCGAATGAAGAACAAAAAATGCTAAACAAAGGTAAAAATGTAGAATCATACTGGACCTTTTTTATCGGCATTACGAGACTCGCATCCTACTAAATGGCCCTGGTATGGAAATTTCACCAACGTACATAAATGCATAATAATGTTATTATATCGTCGGTGGGAAAAACGCGTGGGTTCGCATTCTACGCGTGTCCGTACACAATTACATAAGTTACATGTAGGTGAGAAACGTGCAAGATTAAGGCCGTCAGTTAAGCTTAGCTAATTACTTTATAGGAAATATAAATTCAGTCACGTTCTGTAACCCTCCACCCTCCCGAACCGGGAAAACGCAATTTTCATAACTCTCGGCTAAAAATGTGTTTACCCTTAAAATTTTGTTTTCATGCATTATTGACGTTATTATAAATGTTTGAAGTAATATAATACAATTTTATTGTTATAGCGTAAAAATATTGACAGTGAGATAAATATTTTCTCTCTAGATTTTCTTGGACTATTACAAAATAAGTTTGACATTGATTTTGAAGTTAAACGACGAAGGAAAATGAAGATGAGTTTGAGTCAGTATTGAGAAAACGAATAAACGTTCTAATGTCAAACTTTTCAAAACTTATTGCTCGCGATATTAAAAAATGTATTATAATACGCTGTTTAATTTCAAGTTAGAAATATATCTTCATCGAATTGTTTTGCGACTAATTGGTTCGGTTCCCCGAAGGACTCCAATGGGAGAAGTGCCGTACTTGAAAGTATCAGCTATTATATGAGAAAAAGTTACCGGCGTTTAAAATGAATGTAAAAGTTCTTCGGCTGCCTCTGTAATATCAATAAAAGCAGAAGATTAAGCAGTATTCTTAGAGAGTCAATTTGACCTGCTACGGCAGCAGATTCTAATCAGCGCGACCAGTCCCAAAAGAATATATTTCGGTGCAGGCTATTTAGATGGTCGTAATGCGTGCCATAAACATATCGAACATCGTGTGGGGGACGCTTCAGGATTACGCGATTCGTTCTGGTTACCGGGAGATGAAAGTGACGTTTTCAATAGAGGGTAAAGGGCCCTGAAGGCTCGATAAAGAATCCGCGCGAGTTCAATTTTCTTTCGCCGAGATGTGCGGTAAATTCTTCTTCATCCATCCTCTAACCCCCCCCCCCCCCCACCTGTTCTTTTTACTTCCTTTTTCATCTTTTCCCTTCATTTTCCTTCTCTTCTCTCGATTTCGGATGTATTACGAGTCCAGATTTGTGATCGGCAACAACGGGTAGAGTATATTCCCGCTTTGAAATGATCGATAAGACTTCCGCCGGTTATTTCTTCGGAATCACCCCTTGCAGTATATGTGTACGCAATACCCACCCGCCATCGCCGATCGGTGAGGTAACACTTGATACTTGTAGAGGAATTCCTGGACCGCCGGGAAAGCCCCAGTCTCCCTGACTGCGCAACGGTCTACTTCGTCTACAGCTTGTACTTAGCGCCTGAAATAATTTCACCGGGGGTTCGCAGTCATTTTCTTACGTATACCCTCCAGGGGAGAGAAGCAGTACCAGAGGTCGATCGTCAGCGGTCCGGTTAATAATTCACCTGCCACGAGTACTTACTTTAGGTATTTAGACCGAAGTGTCTGCAAGACTGCGAAACCTTAATAAACAGCTTGTACCTACAGGTGTATAGATGGATTTTTGGCTTGAATGGTTCGATCGAGTCAAGTGTCGTTTCGAAATCAACCACGACCTAGATGTTAAAGCACGGTATATATGTATATGTATACACATGTCTCGTACATAGGTATACAGAGCGTAGAAGCGAAAGGCCAAGGTGCGGTTGCCGGAAACCGGGCTCGATATTCAACGTATACAAACCTGTAATAATTCATCGGGACCTCGTTTATTCAATACTCTGCAAACAAACGGCAATCTGCACTCTACCATCGTTGGATTCGTATCATTCGTACATCGTACGTTATATGTGTAATACCTGTCAACCACGAAACTCATATTACAACGTATTTTCACCATCCCACGAGGACGGATGGCGTGATATCGGCAGAGGGCGAAAGAGAGCGTCACCGTTTATTGTAAAAAAATTTTATAAATCGTTACGCTACGGAGGAAAAAGAATACCTGCCGCAATTACGAAGAACGGTAAAATTTAAATTAATCTGAAATTGATTAACGGAATCGGTGTAATGAGCTAACTTTGAGGAATGGGGGTAATTATACAGATTCAATCAGGATGTGCGATTACTTTCTGTGAAGCTTCGCTTCTTTTCGAAATGCTGATGATAATGAAGTTTATCATTTATAAGCTTAACGATGAGTAGCAATTGCTGGGAAACAGATCGATAAATTAAATATAAGTTTCAATTATTCGTCTGAAATAAATCTATACATTCATGCGACCAACTTCCTGGCTTGAACTGTATAAAAAATTCATCGGTTTCTCAGAAGATAGTTGCAGCCTGATAAAATCTACGAGGGTGAGTTAGCAAAATGCAGTAATAAATACGATTGCATAACGTAATTGACTTGAGTAAGTCTTCGTAGAAGAGGAAAAAAATGCCTCAATCAATATTGATACGAGGTAGCGGTGGACCGCCGCGGTGTATCTTAAAATCCGACGTCGCATCGATAGAATAACAAAAAAGTAGCATCGGGAAGAGAGATAAAGAGCGAAATAGGGGAAAGAAATATAGCACGAGAAAAGAAAAATCTGTGCCGACTAAATCCTCGTATTTCAACGTCGCAATAAACGCGGGGATGGTGGTCGTGTACACACTTTAAGAAAGTCTCCGAATTCACAGCACAGGGTTTCGATATTCGTCACACGGTTCGCGAAAACTCGCTTCATGGTAATAGGACAGGGTTGTTTTTTTTTTTTTTTTATTTCATCCCTTTTTAAAACGCATACAGTGTACTCGGCGCACACGCGTGTCGTATATACCGAGGTTGAGTCAATAATATCGTTAGCAAAAGAAAAGCATAAAATATGTATACGTCGTGTCGTGATGGTGAAAAGAAATCCCCGTCAAGTTGGTAAAATCTCGGAGACGGGATAAAGTGTATAGGATTCGACATACATTTGCCAGTGGAGATAGGAAGCCGGCAGATCCATGCACATATTTACCATGTACCTTCGTATGTGTGTACCGTATATAATATAAACGGAGAAGGAAAAAGGAGACGAAACAAGTGGAGCGGATAACGACGCGCTAAGGGGAAAAAACAAGAATTTGAAAAAATATTATTTTAATGCATAAAATACGTATTTTCAAGACGGAATTACATGTATCGCGTAGCGAGTCTCTGACCTTTAGAAATGTAAGCGGGGAGTCGAACCCCGCTTATGAAAACTGAACTTTATCGGATCCCTGGGAGAATCGGACTCCCCGAGAGACGTCGGTGAGAAGCGTCGTTCAATCGAGATTGAAAGAGGTCGATTTCCGTCAACCTGATACTCACAATCAGGCTGGCTCTCTTCGAGATTAAACCTTATTATGTAACTACAGACGAGGCTTTTCACGGAATTTCAGTAAGCGATACAATTTCGCGTGTATTCGCACCTGGGAAATACCGATCCGTTCGTAATTTTTAGCTGTCTTATGCCTACGTATACGTGGTTTATTCAGGGTTCGTACGCACAGGAAAAACCGAGAAAACTCGGGGAATCTTTTACAAGAGGGAAAAGTCAGGGAAACGTCGGAGAATTTCGAAAATAAGACTGTAATTTTGAGTCTGTCAAAGAAATAAACTCGTTCTTGTACAAAGTATTATCGATCTTTTAAGAAAAAAAGAAAATTGGATTTGAAATTTTGTTTCGTCGCACCACTTCATACATTCTATACCTATATATTAGTTAACAACAAACCTTCTTTCGTTTTTTTCTTACGGAAAATCGCAGGCATTATTGTGTAAAAAAAATTTCATTAATCAGCGGCATATTTCTTGAAAGGTTAGTGAAAAAATTCTGTTCGAAGGCTGAGATACCTACTTGGAAAAGTCAGGGAATTCCAGAACCCTGTTTATTATACGCCCTATATTATATGTGCACCTCCCAGCTCGGTCTGAAAGCTGCAGCCGAGTTTCAGACCTCCGGGGCTTACTATACGTTCTTCAGAAAGTACCGTGGTAATGAATTTTCCTTCACTTTTACCAGATTAAACTTTACATTTGTAATTTCATTTAGTCCTTATCGCGGAGAGTTGAGGGTCATGAAAAAAGTAATCGACCGTGTACGTGATTTTTTTCCTTCAATCTTACGACGTATGACAACAGTTTCGATAACATGAAAATTAATTGTACAGACGCCTAAAATATATCTCTATGTTTTTGTAGACACAGTCTGAAAAATCGGACGAAGTCTTTCTTGTATTATTCTCGTATAAAGCTAACGAAAATTGAATATTCATAACAGGCGGTGTATCTTCCGTCAGAGTCGTAAGCCTCTGGCAAAATTGTCCCGTTCGTTTACCTTCACCAATTTCCACGACTTCGGGAGGAAAGATCACTGCTGCGAGCTTTGATGTATCTAAAGGTAGTGAAAAAAAGAAGAGAAAAAACAAATAAAAAATGCCGTCGAAATCAATTTTACACACGCGAAGCCTAGGCGGAAGAAAAACGGTGATCACTCAAAAATCCTATCCTCCATATCCTCCGGGCTGCTCTCACGAGTAGACACGTATATAATACACACATACATATCTATTCGTAAAATTGGATACTTCAGCTCGAAAGCTTGTTCTTCTTTGCATAGAAAACAGATAGCATTGTGTGCGCGTATATATCCATATGTGTATTTTCGACGCAACACAGAGTGCCCGGATAAAAATAAGAATGTAAAGTGCAATTTGGTAAAAGTGAGAAAAT
Organism: Neodiprion virginianus; assembly: GCF_021901495.1. Classification (NCBI taxonomy): domain Eukaryota; kingdom Metazoa; phylum Arthropoda; class Insecta; order Hymenoptera; family Diprionidae; genus Neodiprion; species Neodiprion virginianus. The sequence continues at coordinate 33,952,720 of NC_060878.1, read as the reverse complement.
TCAATACAGTCTATCTCAATAAAGGCAAGCCCCAGAGGTCTAAACTTGGCAGACTTTCAAGTCCCAATAGGCGCTGCACTGCGAGTGGATACATAAGGTATATGCAAATTACAAACGAATCAGAATTTTTACACCGGTATATTTTGCAGCGTTCGTATATGCAAATGTATTAGTCGCTCGAAAAATGTACATGTACGCGTACCTGCTTTATATATTTGACTATACGAACGAGGAACTGACGGTGATCTTAACGCAGGTACGAGTACCTAATCAAGTTATTTATTTTATTATCGTCAAGGAATCCACCATACAAATTCTCCTCTACCTATCAGCGGAATGAGATTGCTTCAACGAAAATTGGTGTGTATACCTATACAATATAATATGTACATACACACATACATGCGCAAACATGCCCGATCGAGTTATGCCGCCGTTTGTTACTAGCTACACCGCGTATAATAGCATTTACTCGAGATAGGTATACCTACATCACGGGAAAAACCTCTTCGCGGTAATGCAATTTTTTTTCCCCCCATTTTTTTTCTTCTCCTTTTCCCTCTCTCATTATCGAACATTCTCGCCCCAGCTCTTTGTACGTATGGATATATGCACTGTACCCTTGTCGATCGATGCGTTAAATAAACCATTTACTCAGCCAGAGAGGGTAAAAAGGTAGGTACAAGATAATTGGGTTCTATATAACATCCTTTTGGAACGAATTTATTTTTAAATTGTTCGTTACATGTATACATGAAAGTTCAAGTGTGGCGTCGTGAAAGAAAGAAAAAAAAAAAACAAAGAAAAATTGACGAAAATTGAAACATTTTTGAAGTTTAGGTGATACTACGAGGTGGAACTCAATTTCAGTATAATTTACTTCACGAAGAGTTCGCAGGTTCTATAGGTATATGTATTCGTCCTAAAACTGACTTTGTACTCGATGATCGGTGTAATTTTTTTCCCCCTCCTCCATCGACTTGTTCTTTTTTTTTGTCGTCTTTTCACTCTCAGCACTTATGTCTCATATTTGGGAGGTAATTTGTCTCGCTATGGGAGAAGTGGAAGGGTTGGATGGGTGGGGGGGGATATCCTCTATACTTACACGTGTATTTAATATCTGTCTCTGTCGCTCTCTTTGTCTCCGAAGACCGTCCATCAGTCGTGACAGAAATAACAAACTTTGGTGGAAAGTAGAACTTAACGTGGAGGCGTCGCTCAGACGCGAGCGGAAGGGGGTAAAAAGATAAAAAAAAAAAAAAAATAGAAATAAAAAAGAAACGTACATTCCTGCAGCGGTAACATTTCATGCCCCCCCCCCCGTATATGTATATGCGGAGAAGATAAAGCAGGAGAAACTACGCGGAAGCGGAACACGAATCGTGGACGGAAAGCGATGTTGAAGTTGTGAAATTTCCCCCCATTATGCATTTCCTGCGGGAAAATGTAGAGATCTGGTGGAAAGAAGGTAAACGATCGAGTGAGGAAGAGAATTGAAACGTTGATCATCGTCGTCGTCTGACCAAACGCTAATTACACCGTACACCGATCAGGTAATAAAATCCTCGATGGTGGAAATAGCCACAGGTTGCCGAGTTGTATTTGAAAATGGATCGCTAATGCCCGTTCACGGGTAGGTTGAGAAAGTTTTTCTCACTACCCTTATATATGTATTGTATAATACGGGGGCCTAGCCGTGTGGCATACACTTCTCAAACGACCGCCGTATCCATTAGAATCCTATTCAGTGGTTTTTACGCTGCCGCGGGTCACTCCCGACTCACTTGACTCGCCTCGACTCGACTCGACTCTCGGCATAACCCTCCACGGTTTCTCGCGCTTCTCGTTACGCAGAATTAGCCCCGTCTTTAAGGGCATTGATCCAACTGAGTGGAACAAATTAGGGATACCGAGGGTAGAATTTATCTTCAGAATTCTGACCTCATCCACCCGGGGAATTGCACTGATTTTTTGGAACGCTGGGAGAATACAACAATATGAATAAGAAACGAGGAAGAAGAAGAAGAAGAAGAAGAAGGAGAAGAAGAAGGGCCAGATGGAAAGGTTGAATATACCCGGGAAACGGAGGAACAGAAATTATTTCGTCAATTCTTATAATATTCGTTTACCCGTCAGCCCTGTGAAGAATATATTTCCCTTTCATTTAGACTATTTGTCGTACCTATGTACCTGCCTATAATATTATGTACCTATATATCCGTCGCGAGTTACGCAGAACGATGAATAATTCCAACCCTCCGTCTCGTCGGCTTCGATCTGTTTTTTCAACTACTCCACAAGGCGGCAGAGTTTGTTGCGAAAATAATTCTTTGCTTTCGAATAAAAATTCGAAACATGATAAGCAGGTATTTATACCAAGGTACGGGTTTAGGGTCTGGTAAAAAAAAAAACAACAACAACAACAAATCAATTCTTTTCTCATACAATATGCAAGTATAATTCATATCAGAAATCTTGGTATTTTCGATGCTGAAAGTATTCGATCTTTTCAATTCCTCGTCAGAAAATCCGGTTATATTATAAATAAATTCCCGGCATCGTGCAGGTTGAATGCCTATATTGAATTTCCAATAACATGAGGAATGTATAAATGAATTCCAAAGAAAAGTACGAATTTTGCGGGCTTGCGAATAATTTAACGTGCCTATATCTACAACGCTTCTCCGATATCTTAAAAATTATCATCGATTCGTATTATTTTTCGCGCATAACTCTCCCGCAGTTGCAAACAACGTTTACGACCTCGACTAATTTCCATTTCCACCTTAGCTCCTCTGTGTATAAAAAAAGTCGGAAAAAGCGCTGCTGCACGTTGATTGCGATTGGAAGAAAAGCAAAAGGAAGAAGTAGAAGAAGAAGAAGAAGAAGAAGAAGAAGAAGAGCAAATATCCTTGGCTTCTGAATTACTCGACAGAAGCAAATAAACGTATCGCATACATACACGGACAGTATAATAAGAGGAGCGCAGATGAGCGCCACTTGTCAGGGTTATATCGACACGTGGTAATTGGCAATAAGACCGAGCTACTATAACGTCTACCGACACCCCCAGCGCCGGTTGTTAAACCGGTAAATAGCTCGGGCTTTCCCTCTTCCATACACACCTACGTGAACGTACATCACGCGTGCAGGCGTGGGCGTATGGCGGGAATAAGACGGTCCGCAACCTACAGAGATGGCACCGATCTGAATTACCTCGATAGTCAGCTGCTCCGTGTCCTCTCGCTCGCTGTAAATTCGCCTTACACCTCCCCCTTACACATCCTCTCCACTCTTCACGCATGCGGGTTCATCCCACACACTGGTCCACTCACAATCAGAGACGTACAGGGTGCGTCTGTGTATTCGCGGGACGGAGGAAGGGCGGGATAATTCGATAGGGCGCGATAAGGGCGGCGAGATATTTCGATGATCCTACCCCTCTGCAACCCCTTTACCCCGTGGGATGTCTCCGTTCCTCGTTCCGACGTAAGCCTGCGGGATGACGACGTTAAGTCGTTGCTAAATTCCACGCGAGCCGGGCACGTATTACCTACTCCACCTACGCTGCCTCTGCGCTTTCCCTTCTGTTCGTTGCCGCACGCGTGTTCACTTCACCTCCGAGGCATCGTCTTATCCCGGCGTTGTGTAGAGATATTTCAAGAAATTTTACACATCCGTGGACGCGGAATACGAAAGAGCATCGTCTTGAAGCTTGTAACGTTGTGTCGTGACGATTCCGGATGTAGAAAAACCGCTATTTTGCGTTTTTTTAATTGTCTCAAATCCAGTAAACTGTAATAAAACGAAACACACTCACGCGGAGAGATGACAAAGAGATCTGGTTTTACTCGAAACTGCAGGAAAAGAGGGACAGATTTAGGTTTTCGTTAAAAAAATACCCGTGTCAACTATATTTTTTACTATAAATGTAGCAGGTTTTACCTTGCACAGAGTGGTTCTCACTGTTCTAGACTAAATTCTGCATTTTGCAAAGTATATTTTACCAAAAAACCTCATGTGTCCCTCATTTCCTGCAGTTTTTAGTAAAATCTGCTCTTTTATATTCTCCGTACATATTTCGAAATCTCAAAGGTCCCTTGAAAATCACTTTAATGCTAAGAAAATAGTAATCTTTTCCCGAGTATTTCGTTACGATAATGTTACTAACTTTAACCTCGCGAAGGTACTGGATTTCATAACGCCGAATATTCGTTGCGTAGACAGCGTGTGAATCACACGCCCTGCCATTCTGCCTATTGAGTAATTGAAAGGATAGTTTTGTCGCAAATTTATTTTGTATCGCTGAAATATGCTGCACAAATCCGCCATGAATTCGCAAAGGTAGGATATGTCGTAGAGTATGATATATCATCGTTTTTTTATTACCGCGGCCGGGACGGAGTCTGTTTAATTGTCAGTTCACTTCAGAGAATGATAAATAGCGTTCAAGTCACTATCATATTATATTATGACCGAAATCTCGATTGTAGAAGAAAATTTTTACAAGTTCGAAAAAAATTCTCGAGAATTCGACGAACTGCGAAGAAGCAGCATTTTATCTTCCGCTGCAGACGGAGCAAATAACATTTCAACGATTCTGAATTCCCTGACATATCCAGAAGATTTGGAGGCTTTCCCTTATCCTTCGCAGGGCATACCCTGATTTCACACGAATTCGACGGTCTTTGAGCGCGGTTGAAAAATTCAACACAATTTTCCGCACCGAGCGAAATATTTCAAGTGTCGGTGATTGTTGTTGTTGTTGTTGTTGTTTTATACTCGACACTCGTATATTTTCACACTTTTCATTCGTCACTCTGATCAACATAGAATACGTTCGTTGAAATAACATAAATAACGAATAATATTTGCGAATTAAAAACGCGTTGCGGAACGATCGAAAAATATTGTTAAAATATACAAGAATATTTATTTAGCGTGATGACGTATATGTTACGGCTTCAGGGTCGTCGCTGAACAAACTGAAAAAGAAACAAACAGTTCTTCCATAACGGTAGCTAGACGGCGCTAGATAATCCCTCACATCGTTGGACAGTAATAACGTAGATTTCATGCAGGGTTCGTACGTCTATCGGCACATGAAGAGTACCTTATACCTCCAGCAATCGCGGGCAGCTGACGCGCGTGGATATGGAAGAGGCCCATCGACGACGGCCGTTCCAGCGGGTAAATGCAATCAAGATTACGAGCTTATCGAGAACCAAAGCGGCTTACGGTAAAACCCCCGATCGCAGCGTCTACGAAACCGAATTATACTTCGCCTTGGTAAATTGACTATGCAAACATCGTGGAGGGGGCGAATATGACGAACGGTAAGGAGTAAGGTAATATCTTAGTAAGGGGTACCTACAACGTAACATGTCACGACGCTCGCTATGAATTATGCTCAATTCGTCGCTAGGTCTCGGCAATTCCCTTGATCAGTCCACATTGATCTAGGCTCCAAGTACGGAGGGTAGAGGTAAAGAGGACTATGTATATCCGTGTATGGAAAGTGTCCGTAAAATATAGGGAAATTGGGATGGCGTTGCGGCAGCAAAAGTTCCACAAAGCGCCAGTCAGATCGTTACCCTTGTTGCTTGTGAGTTCCAATCTGGTGACTTTTTGGCGGACACTTTTGCAGTTGTAAATCTATACGATCTACTTCTTCTTACCTTTACTATTCGTAGTTCTAAGATAGGCATACGAGAGATTATCAAGCAGTGGTTTATTCGATTCCGACCTAATTCCGAGCGTGTCCCTTCAGTCGGATGTGATTTGCTATGATCCGTCTCTTCTCGAGCACCTTTCCCTTCGGTCCGAACACCGGCTACTTCCGGACTGCGAGCCCAAGGACATACTGCACGACAATTTGGAAAAAGGTGTTCTCGTTCCGCTCGAGGAGATGTGGGATTCGAACCTGATGGATTGCCGATATCGATCGGAGGTCTTGGTGGGTGACTACCGAGGACACGATGTCTGTACAGCGGCGAGAAGGAGGAGGATAAGCTGCAGCCAGGACGCGATGATGCCTCACGTGACGCGCATCCGGCCGGTCCTGTATTTGATCAAGTCCAATCACAATTCCAACCTGACCTCACTTAACCCACCAATACGGGAGGCAATATTGGAGGACAGGTATGAGGTGGCACGGCAGAAACGCGCCGGAATATGCCAGCTACCATGTCGAAGAGTTTTTACCCTGAGCTCTGGGGGCGACTGTCACCAGCTGGCACAACGCCTGAAGACGTCTCAGAAGAAATCGATACGGAAAGCAGCTTTGCTTTGCTCACTGCCCGAGAGAAACAAGAGGCTCGAGACAATTAGAGAACGATGCTAAAGCCCGTCCGAGAGTACGAGTGCAACTTGTCAGTTGTCACGTGCCGAGGCTACATGCACCGTTTCCATGTTCCGGTAGCTCGGTTGGAAACAGTTTTGATGAAAAATTGAAACCGGACAAGTGCGAGTAGAACTCGCGTCTTGAGGGTTCCGGAGAAACTTAATTCCTTTTTTTTATGCGATAGAACTGCAAATGAATTATTTTCAGACTTTTTCCTTTACTTGCGCTGTGAGACCTTGCTTCTCTTCAAATTTCATGATTCTAGGTCAAAGGGAAGTAAGATACGTTTTCATGAGTGAGCTTGCGAGTATCAAACTGTGTGACATAAATGGTCGTTTCTTTTGATTGCGTCGACTTGGAAACTAATTATTTACCCCTCCGAGGGACCGTGGACCTTGGTATTTGATATTACTTTCAACTTGATACATCTAATCGTTCATGAGAAAAAGGATCTTGACGGACGGACAGACCGACAACGAAGTGATCCTATAAGGCTTCCGATTTTTCCTTTTCAGGTACGGAAGGCTAAAAATGAAGCCGAATTGAGAGCGAGAAGAGAAGAGAGTAACAGGACTGTTTCCAATTTCGATTCGTTGTACAATTCAGCGAAGAGAGAAATAAATTAGTCTCGTACGGTTTTGTATCAGAGTGTTCGCACGGTATGGTTGCGAATATGAAAACACTTCGAGGAAAACCATTATCTGTTAAGTTGTCTCTACGGCGAGTAACGAACGGTGGTACAAGTGTGAAGCTTTTCGGGATACTGTAAGCGAGTGTTAAAAAACCTCTTTGTTGGGTTACGGGTGTATACAGCTAATAGCTCGTTAAAGTACCCAGTGAATTTTGCGCAGTCTTCCGTCTGCGCGGAGCTTTTGAAGACGAGCGAAAAACGTTACAGACACGTAGCTACGCCCAGGTATATTAGCTCCAACAATGTAGGAAGATTAGCTTTAAGAGTTGAGGCTGCAGCAGGTACGAGGGTGTGATGTGCAAAATGCTTTATGGGTGCTCTTCCCTTCCCTCCTTCCATTATTCTCTCAGCCTACCATTCTACCCTTTCAAACGAGACACCGCGATTCTTCAAATTTTTCATTCCGTCTTATGGGATGTTGAAGAGGACGTATGGGGCTACCGCGCGTGGAGAAATATAACTAACAATTTTCCTTCCCAACGGGATGAAAAATGAAAAAAAAAAGGAGAGGGGAACAAAATCCGTTCGTATATGAAACGCTGGGTAAAAAATGTGAGAAGAGATGCCAGAGTTCGGCTTGAATCCAGTCCCGAAAGCAGTGCCCTAAACCCTGAACCTAGGCCACCCTTGTACAGCTACCGCGCGGTAACTCACGGATGCTGGCGGATTTATTTATTTACCAGGGCAAGGGAATGATTCGACCGCGAACACCGTTGCGAATGCATCATGTGTGTATGTATTTACTTGTGTATGTATGCACGTATGTACCTACTCCGCGGAAATCCATCTCTGCGCGCGAAGACACGGGGGAAAAAATAACGATATATAACGTGAAAGCAAGAAAAAAAAAAAGAAAATGAAAATAAAATGAAATAAAACAGGAAAACGACAACGCGATATTAATTGTGTTGGGGAGAAAATGTACAGGGTTAAAATGAGAGCTGTGCGTTCAATTCACACGAGGTACGTGATGTATTTTTTGGTTAATGTTGTATATATCGCATGACACAATCTCAGGGGACGTTACCTGATTACGAGATTTTGCAGTATACAGCGGTTCGATAATTTCTTTTTTCATTTTTCATGATATATTCTTGTCATGGAAGAATTACGAAGCTTGTGACACGTTATACGTTTTATGATTACACGCGTTGGTATGAATTTTTGGCGAAAGTGGAACCAGCTGCAGTTGAATGCGAAATCGAATCGCGATTTCTTTATGTCCGAATGTTGCTTTATTAGATATCTACAAATTACTGGGCTCAACTTCTGTATCTATTGATTCGATTTCTACACGGAGGGACTTTTGGCATCAATTTTCGCTTTATTCTTTGTCCATAATAATAATAAAATGTACCTATGAATTTAGGGATAATCGAGGCAGTATTATAAGAAATCACATAGTGATTGTGAAAATGCAGAGTTAATATCTAATATATCGAGAACATTAAAATTTCATTAGTATCTTGCCATTTATATTACTTGAAATACTCACGTTCAGAGTTATTTATGGAAATTTATTATTTATGCCTGTAACTTTTTTACACTCCCAATTTCCCAACAATAAGTAATACCTTTTCTGAACTTACAGTACCAACGCTTATTCGTCAAAATAACCATAACTCGTATAGAAATAGTAAGATCTCCTATTATTGTCGGAATGGCCATTACTGTACCTGGATTATTCTTAAATTCTTAAATTTTATTGCAATTATGGACAAATAATGAAGCAAATATTGATAACAAAAGTCTCTCCGCGCGTACAATTGAAAACCGTTCGTCATGTTCAACTTTTGCGGTTACACGCGCTCGGTTTTATTTTTTTCTTTTCAATTCCTCTCAACTTGGTTAAACTCTCGAAGTGATCCGCGTGTATAATACTTTCGATCGTGCAATACGACGGTATGAAACCCTGCGCCTTTTACAGTCTCGACATACGTACACCGCCGATATAAATAGTGCCATAAATAAGCCGGTGCAATAAAACTGCACTATCGGTAAATTGGCTCGAAACGCGGAGGCAGTGAAAATATCCTAAAGTTGTTCATTTATTTGTTTACTCATTTTTTTCGTCATTCTCAAACCTATCTCTTTCTTTTTCCTCGACACCCACGGAGCGGGAAATCCGTGACGAGGTAAACAGCGCGATGCCCTCGCAACTCTGCAGGATTTTTCCCCGGTAGAAAAGGCAACGGCAACAGCAACAGCCGTAACTCAGGCACCCTGGGCCGTTGGTGGATTTATTTATTTACCAGGGACCACTTCGACCACCACCCCGCGTTACACCGGCTCTCTCGAGCGGCACGAGACCGGGTGTTTTATATCATTCCCGTACCTACGCATCTCGCCCTCCTCCACCTCCACCTCCACCTCCATCTCTACCTCGCCTGTGTGCCAGAGCGCTTCCCCCGCAACGATTCGCTGATCAAGTTTGTCACGAAGATGGACAAAAACAGGGCCGAGAGATAACCGCGGGAGCACGAATAACCGAGGTATGTATAATACATGCCACGTTACGGTTTTCCACCTGATTCGGGCTAATGATTAGAGATACCTACCCGCGTCACGCTCGTTTTGACCATTTCTCGCATGCAGCGAACCGTCGGAGAGGAAAGTAGAGGAGAGAGAAGGGGGGAGGGGGTGGAATGGAAAAACGTACTTTGATTTGTATGTTAGTTTTTTCCCTCATTCAACGCGTGTCGAGTTCTAAAAGTCCCCGAGTGTTCAGCTCCCCCCCCTCGGGGTTCAACCATTCTTTAGAAAGACTGTAATGAATGATCTCGCTGGCTTTTTTCTTTCTTTTTTTTTTCAAAGAGAGACTGCTACACCGAGAGCTTTGGAATCCGCCTTTTATCTGACCCTCATTTTGCGGGTGAAAAAAAATTTGTCGCTCATATACATACAGCGCTTGCGAGATTGTATAATTCTCGTTTCATTCTCAACTCTGCCGGAAATTTAACGTAATTGATATAGGTTATACGCAGTATTTATAGAAATATCGATTTACGTTGACGAAAAATTTTCATCGTCGACTTGGGATTTTTTTCCCAAATATATGTATATAACCTATCCATGGGGATAGTGCGCGGTGTTATAACTCTCGGTTTAAGTTTCATATGTTCGAGATTCCGAAGCAAACTTTAAGTCGGCGCGAAGAAAAAGAGAATACCACTGGGACGGCGAAAAAAGTGTTCCACATTCGTCTCACTTCCGCTTTTGATAGCTTATTTATGCATGGGAGACGCGTGAAAGCATAACCAAAGGGATTCGCAAACTGCGAAGAGCATTCAAATGAAGATGAATTACTGTCGGGACCGAGTCCGGTTATCGCCACGCGGTTAATAATTTCCGAGAGGGTAGATAAAATCATTTCAGTTTCGTCGTATGTCGGGAGATGAAAGAGACAAGTTAAGGTGTTCGCTCCCCTCATTACTGCCCCCTTATCGCTTTATAGGTATGACGTACCACGATTTAATTGCACAATCCATGTACAATAAGCAGCATGCCCACGTACATGTGTATGTGTATATACATACATACGTACATATATATATATATAAGGCATTCCACCCTAAACCGACCTACGCCTGATCTTCACGATCGACGATTTTGTTTATTTTTAAGTATGGTTTATAGTGTATAACAAAATCATCCTTCACTGAAAACGAGTTTCAGATTCTTCGGACCACGGGTTTGATATTTACAGCTCCGAAAATCATGAATTCCGAATTTTTCAATAAATAGCCTCAATCGATTGGCTTTAAATTTTTCTCACGAATTCCTTGATCGAAAACGAAAATTTTGAGACCAAAATGAACAAGTAATTTAAAAGTGAGAAAAATTGAAATAAATATAAATATCAGAAATAAAAATTTATATTTTATACGTTTTGTCTCACTTTTCAATTACTTCTTTTGCCCGTAGCTTCTAAACCAAAAGCTTTCCAACTTCCATCTTGATTTCAAAATTTTCATTTTCTAGCAAAGAATTCATGAGAAAAATTTGAAGCCAATCGATTGAGGCTGTTCATTGAAAAATTTGGTTTTCGTGATTTTCGGAGCTGCAATTGATAGCGGCATTATGTACGGTGCTCGTGTCCCTGCTCGTGTAATAGATGTACGTATATAATACAACTAGCTAATTACCTAATTGGCGAATTAACGAAGTAATTACTCACGGAATTTATACGACTAACAAATTATCTCCCATCAGCGATCGGACCTCCTCCTGCTTCATCTTCTTGTCCTTCTTCGAAGAAGTCTCCTCGACGTTTTACACGCCGGGCTTTCCCTCGGCGCAACGTTGAAATTCTTCTTCTCTCTTTCTTCGCCCCCTCGTCACGATTCGTTTGCAAAGGTCCGCGAAGACGGATGTCTTGTATCTCGAACCGATCTTCGCCTTAATCCGGGTGCTGCGAAAGGGATTTCAAGAATTACCGTTTGCTTTACGACCGCGTCACTAGCCCTACACACCCTGCAGCAGTCACACAGACCCTTTCCCTTTGGCTCAACTCTATCAAGCTTACCACATTTTTTATTTTTACTCTCACTCTCATTCATCCCTCTCGCACAAGAAAAACCGCGTTCAGAAACGCCTCCCTTTCGTTTCGCATGTCCGACAGGCCGTGCAAGGGGTTCAACGGTATTAACTGTAAGACTTGAAGTCTGAATC